>NW_022146055.1:4595857-5252158 GCF_002938485.1 Sitophilus oryzae | reverse complement strand
GCTTTTTATTCAAAATCTGAGCCAGGTAGGTATAGGAAATCCTAATATAGTTTGAAAGAGCATTTAAATCTGCTTCGACTTATTTAAAAAAATACATAGTGTTGCGTTTGAAATAACGAAGTTTTTATGTAAAATAAATATTTAAAATAGACCAGCAATTTTTGATACCCCTGTATACATCTAAGGAAGGAATAATATTTTTCTGTTAATTTTCTTTCTCTACCTTTAAACTCAGCATAAGAATTAATTCTGAAAAGTAATGTACAGGGTGTTAATAATCTATTCTATTGTAGCATGCAAATTTAAATATCTTTAAATATCTCAAAAACCAAAGATTTTAAAGATATTTAACCCTTATAATAAATACCTTTTTTAGGCCCAAGAATCCAAAAATGAAGTAAAGTACCGGGTGTTCCATAAGAAAAAATATAACTTTGGTATGGATCTTAGTTCTGAAACACCCTGTACATTTCAAAATAATTTTAAATTGTGCACATTACCTCCCGACATATACCCATAAATATTTTATTTCTACATCTTTCCGTTTTCGTATAATCAACCGAGGCGAATGAGGTGCGCCACCCTGTATATGGTTTCACTTTTAAATTAAGATTCATCTCATAAATCCATCACAATCTGGCAGCGCTGTCGCCATCGCTTGTCACTCAAAGTTGATTACGTGCACCGGAAAATGTTTTAAAATTTCTATACTACATTTTTATACTACTGTTATACAGGGTCCGATAATAATGCGTCGGGCATCTGTAACTTCTAGAATAAAAATCTTTGGAATTTTGTTGTAGTGCAAGGCTAAAGTTTGTTCTAGGATGTATTTCAGGAATATATTTTAACTTCTATAGGGTGCCTCAAAAAAGTGTGAGTGGATCGAGATAATTTCTTTTTAAATCGAACACCCGGTATATTATTGAATTTTTGGCTTCCTTTCGGATCACTTTACATAGTCCTAAGATATGAGTAAATATAGTTTCAGAGATCAATAAAAACTATATTTGTCAGCCTTTTTAAAAAAAATATTAAAAATAACAAAAACTGTTCTGAAATCAAAACTATATAAAATATTTACTATTGTTAGTCTGTACTTACTTTGCTATGAACATGGTAATCGTAAATCATACAGGATGTTCAAAGTTCTACACCAAACTTTCTAAAATATAAAATAATTTTTCTTCGTTTTTTTTTAAATGTATATTATTTTTTTAATAAATGGAGAATTAAAAAATGAACATCTTTTCTATTTAGACTATTTCAGAATTTTTAACGGTTTCGCAGATATTTGCGGTTTTATATTTCATATGGCATTTTCCATAGTAAATGTTTATCAAAGCCACCCAATGATTTTTCTCTCGTATTTTAACGTTGAAAGAGCGATATGAAATAATACTGCGTGTATCTGCGAAACCATTAAAAATTTTGAAATTAAATACAAAAATGTTAAATTTTTAATATTTAAAAAAAAACGTAAAATCAGTTTATCTTTTAGAAAGTTTTATCGTAGAATTTTCAGCACCCTGTATGATTTAAGAATAGCATATTTATAGCAAAGTAAATATACAGTTCTTGTATTTGTAATAATTTTTTTGAGGAAGGTTGAAAAATAAATATTTTTATTTATTTGTTAATATCTCTGAAACTATCGAAATATATTTACTCATATCTTAGGATTATGTAAAGTGATCTGAAAGGAAGCAGAAAATGCAATAACATACAGGGTGTTCTTTTAAAATAATCTTCCCAACAACTTCTACTTCACACTTTTTTCTAGCCACCCTATAGAATCTACATATATAAAATGCTAATGTTGATCTGTGTCTTGTCTACTGAAGTAACGACTTGCTCTAGAAAGTTGATTTTTTTACTAAAAGATAGCTAATTGGCTCTTCTAAAAACTGTCGTCCCCGGATTTTTTGTTTTTCATTTAATTAAAAAAAAAGTATTTTTTTTCCTGATGTCATGGCGGATGCGCCAGGCTTCAACTAGTTTAAGATATTTTCCTGAAATACATCGTCGTACATACTTTAGATTTACACTTAGACAAAGTTTCCAAGCTTTTTATTCTTGGAGCTACATTAGGTAGCTCCTAGACAAGTGGGACCTGCACAAGGTGCATTTTCATTTATACTTTCCTATATAATTATGGAATATTTAAATCAGTGAATGTTTGCGTAAATTATTTATATAGGTATTTTTTTATGATATCTAATTTATAAATTTGCACTTATGTATATTACTTGTGCGTCATATTTAGCTTTAACATCAAATATTCATAAAATATATATTCAGATATCATTATTTTTGTAACCGATCCACTTGTATACTGTGAAACTTGTATATTTTGAGTGTCTTTTCGGAACTACTCTGATTGATGAAGGAAAAAATATTTAAGAGAAATCTGAAAATTTTAAAAATGTCTATGTTAAGTTTTACTAATGCCATTTTTGACAAAAAATGGAAACTATTTCGAAAATTGTTAACAGATTTAATATATATTCTGTTCAGTCAGTCAGAGAAGATTTCGACGCACGACATCCAAAATTACAGACAACTGTCACTGTCATGTATCCTCTTGGACAGATTTACTTACAAAAAGTACTGTAGGCAGTGGCAACTCGTGACCAGTGTGACTGGGTAGGCGACAAAATTATAGTTGCGTCTATTTGCCCCCCACCCCCTAATTTACATAATAATATGTTATCTCTGGGTTAAAAACATAGCTCAAATATATTTAAGACAAAACTAAAGCAAAAATAACAGCATTCAACGTAATGACATAATGTACAAGTATAGTTTTTATTAATCTATTTTATATATTATTTTTTTATCTATTACTATGGAGTCACTATGGAGTATATCATAGAATTTTATTATATTTTTATTTACTTACGTAAACTTAAAAATTGGTAGTATTAAGAAAAAGAATAATTATGTTTTATATACTAAATTGATGAGTCGGTCTCTTAATGAAGAAAAGTTATTTATTATTATATCAGTAAAATCATCAGATTGCTGAAGAGCTGTGAAAAGATCTTTTTAGATTGAAAGGAAGGCAAGTGGCCATAAACGTTTATTTTTGATGGAATCTTTACTATAAATTTTAATGCATTTCAAACATGAAAAATGTCTCTCAACCTAAATACTTGTAAATGATGTAATAACAAACAAAACAAACAATTTGAAAGCCTCTGGAAATATATTTCCAGGATTATTCTCCTTAAATTATTTTATGCTTGAAATTATCATATCTATTATTAATACCTGCAATTTATTCATTAATTTATGTTGGTCAATAACATTTTTTGTTTGTTAAATCACTATTAAATGCGTTGGAAGTTGGAAAGGTATCAATATAACAAGTTTGTTAAATCAGATGTTAAATGCGTTTGCAATTTTTTATAGGATTCTTTAAATTTCGGATCCGCAAGAGATAAATAAAAATAATTGAGACATACGAGCATCTATCTGCAAACCTTATTTCTAAATGTATAACAATGTTATCTAATATTTCATAACTCTGATAGTAGGCGATGTAGAAATCGCCGAATAAAGGCACTCCAACGGTCAAAATTATTTTGTTTTCTAACGCAGCGGCACAGTCAGCGGTCAGCGTACGCTAGCGGTAGTGAATATGTTAATATACAAGACCACAAATATTCAAATAATATTGATTATTAAAACACACTTCCGTGTATTAACAGTATTTTTATGTATTGGCAACATTAATAGTAAATAATGTAATGTAATAAATCGCTTAAATTCTGCCAAACTGTTAGGGTAGGCGCCGCCTACCCTGACGAGCCGCCACTGACTGTAGGTACTCTTAGAAATATTTTTTTTTGCGGAATGGTTTACATCGGCATTAATACTAACAATTCTTTATACTACTATTTTTTTAGCCGAATTGTTATGCTAAAGTCATCACCATAGAGTCTCAAAAGAAGATTGTTATTTATTCTAAACAGCCAATTGGAGTAAATGAAGAAATAACATACGATTATAAGTTCCCAATAGAAGAAGATAAAATTACGTGTCTCTGCGGGGCCACAACCTGTAGGGGTACATTAAATTAAATAGTAATTCTTACAGTACAGTGAGTATATATTTATGAGTATGATGTATATAAACTGATATCTACCAAGATGGAATGTAAAAACTATTTTGCAAGACTTTTTATTTCAAAGATAAGACTTTATACAATTTAATTTCCTAGGATAGTATTTCTTGTGTTTTTGTAAAGTCTGTAAGGTCAGTGTAAGTATTCGTGTCTGTGTTTAAATTATAATTTTTTAAATGTACATAAATATTTGTAAATATAGATTAATAATTTGTTTATACACCTTTGTTTTATTTTTAACTAGCTAATAACTTTTAATTAATCTTGACTTAATGGCTATATTAAAAGTATTGTTATGGATTCCGTGAGTCTAAATATATTTATACAACTTAAATATTTAATGATTTGTACTGCAGTTTTTCATTTAAAATACTCTGTATTTTTGTTCTCTCAAAATCACCGAATCAAGATCACGTTGACCCAAATCAACACTGTAGACAATTTTATACGGAAAATATCAACGATCGTCATTTCCCAGCCATTGTGGCGGAGTTTTTTTCGATTATACGGTAATATGGTATAATTAGTGATTACTACATCATACACAATAATTTTTCTTAATTTGTATATGCGTTGAGAGATTTTTGGGGGCGGAGTTGTGGAATATTGCAAATAACCATAAGAATTTAAGAAAAATGGTATATTTGGAAATCACAGACAGTAATACTAATGTTTATTTAAAAAATGTCTATACCTATGTGGCGGATTCATCTCTCCAAAAAAATACTACATGGGTATTTTGCCACTGCAAGAAAATCTACCAAATAAAATAGTTATTTTTTGTAAACACTGCCATCACAGTCTACTACGTTAATCCAATGGAAACTACTTGTCAGCAGTTAAATTTATAAATAAACAAATTTGCCTAACGAACAAAAAAATGCTTAACGTTACGGAAAGTTTATCTCTTTCCGTTGTCCGAAGCAAATTCATTGCAGTGGCGAAATACCCATAGAGGATTTTTTTTTTGGAGTAATGTTTATTTATCTACAGATGCAGCAAATACTAAATAATAACGTTGTAAAATAATATATGTTAATATATTTTTTCATAATTCATAGAATTTTTTCCTGAAGTCGACTAGTCTATTTTAACGTCATGTTGAACTGTATTATAATTATTAAGTAGGTAATAACAGATGAAAATAAAGTTGATAATACCTCTTGTTCCACATACCAGAAACCAGCAGCGGAAAAATATGGACATAATCCTGGAAATAAATTTTTAAAGCTTTGTTATTTATAATATGATTATATATATATACCAGGTGTTGCATCGTCGAGCGGGACATAGGAAATCCCATGTAAATTTTAATGGGGTCAATTATTGGCTTCCCTAATTATTTTAGAGAATAATTCTATTTAGGTTTATTGAAGAGCACTAAAGCCCACATTCAAAAGAATAACTTTAGATATTTTTGATTAGCCCGTTTATGAGTTATCGCCGATTTCTTTTTAAATATTTCTCCTTTCTTATAGCCCTGTATTTACTTAGAGCACCAGTCAAGGTAAAAGATAACTGTCAAATGAAGTTGTCATTTCAGAAATTTACCTATTTAGTGCTACCTATTATATTATTATTATTATTATTAAAAACTCATACCTACATCGAAAATATTAGCCATGAATTACACTACTGAAGAAAAAGTATTGATGATTAACTGGTATTATCGAGGAAATAGTTATCAAAAGGTGTCGGACATGTTTGCTGCTCTGTATCCGAATAGACCGATACCTGGAAAATTTACAATCGCAAGGAATATCCAGAGAATTGAGACCAAAGGTACCCTGATAAATAACTGCAGATGTGAAAGCAAGGCAGGAACAAAGAAATAATACCGACTTGGAAATTTTATTATGCGTAGAAGAGAACGATGGAAAGATCAGCACAAGGAAACTTGAGGATGAAATAGGAATAGACCACACTACAGCGTTTCGAATTTTGAAACGACATAAATACTATTCCTTCAAATATGAAAAGCACCAAGAGCTACGAGATGGGGACGAAATACGGCGGCAGGCGTTTTGTTTTGATATGATGGAAAGAGCAAACACGGATAGGGAATTTTTAAAAAACATATGTTTCACTGACGAATGCACGTTTACCTTAAATAATGAACCCAATGTTCAAAATTATCGATATTGGAACAAAGAAAACCAAAATAGGTTTGTCGAAACAAGGATGCAATATCCACAGAAAGTAAATGTTTGAGCAGGGATATTCGGACACAATATTATCGGGCCATTATTTCTTACGCGATATTTAAATGGAGAATATTATTTGGAACTACTGGAAAATCATATTTTACCTGCTTTACATGATGCCGCTAGGGAAAATCAGGAAGTTTGGTACCAAATGGATGGCTGCCCGGCACATAGTACCCTGGCTGTTCGGGAATATTTAGACAATAATTTTAACGGAAACGTTATTGGCCTAAATCATACAGTAAAATGGCCAGCAATGTCTCCTGATATTTCGCCAAATGATTTCTTTCTCTGGGGCCACTTAAAAAAACAGGATATACAAGAATAAAAAATACCCAAATCTAGACGAGTTAAAAAATGCTAATTCTGCCGAATGCAATAGAATTTCAGTTTACCAACTAGCGAATGTAAGAAGAGAATTTTAGGATCGCCTGGGTATTGTCTAGCAGTCGATGGAGGAATATTTGAACATCTTAAATCCTAAAGTTCTAACAATTTAATAATACCTAAATTAATAAGTTATTGAATATTGTAATAATACTATAATTAACCTTGTAATTGATTACTTTATTTTACTTTAATTTGTATTTATAAATACATCTTTAAGATTTCCGATGTAGGAATGAGTTTTCAATAATAATAAAGCACTAAATAGGTAAATTTCTGAAATGACAACTTCATTTGACAGTTATCTTTTACCTTGACTGGTGCTCATAAGTAAATACCGGGCCATAAGAAAGGAGAAATATTTAAAAAGAAATCGGCGATAACTCGTAAACGAGCTAATCAAAAATATCTAAAGTTATTCTTTTGAATGTGGGTTTTAGTGCTCTTCGATAAACCTAAATAGAATTATTCTCTAAAATAATTAGGGAAGCCAGTAATTGACCCCATTAAAATTTACATGGGATTTCCTATGTCCCGTCCGACGATGCAAAACCCGGTACCTATATGATTTTTTTGCAGAAAATTTGTTAAATTCGTATTTATGAAATTACACAGTAGAATATCCACTGAACCAATATCACAACAAGAACAATATGATTAAAAGTTTTATGATGAAGCGTGATGATGACAGAAAAATAATTCTTCTAGGAAAATTTAAAATAAAAATGACATTAGTATTTTTTAACTGTTAAAATCACAGACCACTAGATCATAAAACTTTTTGACAGTACGGGTTTTTTATGGTTTATAAATAAAAATTAGAAAAATACATAATAATATTATTATAGATAATTTGGTCAACAATTCCAACGTACCTTGCGTATAAACTGCCAGTTTCAAAAATGCCTCTTTTAGCTCGTTGTTATCAGTTTGCTCGTGAAGCATAAAACACATTTTTGATATTTTTTTACCGGATTTGACTACTGCATCACAAGCCATAACAACTTCTGTATTGCATATCTAAAATAGGTAAACTTTTATCTTATTTATTAAGTTTATACTAGAATATTGTATGACTACACAGTATCTATTTTATGAAAATAGGCGCTACAGGACATACAAAAAGGAAAGTTGGTTAAAATATTTTTTGTAAAGTCTCATTTACAAAATTTCTTTTGGACTGACATTCTCTTTTGATTGACACATTTTCAGGTATGAACTAGGCGAGATCTTACATAACTACTGACCTTATAGTAGAGGTAATACGCAGAGGTGAAACAATTGCTGTCCTCCTTTCACGCAGTTGAGCAGCTCTGAACTGTTCAAGAACGCAATACTCTCACTCCATTCAATTGAGTCATAAAGTTCCAGAACTGTTCGACGCCATATAGAGGCACTAGGCTATCGCGCACAGATCCTTTCAGAACCATTCTCGAGTAGCCCCAGGGTGTAAAGCCCGGAACTCGAAGTTCGCGAATGGAGGACAGCAAATGAAGTCAAGTATTGCACCGATTATGTGTTGTCCAAGTAGCATAAGATAAAGTGCCTGGAAGTCCGAATTTCTGATAAAGAGCCTCATTGGAAAAGCGCAAATTTACACAGAAGCCGCTTTTAGTAAATAATAATATCTTAAACAATCAAGTATGGAAATTTCTACAATATGGCAACGTCTTATAAAACATTGGACAACCTCAAGCTAGACTGCACCTAACTCCGTCACGCGTGGATGTCTTATTAGTTAAGTTCAGTAGTTTTAGGATTTACATTTGATAAACGTTGTGTTAAGTTTCACTCTAGAGTTTAATTAAAGATGGTAAAGATCAAAATTATGTCGCTAACAGATTTAGGTGTGATTGAAGCTCGGGAGGGCAATACTCAGTATTAGTAGGTATTAGTAATAATTTTTCTATATATATTTTTTTATTTTTTCCTTTAGAATAAAAACTACGAATAAATGTGATCTCCAGCAAAAATAAAGCTATGAAGTAGTATAGATGAACCAAAAACAAACCACTAAGAAAAGATGTACCTAGATGAAAAATTATTTCTAAATTCCTTGCCTTGTTAAGGTATTCTACAGGGTGTTTCAAACTTTTATCAAAATATCAACATTTTGTTTTCACTCGTATAATTGGCAGATAAGAACTTTCATTTTTAATTTAGAAAGATACACTAAAAAGTCAAATAATTTAGCTACAAATTGCTTAAAAATGATCAAAATCGGCCTACTAGTACAATACAAAGGGTGGTCCGAATTGTATTCCGAAAACTTCGGCAGCATATTCTTCACATAAAAAAAGTAAAAAAGTTCGTATAAATGTATGTCTTAAAATGCTTAGTTTCGGTGATACAGGGTGCAGAAGTTTCATTTTTATTTTGATTTTTTCCAAATAATTTATGAAGTAACGTTAATATTTGGATGAAAAATGGTGTGCGGGAGTTTTTTGACATGACAAATTTGATTTTTGCGACGTTTCTTACGTAAAAAAGGTCTCTTGGTAAAAATAGCTAAGAGTAATGGTTCTCGAGATATTTGGAATCTAAATTATCAATACCTGTCATCACTGACATGTTGACTAAATAGTTATATATTAGATTGATCTCATAAATTTGACATGATTTTGTGTCAAAAGTTTAACAGAAACTGCTTTACCATCATTTTTTCGAAGAAAAACTTATGATTAATTAAAAAAAATAAAAAGTTACCAAATTTAATTATCATTTCAGTTGAATAACTAACTACTCAACATGTTTATTTTTTGCCAATAATGACATGTATTGACTATTTCCATTCTAAATATCTTGAGAACGGTTGCTCCTAGCGATTTTTACCAAGAGACATTTTTTACGTAAAAAAGTATAGAAATGTAATATATTTTTTCACTCAGTAGTTTTATACAGGTACGGACGAAAAGTTATTACTCTTCAAAACAGTTAAAGCACATGTAGGTGGCATTCCCTACAAATAGGAGTAATATTGACATCAAAATCGAATTTCTCATGTCGAAAAACTCTCGGACACCAATTTTCATCTAAATATTGACCTTAATTCATAAATTATTTGGAAAAAGAACGAAATAAAAATGAAACTTCTTCCTCCTGTATATCCGAAACTAAGCAATTTAGGACGTACATTTATACGAACTTTTTTACTTATTTTTATTTGCAGAATATACCGCCGAAGTTTCCGGAATACAGTTCGGACCACCCTGTATATAAAACTTTAAAATTACATCAAAATTTTAAGGTGGCCGTTTTTCGTACCGTGTAGTTCCCAATATTTAAAAGCATTAACTAATACTATTTATAAATTACTTACGATATATAAAATTGGATAAACAACATTAATAGTAATGGTATCGTCATTTACATCAATATTATGTAATGTTGGCATTCCATAATTAACTCCATTTAGTATTTCCAGAGCGGTACATATCGTTATAAAGAAGATCTGGTTCCCAAATATGGCGTTAAAATCATCCACAAGCAAGTACATCATTTTGAAATTGTGCGAGAAGATTTGCAGTTTATTAGGAACATGCGTTGGCTTTTTATTAAAAACGATAAGTTGTACTCTTGCTTGATTTGTGCAATCTTCTAGAATCTTCTCTAAATAGAGGTATCTATTTTTCATCCACACACACACGACGGATATAAAAAGTGTACTGAACAGCAATAATAGGAGGTAAATCGAAAAATAACAAAAGCTAGAGAATAAGAAATCATTTTCCAATTGACGATATTATCGTATGTGTGTATAGAGCCATATATAAAATGAGAAAGAAATACCTTTACTCTTACTACATTTATATTTAAGTCACGCACTAAGTTTTCAGGCAAATTCATTTGCTCTTCAAGTTGTATTAACGTTCTCACAAACTTTCTGATCCTCTTTCGTTTTATAACGCTCGTTAGTACGACGGATTCTATAAACAAAAATTCGACCAGACCTTGCATAGCATCTAATATGGATTGAGATAGATTGAAGTGTTCATATATAAAAAATCTTTCGTAAAAAGAAAATACAGTTGCGCCAAGATAGAACAGAAATAAAAATGAGGGATACGCTTTGGCTAAGAACGGTTTGCCTGAATTTCCGTTGGGGCTAATGGGAACGAAGGCAAAATACTTGCCTGCAATGTAAAACTTTTTTATTAAATTGAAATCGACACGACTGGTATTTTGTAACATGGTTGCACACATCGTAAAACTCGTGAGATGTTCTAATGTCTGAAAAAATAAAAATTATATTTTAGTTTAACTGTTTCGAGTAAAATTACATTTTGCGTGTTTTGAAGCAGTATTCTGTACTCTGTATATAATTAGGTGAGTAATAATACATTCAAACTGTTATTTTAATTAGAAAATAAACGAATATTCACATTGACGTCATGAAAAAGCACATATTTTATATCAAATATTGTATTTTTAACATGTAGTATTGTGAATATTATACAGAGTGGCGCCTCTCATACGACGCGGAGGCTCTAAAGAGAACGGTAGTTTATCTCGAAACTACCGTTATTTATAAAAATATATAGAATTCTATAGAGTGTCCCCAAAAAAGTTAAGCATCAAAGTTGTTTTTTTTTGTAATGGAACATCCTATATATTAATTGATTTTCAAATTTTAGGTAAAAAATAAAGGCGAGTAAGGTGAGTTTTATTAAAGAATGCCTAATATGTAGGCTAATATAAGGCTAAGAATATTGACATATTTCACATTTTGTGAAAAAGAAGAATAAATTTTAAATTTTAGCTACCTCAATTGTAATTTACCCTTTATAGCCTGATATTTAATTACAATAACCATTTTATGTTAAAACAAATTAAAAATTGATCTAAAAAGTTATACAGGGTGAGACAAAATTAACATTGAACATTGGTTACAAAATCTAGGTGTGATATACCTTTTGATATATCGGGTAAATTCCAATTCAGATAGCTTTTATTTAAATTTAAAAATTGTTATTTACTTTTAGAAAATGCCAAATATGTCAAAAACCTTACATTTTAGTCATAATGTGCTTCTCTAATAAAACTCACCTTTATTTTTCTCCTAGGATCCGAAAATCAATTACTATATAGGGTGTTCTATTACAAAAAACACAACTTTGATGTGTAACTTTTTTTGGGGACACCCTGTAGAATTAGAAATATTTTTCCTAATTCTACAGGGTCTAATTCAGAGAGCAGTCTCAATAGCTTTTATAGAGTGAGCTATAGGCTCGTATTTATAGTCGAATCTCGAATCGGGATTTCGACCGAGAGAGTCTTGGGCTCTTGAGATTCAGACTGTCATTTTGGAAAGTTTCTTAAGCTCCGTTCTCAGAACTTCGTATTGTCGAGCGACACGTCAAAAGAACCAATGAGAATTTAAAATTGACAGCTGTTTTGTACAAATTTTGTACAAATCTGGGGTGCAACTTTGTTCAAGTTAGCAACCGATCGTTTAGAAGCGATGTCAAAACCAGATCGATACTATGTTCATTGCAAAACTATTGTCGCTCAAATGCTGCGAAATATGGTATCACTATCACACTCTTGCACACGTGTCTAGACTGTCGCCATGCCACAAAGCGAGAAATCAGAATATCGCTACGAATCGATGTTGCTACTGAACATAGTGCATCAAGCTACAAATTACTTTGCTATCGCTTTGAAACATGAACAAAGTTGCACCCCTGATTGGTTCATTTGACGTGTTGTTGGCGACAGTCGATGTTCTGAGAACGGGGCTTGAGAAACTCTCCAAAATGACAGTCCCCAAAATGACAGTGTCAGTCTCAAGAGCCCAAGACTCTCTCAGTAGAAATCCCGATTCGAGACTCGACTATAAATACGGGCCTTAATGAAGCTTATTAAATTCGGACGTGTTATGCAAAGTTCCATAAATATAAATGGTTGTCAATTGAATGTCTGATTATTAGCTGTCTAATGAATAGGCTGTGGTTAGTATAGAATAGTGTAATAAGTTTGAAAAATAATAAATCAAATAATAAAAAATAATACAGTTAATGGGACAATCATCGAAAGCAAGTTATAAAATTGAAGTTTACCTTAAAATTCAAGAAAAATGAGTGTTAGTTATAAGGGTTATATATATCGAGTTAGTAAAATGACCACACTGATACCATATGCTATATCTAATAGTGCAAAAGAAGTTCTTTCATTCTATATATTTATAAACAGGTTTTGTTGCAATTAAATTAGGTGATATATTCAGTTTTCAACTGTTCGTTTAACAAGAAGTCAACAAAAAGTATAAAGAGAATAATGTTGAATCAATATATGTACATATCTAATTTGTTTCTCTACGCGTAGGTATATTCTATAAAATGGTGTGGATGCTAAACAACTTTTAATGAGTTGTTTGTTGAATAATTAATATAATGGGGCATATTGTATATCCGTGTACATAGAATTAAAAAGTGATAATTTAATATTCTCTTTTTTGCATGTTTAAGAGAGAAACCGAAATTGATAATTAGAATATACTACGTGGTTCAAAATAATTTTAGTAAGCAATTGGAGTTCCAATGGAACCAATGGAACTTTCTAGCAAATTCTATTCACAGCTTATTCATTAGATATAGCCAGTCGATTTTTACAGACGATCATTTTACATGGAACTCTGCGTACCTATTATTCTTTATTCCTATTCGCTTATCATATTGTCAAGGTGTATGGCGACATCTTTCGGAGGAGTGAACAATCGCTGAAGCTTTTTGGAGCGCCATCTCTTAGACAGTGGTGGAAAATCCCGGATGTTATGAGGAACTTTCTGGACACATCAAGAATTCTACGGAAATAGAAATTTAATAATTCTAAGGAATAGAAATTGCGAGAAAACTGCTGGGATATACAGGGTGAGTCTTAAATAAGTGCAAATACTTACAGGGGTGATATATTTCGACCCCAGGAACACGTCTATGAGGTTTTTTTCATTCGAAAACTTTTTAGAACTGCCTGTACACCGCAAATTTTGCCACGGTATAATTTCTTAATCTCTGATCTTACCATAGTTGCGGCTTTACTCTATGGTTACGGCACTGGTTACGGCAATAAAAGGGATGGAAATACAGAACAAGAAATTCAGAGCTGGTAAATCTCAATAAAACAAACATAATATATTCTCTTTACCGAGTTTCAAATAAGTCCAATCGAGTTATTAAAGTTAGGAAATTAAAAAAATAGGTTTATTTTAAAAAAAATTGAGCCACCTCAATTTTTCGGTATTTGCATCTCTTTTAGTGCCGTAATATCAGAGATTAAGAAACTATACCGTGGGGAAAATTTGCGGTGAACAGGAAGTTCTAAAAAGTTTTCTAAAATATACAGGAAAATTTAAAAGAAAATGCTCGATTTTAAACATCTTTTTTGCAAAATCTCTATGCTTGGTTTGAATTTGGGATTGGGGATGGACTAAAAGCCAAGTCTGAGAACTAAAAGCCAAGTCTAAATTGTTGTTTAAAATGTTCTAAAATGAATGTACTAAAAATTACTGAGACAGCAGAGAAGAGTTAAATAAGGTTTAAACTAGATTAGATAATAAACTATTAATATGTCTCGAAAATCCACATATTCTTATTATGGACTGTAACATAGCATTACATCAGAACACATTTATATCCACTGCCTAGGTATTGTCTAGGTATTTTTTCGTTTGAGTCATGGCATTATCATACAAGATGCCAAATGTAGAAAAGTAAGAGGAAAAGTTTCGTGATAAGAACTATATAATAACCTAAAAAATGCAGCAGTTTTAATGGCGACCGCGGTTCATTCAGTTCCTTAGCACAGAATCTAGCTACGCAGCATAGCGTAGCTAGATATTCTGTGCTAACGTAGCTAGCTTTGTACCATGCGTAGCTAGATATTCTGTGTTTTTAGCCTCCATCAACGCCTCCATAATTCAATTAAAAACACGTATACACGTTTCTCAAAATCGTAGCCTATTCAATAGGCTATGATATGCCCTATTGAAGATCAAATTTCTGTTATCGATAACGGAAATAAAGCAGCAGAACCCTGTAAAACTGAGCCATTTTGTAGTAAAAATTCAGATGTCCGACCCAATATTGATCTTTATGAAAATTTTGATCAAGTCAATTTAATTAAAAAAAAACTGGAGGCAAAAGAGCTTTTTTGCACGAGCGAAAAACACCCTTACTTATACATATATTAATAAATAAAATATGTTTCTTCGTTATGGTCATTTTATTTTGTTTTTGTGAATTTGGGCCGGTTGCTTGTTTTTCCCAGGCTGGTTTCCACTTCCCCATCCACCCCTGGTTGAAAGTCTACTGTAATACTTATTTTGATTGCTATTATTGACGGATTATTTTCCGCCATGAAGGAAAAAATTACATAGATAATCTATAGTGTCGGGGCTATAAGAAAAAAAAGCATGAAATATATTTACTTAAGTGACTTTTTAAAATCAATTAAAACATCTATAACATAACCCTTTTCTGCACATTAACTTTATGCATGCATAATTTTAATCATACAATTTTAATCATTTTATGTACCTAATCTGAATTGTTTATGTATGTGTATCCTGATTTTCGAGGTTTTCTTGTTATGATTAGACAGGGTAATGATAATGTCAGTGTTATTTTCACTGTAATGTAATTAGTTCTAATTATAATAATAATATTCTTATGTAATTGTGGGTATCATTGACTTTAAATGTCACCCAAGACGCCATGCAATTCTTTCAAAATCTAATTTAAAAAGACATAGATAACAATTTCACACTGGGAACATTCAGAAAAATTTATTGGAATTTATCTTTATTGGTCTATTTTGGTAGGTTCTTCAGAGTAATAATTAAATTCAATAACTGATCTTCAAAAAAAGTATTTATTATTTTATAAAGTTCTAAAATGTTACCATACCAGGATTTTTTATTTACATTTTCAGGATTTTTTTTGTTTTTGTTGTATTAGACCCTGCTGGCAAGCCAAACCTTGGGTCGGCGTTTAGATGCATAGCAGTGAATCGCTATGGCAATCTAGTAAGTCGGAGAGAGCAAAAATCAAAAATACGAAGTATTTATTACATAACCACTTAATCTGACCCTAGATTCCATGCGCTTGGGAAAATTCTTACCTTCTGTCTTTATTCAGTACATCTTATTTTGCTAAGCGTGTTGACCGTACCCTTCGTACCTTCGTACACACCACAGGTACACACGAAAATCGGCACCCACGACCAGAAATGTCAGCCCTAGCATAAACAAATCATTCATGAATTTAGCAATATCATAAATGATATTACCTACATAAATATATAGTATACTAATAATTAGCAGTATCAAATGAACTTAGCAAAAACTAAGAAGTTTAATGTATTTTTGATGTACGAACTAGTAGACAGAAAAAAATCTATTAAATAACACAGCACTGAAAATCGTAGAATATATATAATTATATATATAATCCTATAATATATATATATATATATATATATATATATATATATATATATATATATATATATATATATATATATATATATATATAATAATATATATATATATATATATATATATATATATATATATATATATATATATATATATATATATATATATATATATCAATCTTTCTGTGGACTTGCCCAAAAAATTCTTTCTTCGTTTTTTTATAGTTAAAAAAACGAAGAACGAAAGAAAAAACGAAACTATAAAAAAACGAAGAAAGAATTTTTTGGGCAAGTCCACAGAAAGATTAGTCATGATACATGACCAAAACATGACTACCCGTAGACACTCAGTGTTTCTGCCTTCCGGCTTCATCAATACGGGAGGAATCAGCAACGATGAACTAGCGATCCTGAAAAAAGAAAGAAAAGGAGAAGCAAACGAGGCACAAAGGCGCCATTTGCAGCTGGTCCGGCAGTAGCTTACAATTTGAAGCGTTACCACCGAAAAAAAAAAAAAAAATATATATATATATATATATATATATATATATATATATATATATATATATATATATATATATATATATATATATATATATATATATATATATATATATATAATATTTGGGGGCAACTAACTCACAGCTCGGGATATCTACTACTAGAAATCAGAATCAGAAAAGAATAATTAAATTAGCAATTAGCATGAAGTACTTATGGAAGAAACTCAATCATATTCAAATCTAGAATGCAACTTTATCTAAAGAAGAAAACATTGGACCAATGTAAACTACCAGTCTGGACCTGGACCCTTAAAACGGACATTATAATGAAACTGCAGGTTGCAAAACCCTCAATGGTACGAAATATGCTGGGAATACCCAAGAAAGACCGTAAGAGAATAGAGTGTATACGACAAACGATCCAGGTAATAGATGTCATCCACAGAATCAAATCCCTCAAGTGACAATGAGCAGGACACCTTGCAAGAAGGACGGACAACAGATGGACCACAAAAATGACAACATGGTACCCACGAGGTATTAAGTAGTGATGGGAATAATCGAATTATTTTCACCATCGAATAATTAGTAATAATTCATATTTCACAATCGAATTAATAATTCGAATTATTTAGTAGTATTATAAATTTAACCTAAATAAACCCCTTATATCTAAATAACCCTTATCTAAATAAATAATTATTTAGATAAAAGAAGAAAATTAATTTTAGTGTTCGGCAGGTGTTCGGTGAAATTTGGGTGAGATGGAAATGAACCAAATAATAGTAGTATTCTTTCGTTCCGAACGAAATGAAAATTTTCACTTAAACTGATTTATTCCTACGTGGTATAGGAAATAACAATGATCTCTGGATTTTTCTATATCGGATCGTTCCTTTCTTTGTCGATTCCCTTTATAAATCAGCTTAAGTGAAAATTTTCAGTTCGTTCAGAACGAAAGAATACTACTAATAGCACTATACTAATTACTAATATTCGTATTCGTCCATAGGAGGTTATGTTTTATGTTCATTTGTAATTCGGTTAACCACAGATATAATATAAAATACTACTAATTTTTATCTCGATATATCGAAAAAGATAATTCGAATTAGTTAGTTTTAATTTACTATCGAATTAGTCGTATTATTTAATTCGAATTTTCCCAACACTAGTATTAAGAGACCTAGAACAAGACCAAACCTGAGATGTGATAATTATATTAAGGAAATTTAGCATCAGGGATAACTTGAGCCCGCATAGCCAGCAATAGACAATAATGGACCCAACTACAAAGAGAGTATCTAAATACGTGACGGAGGCTACACCATAATTGGAAGGTGAGGTTGAATGAGCTAAAAATTATGATGATGATATAAATAATGGTAATATGATATTATATTTATATAGATTCTTTCTTAATTGATTTTTTATGAATATGTTAGTAAATTTAACTGCATGTGCATATAAAGTACCGTAGGGTCGAAAAAAAACGCCGTTAATTTGGCTTCGAAACGACGCTCTTCATCTTAGTTCTTAGTTGACATCCATTTTTTTTTGCTTACAATCCTATAGGTAATAAATATTATGCATTTTGATTATAAACGTTGCAATAACAAATATTCAAAATAAAATTTAACTTTTTATTTTGAATATTTAAAATTTTGTGAAAATGGTTAAATTTCTGTTATAGTACCCTTTAATTATAATTAGGTATACACACTAGGGTGAACCAAAAAAACTAACCTATGCAATTTATGGGTTAAAACGAACCTAATAACCGAGAAGAAAATATCCCCGAAAGGCAGGATTTTTAGCTCAATTTTAAAAGGTGTCGGTGACCATTCAAAGATTTGCATTTAAATAACACGTAAAAAAATCTAACTTTGAAAATTTAAGTAAAAAAAATTAAGTAAAAGTTAAGTATTTTTTTCAATTCAATAATTCGTATATTTGAAAGCTTTGAAAAGTGAAAAAAATCAATTTTCAATCAAAAATCAATCAGTTTTAGTGTTATTGATTAAACATGTTCATATTTGGTAAAAAGAAACTAGATTATTCTCAGATAGTTTTTTTACGAAATTTTATGCTCTACAAGAATCCGCGATGTAATTTTTTTTATCTTAAACCGTTTCAAAGTTATGGTACTTTTTACTTTTAATGGAAAAACATTTTTTTACGTGTAATTTAAATGGAATACTTTGAATGTTCACCGACACCTTTTAAAATTGAGCTAAAATCCTACCTTCCGGGGATATTTTTTTCTCGGTTATTAGGTTCATTTTAACCCATGAATCCCATAGGTTAGTTTTTTTGGCTCACCCTAATACACACGGTGTATACATATTTATTTTACTCAAAGAACTATAATTTGATCGCAATTTCCTTAATTACCAACCATGAAAAAAATATGGAGAGAAAAAAATATCGTTTTTTATTAATAGTAGGACTTAATATTTTAATTTAATTATTAAAATTAATTAGTATTTTAATTTAATTTTTAATTTTTAATAGATAGATTAAATTATAAACTTTTGTTTATAATTTATAGTTAAAAAAAACACTTTATAGGAAAGGTTAGTCCTAGAGAAACTACATTATCTTCATCTTTCTTTTTACTCTGAAGAGGGATTTCATCCCTGGTGTTAGAACATCCAAAAATGCACTACGATTTCAGGCGGTTCACGTGATCTGCACGTGCTTACCACGGGAACACTACGTGATTTTCGGTGCAGAAGGACCAGTGGTGGCCTAAAATTTTATATATTTACTTCTAGCTGTTATAATATAGTAAGATATTAACTAATTAAAACATTTTATAAAGTTTCTAATTTGTGATAGTGTTTTGGTAATGTTAAGAGTGTGTACGTGAATATAAACATGTATATAATTTAGAAAGTCACTAACCTTAATACAAGAAATATTACTTTTATCTCTTTAATAATATATAAGATGTGATAATTACAAAAATACAATTTTTAAAAGTTTTAAACATCCTGTATCTTTAAAAGTATGCATTTTCGAACCCATGTTTATAGGAATTTTTTCTATGTTTTTTAATGAGGAATCACACCCTAAAGTTTTGTGATGCATTTTTTGAAAACTCAGTATTTATAATTAATACTTATACAGGGTGAGTCTTAAATAAGTGCAAATATTTTTAGGGGTAGTATATTGAAAACTCAGTATTTATAATAAATACTTATACAGGGTGAGTCTTAAATAAGTGCAAATATTTTTAGGGGTAGTATATTTCGACCCCAGAAACACGATTATGAGATTTTTTTCGCGAAAAAAAATTCAAAATTTGAAATTTTTAAAATTCAAAATTCTCAAAATTTTAGCAAAAAATCTCTTTTTTTTTAATTTTGAAAGTACAATGCGTCTTGTGAATAAAAGTTAAGCAAATGCTATTACTTAAATTTCTTGAAATAGACTTATACAATTTGTAAACAACCAACAAAGATAGTTCTATAGAAAAAGCAATTGGTTCTCTTTATTCATCAGGCCCAATATCTCGGATATTTTAGATTTATTTGCAAAACGGCAAAGAGAAAATATGTTTCTTTTATAGAGATCTACCAGCCCCGAAAATATTTTGCATATTTGTTATTTATAACACCCATTTTTTTCGATCATACTGTATTATGATTTCCTAAAACCCTATGTAAATTTAAAAAACTTTATAAAATTATAATCTTCAGTATATGGTATATAATTTGTATTTCTTTGCCTATAAATATTTTATTATTTCTAATTGAATATAAATATAAAATGATGACATTTTTGTTTATTAAAATTTTTAGAAATATTAGGTACAAAGCGTAAACTAAATAACTCATTATTAACATAAATATATATTTATGATTTAGGAAAAAATAGAAGCAATTTATTATGTGTGATCAATAATTATTTATTATTTTTTTAGCGAGCAATATAATTAGATTGTAAAGTTAATTTTTATGTTTAATGTTAGAACAAATTAAAACGGGACAATAAGTTGTATAATTTTATAATTATATCAACTATTATTAATGGGTTTTCTCGTGGGTTTTGTATTTAATTTGTAAATATCAGATGTTGTTTGAAAACAGATATTTTTCGTAGCGTTATTCCTACAGTATTATCTTTGTTTATATATTAAGGGTATTACATGAATTAACATTTTGACACAGGTTAATTCATTGAACAGCCAGTCGACTTAGCTAATTTTTGAGTAGGTACCCGCGTTTTACCTGCTGTGTATGTTCTTGAACGTATGCAGGCAGTCAGAGCACCAGTCTCGATAATCCAGTATGAAAAAAAACGCGTTAAAGACGGCTGGGAAATGAAAATCGATGATAATTTTTCCGGGGTCAATATTTAGACGTTATATTTTCTAAAAATTGGCATAAAATATTACAGTATTACGTCAATCTTCCTGTTTTTAATGATAATTAATATTTCGAGCAGGTTGCTCTTCGAGAAATTTATTCTAAATTATCATAATTAAACGCCAATGTTTTAACGTGTACCTACTTAGTACGTACTGAAACTGCCACTTTTAATTAGCTGCCATTTACTAATTTCTTAGAAGAATGAATGCATTCTTTACTGGAGATCCTTGAACGCGAACACTGCTTCTTATTTGGATGTTAAGTTCTTAGACTATAGTGGTATACAAAAATAAGAGGACTGGGAAAATGGTTTTTTACACAGTATTATAAAAAGTAATGTCTGTTTGATTAAACAATTTTTTAATTTTTTAGACACTTTATAATTTAAATAGCCTTTTTAAATGTTGATTGCTGTTTAAACTTATTTAATAATAACAATTAGTTGTATAAATAATTGAGCTTTAGAACCACTGAGTCTTTAGTTAATATTAGGTGCCACTGGTGTTACAGCATCAAAAAAAGTTTATCAAGGTAGGTACAATAAAACATTTTACTTTGAACTATGAACGCAGTTAAGGCGGGTAGACACGGTCCAAGTGTAGGTACTTAGATCAAGTAAACTTGGACTTTGTATCATATCAACTGTTTTATCCAAGTCGAGTTCATCCAAGGCTTCGTAGCATCCAAGTAAGTTGGTAGCTAGCCTACCTGCTTTGATGATATATACAACATATTTATTGATGCCTTTCAACTCGACATGTATGTATTAGGATGTATTTCATGAACATATGTTAACTTCTACAGGGTGTCTCAAAAAAGTGTGAGTGGATCGGGATATTTTTTTTTAAATGTATATTATTGCATTTTTGGCTTCATTTCTGATCACTTTACATAATCCTAAGATATTATTAAATATGTTTTGATAGTGTCAGAAATATTAATAAATAAATAAAAAAATATATTTTTTACAGCCTTTTTAAAAATATAAGTATATTAAAAATACAAGAAATGCCCTGAAATCAAATCTACCGGGTGCGTCTCAACAGTGGCTCACGTCTATAACTTTTTTATTTTTTCAGTTAAAAAAACGAGATTTGGTATGTATATGACATAAATTAGGATTGATTGACGTATTCAATTGTTTTTGGTCGCTTCCTGTTTCACCGGAAATAACTACAACTTTTAATTTCTAAATGGCACCCTCGGTATTTTTTTACTTTATTTGATAGAAACTAACACTCTGAATAGAATGACATATCACATGTCAACTTTTGACATTCTCGCTTAATAAAAAATCGTATTTTAAATTCAATTTAGAGTGTCATGGCTCTGTTTTATTTGAAATTATAACTTGCGGTTCGTAACGAAAATTTGACTGGAAATACCAAGTGTGCGGTATCAAATTATTCGTAAAAAAATGCTTTTTCCAAATATGCTAATGAGCCACCCTCGTTCCGTTTGAAAAAATTGAGATATGATTAAAAATACGACTTGATCATTTTCTAACTGGCCAGGACAAGACACTACAAACATTAGACGATCAAATCTATTTTTCCAAGGCTCCTTGATTAAGAATTAGTGTTTTTAACACAGTCATGGCTCTCTAGATTGAATTTTAAAATACGATTTTTTATTAAGCGAGAATGTAAAAAGTTGACATATGATATGCCATTCTATTCAGAATGTCATTTTCTATTGAATAAAGTAAAAAAATACCGAGGGTGCCACTTAAAAATCAAAAGTTGTAATAATTTCTCGGTGAAACAGGAAGTGACCAAAAACAATTGAATACGTTAATCCTAATTTATGTCCATATACTAACATACCAAATCTCGTTTTTTTATCTGAAAAAATAAAATAGTTATAGGGGTGAGCCACTTTTGAGACTACCGGTATACTAGACTACTAGGTATTTACTATAGGCTGGTTTGTACTTACTTTGCTATAAATATCGTAATCTTAAACCATACAGGGTGTTCAAAATTCTATGTCAAACTTTCTAAAATATAAAATAGTTTTTATTTGTTTTGCATATATACAGGGTGTCAAAAAATAGTGTATCTAATTTCGGTGGGCCATTCTACAGATAAAAATAATACGAAAAGTTTCTATGAAGATAATATACAGTACGTCTGTCCGTTCTGCAGCTACGGGGTATCCGTGAGAGGGGAAACGATATTCTCTCGATGTTTTTCGTAAAAAAATAGACAACGCGTTCCATCAATAAAAATTCTACAATTTTGCAAGTAGCCAATAAAATGAGTGGGCGGAGCGATTTGCGGTGACGTCTCGTCAAGTCGACGTATAAAATATATTATTGCTGTTTATTTAAATGTTTTTTGTCCGCATTACTTTCATAGACACAGATCCAGCAGATGTACTGTACCCTAGTATGCTTCCCGAAGAGATACAGCCCTCGAAATATTAAATAAAAATAATATATTTTCTTTATTTTTAAAAATATTGGTAAACCGTTTTTCTTGAAATTTGGTACTCGTTAAACGCAAATATTTTGAAAACCGTTCAGCGTTTCGATCTAAACGAAGAGCCCCTTTTTTTACGTAAAACAGTTCTAGGTTTTTATGTTATTTGTTGATTACTGTATCTATAAGGACAAAAGCAGTACCACTAGTAGTACTCTCTACCCTAATGGAAAATACCCTTTCAGGGCTGTTACGGAATTTTACATAATTGCCATTCGCTTTGGCGTTAAAATGTGTGTAAGAGTACCAAAATTCAGGAAAAACTGTTTACCAATGTTCTTAAAAATAACATATTTTGTTTATTTTTAACATTTGGTATGTTAGTATATGACATAAATTAGGATTGATTGACGTATTCAATTGTTTTTGGTCACTGCCTGTTTCACCGGAAATGATTACAATTTTTGATTTTTAAGTGGCACCCTTGGTATTTGTTTTCCTTTATTCAATAGAAAATGACATTCTGAATAGAATGACATATCATATATCAGCTTTTGACATTCTCCCTTAATAAAAAATCGTATTTTAAAATCCAATCTAGAGTGCCATGGCTATGTTAAAAACACTAATTCTTAATCAAGGAGCCTTGGAAAAATAGTTTGATCGTCTAATGTGTTTAGTGTCTTGTTCTGGCCAGTTAGAAAATGCTCAAATCTTATTTTTAATCATATCTCAATTTTTTCAAATGGAACGAGGGTGGCTCATTAGCATATTTGGAAAAAGCATTTTTTTTACGAATAATTTGATACCACACACTTGGTATTTCCAGTCAAATTTTCGTTACGAACTGCAAGTTATAATTTCAAATAAAACATAGCCATGGCACTCTAGATTGAATTTTAAAATACGATTTTTTATTAAGCGAGAATGTCAAAAGTTGACATATGATATGTCATTCCATTCAGAATGTCATTTTCTATAGAATAAAGTAAAAAAATACCGAGGGTGCCATTTAAAAATTAAAAGTTGTAGTCATTTCCGGTGAAACAGAAAGTGACCAAAAACAATTGAATACGTCAATCAATCCTAATTTATATCAATACTAACATACCAAATCTCGTTTTTTTAACTGAAAAAATAAAATAGTTATAGGAGTGAGCCACTTTTGAGACGCACCCGGTAGTTTTGATTTCAGGGCATTTCTTGTATTTTTAATATATATTTTTAAAAAGGCTGTAAAAAAAAATTTTTTTTTATTTATTTATTAATATTTCTGAAACTATTAAAACACATTTAATAATATCTTAGGATTATGTAAAGTGATCAGAAAGGAAGCCAAAAATGCAATAATATACAAAGTGTTCTATTTAAAAAAAATAACCCGATCCACTCACAGTTTTTGAGACACCCTGTAGAAGTTAATATATTTTCATGAAATATATCCTAAGACATACATGTCGAGTTGAAAGGCATCAATAAATATGTTGTATATCATCAAAGCAGGTATTAGTAGGCTAGCTACCAACTTACTTGGATGCTACGAAGCCTTGAATGAACTCGACTTGGATACAGTTGATATGATATAAACAGCGTACAAGTATGACACGCACGGAGTCCAAGTTTACTTGATCCAAGTACCTACACTTGGACCGTGTCAACCCGTCTTAACTGCGTTCATAGTTCAAAGTAAAATGTTTTAGTGTACCTACCTTGATGAACTAGACCTTTTTTTGGTGCTGTAACTCCAAGAAAGGGCACTTCGTATTATGCTAAATCTTAAATTAAATGAATCTTGCAGAGGTAAATTTCGCAAAAATAATCTATTAACAGTTCCGGCCATTTTTGTTCAGGAATGTACCTTATTTTAGTGGAAGCATACCGAAATGTTTAATCTATCTAAACCTCAAGAAACATACCCAACCAGAAGTATAAATTATAATTACCCTGTACATAAGTTTAAAAAAACCGAAAATGAAGCATTTTACAACTGTATTAAAACATACAATAATTTACCTTTAGAAATAAAAAACATTTCACAGTTGCGAAAATTAAAAAAGGAGATATTTAAGTTCTTAGTTCTTAGTAAAACTGGAACCATATAATTTGAATGAGTTTTTTGAGTATGGTCGAAATAATTAGGATATGTAATTGGATAAAAACTTCTTTTCTTTTGTCTATTGCATTTTTTTATTAATTATTTTTTAAATGAGGAAAGTATTCATATAACTTGTAAGTATTTCATTTCTTTTTAATACAGTTCTAGACATTGGCGTAACTACAGTGTGGTGCCCGGGGGTGCCACCCCCCCAGGTACTGCTGGCCACCCCCCAGAGAAATCTAGAATTATGGCTCTTGGCTACGTATTAATTTTTATTTGCTTGTGATGTAGTAAAAATGACGTTTTCTAGTTTTGTTTCGTTAAAATTATTCTGTTGTTAAAAATTGTTTGTTTATTTAACCTTTTGGGGGCTGTAACTTCTTCGGAAAGCATTTTAGGGCATATGTTCATAGGAACGTTTATGTGCAAAATCACCCACCAGAGTTAAATTCACTATTTTTTTTGACACCCCGTATAAAATATTTTCCTGAAATACATCCTAATGTATACTTTAGGTTTGCACTTATTCAAAATTCGTAAGTTTTTTGTTCTACAGATGCTCGATTCATTGTTGCCGGACCCGTATAGAATGTAGTAGGAAAAACTTTTGAACACTTATTTGCGGCAACTTTTTGATTGCACCCTGTTAAAAATGTATTCCTCTATTCATAAATATACGTAAAAATTAGGCGTTGATTAAAAATATATGATAAGCGTAATAACCCTGCAGCCGGATCCTGTACTATAATAATTATAGTAATAACTGTTATTAGTTAATATATTTAGTCACACGAACTTTGACACCTATATCGTAATCTAATGTAAAAAATGAGCGAATAGAAAAAAATATATATTAGACTTTTTTGTAATGATTAGCATATTAATGATATTATCGTTTAATGTATGACTGGAAAGTGATGTGTTCTGACGCAGAAAATATGTGGAAAACTAATAGTTCTAATATAAATAATAATTTGCGACATCGATCGATTGTTTTTGCTTCTAGGTCGGTCGTTTGTAATGTCCGTTTGAACGTAGTGTCCGTGCTTCGGCCTGAAAAGGAAACTGACGGGCATCATCAAAAAAATAAGGAGAAGATAGGGTAAGCCATAAATTTCTTTTTCTTAAGTGTAAAAATACCTCAGGTAAATTACGCGCGGAACTGTTTCCTCTTTAAAAGGAATAATAAGTTTTTTACTCATCAAGAGATTTTTTAAGTGCACTCTTTGCGATACTGCAGAATATTTTTTAATTTTATGTTTGTCAATGAACTTGCTATATAGGACGCCGAGTTTTTTTTTCAATCACACGGTGTATTATTATACTATAAAAAAGCACGGCAGCAATGGCTATGAAATGAAGATCGCTGTCATTTTATACAGGGTCGCTTGTATGTACCGAAACGGTCGATTTTATTAGGTAAAATATACGAGGTATCGCAAAAAGTTAAATATAAAAGTTATAGGAATTTAAAATGTCTATTAGAGAGTAATGAATTTAAGTATACAGGGTTGGTCATAAAGTCGTGGCACATCAAAGTTTAATTTTTTTAAAGGGAACTCCCTGTATATTATTACATATTTCAATTCCTCCTTCAGTTCTAAGCAGTGTGGCCAGATTGGGCGACTTATCGCAATTTGGACTACTTTTTACATCTTTTTGCGACCATTTTTTCTAAAAAATCGCGAAGCGATTTTTGGGCTACAAATTGAAAAACTCTGCGACTTTTTTCGCTATTTTTCCCTCCTTTCATGGAAGGGAATTATTTTTTCTTTAGTCGTAATCGATATCTGGCAGAAAGTTACATACATTTTTAAGACACTTAAAAATCCTACAGGAGAATTACTATTTCCAGATTTGCCATTATTTGCGTTTAGAATGTTGAGTTTACCTTCCTCAAATCCAGTTGTTGGGAGATATTGTTCAGTAATGAACATTGTAAAAACCAAAATCAGAAATAAAATGATGCTCTTACTTTTAAATTCAATAATGCAAATAAAATACCATTTTTTAATAAATAATATATGCTGTAAAAGTTTTGAACCTACTAAAAATATGTTGTCTAGGTTTAATTCCGATATGCATAAAAATTTACAAGACACTCCAGATGATGAGGTTTTTGAAATTTTGAAAGACATTTTTTAGTAATATTATAATTGGCTTATTATTTGTTTATAAAGAAAATACCTATGTATTTAGTGTTTGTAATACCTAAATAAAACATTAACAGTTGTGTATTTTGGAACCAATTTTATTTCGTATTAAAAAGGCGTGCAAGTAAAAAGTAGATAGGTTATCAGAACTTTATTACAGTACAGTGATACTTACCTAATATCTAAAACGCATTTTTCGTAAACGCTAAAAATTTGCGATTTTGGCTATACAGGGTGTCCCAGAAATAAGTGCAAGTATTTTAAGGGGTGGTAAGATCTCGATAAAAGGAACATATTTTCTCTTTATCGTTTTTCAAATAGGTCCAAACTAACGGAGTTATTTTACTTTGAAAATTTACAAAAAAAATTTTTTTGCTAAAAAACCACGAGAACCACTGGATCTTTTCTGGATTTTCTTGCTTGTAAATTTAATCTACTACCTATGTTGCCATATTATCAAGAAATTATTTTTTTTTAAATAAAAACTAAAAAAAAAATTTTCAAAAAAAATTCAAAAAATTTCGCAAAAAAAACTCATAGGCGTGTTTCTGGGGTTGAACTATACTACCAGTTAAAATACTTGCACTTCTTTCTGGGACACCCTGTATAATGACAAGATTGCGATTTTGGGCGATATATGAAGCGCTGGCAACATTGCGATTTTGGGCGACATCTGACAGGCAATTTAGCAACAAGCGTTCACGCAAATCTGGCCACACTGGTTCTAAGCAAAAATCGAGATACACAGAATGTACCTCAAACCAACCGTTTCCGAGTTATTGACTTTTGAAAATATCACTTAAACAATTCGATTTAATTAATTTCGATGTGTTCGGTTTCATTTAACGATGCCATTCTGCGGAAACTGTGATACATAATAATATTTGACATTAGTTTTCAAGTTAGCATTTATAGATGTATAAAATGAGCTTATATCAAGTCTGGAAATTACAAAATCACAACATTTCAAAATTAAAACTTCATAATTCGGAAATGGTAGAATTTAGGTACATTATGTATATTAAAATTATTGCTTAAAATTGAAGGAAGAATTGAAATATGCAATAATATATAGGGGGTTGCATTTTAAAAAAATAAATTTTGATATGCCACAACTTTATGACCCACCCTGTATACTTAAATTTACTACTAGCTAATAGATATTTAAAAATCCTATAACATTTGTATTTAACTTTTTGCGGTACGTTGTATATTTTACCTTACTCACAGCCACCCTGTATGTAAAATTATACGGGGTGTCCCAGAAATAAGTGCAAGTATTTTAAGGGTTGGTAGATCTGGATAAATGAAACATATTTTCTCTTTATCGTTTTTCAAATAAGTTCAAAATGTCGGAGTTATTTTACTTTGAAAATTTCCAAAAAAAAATGATTTTTTGCTAAAATTTTGAGAACCACTAGATCTTTTCTGGATTTTCTTTCTTGTAAATTTAATCTAATGCCTATGTTGCCATATTATCAAGAAATTATGTTTTTTAACTGAAAACTAAAAAAATTTCCAAAAAAATTTTCAATTTTCAAATTTTTTTTTCTTGAAAAAACATCATAGGCGTGTTTCAGGGGTTGAACTATACTACCAGTTAAAATACTTGCATTTATTTCTGGGACACCCTGTATAGGGAATGTCATCGATCGTCATTTCCAAGCCAACTGAATGCCGTTCTTTTTCATTCATATGGTATTAAAAGCTATACCTTAACCTTTTGAATTATAAGTAAAATATACAATTATATCAACATCCTGGTATATATTATTTGAAATAATGTATGATTTGTAATAATATTTGCCAGAGATTATCTATCTAACATCACCAATTCACTCCCTTATCAATACAAATATCCAATAAGATCATGTTATGTTTTGCTTCGAGTTTATTCCCCTCGTATATTATGTATAAATTGTGTCTTGATCTGTTTACAGAAGCCATAGAAGGTTTACTGTTTAAGATTCTGGTATTCAAACTTATCCTTCATGAAAGTTATTATTTCTATATTAAATTAATATAGTTTACCTTTGAAAAAGTATAATGCAATGCCACGAACTCCTCTAGACTGTGAATTATTTCACATACAAAGGTCTGTGGTTAGTTGAAAAATTATTTGATATTTATAGGGTAGTCTAAAAAAAGAGAGTACTTACTACAGAAATGTATTAAAAAGAATTAGATAGAAAACCTACAAATGTAAATATACAGGGTGTCCCAGAAATAAATGCAGATATTTGGTGGTAGATCTGGTTAAAAGAAATATCTTTTCTCTTTACCATTTTTAAAAGAAATTGAAATAATCGAGTTATTTAAATTTGAAAATTTAAAAAAATAATGGTAACATTTTGAGGTCCGCTGGCCATAGCCGGGCTGTTAAGGGGGTTTCACCAGCACCACCTCAACTCAAGGCCAATCAACATGATATGGGCAAGGCAAATATGGCGGCGAAGGCAGCCCATTATTAAATTGTTTACCTTTAACCCGAAAAGCCGGTAGTGGTTTCTCGTTCCGATTGCATACCAGAAATAATTAATTATCTCTAGTTTGTTGTGCTTCTGCAACACGTTTGTTTAGTTCTTAGTGTTCAGTGCATGGTGTGACCAGAAAATTGTGATAAAATAACAGTGTAATAAAAATCCAAACCAGACATTCCACATAGGGAAATTCAAACTTTTGTGCTTGTCGTACTCCTCTATTATTAATTATTTTAAGGTAAGAACTAGAAGTATTTATCAAGATATTACACCTAAATGAGTAAAAAGCCTTCGCTGCCAGTTTGCATAGTACTTTATAATGGTTGCTTACAACAATCAAAAGATAGGTATTAAAGGGTAGGTATTAACATTTTATTGTAGCATGCCTTTTACATGCTCTGTTCCAACTTGTCACGGGAATTATAGAGGGGGTCCCAAGGTTTCTGCTTTTATATTCCCCAAAAATGACGAGCTTCGTAAAAAATGGTTGACAGCTATTAAAAGAGATAATTTCACTCCTACTAGTAGTTCTCGGGTAAGAAGTGCATTAAATATGCCTCAAAAAGGCCAAAGGCCAAAGCCAAAGCCTCTGTTACCCTAGTGAGGATGTAGTTATGGCTACTGCTTACACTTACCTCATTATAAGTAAAATATTGGAAGAAGAATCAAGCTTTTTACATCAAAAAGATCACAGAAAGATATTGACAACATTGACATTTGAAAATATAAATGGCCTGGATGTAAGTCTTTTTTTAGGTCACAATTGCCCCTTACATGCGTTAGAATTTATCATTAAATCCATCTTGTTCAGAATATCCAATATTTTATTGAAGAACTATGCAAAAAAAAGGAATGACGTCTTTACCACAAAGACAATGCCCTATGTAAAGAGAAAGAGTAAAGAAAACTAAGCTAAGCGTCAGTTTTACTTACGAACCCCCAAAAAGGTATTTAGTTTTTTTTATATATAAAATCTTGAAACACATATTATATTTTTTATTTATCCTCACCTATTATAGTTTAAATTTATTCCCATTTGTGTAATGCTGCAAAACATAGAAAAAATATTCCATATTTTTTGACCCAAGCCAGTGTAGTTTATAATTCCAAGAGCATTTACCAAGGCTTTTAAGACAAGTAACTTCCTAGACTGTCCATAATAATATATATTTATCAAACGTTCAGTAAATTCTAAACTATGGTAGGTAAGTGTTTGCAATTGAATATTTAGTTGCTATTTTTTGTCATATATTTCTGGTTATTTCTTTTTCCGATGATTTTTAACACCCTATATATGCTACTTCATGTTTGAATATTTTAACACTACCTATTTTCTGAGAAAGCAGACCTTTTTATAAAAAGTAACTAACTGATGTTTTCATAAAAGTAATAATACAAAAAATTCCATACTTATGTAGAGAACTTTAGACTCCCTGTATATTAAAAAATTAGTGAAATATTACGTACTCTAACCCGACATTTGTGTGAAAAATGTCTATTTGAATGGCCTTGTGTGGAGGTGGTGGTGGTTTCACAAGGTTTTTTTCAGCTTATTCGACGCCTCAAGCGGCGTTACATCGTAGGCTTGTTTCTGGAGCCAAAATATACTACCAGTTAAAATATTTGCACTTATTTCTGGGACACTCTGTATTTTTAAACAATTATTGATTAATGCTTTTTATACTGCAATATACAATGTGTTTGTATATTCATATACATAAATGCATTGCAATAATACCGGGTGCGTCTCAAAAGTGGCTCACCCCTATAACTTTTTTATTTTATCAGATAAAAAAAAAACAAGATTTGGTTTGTTAGTATATGACATAAATTAGTTTTTAGTTACTTCCTGTTTCACCGGAAATGACTACAACTTTTGATTTTTAAATGGCACCCTAGGTATTTTTTTAGTTTATGCGATAGAAAATGACATGTTATCAGTCAGCTTTTGACATTTTTGCTTAAAACAAAATTGAATTTTATAATTCAATGTAGAGTGCCGTGGCTGTGTTAAAAATACTAATTTTTAATCAAGGAGCCTTTGAAAAATATATTTGATCGTCTAATGTTATTCGTGTCTTCTCCTGGCCGGTTAAAAGATGCCCAAATCGTATTTTTAATCATATTTCAATTTTTTCAAATGGAACAAGGGTGGCTCATTAGCATATTTGGAAAAGGCATTTTTTGCGAATAATTTGGTACCACACACTTGGTATTTCGAGTCAAATTGTCGTTATAAATCGCATGTTGCAATTTCAAATAAACCATATTCAAAAATGTCAAAAGTTGACATATGATAAAAATATTATTTCTTAATATTGGCTTTTTCACCAAGGGATATTAAATATCCCTTAGTGAAAAAGTTGTATACTTAAATTTTCAGTTATAAAATCACACGGGGGTTTTATCTAAATGCAACGGAGCACATGATGTAAAAAATAAGTCTAGTCGAAAATGGGGTCCGAAAGATAACCTTTTTGATATTAATATCTTGAGGTCAGCTTTTCAATAATAATCGGCAATTCTAGGCAATACTCTGAAATAATAAAATATATGAAGAAATTTATTAAAAAAATCCCAGTCTCCGGCTCGCTCCGATTCTACGACTGTCCAAAGTGCAACTTAATTCCGAGAATCCCTGATAAACAGATATGGTGTCACGGCACATACACAAGTTGAATTACATCTTATCCTCAATAAAAGATAATATCACTGGGCACGTTCTAGACCAGACAAGCAATTAAACTGATTGATTAGTACGACACAATCGTATATTTTCTTTTAAATAATAATTAATAGCCAATGCATTACTAGCATTTTCTTATGTAGTACAAATGTCATCTCGTACAAATATGAAAATCACAATTACTCGTCGTATTTATTCTCATTATATTATTTAATATACATATAAACGTTAATATGTTCTTTATTAACGTTTATTTATATTAAATACTATATCTGGGGGGGGGGGGGGGTGTCTTAGCTTAACGGCCTGGACGGCTTTCCCTCAACGATCAGCTGTAGGAAACTATATTTGTTATTTCGAAAAATATGACCAAAATATGCTGCTTTCCGTCGTTTTATTGTAGTCAATAGTTCTTGGTCCTTACATATTCTTTCCAATACTTCGAGATTTGTTTGAGAACCACTGGATCTTTTCTGGATTTTCTTTCTTATAAATTTAATCCACTACCTATGTTGCCATATTATCAAGAAATTATTTTTTTTAAATAAAAACTAAAAAAAATTGCAAAAAATTCAAAAATATTTTCAAAAAATTCCGAATTTTCAAAAAAAAAATATTTAGAAAAAAATCTCATAGGCGTGTTTCTGGGGTTGAACTATACTACCAGTTAAGTTAAAATACTTGCACGTATTTCTGGGACACCCTGTATAAGGTTACATAGTAGCGCCGCGCCGCGCCGCCTCGCGCTTATAACCTTGAAAAATTAAAGCGTGTTATCAAATCGGCTGGTTCATAGTGAAAGCAGGTAGGAGCCGTCAACCAGCGTTCATCGGCGTTCTCGCTTTTACCGGAACGAAAATTTATTTATTTCTACTTTTGCAGGCGCCGACGGCGCACAGAGGGTATTAAGAACTAAAAGTTGGCCGAAATTATGTTTTATGATTTTTTTGCTTTTTTGCTAGTAATATTAATTATTAGAGGAGAGGGTGCTAATATGGAACCTCATTTTGTTTTTCCTCTACTCTGAAACCCTTTCCACCGATCAAATAGGGCCATTCTGTGCAAAACCAAGCAATTGGATGAGGATGCTAGAACAAGAAAGTAATTTGTATATTATCGACGATATTTGAGCGAGGATGGGTGATATAGGGTAAAGACTATTTTTTTAAGAATCTATTTAAATCAATGTTTTTTTGGCAGTGGCAAATATTGGCAAGATTTTTGTACATATTCCAAAGCTGGAGACTTTAAGCATTGAACGGATACTAATTTTAATGCGGAATATTGCCGAATAGTCTTACACCTTATAAAAATGCCTCTGATTTTTTAAATATAAAACATTATAAATAAATAGAATAGAAGGAAACGTTTCAAAAAAAAATATGGCATAAAACAGGACTTGCCAGCTGGCTCTGTATCCATCATGACAGTTATTATAAACAATTTGCACAAAAAAGCACTACAAACAATTCCACTATTTTATAATCTTAGAAATATTCAGAATACACTCAAGATAATTTATACTTATAATTGAGATATATTATTTATTTGATAGTCAACTTACGACTTAAAAAAAGCTAATAAACGTGCTTACATTTAGTATTTATAGATTTGTATTCAGTTAAGATAAAAAATGAAAATAAAAAAAATATCACTTTTGGCCAGGTTTATAGACCAAATACCCCTATGTGCGGCCCCGGCGCGGCGGGCGCGGCGTTTCAATATGGTTAGGTTAGGTTAGGTTAGTTAATCAGGTAAATTTCCTCTTAATTAGCTACTTCCGAACCCTGCTCGCATCTACACGTGATGCATATATGCAAAGTTACGCATCACGTGTATTGTTATATGGCTTTTTCGGAGATGCGAGATGTGAGCCATATTTGAAGATGCGAGTGATCAAGAATAGGTGCCCAGAGACGGCGCTGGCTGCCGGAAAGCGGAAACCTGCCTCCACTATGTTCGTACCCTTAAGGTCACGGAGGGCTAAACCCCAACCGTAGAAGGGTGTATGCATTCATAGGAGGTAGATGCCCACTCTTCGGAGGCTGAACATCTGTTGTCCAAAGGAGGATAGAAAATACCCTGTTCCCCCTACAACAGGAAGATCCCCATGTATGATGAGTTATAACTCAAGAAAGGGGGACACAATAGATCTTTAAGGTCGCCCATTCTACATTCAATGTTTCTATGGGTGTTTCAAAAAACATGTACCATCTCTCTCGTGGGGATTAGATTCCTCATGTGGAAATAAGATTTATTTTTTATATGAACGTAGGTTTGATTCTGCTGTGTTTCGTAGCTACAGGGGGTTAAAGTGTTCTTTTTTCATTTATTGTAATTTCGTCCTAACCCCCACTGTTTTACTATTAAGCTGATTACAAAAGTAATTTTTTCTTTATATTTGTTTATACGGAATTTTTGAAACATAACAATAATTAAGTTCATATTTTTTATTGTTTACAATGTAGGTTTTGATAAAAATAAATATTGATAACATAAAAATCATAAACTTTCAAACGCCATTGTGGGTATTATTTAACCCAATTGAGTTATTTAATGCGTCATTGTCAGTACTTGAACCAAGTTGTACTTTGGACCTATATTAAGCAATAAATCCTCGCTTATCTACCTTGCCCTAGAAACTTTTATGAGGGTGTTAAAATAATAATTATTGTGCTTCCACATTTATTCTTTACCATGACTGCGCCATGTTAGTAACAACAGACATAATACATAATTTTGTTCTCATTAGTTTTTATAAAAAATAATTTTACGTATGAAATCAGCTGATTATTACAGAAATAATATCAAAATATATAATTTTCGGAATAAACAACATCCAAACGTTTTTGAAATGCGTAAGCAAAACGTACATTAATATAATCAAATTAAAAAAAAATCTGTTTATATCTGTTGTTATTTCCCTCAAACTTAAAGATATTTTTTACTGTTAATTTTTGATGTCCATTTTCCATTTAGAATTAGAGGATTAAAACTCATAAATGTATTGTTACTTGTTATATTAAATTAATGTATCAATCCTTTGGTCTCCCTGGAATTTAACGCCTTTTTTAATCTGTTATATTATCGCCTATTCCGGGTGCGTCTCAAAAGTGGCTCACCCCCTATAACTTTTTTATTTTTTCAAATAACAAAACGAGATTTGGTAAGTTAGTATATGACATAAATTAGGATTGATTGACGTATTCAATTGTTTTTGGTCACTTCCTGTTTCACCGGAAATGAACAACTTTTGATTTTTAAGTTTTTTAATTTTTTTTAAATGGCACCATCGGTATTTTTTTACTTTATTTCAATAGAATATGAAATTTTGAATAGAATGACATATCACATGTCAATTTTGACATTCTCGCTTAATAAAAAATCGCATTTTAAATTTCAATTTAGAGTGCCTTGGCTATGTTAAAAACACTAATTCTTAATCAAGGAGCCTTGGAAAAATAGATTTGATCGTCTAATATTTTTAGTGTCTTATCCTGGCCGGTTAAAAAATAACCAAATCGTATTTTAAATCATATTTCAATTTTTTCAAATGGAACGAGGGTGGCTCATTAGCACATTCGGAAAAAGCATTTTACGAATAATTTGATACCACACACTTATATATATATATAACGTTAAATATATATAACGTATATTTTGAGTTAAATTTTCGTTATGAACCGCATGTTATAATTTCAAATAAACCATATGCAGCTCAGGGTCAATGCTTCAGGGATTATTTGGTGAGTCTGTGATTTATTATATATTTGTTTTCCTGACAATATAATACTTTAAAACATTTTAATTATCCTGTCACGAGTTATGGTTTTGTTAGTTGTTTAGATTGTTTATTATTTTATAAAGAAAGTAAACAAAAAAAAAATCTTACACAATCCTAATTTATATCATTTACTAACATACCAAATCTCGTTTTTTTAACTGAAGAAATAAAAAAGTTATAGGGGTGAGCCACTTTTGAGACGCACCCGGTATTCTTTAATTACTCTTAATCTAGACTCTTAATATTGCTTGTAAAAAATGTTTAATTCTTTGGGTAAATAATTTTAAAACGAGTGGTAATATGTGTTAAGTTGAAGTGTAATTACCAGAACTTATCAGAGCAGAAAAACATTATTATTAAAACAATCTTAAAAGTTGATACTTTTATAGTTCATAACTTTTATTGATAAATGGGACTTGCTAGACAAAATAAACAATATTGTTTATGTGAGTCTAATCCGATGTAAAACCTTTGTAAAACCTACTCTAAGCCTCGTTGAACCAGTTACAATATAAAAGATTTGCTGTATTAAAAGTTGCCCACTTTTACATCTTTTTTTTAACCAAAATATTTTAGGAAACAAAAATACCTAAACGAATTATAAATATATAAACGGTTATTATTTACGTCTCAACAAAACCTACCTTCTTAACAGAATTAACAGACATAACGGGCCATTACTACCGCTTTTTCTTTCAAAATATTCTAATATAATAAAGTTGCGATGATTTTTCTACGGCTATTAAGCTATCTTGTACACTTCGCAATAAAAGAGGTTCTAAAAAGAACAATGTCTGACTGCGAGGTCTGATAGTAAAATTTTTTAAGTTTAAAATATCACAACACAATTCATTTAAACCAAAAACTCGTAATACAAAACTAAAATATCAAAACGAATGAAAATACAAACGAATGAAAATATTAGGAAATAAATAAATAAATGTGCCAACCTCACACTTTTTACAGCAGGACTACCACCTGAATCCCCAGCGGGAAATTTAAGTTCCAGTTAGTCAGCCCGGCGCCGAATATATCCATGGTTGGCAACAATGATTTAAAAATCGCGCCCTCGATTACGTAACTAAATAGTATATTTATATTAGACCTAAAATAGCCGAATAAAAGAAAAAAATTATAAAGTTTTGATATGTTGGGATTAGACGCACCAAAAGGAGACTTTTCAGAATCAAGTGTGAGCTTCACACCAAAAAAACACCCCCAATACGCCCTTCGATGGTTTTTCGCTTTTTTCTCAGAACCTGTTGGTCCCACAAAAAATTTTATACCTACCGAAAATATTCCTTATAAAATTTGCTACAAAAAAGGTTCTATTCATTATTTATATTTATCCAATGTATTTCGAGCAATAACCGTTTGAAAAATGGAGTACAAAAAAAATACAGGTCGCTTTTCAAATTATAGTCTCCCAAGGTATCTTAACGTGCTAAATATACATGCAACAGATATAAACAAAAACATTGCCTATTCCACTAAACTAACATTCATACTTCCATCTACATGTCATCGTCTATAGTTTCTAGAATGTGCTCAGTATTCGAAGAACTTTGCCCACGACAGGTTCCGCACATAGTTGTACATTTCATGCCGGCTTTAATGCAACTGCATATTTTTACACAATCTTATTTGCAGTTGCACGTTATTAATGACATAATTGAAGCAGGGGCGGGCAATTCTGTTGTATATAAAGGTGACAGGGTGTTGTTGATTTTCTTCCAGCCCCACTGGTCAGGTTTTATAGGTTGTTCTTGCAATCATCCAGTATTCTACGTAATTTAAAAAAATCAATTTTATTTATTGACGCGGATTTTTTGGAAAAGGAAAACAACAACACGTACAAATATTTAATAAAGAAAAAGACCTTGATAGTATCGTCGATATTTTTAACAACGCAAAGTCAACACCTGAAGAAATTGAAAAAGCTGGAGAGACGTTTATACTGAAACTATACAAACTTCAATCATCTGAAGGGAGCCTTAGTGAGTAAAGATACGCTCGTTTCAATAAGTTAGTTGGTCAAGCAAACAGCACGGTACTTTTATCAAAATTGCCTCCCACATCTGCTGCAGCTAAGCAACATTCCCGGAGAACATATCTACAAGTACAAATATGGCAAGAACAACGAACAACCTATAAAACCCGACCAGTGGGGCTGGAAGAAAATCAACAACACCCTGTCACCTTTGTCATTAATAACGTTCAACTGTAAACAAGATTGTGTATAAGGATGCAGTTGCATTAAAGCCGGCATGAAATGTACAACTATGTGCGGAACCTGTCGAGTCGTGGGCAAAGTTGTTCGGATACTGAGCACATTCTAGAAACTATAGACGATGACAATATGTAGATGAAAGTCTGAATGTTAGTTTAGTGGAATAGGCAATGTTTTTGTTTATATTATACAGTATTATATCTGTTGCGTGTATATTTAGCACGTTAAAATACCTTGGGAGACTATAACTTGAAAGGCGACCTGTAAGGCGATACCGTACTCCATTTTTCAAACGGTTATTGCTCGAAACGCATTGGATAAATATAAATAATGAATAGAACCTTTTTCATAGCAAATTTTATAAGGAATATTTTTGGTAAGTATAACATTTTTTGTGGGTCTAATGGTTTCTGAGAAAAAAACGAAAAACTATCGAAGGGTGTATTGGGGGTGGTTTTTCGGGGTGAAGCTCATACTTTAAAGTTAAGAACTCTTGTGATTTTGAAACGTCTCCTTTTAGTGCGTCTAATCCCAACATATCAAAACTTTATATTTTTTTTTTCTAAATATGCTAATATCAACGTACTAAAAAGCTTAATTGGTATCGCATATAGTTAAAAATTGATTTTAGATTATGTGGATGTAGCATTCAGTCATTTAGGTTAGTGTCTAATTATTGTCGTCACTTCGATTCGCTTAGATCTTTTATGAAAAATTTCGAAATATAAATTACACTGATCTGAAAAAAATTCTCGATCCCTGGCACCGTTCCTATTTGGAGTCTAACAACTGGAGTCTAAGATCTGGCTGCAGGATTATTATGCTCACCATATTTTTAATCAAAACGTAATTTTTACGTATATTTATGAATAAGGGAATACACTTTTAACAGGGTTTCAAAAGCTCAATCAAATCAAAATGTTGTCGCAACCGCAACTACTATAATACATGTGTTTAATTAATAATAATAATAACTGATTTTGGAGATGACATTACGTTCATAATTTTTTATAATCATTTAATGTCAAATTAAAGCTATTTTTATTCTGTGCATGATGTTATAAGGGTGCCTAATATCATTGCCAAGCACACAATGGATGAATTTTCAAGCGAACTAACAATCCCATTGACGAACCGCATCGACGCATCGCATAAACGAACCACCTAACGTCGATTTGTTCACGAAATAGTCAATTTTTACATTAAATACTTCTCATGAAAATAGAGCAGTGTAAATTTATTTATAAAATTGTTTAATAAGATCCAAAAATCAATATCTTATTTATTGAATTATTCTATGCTATTAGTTAGCGACATTTCTATGCTGCTAGTTAGTTATCGAATTAATCTGATTCTTTGTGTGTTTGGATGTTCTTGGTGAATACTAGATTAATAGGTGTGTAAAAAATAGAGTTTTGGTCATTTATACCTCCTACCCTTATGACAGTTTGTCTCTGGCTGAGGTACCCTTGAGGTGGAGGCTGTCTCCATTTTCTCCATTTTCTCCACCATTTTCTCCACCTTTTTAACTTGGTCTCTCCTTAGACCTGATCCCGGTGTAGTCCCGTAGCAAGAAATAATAATAATATAATAATAATAGCGTTTATTTCCAACAGGCAATTAGAGCCCACTTACAGGAAATACAATCTTAAAAATAGGTTGTTACTAAACATTAAATATCAAATTTACGAAGACCAAACCAAGAAAAAAAATACAAAAAAGGAGAAAACTAAACCTAAATGAATCAATTATGATAGTAACAAATTATTAATTATAAATTAATATTAGAAACCATTGTTAAATCTAATAAGCGCACTTAGAAAACATACCCTTACGATGCTGTCGATCCGCTCGCAAGAGAACGCAGGGAAATTTGCTAATACGCAAAAATACGAACACTTAAAAATTGGATTTTAGTGTTGATCGAAAAGTTGCGAACAATTTGCAAGGAAACGAATAGCCAAAAATTGCCCCCCTGAAACTTAACATTAGTTCTGGCTCGAGGAATCGCAAGTGGTATTCGCTCTGGAGGTAGGTCGCGGCACTCGGAATGGTATCGTTTCCAAAAGAGTTAGGGAATCTATAAGACCATTCAGCAGCTTCCACAGGAAAGTTACTGAGTGAATGATCCTTCTCAAGGAAAGTCGTTGCACATCAAACCGAGACAATAACTCAGCGTGATCCACACCTCTAACAGGGTAAACCTCGATAAATCCCGAACAGGGTAAAAAGATCTTAAAAGAATAGAGTGGATACGACAAAAGACTCAGGTAATAGATGTCTTCCACAGAATCAAATCCCTCAAGTGGCATGGGCAGGACACCTGGCAAGAGGGACGGACCACAAAAATGACAGCATGGGGTACCCAAGAGGAATTAGGAGACCTAGAAGAAGACCAAACCTAGGCCCTCATAGCCAACAATAGACAACAACTACAAAGAGAGTAACTAAATATGCGAAGGAGGCTACACCATAATTGGAAATGGTTGAATAAGTTGAAAATGATGATGATGATACCTATTTAGTTTTAGTTTCTAAAGATGTTCTTTTATTTTCTAAAGAAATATATTTTAAAAATAATTTGTTACGTCTAGTTTTTATCTATACATACGTATTTACTTAACGTAGACCAATATGAAACAAATAAAATTAGCATGTAATGGAATCATTCGGTACATTAAAGATGTGATAATCATAACACATTTAATTTGGATAAACTTTATCAGTTAACAAATAACGCCAACATTTATCAAAACATAGTTAGCCAAGGTCAGAAAAGTTATAATATATAATTTTATGAATATTTTTGGCCATGCAAGTACCACAAGGTACTCTAATGATATAATATGGGTCAGATATTCGATAACCTGGCGTTGAAATATTAATTTTTCGTTTTAAATTGTTTTTCTTTTTTTAATTTTATCAGTGTTTCTAAGTATAATATTATTCATTAGTAACAGTAACAGCTATAGCGCTTTGCAGTTGACAACCAAATGATACAAGTTATTGAACTACATATTTGTTAAATTAAATTTTTTACTATTTTGCACTGTACAACTCTCCGTAGTAACTTTACTATAAAATTACATTTACATCAACTTTTCCATTTAGAGCAGTGGCATCAAAGACCAAAAATATTCATACATTTTTTATCTCCACTCTCCATTTAAAAATCAGTTTTATATTGAATAAAAATGATTTCTAAAAGTTTTACTTTTAAAGAGTTTTAAACAAAAGTTAAGAGTTTTACTCAGTGTATAATTATTTTAAGGTCTAAAAATCAGCTTCACAATTAGATCACCTGCTTTTAAATTGCAAACTATTTGTAATAATTAATTCATTCTGATAAAAAATATATGAAGTATGATATTTAACCTTTTTAAGGCAAAATCCTTGTATCTACGTATAAGAATTAATAAACAAGGGTAAAATATTTAAAAATTCACAAACAAAAATACCGTTTATCGTTAACTAAATCTATATTTAAATAACATAGTTTATTTCCATTTTATATGAAAGTGCGGTAGGTATATCCTTTAATCTTTAATTCATAAAAAATATTCACGTTTTATACGCCAAACGGTTACTGTATAGCATATAAAGTTTTATCTCCCAAAAATATATTACCTAATTTTGAAAAACATAATATGTTTACGACACAGACAATTTTACATTTATATTTTGCAAAAACAGTAGATATGTATTCGAATCATTTTATTAATAAAAACTATCAGCATTACCCAAAGAGATTTTATGGTAGATAATAAATTGTGAAGAAAAATTCGTGTGTATTGGGAAGGCCCAAAGGAAACAATTATATTTTGTGAGACGTTTTGATGACGACTTTATTGTCGCTTCTTAGGTATCGAAACATTTAGTACTTTAGCGCCTGAAGAAGTGACAATGCGAAATCGCGAAACATCGCACAAAATATAATTTGAACTTTTCCAACACCCACGAATGTTTGTGTGTGAAACTTCATTACGCGCGATGGGAATAAAAATTCAAGGCCGCGACACACGAGCTAGCGTCACGCCAAGGTCGCCAAGCGTCACAAAAATGGTAACGATCTTGTAGCGTCCTATGTGAGTTAAGGGCTAGGGGGCTGAAACTCGAAATGTAGACGACGTATTCATGATATTTTGACGACGTTTCGTGCACTATGAAACCCCATCATCAATGGCGAAAAAATCGTCCGATTTAATGGGTCTTTGGAGCGTCGTAACTCGGGCCCTATGTGAGCTAGGGGGTTGAAATTCGGAATGTAGATGTGGAAGAGTCCCATCTTTTGATAATATTTTGACACCGAAACCCCATCACCAATGGCGAAAAAATCGTCCGATTTAATGGGTCTTTGGAGCATCGTAACTCGGGCCCTATGTAAGCTAGGGGGTTGAAACTCGGAATGTAGATGTGGAAGAGTCCCATCTTTTGATAATATTTTGACACCGAAACCCCATCATCAATGAACGAAATCAAAAAATCGTCCGATTTAAAGGAAATTTGGTATGTCGATAGATTGGACCAGGGCCAACTTGACCGTGTACCACAGGTCGTGTCACTGTAACAGTTAGTTTTGTTGTAAGAAATGTCAAAAGTTGATGTCGTCCGACCGCGATCAAATTTGGTGGGTAGGCTATGTGAGCGACGGTGCACACGCTCCCACCCTGCAAAGTTGGATACGACGTTTCGTTTAAATCTTCATCAGGGTGAGATTAAGGATTTGATATTGAGGAAGAATGTAGGTCGATATTCGGATAATTGGGGACGGGCTACAGGATGACGCACTCGACGTTTCGAACCGATGGCGATGCCTCTAAATGAACGAAATCATCAGGATTTTTCTTAATTATGCGTCGATTGGAAGCAAACGATATTGTAAGATTATTAAAAGATAGTATAAAATATATTTAAACAGTTTACAAATATTATACAGGGTGAGTCTTAAATAAGTGCAAATATTTTTAGGGCTGGTAGATCTCGATAAACGAAACATATTTTCCTTTACCATTTTTCAGATGAGTCCAAAACAACCGAGTTATTTAATTTTTAAAATTAAAAAAAAAATTGATTTTTTTTGAAAAAATTTTGAGAGCCACCGGATTTTTTCTGTAATTGTATCTCTTTTAGTGCCGTAGCCATAGAGTAAAGCCGTAACTATGGTAATATCAGAGATTAAAGAAATTATACAGTGGGAAAATTTGCGGTGAACAGGCAGTTCTAAAAAGTTTTCGAAAAATATACAGGGAAATTTAAAAGAAAGTGCACGATTTTCAACAACTTTTTTTGCGAAAAAAACCTCATAGACGTGTTCCTGGGGTCGAAATATACCACCCCTGAAAATATTTGCACTTATTTAAGACTCACCCTGTATAAATAAAAATAAAATTATGTGCCAAATATTTAAATTCACAAACACAGTACCTTTAAAACCTGATCTTGTTACACAAATCAATAACGGCAGATTTTTACTGGATATTATAAATCATAGTGTTAAAATTAAGCCTAGTACTCCGTAATAACAAATATAGATAAGTAAGAAAGCGTGCTTATCTAAATTAAATAGGTGAATTTAAAAAATCAACCTGTACGGGCGCACAGAATTGCTCTGTTGCAATTTGCAATATTATTGTTTACGACAATTTTGCAGCACGTAATATATGTAATGAAAAAGTAGGGTGCTATTCTGTTATTTGTTTTTTAAAACTCAGCGTAAGAATATATAATAATTTGAGTACGTGACCGACACGAGATACATGATTCGTGCTTTCCTAATCCGGTACCAGTGCTGTAGACTGTAGATTATTCAAAAGGCAGAAAATTAATAGATTTAGCATTGTGGGGAGGGGGGATTCAGAATTCACTACATATATATATATACTTGATTTCATACCGGGTGTTTTTCAAAAGTGGCTCACCCCTCACCCCTATCACTTTTCTATTTCTTAAACAAAATGACAATATTATATATTATATTTCAATCTAGACTGCCGTGGCCATAAATGTAATGACAATTAACTATTAATATCAAGTATATGATACCAAATTATTCGGAAAAAAATGCTTTTTACAAATATGCTAATAAGTCACCCCTGTTCCATTTGAAAAAATTGAGTTATGATTAAAAATACGATTTGGGCATCTTTTAACCGATCAGGAAAAGACAAGAAAAACATTTTATTATAACAATCATTTTAAAATTTATCTTGCTATTCTATTTTAGACAAAAAAACATGTTTGAAGGTTAAAGAAAAATTGTTGTGTCTAATCATAATCACATGTTTGTCCCAAAAACGGAATAGTACAGTTATAATGATGAATGATGCTGAACTAGATGTGAATTTCATCTTGAGAGAGTAAATAATTTTAGATAAAAAAAAACTGTGAGTACCTTCTCATTATATTAAAATATAAAATAAATTTATAATAATAGAGACTGAAAATTATGAGTTAAATGCTTAAAGTTAAATACTTTGAAAATTTAAAAAAATAATGGCAACATTTTGAGAGCCGCCGGTAGTAATCGATAATCAGCCGCAAATATCAAACAATTACCACAATCTGAGATTGTTCGGCGTCCATTGTTGACACATCGACTAGATATATTTAAAAATGATTTGGAAAAGTCAGATTAAAAGTAAAAAACGTACCTAACCTTACAAAACGGGACTCCGATAGGATAGCAGATCGATGTAATTAGGCTAGAACATCGTTTTATCATTTTACCTAAAACTGCAACTCTACACTTAACAGCACTTCATTTCACTGCGATTCTTGGCAGCCCCCTAAAATACCACTTAAATACCAACGTGTATTTGGCACAAAATACATTCATATGCCATCTGAATTATTTAGGATTATGTTTTGAGAATTTAAACTCCCCTGTTATTCTCAGACTCTTGTTTTTGTGAATAAACACCAAAATAATTGATATTTCTATTTTAATAATAAAAATATTTTTATAGGCTTACCTTATATTGGCTTATTTTTTTATTTTGTCAGAAATTTACTATTTTGAGTAATATTTCAAATGAATTGGATAACCTAAAAATTCAATCAGCTGATCTGTTTAAATGTAGGTCAAACGTTGACTATTTCCAAATCTAATAGAGGGTGCTGATTCTGAACTGTTGAAAAGCTGTTATAATTGTTCATTATTTAGTTTCATTATTTCAGCTCACTAAACTGTAAAAAAGGTATTTAAAATATGTATGGTAGATGTTGCACTATGTCTAATAAGTTATCTACAATGAAAATACAATAAAAATCTACAGTAAATAAAATTAATTTAAGTATTTTTTTGTAGAAATAAATATACAGAATATGGCATATTATAACGTAGGAGGTGGCAACATTGCTTTCTGTCGAAGCACTATAAACAAATTTCCGGAAACTGAACAAGCGGCAGTCAAAAGTTTTTCAATATTTTCCACCAAACCAAACCAAAAACATAAAATTTTCAAAATTTTTTTTGCAAAAAAAACTCATGGGAGTGTTTTTGGGGTCGAATTATGGTAGCAGTTAAAATACTTGCACTTATATGTTTAATATAATTTTTCTATATAACTAAAAGAAAAACAATGGACTTTTCTACAGGAAATTTGCTATCAGTTTCTGATTAACTTCTGTAATAATGTACTTAATTTATTATAGACTGTCTATCTAAATTACTAAAGAATAATGATCAAGACAGTAGTTTTTTCTCATTTTTTGTAAGTCATTTGTCGAAATAATATATTCTTTTACTGAACAGATACTGTGAAAAAGTTTAATAGATCCATTAGCTATTTAGTAGATCTAACTAACACAGAAAATTAAAGAAATAAATTTAGAATAATATAGATCACTAATAAATAGTTATTTAAACTAATTAAAACTTAATTTTCAATTTAATACCTCAGAAGAAATCCGTCGTTACGCCTATGCTCGTGCGGCTGTCAGCCAATGGGAGCATAGACTGGCCTTCAAACAATAATGTTTTGAAGGATGGCCGATGCAGTTCATTCTGTGTTTTGAATTTGAGCGTGGAAGTCGGCCTATCAATAAATCTTCAGAGTGTTAAATACTATTATTTAAATTATTATAAAGTTATGAACAGTTTTTGACGGCGAGTTAGTGTTCTTTGGGTATCGTTGAAGTGTCATGGAAAGGAAAGAACATTTTTTATATAAAGTTGAATATTTTCATTTCACAAGATTTTGTGAAGATATATTACTCTACAAATTATAACTAACTGGAGTACCTAGTTTATTGGATACTGAAGACTGATAGTTAATTTATGAAATACATAGTTTAAGGACAGCCGGTAGCAGCATAATATAAAGGTAAATTTTATTAACTTATTTTCGCAAAAATTATAAAAATACAGTTTAAACAAAGTTGATACACATTCATAGATTTCTGCGTTACTCAATTTTTTTCCAATGAATCATTAAATCCTAAACAAATTATTTTTTCCGCATTTCGCAAAATAAATGAGTTTAAGAATTTGCCAGTTAATCTTTCAACGTGCGCTGTTTCTGTCAGTTAAGTTAGCTATTCTATTTTAAATATTTCGTTCTTAAGTAAGTTCAAAGTCCATTCCAAAATTACCCAGGAAGGTGAAATATAAGTTCTCGTCTTATTTATAATCCCACTTGAAATGAGTATGAAAGGTATTATTTAAAAAAACATGTTCATAGAACAATCCAAATTATAATTAAATAAGCATAATATGGTTAGAGAGATTGTTAGTTACTTAAAAATAAATGCTACTTATACCGGATTTTACTCATTTAAAGTATTAGATACCTATATGAAGTAATATACGGGTTTGTATATCAACTACTTAAATTTATTTTTCTTTTTACTATTTGTTACCCTGAACTAATATATCATGATGCAGTGTTGTAAATAATAAACAAATATTTGGGACCGGTTAAATTATCTTTTGATTTTATTCTAATTTATATGTCGTGCCTATATGAAATTTTGCTTTTGATTCTCTACGTCTACGTATAAAATATTATATTGTATACTCCGTATAAAGTTTATTGTTTGAGAAAACGATTTTTGTATACAGGGTAAGTCTTAATTTAATTAAGGGCAATTATTTTAGGGGTAGTATATTTCGACCACAGAAACACAAATTTTTTTTAACTAAAAAACATAATTTGTTGATAATATGGCAATATAAGTGCTAGATTAAATTTACAAGAAAGAAAATCCAAAAAAGGTCCATTAGTCGTTTTCAAAATTTTCATAGTCTTTTTTTTGGAAATTTTCAAAGTAAAATAACTCGCTTATTTTGGATTTATTAGAAAAACGGTAAAGAGAAAATATGTTTCTTTCATCGAGATCTACCAGCCCTGCAAATATTCGCACTTATTTAAGACTAACCCTCTATAAACCAGAAAAATAAAGCTCTTTTTTTCTCTGCCTCTTCTAAACAAAAACATATGTCTGAATGTATGTATAATGTCTTGAGTCTTGATATTATAAATTCATATATAAGGATATTATCAAATTGGAAAGATTGAACATATAAAAATATTTAAATTTATCCATTTACTTCTGACATCCTTACTAGCGTCAAATGTTTTTTTTTCTGAAAAAAGCACTAGCAAGGAAATTTGATATAGTCTTTCCAACTGGAGGATGATCCCTGGCAGTGACAGGCGTGTCTGTCATTTTAATTCACAGACAAATTGTATTTTCAGCAATTTAAAAATCGAGGCAACAATAATTAATATAATTTCCAGATATACAGAAAATGATAAATAGTAATTTTATTTACTTATACACTAATTTAGAATGCATGTAGAAGAAATTGAAAAAGTAGATATTGTGATCCGTCTATAAAATACAGGGTGTTCAATACAACCTAATGAAAGTCTTAAACATGTTTGTCCTAAACATCTTAATTTATGAGATGGTGGAGAAAAATGGTCTAAATAAATTTTTTTTAGTCTTCCATGCATCAAAATATATTTTTTAATGTACAAAGAATTTTATTTATTTCAACCAGTGCCGTCCATACGGGTTTATATTTACTATTTTGGAAGAAAAAATTGGTACACCACTGACTTCTCTTAGAGTAAAAATTATTTTCAAAATCTCCATTCATTTCGGAACAATATTTATCTTTTAATTCTTTTTTATCCAAGGTATAATTTTTGCTTAAAAAATTTAAAAGTCAAATCGCTGAAAATTTGATGCGATGATTGTTGAGAGGAAATCGTTTCTGCGTCGGCTGGAAAGAAATCAAGAAATAAAACGTTTTATTTTTGTATATCAAGATATGCATTTTGATGCATGGAAGACGTGTATAAAATATAACATCAGTGGTATTTTGAAAAAAAAATATAAAAATTTTACCACCGATGTTTAGGACATACTAAGGGTCCAAGGTTATTAAAAGGTAAGGTTGTCTCGTAACTCGATCCGCCATTATCGAAAACGTCATCTACTATGTCATAGGAATGACACCGCTCATAGATAAAGGGATAAAAACTGCCCACAGTCCGACAGTGCATTTCCGAATCTATATTCATTGTGTACTTTATTGTTTATAGTGTATGGCGTCAATAGTTTTCAGTTGTTTGATGTGTGTTTTCTTTATTGTATTGTCCATTTATCTCTCTTTGTCGGTTGCATTTTATTTTCTATTCCTTTTATCTATGATTTTATACGTTCTATCTACGTCAGAGGGATGCTATTCCGCTTCGCTCCTATTGGTCCAAAAGTTACGAGACAACCTTACCTTTTAATAACCTTGCTAAGGGTCGGCATTTTTGGTTTTGGGTGCCGGTTTTCATGTGTACGAAGAGTACGGTCAACACGCTTAGTAAAATAAGATGTACTGAATAAAGACAGAAGGCGAGTATTTTCCCAAGCGCATGGAATCTAGCGTCAGATTAAGTAGTTATGTAATAAATATTTCGTATTTTTGCTCACTCCGACTTACTAGTTTGCCATAACGACTCACTCCTATACATGTAAACGCCGACCTAAAGGTTTGCTTGCCAGCGGGTTATATATTCATATGAAGTTTTTTTTTCTTAGAATAGGCTCAAGAATCATCCCCTTAAATATTAGCATGTCATTAAGGAACACCCTGTATATGGCTTACAAAGTACTGGATTCATGTGTGTCACTGCATATAAAGTCACATTGCGAAATAATAAAGTTTGCATAGTTTGCAAGATTTCAGGTGCATTTGCGCATATTAACCGGAAGAACTATATAGAATGTTTTACATTTCATGCTGATAGAAAAACACCGTTGCTTCAAAAACATATATTTTGATAGATAAGCATTAATTAAACTTCTTTCTGCATATTTTATAATTCCATAGACAGACGATTTTATAATTTATGTGATTTGCTGAATTTTCTTTTCTCATAGCAACCTATGTGTTTATATCCTAGATCATAAGAAGGTGCAGAGCCCCCCCCCCTCTACTTTTGCCCCCCCCCCCTTTCTTTATTGTTTGGACTACAGAGTGTCCAAACTTCGAAGGTGGTCAGTGGGATCTTGGAAATTACAATAGAACTACAACATGTCAAAGGCCATTTGTAGTTGAAAATAAGGCGATTTATGTGAACCGATTTAGTAAATAGTTTTTCTGTACCTTTTTTAATAATTTCTGAAAACTTATTAGTTGTAGAATTTCAGCCACCCTGTACATTTTTTAAATTCATTTACCCTTGTACAATATGATCGCAAAAATAAGGCGTCAGTGATGGTTATGAAATGAAGATGGCTGTCATTTTACGGGGAATGTAATTATTAATCGTTATTTCTATAAGTCAACTGGACGCTGTTTCGATCATACGGTACTACCAGGCTTTAAAAGCGATATACCTATAATTTTTAATATCTTCTACATAATATTTTGCTGTTTAATAAAAATATTGTGTGATAAAAATAACGGCGTCAAGTTACCGTTCTAAAATTTTTTGGTATACTACCTATGTCATCGATCAACATTTCTAAAGTCTTTGGAAACCTTGACGCCAATTTTTATGGATTATACGGTATATAGGCGTTAATGTTTTTTTCGATTATTTTTAATTAAAAATATAATATATTAAGGTTTTTATCAAAAATTATTAAGCGTTGTGAGAGTGAGGGTCAAACTAGCAATTAGTAGTCACGTTGTTTTCATGATTCCGCTGGCTGATTCACATTAACAGTAATAAAAACATCAATTAACCATAAATCTCTGTATATTTTCCATAAGGAGCTAAAAGTTCAAAACCGTTAAAATATGTTATTTTTTAAGAACATTTTGGTAATGTAGATAAAACGATTATGTATACCGGGTATACAGGGTGCTACAAATTCGAGGTACGAGCATTGGTATCTCGGAAACCGTAATAGATGCGAAGATGATTAAATAGGGGCACAGTCACGCCTTGGGATGTTCATCAAGATGCCATCAAAAAAGTTTTAAAAATTTCAAGGATTGCTGAGTTTTATGGAAAAAATAGATTTTTTTGAAAATCAATTTTATTTTTTCCTGTTGTTACTTTTTAGAAAATCAAAAAACTAATTATACATTCTCATAGTCACTTTATTAGGACTATCTGATAGTATTTTTATATTTTCAAATTAGCTGATAATTTGTAAGATATAGAGGCCAAGTTAACTTTTTTAAATACGGACCTGCATTTTTTATTTCAGTTTTTGAAAGAACTCGGTCTCCTGAGTATAATGATATGCCACACTTGATACTTTTTTTGTTTTGGACATTTGAACACAATTAGTTTAAACTAATTTTAAGTCCGGCTCTGTTTTTTTTTAATATTTAATCTATTGATCGTTACAGTATTGATAAGCTTTCAAACTTAAAAATGATGTGGGGTAAAACATTGAATACGGAAAATCAATTGCAATAAAAAATAATATAAAATAAATATAATATAATATAAACAATGAAATAATTTCCCCGGAAGATGGATTGGAAATGGTAGAGCAGTATAATGGCCAGCGAGGTTTCTGGACCTGTCGCCAAGGGGCGGCGGGGGGCATTAAAAGTGAAATCAATATTTTTCAACACTTACAATAAAAAGTATAAAATACATTCAGAAGTATAAGAAGAAGATATTTTCAAAGAGCTATAAACTATAAATAAAATTGAAGGAAAAATAAATTTGTGCAATAGGGATGATGGTAACCCTTCGAATATTTAGAGCATTAGAAACTAGTTTGGTTTGTGGTTTGGTTATTATTTATTTATAAAACTACGATTAAATATTATGCATGTTATTAGATCGTGCACCGAGATTTCAAATTCCCAACAAACAAAGTTAAAGATAATATCTTTAATTGCAGACCTGCAAATTATTTATTTGAATCTTTCAATTGGCCCGATTTTCCATATTCAATGTTAATTAGCGCTAATCAATATTGTTGCGATGAATATAATCAGATTAAATAATTTAAAAAACCAGAGACGGACTTGAAATTATTTTAAATAATAATTAAATAGTTTTGTTGTTGTTAAGGTACCCAAAACAAAAAAAAGTATAAAGTGTGGCATATCATTGTACTCAGGACATCGAGTTCTTTCAAAACCTGAAATAAAAAATGCATGTCCGTATTTAAAAAAATTAAGTTGACCTCTGTATCTCACAAATTATCAGCTAATTTGAAAATCTAAAAATACTGTCAGATAGTCCTAATAAAGTGGCTATAAGAATGTGCAATTAGATTTTTGATTTTCTAAAAAGTAACGACAGGAAAAAATAAAACTGATTTTTAAAAAATCCGTTTTTTCCAAAAAACTCAACAAATCCTTGAAATTTTTAAATCTTTTTTGATGGCATTTTGGTGAACATCCCAAGGCGGCTTTGCCCCAATTTAATAATCTTCGTATCTATTACGGTTTCCGAGATACCAATGCTCGTACCTCGAATTTGTAGCACCCTGTATAGTATGTACCCAAGTTCAATGTACCCTTTATTTACCCATTGGGTATATACCGGATGCAAAACATTGGATATTTACATTCGTATTTGGATGAAAATTGGCGTCTTCATGTTTTTTGACATTAGAAATTCGATTTTGATGCCAGTATAATCCCTTGTAGGGGGCGCCACCTACCTATTTTTAAACTGTTTTGAGGCCTAATAACTTTTCGTTCGTACCTGTATTACACCACTGAGTGAAAAGAATATACAATTTCGCCGTTTTTTACGTAAAAAAGTCTCTTGGTAAAAATCGCTACGAGTATTCTCGAGATCTTATATGAAATAGAAATAATCAATACATTGAAAAATATGTTGACTAGATAATTATTAGACCGAAATAATAAATTTGGAATGATTTTGTATTGTTCAATAGAAACCGTTTAATCATTCATTTTTTTTCTAGAAAAAATATGATTAATTAAAAAAAAAAAAAGTTTCGAAATTTATAATTTCAGCCAAATGATCCAGTCACCATGTTTATTTTTTGTCAATGATGACATGTATTGATAACTTCCGTTCCAAATAACTTGAGAATGGTTGCCTATAGTGATTTTTACTAAAAGACCTTTCGTAAGAAACGACGTAAATGCATATTTTTAGCCGACCACACCAACAGGGGCGGATACAGGAATTTATTTTAGGGGGGCCCAAAGGTAGAATTTGCTTTTTAGGGCGCCATTTTTAACCCAAAAGCCTAATATTTTACACAATTTACAGATTTTAGGGAGGGCCCGGGCCCCATGGGCCCCCCTCTGTATCCGCCAGTGCACACCAATATAGGTATGGTAGGCTATTAAGATCGACAAAAAAAAGTTTTTTTTTAATTTCACTCAAAATGAGTTATTTGGGTCATAAATGACCTAAATACAAAATATTTTCATGGTGTCTGTCTGTCTGTCAGTCTGTTTGTTCGTCTATAACACGATAAGCCGCTCAAAACTCAAAAACCGCTAAACCAATGTTAACCAAATTTGGCACAAAAATACTGTGGCACCCGAAAATTAGGCCATTAGTTTTTGGTGGGGGTGGGGGGTTGGTAAGGGGGTATGGGAGGGCGTTAAAAATTTAAAAAAATCATAACTCCAAAATTACAGTAGCTAGCGAAACGCGGTTTTCAATTTAAGATTAGGAATAATATTTGCAATAAAATTTGTAATAACATCAAAATTAGTCAAAGTCGCAGTTTTTGAGATAAAAAAAATTGAAATTCCTTTACTTTGAAACTAAAAGAACTGCCTACCAACTTTTTATTAACATATTTTAGTATGGGCGGTTATACGTGCCTCCCGGCGCCAATTTTTTTTTCACTCACTAGTTTGTAGACTAATTTGGCGCTCCAACATGCTAAGGAAGAATAATTTCTACAGACGACATACAAAAAATGACAGATAGCTATGAATTAAAATGACCATACACAACTGTTATTTTTATGGATCCTCTCGGAAGACAAACTATATAAATATTTTCGACAATTATTTGACACATTTTTTTAGCAAATATTGATTTAAAGCTTAAAGCGTTTGATTCTTAACGCTTTGTCATAAAATATAAAAAAAACAATAAAAGAGTAGTTATTTAGGCGATTAAGCACATTATTTGCTATAACACTATAGCACGGAATTTCGCTAGTTCGTATTGAACTTTTATCAGTAATTGTTAAATATATTGTGGTATTGGCCTTATTGGGTTCTAGGTCAACAATAAGGAAGTGTGTTTTTGGTCAAATTTAAACCAAATTTAAAACGGAATATAATTAAAAATCTGTTAAATTATGAATCTGTGATATTTGACAATATAAAATCGCAATCGTTTTAGTAAAGGACAATTACAAGGTAATACCGTAATATATTCTATATTAAGTACCTATATTAGAAATCGGGGATATCAAATATAAATATGTAAGTTGTTGTAAACTATACAAAAACTTCATCACGCAGCTTTTTGACCTAATATAAAATTCGATTGAAAAAATATGTTAATATAAAAGTAATTAAAAAGGTATACCGGGTGCGTCTCAAAAGTGGCTCACCCTTATATTTTTTTTATTTTTTCAGACAGAAGAACGAGATTTGGTATGTTAGTCTATGACATAAATTAGGATTGATTGACGTTTTCAATTGTTTTCGATCACTTCCTGTTTTACCGGAAATTACTACAACTTTTAATTTTTAAATGATACCCTCGGTATATTTCTACTTTATTCGGTAGAAAATGACACCCTGTCTTTTCAACTTTTCACATTTTTGCATACGGCTTATTTGAAATTGTCACATGCGGTTCATAATACCTAATATATTTTAAGGCATATATACCTAGTAAAATAAAAGTAAAGCACTTTTATGCCTAGGCCTTAAAATTACTTTTTTTTTCCATAGTAACTGTTAAAATTGCCTTATATCTATCAAAAATAGTAGATAAAATAGTACTTTAACCGAAAGGTAGATTAAATGATACTTTAACAGCGAGGATAGGTTAAAAACTTTATTTCTTCTCGCACGTTTTTTAAATGTGATGCTTCCATTTTTGAAAATTTTTGTATTCCTTTTCATAAGTTATTCGGGATTTAAATGGAAGTGGTTTGGATATGGCGTTTATCGTCTCAGCCTGAATATCTGTTGGTAATTTACTCATTTCGTGTTCAGCCATTTCTGGCTCCAATTCAATCAGCAATCGATACGAAAGAGAATTATAAAATATTGACTCAAAACTGACAATTAAAGAGACAGCTTTATTTATTTGTCAAATTACACAGAAACCAACGCCAACCCAGCACAATATTTTTTCTACTCGTAATAAATTCCTTGAAATAATAATTTCTGAATATTTTTTAAAACGTAACTCGCTATGGAAAAAATATTGTTTTATAGACGATGCGACGATGAAATTGCATTATCGTCTTCCGAAATTAATTAACCTTTCGACGATAAAATACCATTTTATCGTCTTGTATAAAAAATAAACTATTTTATATTGTCAATCACGTCGCAAAAACTAACACTTTTATGACGTTTGAAAAAAATAGTATATTTATTTAGCGTATGACTTTATCACAGCTGTTAATATGAAATAAAAATTAGAACGAAAATTCTAAATGTCAAATACAAATATAGTACAAATCTTTTAAAAGTTTCTCAATATGGCCGACCTAGTTACGAAAATTGGTAATTTTTTAATGAAAAATATGTTGTTTACTCTTTGGTTAACAATAACATTTTTCAGAATTGTCAAGTTGACGTTAAATTTTCAGTTAAAGGGATGTAAGAACTATAGGAAATGAATTTTTGTTATGTTTTGACGATATTCGGAGAATTTCTAGAATTATCATGATTATTGAATAACTATAGTTGTTTAATAAGTGAAATTAATACAAGACTTAGAGATAGGATAATGGATGTAAACGTCAATTGTCACACACAAACATCTAGTCTCTTTACAAAATCAATTGCACATGGTGTTGTTTTCAGGAAATCTCCAAAATCTCCCTCATACGCAGTAAAGATGCATTCTTCTTTAATAACAGTCCGTCGTAGATCTTCACAATTACATACCGGAGTGGCTTTTCCCTATATATAGAGGAAATCCATGCATCTGCCATGTTCTCAGCCTGTTATACTTAGGAAATACTGTTGAAATGCATGTGAAACCCTTGTTGACTTTGTGGTGGAGCGTTTTCCATCCATTCGTTCATCCATTTTCTTCAGTATTCCCAAGTGTTTTTGATGAGAGTGGTGTTTTTTTGAGCCGAGTCTATTAATATTTAAATCTTTTATATCAGAATGTACTGGTAGTTCCCGGTTTAGCAATATTTTCCTGTGTTCTCTATGCAAAGCCTATTTTCTCCTCAAGTTAGTGGGAGGTGTGTTACTTAAAACAGGCAACCACTAAGTGGGTGTAATTCCTCTCTATAATAGCCTCTGAGATGATTCGCTTTGTGGTGGGACTTTTTTTACGACCTTTTTATTGACAACCAAAATTTTTCATTAAACTGTAAACAAACTATTGAAAAGTAAAATTCCGAGTGTAATTAAATAATTAAACCTTCATAAAAACCATAAAAAATAATTTAGTATTTAATATTGTTGTAATTTGTTGCATATGTGTATGTGTTTATTACCTTTAATGTATTACCACTAATTAGACGCGTATTAAAAAAAATATGCAAAAATTGCATTTCGAGCTTGATAATATTTATTTAAGATTACATTTACAATAGGTATTATTTTTAAGAAATTCCAATGATTTATTTATTGATGCTTGTTAAAAGTTTGCGTGCAATCGCGACAGCAAATATTTACCTACAAAAATAGCTACGGCATAATAAAAATATTGTAACTGACATGACGTCAACGTTTTAAGTAGGTCTTAGATCCGATTGTTCTAAATTTCTTTTAAATCACCCGCTGGTCAGTAGATAACTGGTTTAAATTCCATTATAGCTAATTATTCTAACTTATAGAAAGGAAAATTTAGATTTTTATTGGGATATTGCACTTTGAACAAAAATAATGGTCTTGTGTTGGTTCGTTAGGATTCAGTTTGGTACCTTTTAAAAAAATTAATTTTTTTTCAGAAACTATTTGAGACAGAGTTTACCAAAAATGATTTTTACAACTACTACTGGGTAAATGAATTTGTAGTATAGTATGACTTTTTTTGAAACTTTAGTTTGGGAGATATAAATTTAATCGGACCTTTTAAAAAAATTTTTTTTTCAGAAACTCTTTGAGACAGAGTTTATCAAAAATGCTTTTTATAACTACTACTGGGTAAATGAATTTCTAGTATAGTATGACTTTTTTTGAAACTTTAGTTTCGGAGATATAAATTTGATCGGATCTTTTAAAAAAATTATTTTTTTTTCAGAAACTATTTGAGACAGAGTTTACCAAAAATGATTTTTATAACTACTACTGGGTAAATGAAATTGTAGTATAGTATGACTTTTTTTGAAACTTTAGTTTGGGAGATATAAATTTAATCAGACCTTTTAAATTTTTTTTTCAGAAACTATTTGAGACAGTGTTTATCAAAAATGCTTTTTATAACTACTACTGGGTAAATGAATTTCTAATATAGTATGACTTTTTTTGAAACTTTAGTTTCGGAGATATAAACTTGATCGGATGTTTTAAAAAAATTAGTTTTTTTCAGAAACTATTTGAGACAGAGTTTACCAAAAATGTTTTTTATAACTACTACTGGGTAAATGAATTTGTAGTATAGTATGACTTTTTTTGAAACTTTAGTTTCAGGAGTATAAATTTAATCGGACCTTTTAAAAAAAATAATTTTTTTTCAGAAACTATTTGAGACAGAGTTTACCAAAAATGCTTTTTATAACTACTACTGGGTAAATGAATTTCTAGTATAGTATGACTTTTTTTGAAACTTTAATTTCGGAGATATAAATTTAATCGGACCTTTTAAAAAAATTAATTTTTTTTTCAGAAACTATTTGAGACAGAGTTTACCAAAAATGATTTTTATAACTACTACTGGGTAAATGAATTTGTAGTATAGTATGACTTTTTTTGAAACTTTAGTTTCAGAGATATAAATTTAATCGGACCTTTTTAAAAAAATATTTTTTTTTCCGAAACTATTTGAGACAGCGTTTACCAAAAATGCTTTTTATAACTACTACTGGGTAAATGAATTTCTAGTATAGTATGACTTTTTTTGAAACTTTAGTTTCAGAGATATAAATTTAATCGGACCTTTTAAAAAAATTAATTTTTTTTCAGAAACTATTTGGGACAGAGTTTACCAAAAATGATTTTTATAACTACTACTGGGTAAATGAGTTTCTAGTACAGTATGATTTTTTTTGAAACTTTAGTTTCGGAGATATAAATTTAATTGGATCTTTTAAACAACTAAAAATAAATTAAATTTAATTCCCAATGAAATGTAATCTGGATAATTAGCTTATAACATATCTACCCTATGATGAAAAAAAAATGGCGCCGTATTTCGTTCCACTTAATTATCTATCGCACCTGTCCTGTTTGTAAATTTGTAATTTGTTTAATAACATCTAAAATGTAAGATTGGGTGATAAATAATCATGTTAAATAAAGCCTGAATTATAAAAATATACATTTTCTATGAAACCTCGTAGAGATGTCTAAAAAATGTATAATATATAATTTGATAGATAGCTAAATTTTTTATCTGAGGCTCGCAAATTATACAGAGTGTTTTATTTGAACTAAACAATGTATTGACAGAATTTGAAACTAGTAATTATTTAAAATTAATTTTTAGACCCTGTATAAGGTAGTGTAATTTTTGATGTTGTGAACATTAGTAAATAAAAATCAGTGCATAAAACTGAAATATGCCTAGAGAAATGAAGCATTAATATTGTTATTGCATTTTGACAAAATTGTAAATATTTAAAAAACATCCTTTATAACATGTACTTCTATTTTAATCATTGAAACTAAAACTGTAATAATATACAGGGTAATACTATACAGGGTTTAATACTCTTTATTTATATTGGATACTCTTGTACCTTATGAAAATAATTTGAAATTGTAGCTAGTGTCCTTTCGAAGTTCTCAACAGTCACAATTTAAAAAATCTAATCATTTAGATCAAACACTTCCTGTCGAAAGCGTGAATAACCCTGTATATCAGTATGTAAAAATATTTATCCACTAATTAATGCATGGTCCTAATTGGTACCTAACTGGTGTTAATGTAAAGCATTTTTGTCTATCCTATGAACAAAGAACGGTCTTTTGTCTAAATTACTTTCAGTTATTCAATAGTTTCTAAAGAAAAAATTAATTGTTTAATAATTGCTTGAAACAGCTTCTTTACAAAATATAAAAAGTACTGTGAGCTTTTTAGCAAGAATTATACACCCTTGCAACTTTTTATGTATTTCCCCCCTTAGAGGATTTTATATGAAGTAAAATGAAATACTCGATAAAATGGTGAAGGAGCTGTGTCATCCAGTTATGTATAGAATTATTTGGAACATGGAGCATAATGAATATGGAGTAAATGTAAACTGTAATGTAGTATATTTCGATCACAGAAACACGATTATGAGGTTTTTTTCGTGAATTTTTTTTTAATTTTTATGGATTTTTTTTAGTTCATTTTAACTATGAACTAAAAAAAATCCATAAAAATTAAAAAAAAAATTATATATATTTTTATATATTATTTTTATTATTAATTATAATTTTTTGTTAATATGGCAACATAGGTAGTAGATTAAATTTTTAAGAAAGAAAACCCAGAAAAGATCCAGTGCTTCTCAAAATTTAAGCAAAAATTATTTTGTTTGGAAATCTTCAAAGGAAAATAACTCGGTTATTTTGAACTTATTTGAAAATCGGTAAAGATAAAACATGTTTCTTTTATCTAGATCTACCATCCATGAAAATATTTGCACTTATTTAAGACTCACCCTGTCTGTACAGGGTGTTCCACTAAGAATAGCTCTCGGCTGTATTTCGGAAAGTATTAGCCGTAGGGCCTGCGGAAAAAAATATTTAAGACTAAAGAAGCCATGATAAATTGCTGGAAATTATTTTCAAGTTTGTAGAACGGCCGCTAGAGGGCGCAACTGCTATAAAAAAATAAGAAAAAGGAGCGTTTACACAATTTTGCCTAGATAACGGGTACCATAAATAATAGCTTCACAATCTTCAGTAAGTTTTTAATATTTTTATTAAACTTTTAGAACCATTTTGCCCTATCTGCCAAAATAAAGTGGGGTTAGGTAAAATTGGGGGAAGGTTAGATCTTTATTTATTTAAATATTAATAACTCCGGATTGGATGAACGGAATCCAACAAACGGGGGCTCGTTTAAAAGAGAGTTTCTTACTCTATATTATACCGTATAAACAATAATAATAATAAGCTTTTGAATGTAGACGCTAGGGGGCGCTGGCTGTCTTTTAATTTTACAAACATTACGCGTTATTTAACGAAAAAAATAAATGCGATAGTATATGTAATTTTAGCTGATAGTAAAGAATAATAAAAGCTTAAAAAGCCAGCGAAAACCGCATCTTGATATCTTCTTTCAAACCGAAGATATTAGCAAAATAATAATAAATACGAAAAAATAAGCCCTTAATTACCTTACCTTTATAACGCGGTTACAGTAGCCCTCTTGATTATGAATATTCTGACAAAAAATAAGATAGAAATGATTAGTTTATTCTAAAATCGACAATATACCAGAATACTATAATACTAGATCTATTAATATCTAATATAATTTAAGATATCAATGACAGTTAATAAGAAACGACGCCTCAGTGAAGTCATGGTAGGCTTTGGAAAAAAGTTGCTGTTGACGTAATAGTATAAACGTCAAAGTGATATTAGATCAATATTTTGATAGTCTTAGCAGCATTTTTTCTCTATTAAAGAAAGGTATTTTTAGAAAAGCAATCAAAACATAAAAAAAAACGCTCTTGAGACTATCAAAATGTTGATATAACAATATAAAACTATCCCTCTAAAAGCAACTTTTTTCCAAAGCCTACCATGAATTCAATGAGGTGTCGTTTCTTGGCCACCGTCATTGATATCTTAATTATTAGATATTAATACACCTAGTATTATGGTATTCTGGTTCATTGTCGATTTTTTGAATAAAATAATCTTTTTTATTTTCTTTTTAATTAGAATTGTCATAATCAAGAGGGCCCTCTATCACTACGGTATAGTGATAGAGGGCTTATTAGAAAAATAAGGTAATTAAGACGACTAATAGTTTCCGAGATACAGCCGAGAGCTATTCTTAGTGGGACACCCTGTACATATGTAGTAACAGATTAAAATGGGCAATCTAATTAAAGAACATTTTTATTCATTTCAGAATTATCCTCAGCTCCCGATAGACGTCGAAGAAAATGTCCACATCCATTTCCACGACGCAAACAGCCACGGTCTTGCCAAAAGCAGTCAGCTCGTTGAAGAAGAGCGAAGAAAAGCCACCGCTTCAACGGTCCTCGTCCATAGAAACAATCAAACGAATCAACACAATCATCTGCAGTCCCCAAACCTACATCTTGCCGGCCATGTTAACGACGTGGCTGAAAACGGGCCAGACCGGTCTACAATCTTCCACCGAAAAGACGATTTTTATGTTTCGGTCGCTTCTATTCGGCTACCTCTTACAGAAGTTCGTATCAGTTTGGAGGAAATCTGGAGTGAGCAAATCGAACATTACCATACAGAAAACCTCAGCTCAATTGACCGCCAAACTTTTCGAGAGCTTTCCCAGTTTCTTCATATCAGTAGCTTTTTATTTAGTGACGCTTTTACTCATTGCTCAAATTGTACTGTGTGTTCTTCTACTTAATCAGTGCCTTTTACCATACGGCATGCATTTTCTTTTCGCAACCGCCACCTATATAGCTGGTTTGGGATACAAAATAAACTGTTACAGCTACTCAAAGCCAAAGAAACATACGAAGCTCAATTAGGATTAGTAAGGACTTTATAACTCTTTGAAGACGATTATGTTTTTCAATAAATACCTCGGATTTGTATGTATGTAATGTGCCGTGCTAATTTAAACCAAAGAGTTATTTTTTATACTATAAACTATTATACAGGGTGCTATAAAGTAGAGAGAGATTGAATGCAAGTAAATTAGACTGTAAGAAAAGTTCGATCTTTTTTACTATTGAAAAAGGATTCGAATCTTTAAAGAAAGGCTGAAAACATTGTGAATTAGCTACTAAGATTGTGAAGATTAATATTTTTACTGGACCTAGTTTTTATACTGTTCTAGTATTAATAAAAACTTAAATTTATAATATACTTAAATCTGTAAAACTATTTCAGTGTAGATAATAGAAAACTAGATTCCTTATTAAAATTAAGTAGATACTCAAGAAGGCTCAAATTGTGTTGTATTCATTTTTATAAATACATTTTTTAAGGATGATATATAACTTGTTGTTTTATTTTATTTTAAACATTATTATAAAATATAATATATTTTGTGATAATGTTTAATTACATTATTACCTAACATCATTATACAGGGGGTGAGTTTTCTACGATGTTCTCTATGGGTATCTCAGAAACTACAGAAGATAGAGAGTCGGTTAAATGGGGAAAGAATTGCAGTTTTGTAGGGTCATAAATATGCGCCTTTCAGATTTTTGAAAAAGTTCATGGCTTACTAGATATTTCGAAAAAAACAAATTTCGGCTATTTTGAAAATGGTCTCTAATTCCATTATTATCTATTTTAGACAAAACGTTTTCAGATAAAAGTTGTAGATAATCGCATCCTTAATGAGACTGTGTTCTCCGTTTCTTTCTAAAGCCTGCCATTTTTGACATATGGCACAAACTTATGTTTTTTTAAATGGAAACCATAGTTGGCCATGACATCATAAAAAGCGCCAATTTTTAAGCTTTTTAGCGATATAAGATGTAACATGCTTTTTTCGAAAAATTGATGACTTATAGCCAATTCTTATCTTTCTTGACTAATTTCACTTAGTTGGTATGGTATTCTTATTATGTTTGTTATTTATTTAATTATTATAATTTATGACTTATAAAAGACAGACTATTTTATTAAACAGTTCTTTACATATTGCCACAAACTTAAACTTAAAAAATAATGTCACTACATACGGTTTAAGTTATTTTAAAAAATATTCAAAAAATAATTAACTAATCACTTAATTAAACTTCTCTCGTACCTCCACTTCGAGTGCCTCTCTTAATTCATAAGTAAGTTCATATAAGTTTGTAAACCTTATAACCATACCGCATAAAAAAAATCCAAAATAGATAGGTCAGGTGATCGAGGAGACCATGCAATTGGTCTAACTTTTCCTATCTTTGAGTTTAAATAATTATGATATAAATTATTTTTAACATTTTTTTCATGATGAGGAGAGTGTCATAATGAAAGTCATGTTGGAACCATTCTATTGATGCGCGAGGCTCTAAATTTAACTGTCTTCAAAACCGTATGTAACGTATCCTCGAAAATGGATGACCAAGAAAAGTATAACTACTAATCCTACACGCTTTTCTTCATTTGAAAAATTCATATTTACAATTTTTGGTTATTTTAATTTACAAAGTTTTGATGTGACAGTTTCACATTTCTGAGAGCAACGACGATTGAACTTGTTTCCGTGGATAACTAAGTGAAATTGTTTAAAATTGATAAGAATTGGCTATAAGTATTTTTTCGAAAAAAACATATCACAGAAAATATTAAAAAATGGCGCTTTTTATGACGTCATGGCCAACTATGGTTTCCATTTAAAAAAACATAAATTTGTGTCATATGTCAAAAATTACAGACTTTAGAAAATAAAGTAGAACACAATCTCATTAAGGATGTGATTATCTACAACTTTTATCTGAAAACTTTTTGTCTAAAATAGATTATAATGGAATTAGGGATCATTTTTAAAACAGCCAACATTTGTTTTTTTTTTCGAAATATCTAGAAAGCCTTGAACTTTTTCAAAAATCTGAAAGATGCCGCATGTTTATGACCCCACAAAACTGCAGTTCTTACTCCATTCTGACTCTCTATCTCCAGTAATTTCCGAGAGAGTCATAGAGAACATAGTAGAAAACTCACCCTGTATATATATTTTGGAATAAAAAAAACACGTTTAGGCTTATTACTATAATCATAGTGTTATCCTTGTATATTATATAAACAGTGGTTCAACAACATATTCGATGAGGATACTTATAATGTTTTGACGTTATTCATAAAGGGAGTTATGTTATATCTTCAAGTTAAATGTCTTACTTGTTAAAGGTATATAGTATATTATGAGTTCAGTCATGGGGATCAAAAAAGGGGCCTGTTTGGAAAAAAGTCCGGAAGTTTTGAAACTTTGCAGGTTTATAGGTTTTGGGGTCCCTAACTAAAATCCATAAAATGCACATTGCCAGACTTGCCGCCGGCGCCGCCAAGATGGCGCTCAAAATCGGTATTTTGTAAATATCTCAAAAACTATGCGTTTTTCGCGAAAATTTCAGGAGAGCAAAATTGAAGAGAATAAAATTTCCTATAAAAAAGGTTATATGAAAATTTTCCCTAAAGTCAACCGATTTTCCGATCGACATTTGCGATTAGTGTTCACTAAAACTAGTTTAAGTTTAGTTTCTTCAATTTTGTCATGAAACAGTGGCGTATCATTAATTCGCTCATTAATTTATGAATAATTAATTGTCGTTCTGGACAGCATTCATTGCGAACTTACCACCCGGTTTAGTATTGGTCTGGTTGTACCAAAAATGCCGAAGAATGGGGTTGGAAGAAAACAATAACAGGCATTACTCCAGTCACAAGGTTGAAAGATCCACCTCCAAAATCTCTGTTGGCACTTTTATCCTGTAAATGCAAAACCAACAACTATGGTAAAGCCTGCGAATGCAGAAAAGCAGAATTAAAATTTCAATGATTTGTTCATACTGCAATGGGAAATCCTGTGACAATGTCACTGAAGTGTCACTCGACGAATCCGATGAAGAGGAGTTGGACTTGCCTGTAGATATCCCTCTGGCGGCTAGAAATGAAGAGTTGGACGTATTGAGAGACTACCCTGATGAGCCCAGCACAGCAGACACGATCGACTTTGACATCAATGAGCCAGATCCGTCGGGCTTGTGCAGATAAGTTAAAGTTTTTAATTGATCTAGTGGAGTAGGCCTCCGAGGAGACCACGTTAAAATAAACGCACCATGTACTTTACCTCTTGGGTGGTGTGGAAACAAGTACACTTCAATAATTAAAATTAATTATTCATAAATTAATGAGCGAATTAATGATACGCCACTGTTTGAAGACAAAATTGAAGAAACTAAACTAAAACTACTTTTAGTGAACCTTAATCGACATTTGATTTCGGAAAATCGGCTATACATAATATATCATATTTTACGCAAAATTGTAAAATTTCCAGGGATTTTGTGCCTAAACGGTTGTCTTTAGCGAAAATTTTCATAAAACATTTTTTATATGAAATTTTATTCTCTTTAATTTTGCTCTCCTCAAATTTTCGCGAAAAACGTATAGTTTTCGAGATATTCACAAAATACCGATTTTGGGCGCCATTTTGGCAAGATGGCGGCGCCGGCGGCAAGTCTGAAAATGTGCATTTTATGGATTTTAGTCAGGGACCCCAAAACCTATAAACCTGCAAAGTTGCAAAACTTCCGGACTTTTTTCCAAGCAAAAATCCCCAATGACTGAACTATGTCTTAAATTAAAAAGAATTGTTCAAACCCGAGTATCAAAAGTATGTCAAAAACATTTGCAAATATTTTTGGTATATCACTGTTTGCTTCATGATTATAGCAATTTTGCCTTAGATGAAAATGGGAAATTTTAAAATTTACTGTCTAATAACTGGTAATACGAAAATACATAATATACAATAATAAATGTATTTCAAAAACGCTTGTTCCTTTTACAACTTTTATTTTGTTATTAAGATTTGTAATTTTTTAAAAACATTTAATAATTCAATGACAAAAGAAAATGGGCTTCCCTATAAATATTATCTTAGAACTTATTTTTTATATTTAATGCCATTAATTAAAAGATACAAATATTAAATACACAATAAAAAATATTATTAGATACGTTTAGTTACATTATAAATATAATTATTCAAAATAAAACATCAGTTGATAAAAAAACAGAAAAAATCAAAGATATTTAATAGATTAATAGATTTAATAGATTATTAGATATTAATTTATTAATGATTATTTCTCTTCTTGACAAAATGGTGAAGGACAATATTTTAGTGAAATTTGAAATGTTTATCCAAATGTTTTGTTTATTTTAATAGCATATAAATAACATATTACTTTATTAAAATGTCTATAAACATAATTAAAATTAATGAAAGTTTTGTTTTAATCCTTCAAAATAAATTGTGTAGCGAAAAAACGGCGTCAAAGACGGCTGGGGAATGACAATCGATGATAATTTTGGCAGGGTCAATCTCTAGTCGCCATTTACTAAAAATTGACAACAAAATTGACGTCTCCAGACACACAAATCTATTTCCAAAAAAATATTTTTTTTCTAGAATTTTATACTACACCATTTAAAAATCAAATACGACTTTAAGGTCCACTGGCAGCATGTTCCATTAAAGAATATAGAATTTTTTAATTTCCTAGTCGTCTTTGACGCCGTTTTTTTTTCTCGATCGCATGGTATATTAAACATAAAATCTATGCTTAAAATTTCCATGACAAATTTCTAGCACCATCTACAGCCCTATTTCTGAATTATTTAGAATTATTTTAATCAATATTTTTATCCGCTAAGCTGTTATTATCTCTCACAATCTAAATATTTTAGTTAGTATTGGTAGTTGAAAGAGAAATTCAAACGGAAAGAAAAATAATATAAACGTACAGACTTAATCGTTTTAGTTGATCGATTTTATTATGAAAATCTTCACCGAAAATTTCCGAATGCACTTGAATTTTCCTCATGGCGTTGCCATAGCAACGGGGTGGTGACAATCGGGCTGCGCGTGCCCCCACCCCAGCACGCTACATTTTCCTCTGTCAAATTCGCGCACGAATTTCCCAAACGTCAAGTTGGCCGCGACAATCGCAAATGTCGATTGTTTTTATCAGAGCCTACTTTTCTGTCTGACTGTGATATTTTTGTTATTTATATTGTTTGTATTTTTTTATTTTAAAAGCTGTTTTAAAAATACGGAAACGTTTAGTGAGCAAAACTGACTTCGTCTAATAATAAAGAATAAAAATAAGAAGATAAGTTATCCATGGTGAAAGAAGTGAACTTTTCGGTGATCTATTTTTGCGAAGCGACGATAAAAATAACCGCAAGCGCGATTTTAATATAGAAAACACCAAGCTGAGAAGTTTTTTAAAATATTAACGCAATATTCTATGCCTTAAGAAAATCTGCCTTATATTCCGATAGTACTTTTAGTTTTGCGGCTTGACAACAATAACAAACCGGACGCGAAAAATATGAAATATTCCCCAGAATATCTGCACAGGTGAAAAAAATCGATTTTTAGCGTGGATTTTAATTTTTACGCCGCATTAAAACATATTTCCATTCGAAACTTCAACGAACAACCAACAATACAACGCTTAAAATATTATTAATTCCGATTCCAACGAATTTTTTATACATCGTTACGAAAGAAAAGAAAATGAAAGACACAGTAAAAAGACAATTTCGTAGTGACAATATTGAACAATGATGGACATTATCTGAAAAATTCGAGGGGTGATAAAACATGCCTGTTAGGAGAGGTCTGGTGGCACCAAGAACTACTCTCATAGAAACTATTATTAGAAAATTTGATACTGACAGTGAGTACCTACTTATTTTATTTTTTTTAACTCAAAACACTTACTCCTTATATAATTTTTTTCTTTGTTTTCGATTGATTTATTGCATGCCTGCTAAAGCAGTTTTATCCATAATATTTCCATAAAATTTTAGTAATACAGAAAGTGTTGCAAGAAGGATAATATTAAAAAAAAACTAAAAGGCTAAGGTCAGAGGAGGTCATAAAATAATAGGTTAGTAGGTTATTCCATTAACTGTATACAGAGTTTTTCACATAACCCCTCCATTACAAATTTTTTTAGAATCTAAATTATAGATAATTTACACAACCTTAATGCTTTATATTAGGGATATTTCCAGGTGTACCGAACTTTGTTTATTTTTCCATTTCCTGGTACTGCTAACCAGAAGTGACTGACACGCTTTGCGTATTTTAAATAGAACTAACTACTTATATATTTTAAGCATTTTGGATTCTACATAAAACTCTTAAACACATTTTGCATATATAGTCTAGTTTCCTGGGTCTAAGTGTAACCGTTTTTGAAATATTTTAGACTTTATACCAAATGACATTTGCGAAATAGAAGTTAATTAAACATTGTTTAGATATATATTAATGCATTTAAAAAAATTGCTTGTGTTTTATGAAATGTTTTATTCTACTAAAAATACACTCACCGGCACGAAAATCGGGCACTTTAAAATTATGATGTATTTTAAAGTTGAATATATTTTGTTTTAGTAGGCCGATTTTGATGATTTTTAAACAATTTATAGCTAAATTATTTTACTTTTTAGCATATCTTTCTAAATTAAAAATGATAGTTGTTATCTGTCAATTATACGAGGAAAAACAAAATGTTGATATTTTTGTGAAAATTTGGAGCATCCTGTGGAGTATGTTAATGTTACCGAAGATAGGTTTATTTTTTGCAGATATTCGTTTTTGCAGAAAACACTAAGATATTTTCGTATTATTTGCACTAAAACCAAGCCTTTGCTTTTGGTCCTAGTTAACAGACCTACAAAATAGTGTTGTAATGTCAACACAAATTGGTTTATGTTGGTTTACAAATGGTTAATGTAATGTCACTGTCTTTGAAAAATTATATTATCTATTATTGTGTCTTGGGCAGTTACTCTTAGCAGATATGGTTTTAAATCCAAAAGTTGAAAGTAGCAATAGCCCATACTTCAGAACTTAGCTTAACACCATCTCTACTAAAGTATAAAGCTTGATTTTCATGCGCTACCAATAAAATTAATATCGTATCAACGTATCGTCGGACAACGTATGCAAACCATGGTACAAAGGTATGATATTGCGCAGGTTGGTCGCTACGTCACAGGTGATAACAGGCGCTATTGGTCAGCACGCTCCGCGCGCCAATTCAAATCGTCAAAATATTTTGTAAAAAAAAATTTTTTTGTTTATATACCGTCATTGAACTGTCGCTAAGGAGGTTACTTTGGAGCAGTGGGTGAAAACTATGAAGAGTCAGAAGAGGATAGGAAGCGAGAGACCGGAGTTCGAATCTCGGCCGCGTCATAACTTTTTTATTTAATTTTTTAAATACTGTTGTATTCTATAGTTTATTTTTGTAGTATAAAAAAAAGAACTATTTATTCTGTTATTTTTTAATCTCCGATATTAATATAAATTGATTGTTGGTACAATACCTCATTTAATATAGAATAATATTCTACTTTTTTAAATGTATCGGACCCTAATTGTACCTAAAAGTAATATATTTTTACAGTGATATACCATATTGTAAACTATTTAATATTTCAGTCACTTAAAAAGTTAATTTGTATTGAATAACTGCGTACCATTAAAGGAAATTTGAGCTATAATCCTTGATGGGCATATTCTGGGTATGCAAGTACTTCCTTTAAATTTTGGGTTTCGTTCAATCGATTTATTCTCAAAACCTGAAACATCTACATATAAAAAGAAGCACAGGTCACTAATTATAATAAACTTCACCTTTGGAATTACTTCCACTATTTATAATAAATTTCATCCTTGGAATTACTTCTATTACAGTTACAATACATTCATCTGCATTGGCATTTTCTACTTTTCGATGGGAAACAATCAACTTCACAACATTTTTTAAATGATGTAACAATTTCTCTTGTGGTGACTTTTCCTAGATATCCACATCTCTGTCCCCATAAACATAGCAAACTAAAAACCTAATAACAGTTTTATACCGAATATAGAAATAAATTTAGTATTCTTATCTATTGTCGTCCAAATCCATGTTAATAGATAATTAATATTTTGGATTTTTGTCTTTTATTTTTAAATATATTTTTCGAACTGCTGGTTTTAGTAATTATTAAATTAAACGAACTAAAAAGTCAGAAAAAATAAACAATTCTTAACCATAACCCTAAAAAATACAAAAAATCTAAGCAAAAAATGCAGATCTCCTGTCAACTTTCTTTATTTTTTATTTATTCATTATTTTTCCAGTGACATCACAGGTGGTATGCGCGAACTGAACGAAATTGGAGCCGCTATCGATCATACCTTGTATTCTTTGTACCATGGATGCAAACGGATGCATGGAAATCAAGCTTAAACGTCAATAAACAATAATAATATAACTTTTCAATGACAATGACATTACAAAAACAATAAACACTATTTTATAAGTGTGTTGATGAGGACCCAAAATCAATACTAAAATTGCTGTACATCGTTACTGTCTTATTCAAAAGCGAATATCTCCAATAGAAATAAAGCTATGAAATGAATGAAAAAAAAAAACAAATTATCGAGAAAAGACGTACTTAGTTGAAGAAATAATTTTTAAACTCCTTGCTTTGTTAACATTATCCACACGGTGTTTCAAACTTTCACCAAAAATCAACATTTTGTTTTCCCTCGTAGAATTGACAGATAGAAACTTTATTTTTTAATTTAGATAAGGATACTAAACAGTCAAATAATTTAGCTACAAATTGTTTAAAAATTGATCAAAATCGGTCCACTAGAACAAAATATATTAAACTTTAAAATACATCTAAATTTTAAGGTGCCCATTTTTCGTGTCGGTGAGTGTATATTAATTGGTTAAATCAAAGGTAAATAAGTCACTTAAAAAGTTAAATGTGTGATTAATTATTCTTATACAAAAAAAATTATTTAGAAGAGTTTGATTTCGACCACTAGAAAGTATCTGATTATGACTGATTACTTAATCATTTGATATTATTTTTTTATCGATGTTACATTCGAAAACTATCAAATAAGATTAACAAACTGCTCTCATCATTGGACAAAAAGAAGCTAGTACCGAAAGTACCGAGAAAACCGGAAAATTCCTTAGAGTTCCCGAAAAACATTTTGTGTTTCGGAAACCCTAGTGCAGACTGAGCTTTATTGTTGTATGATCTGCATTAAATAACATATTATTGCGCGATCAAAACTTTACGATGGCGAACGTCTATTTGATAAATGAGATTTTAGTCGAAAGAAATGAATGTTATTGAAAACATATGTGTAGTTAAATATATATTTGAATAGTTATTTCGGTATTTTACGTATTAAATCATTTTAAATACCATTCACGCAACGATAACATTTATTAATACTAGGTCGTTTATTAACAAATAGCCACATTCAAAGAAAACAAGGCCCTTATGGAGTATAATTAAATTCCTGCACGGTCTTACTAAATTACCGTATCGTATACAGGTTGTAATTTCTTTTGAAAAATAGAAAATAAAATTGAATTTCGGTACCGTAAAATAGGGCGCTTTTGGTCGAAATTAACTCCTGATCCGTTAAAAATTATATTTTAGATTTTGCTAAATTTTTGTGTTTGCAGGTATTTCGTGAACGTATAGGTGTCTACTTTAAGTTGACTACAAAAATAAATTGTCTCAGGTTTTGAACGCAGACATGATCTGCACACATGTGTTTTGCCTGTTAAATGTACCTTATGGACAAAGATCAACAATCGATGATCATTTTGGCGTTGTCAATCTCTAAACGTCATTAACTCAAAATTGACATAAAACTTCAAAAATGAAGGCTTATTATAGAAAGATGAAAAAAGGGTAGAGCGTTTCCAGACACACAAATCTATACCCACAAAACTATTCTTTCTCGAATTTTAAACTACACCATTTTAAAATGATTTTTACTCAGTATAAAAAGACATCACAACCTTCTTAAGACCAATTGAGAGTAAGCGCCATTAAAAAGTAAAGAAGAGTACGGGGCATGTAAATAACGTCTAGAACTTGACCTCGACCAAAACTATCGTCGATTGTCATTCCCCAGCCGTCTTTGACGCCTTTTTTTAAACGTAAGGAATTTTCTATGTCATATACAGAGTGGTTCACGCTATTCGACATGGAGTTTTGTAGCCAAATGATTAGATTTTTGGTTTGGTTTGAGGTTCGTTGGTTTTAAAAATAGTTGTGCAAAGGATACAAAGTGTTAATTTGTATTTGTCGTTTGTAATGCCAAAGTTTTATATTCCACACCATTTTTTTACATTTTAAATACCATTTTTTACCCGCCTTTTCAAATCTTCGTAGAAAATGCAGTTTCTTACAATTTAGACCCTCATTTATCAATATACCCATGGAATATCGACATTATACATTTTTTTTAAAGTAACAAATTTATTAAATGTACAGATGCTAAAACGATAATACTGCTAGCCCATTTGTTTACAAAAAGAAAATTATTTAAATTTTTCCTAACAGTGTAGACTAATTAAATATATCTCCATTATTTCCGCCTAAATATTAATTAATTTTATATAGTCCCCCCCCCCATTTTATTTGTGTAATAAATTATTTAAAATAAATGTGGATTTGAATCAGAAATCAATATATTAATAAATATTCATTGGTCAAAAATTGAAACAAAATTTAAAAAGTATTACTTTTTAACACACTGTCTAATACACATACAAAATTCAGTTTTTTTAGTATTTGGAGCAATTATTAATCAGTATCAGCATACAATAGTCAATTGATGTAGTTCGAATACTGGGATAATATTAATAATTGGCCCACTTTTATAAAATATTTAAACAGTTTTTTATTTTTTGAAGAAATAAATGATATCGACGTATCTCTTCGAAAATTTGTTACATTTTTAAAAATAATCTAAAATGTCAAAATCCCATGGGTATATGTATAAATATCGATTAATAAAGTTTGGATTATAAATTCTACGAAAATCCGAAGTGATAGATAAAAATGGTGTAATAAAATATAAAGTGTAGCTTTAGTAGTCCTCTAACGATCCAACTTTGTATCTTTTGCAAATAATTTTAAACCAACGATCCTCCAACTAAACTAAGACTCTAATCATTTGACTACAATCCTCCGTATCGAATAGCGTGAACAACCCTGTAGATGAAGTTGACTACATATTACATGTCTAAACCCAGGTTCAATTTATGTTAAAATTATATTTGAATAATAATTCATCAAAACAAGGTACAGAAACACTAAAAATCAACTAATTAAGACAAACATTGGTCTTAAAGCTTCTAGCCCGAAGAAATCCAGAGGCTAGGCTATAACTACATTCAGTTTATTGAAGATTTAATTTTTTAAAGTCAATGAGTTTCTTGTCTCTTATAAACAATAAATCAATATTGTTAAAAATATTCGTTTTCAATCAAAATTCGATTTTATAGCTTTGCTAGCAAAGCGTTTACTTAGAAGTTAATATAATTAACATTATTTTTGTGTATTGAGTTAAATTTAGAAAATTTTGGTTGTAACATCAAAGGTTTCATAAAAAGTATAAATTATTATAGATATTATATAAGTTACCAACAAGAACTATACCGTGTGCGTCTCGAAAGTGACTCAATCTATAACTTATTTACTTTTTCAGATAAAAAAAAAACGAGATTTGGTATTTTAGTAAATGACATAAATTAGGACTGATTGACATATTCAATTGTTTTTGGTCACTTTCTGTTTCACCGGAAATGACTACAATTTTTGATTTTTAAATGGCACTCTCGGTATATTTTACTTTATTTGATAGAAAATGACAATCTGAATAGAATGACATATTATATGTCAACTTTTGAAATTTTCGCTTAAAAAAATATTGTATTTTAACTTTCAGTCTAGAGTGCCAAGGTTGTGTTAAAAACACAAATTTTTAATCAAGGAGCCTTGAAAAAGTAGATTTGATCGTCTAATGCTTTTCGTGTTTTGTCCTGGCCCATAGTGGGGTATTTGACACAGATAGTTGATCGAAATTTTTTTATGTACACCTTATATAAATTATTGCTATTTTTGATTAAAGAGGAAATAATATGAACAAAATAAAGGATAATTCGTCGATTCTAAAAAAAAGGAAGAAAAATCACTGTTCCAATGTTTCCACGGTCAATGCCACTAATGCCAGTAGTAATATCGCAACTAATACTACTAATGCTACGACTGATCCGCGAGCAATGCCCATACCACTAAAGTCGTTACTAATGCCAAATTGTGCTATACTGCTAATGGCACTAATGCGATCGCTTTGTACACAAAATGCCATCGCGGTTTACACCTCGCATTAGTATATCACTGATTGGCAAATTAGAGGAAACCAAGAATGTTTTTCTCACTTTATCAGCAAAGTCGCAAAAAGTCGCAGTATTTTATTTTACTGTATGAAAGTCAAATGTTTACTAAGTAAAACGTATATAGACAATATGCTGAATTCTTCGAAATGCGCAACTAAATCTCTAAGTATAATAAAAATGTCACACATTTAATCAAATTTTCTGAACCCCTAACTTTTAGTTGCAAAAAAAATCGTTAGTATAGAGAATATCAAAATAAATAATACGTTTTTGTAGAATACATACCTGCAGCTTGCTGAGCCATTTTCAATCAAAACAATAATATAAACGTAAAAAGAGCACAAGAACAACAACAATTTATAATTTTAAACATAAAATTTAGCCATTTACCTCTTATCTGTGAGAAGTAACAACTTTGACGTTTCGTTGAAACAAATGAATGCAACTAAATACACCCATAGCAACGCCATTCATGGCAGACATGATTTAACTTATCATTTATCTTTTTTTTTGGGAAATCTTAAACACATTTGCTTTTTCGAATTTCGATCACCTTTTTCATGCTAATACCCCACCGTGTGGCCGGTTAAAAGATGCCCAGATCGTATTTTTAATAATAACGCACTTTTTTGGAACAGGGGTGGCTGGCTCATTAGCTTATTTGGAAAAGGATTTTTTCACAAAGAATTTGGTACCACATACTTGGTATTTCGAGTCAAATTGTCGTTATAAACTGCATGTCACAACTTCATATAAATCATATGCGAAAATGTCAAAAATTGATATATGATATGTCACTTTATTCAGCATTTTCTATCGAAGAAAGTAGAAATATACCGAGCTACCAACTCCGTAACATACCAAATCTCGTTTTTTTTTTCTAAAAAAAATTGGCGCCGGGAGGCACGTATAGCCGCCCGTACTAAAATATGTTAATAATAAGTTGGTAGGCAGTTCTTTCAGTTTCAAACTAAAGGAATTTTTCCAATTTTTTTTCTCTCAAAAACTGCGACCTTGACTGATTTTGATGTTATTACAAATTTTGTTGCATATATTATTCCTAATCCTAAATTGAAAACCGCGTTTCGCTAGTCACTGTAATTTTGGAGTTACGATTTATTAAAATTTTTAATCCCCTCCCATCATTTATGACCCAAATAACTCATTGTGAGTGAAATTAAAAAAAACTTTTTTTTGCCGATCTTAATAGCCTACCATACCTATTGGTATGGTCGGCTAAAAAAAATAAAAAATAAAAAAAAAGGGGTGAGCCATTTTTGAGACGCACCCGTTATACACAAAAATTAATACACTATTGGATTTCGTTTTCTGTTTATTTCAGTTTTGTTTTATAATGGAAAATAAAAAGTATCCAATCATTAAAAAGTTTTTGGTTTGGTACAATTTTAATAAAGGATCTAAGATATTCGCTTCCGTACCTCAAATATGCCAAATCTCAATACTAAAGAGTAAAATATGTATATTTTAAAACTTTTTTAAATCAAGAATATTATTTTAATATTAAGATTAAAATTTACTCACACAGAAAAAGTTGAAATTAAAAATTCATAAAAATATCATTTAGAATAAATTATGAGTAAATTTTCTTTATCCAGATTTCCATTTCATGTCTAAATATATTTTTGATATTGACTTTGAACTCTCGAAAGCAACTGAAATATTTCATAAGTAATATTTTCCTAAGGTGTAATATCTCAAATTTAAGCGATTGTTGATAGAAATGTCGGAAAGCTTTTTTAGAACATCGCTTCCTCAAGCTTCATAAACATGCAAATACAATATTACCAATACGCCCACTTTTACCAAAGCAATTGTAAATATGCTATTAAATGTATAATAAAGTATAACTTTACAGGATGTGGGTACTGTTTATATGCAGGTTGCTAGGAAAACATTCTAGTGTCGGAAATAAGGATCCTCGTAATATGGGAAACCCAAAATTATATTTAGATCAATTAACCCAAACGTATAAACACCTATGAGTAAGTTTACTCTGTTCAAAATCATGAAAGATTTCTACAGAGGATATTAAAAAAAAAAATAATAAAAAAAACTTTTTCCTGTGAATTAAAAGAAGAGAGCAATACTGTCACTTAACCAAGTGAAGAATTTTGGAGAGACCAGGACTCTAAAACTCGCTGTGAAGAGATTCCTTTATCAGGAGAACGCTAGAATTAAACTGATCAAGAACCGGAGATATGGATAATAGGGTGGATCGTAAATATCAAAATTTTAAAATTTTTAAAACATCGACTTGGAATACCTACGAAAAGTTGCATTAGGTAATGTTGATAAAAAAGTGTTACTACAACTTTTTAATAAAATCACATCTTCCGTCCTCTACCAGCCCTTAAAAAATGATTTTTTTTTGAAAAATCGATTTGGAATAGCTACCGAAAGTTATCTTTAGTAATGTTGATAAAAAAGTGTATTTAATTTCTTTTATAAAATCACGTCTTCTGCCCTCTACCGTCTGTTAGGTTAGGTTAGGTTAGTTAAAATTGAAAAAATGCCGTTGCATATTTTAAAAATAACTTACTTCCTTCGAAATCTTGCGTTTTAAAGTGTTATTTATAGACAAGGTATAATTTGAAACCTGCAAACTCAGGAAAGGAACCAACCGTCTGGCAGAATTCTAAGTTTGTGGCAAAAGGCATCAATTCCTACAGTAACAAAAAAACGTGTTTTACAATTAATAAAAACCCATCAGGACAAGTATCTAAAACTTTTGAGGTATCCAGAAGTTAAGAAAAATGATAGTTACAAAAAACGTCTTCAGGAATTTCAAACCGAGAATACTTGCCTGTTTGATCACTTTGGGTAATCGCACCTTACGTCTTTATGTTAGTACCGAAAATCCAACATTACAATTAAAGGAACTATCCAAATTTATTGTCAAGGTTTATGCTCCTTTATTATTATATATATTTTTTAACTCTTTGTTAAAGTGTTAAATATTTGGGTATTTATAAAAAAAGAGTCAAAAAAGACTACAATCAATAAGTAAGCAAAAATAAATGGATGAGGGAGGGTGGGATGAAACTCGCCGAGCAGTTACCTCCCCGTGGTGAGTTCGGTTGTTTAACAATACTGAATACATAAAATATTGTTAAACAAGCGAAAAACTGCTCTAAGTGCTCTGCTCGACACATTTTTAACTCTTTGTTAAAGTGTGTAAATATTTGGGTATTTATAAAAAAAAATGTTTGACCTTGGTACATAGGTTACACTGAGTAGGGGGGTTAAAATGTCATATTTCAATAAGATATACTATTTATAATTACAAATGTTACTTATTACCTGAAATTTTGGCTAAAAATCAAAATTTTATATTTTTGTATTTTTTACTTTTTTTAAAGCTCGGTAGAGGGCAGAAGATGAAAAACAATTGAATAACTATAAATAGATATCAGTTTTCTAATACCAATTGGCAACTTTTGCGCGGTATTCCAAAACGATTTTCAAAACTTCGATTTTTCGATCCACCCTAATGGATAATGTGGTCAAGAGGACAGACGACTTCATCGAAAGATCTGAGGTATCAAACCACGAATAGTGCACTGGCTGTACATTGGGGCAGCAAGGCGTCCAATACTAGATACATCCTTGGTATATATGGTGGCTAAAGGTTATGCATTATAATACTCAATCTCAGCAAGGTGCAAAGACTTGCTTCTCTGAACATAACAGAGGCAATAAAATCTGTCTTTCTGTCTCTTAACATAGTAATCTAGGCGGAAGAAAGAATAGACTCATTCGCAACAACCTGCGATACAATACCACAAACTATTCGAGCTAACAAAAATGGATCGAAGCGTGTGAACAAAAAGCATTACTTCAGGATGGACTTATGTGGTATCTATACGAGTAATACCACAAGACCCATCTATAACTCCATCGGCAACAATTTGCGATTCAATAAATGAACCGAAGCATGTGAACAAATAAAATATTCCTTCAGGATGGACTAATGTGTGTGGTATCTATAAAAGTATACTACGGGACCCATCTGGTTTGTCAAAAATCGCTAACTGAACAGGAGCTGGGGTATTTGGGGAAAGACCAAGTGCAAATTTATCCTTTTCCTTAAAGAAATATTCAAATGTATTCTAGGCAATAATCTTCGGTACTCTACAATGTGCGATATAGGCTCAGATAGTCAGGCGGCAAACATATCTTAGTCCAGAGCCAGTACTGGATATACAGGGTGAGTTTCCGACGATGTTCTCTATGGGTATCTCGGAAACTACTGGAGATAGAGAGTCGGTTAAATGGGGAAAGAATTGCAGTTTTGTGGGTTCATAAATATGTGCCTTTCAGATTTTTGAAAAAGTTCATGGCTTACTAGATATTCTGAAAAAAACAAATTTCGGCTATTTTAAAAATTGTCCCTAACTCCATTATAAGATGTTTTAGACAAAAAGTTTTCAGATAAAAGTTGGAGATAATCACATACTTAATCAGACTGTGCCCTCCGTTTTCTTCCAAAGCCTGTCATTTTTGATATATGACACAAACATATGTTTTTTTTAAATGGAAACCATAGTTGGCCATGACTTCATAAAAAGCGCTATTTTTTAAGCTTTTCAGCGATATAAGCTAAAATATGTTTTCTTCGAAAAATTACTGAGTTATAGCCAATTCTTATAATTTTTAAACAATTTCACTTAGTTAGCCATGGAAATAAGTTCTCAACAACAAGAGTCTTTGCTCGCGGAAATGTGAAGCTGTCACATCCAAACTTTGTAAATTAAAATAAGCAAAAATTGTAAAAATGAATTTTTTAAATGCAGAAAAGCGTGTAGGATTATTGGTTCAACTTTTCTTGACCATATATTTTCGAGAATACGTTAACCGGTGAATGTTACGTTTTTTAGAGAACGGGTTTCAAGACATGTTAGAAAAGTTACATTTAGTTATAGCCAATTCTGATCTTTCTTGATTAATTTCAATTGGATTGCATTGTATTCTTATTCTATTATGATTTATAAAACTTATAAGAAGTTAGAATATATTACTAAACGGTTCTTTACAATTTACATTACACAAACTAAAACTTAAAAAAATAATATCACTGTATACACTTTAAGTTATTTTAGAAAATCCGCCATTGTTTTGAGAGTTGCATCTTTTTAAAACTGAATTACTACCTATTCTCATAGAAGGACCGGTGGACTTAATTAAACTCTCGTACCGCCACTTCGAGTGCCTCTCTTAATTCACAAATTCTTTTGTAAACCTTATTGTTAACCATACCGCATAAAAAAAAATCTAAAATGGATAGGTAATCGAGAAGGCCCATGCAATTGGTCCACCTCTTTCTATTCCTGAGTTTGCATAATTATGATATAAATAATTTTTAACATTTCTTTCATTATGAGGTGGGGGGGTCGTAATAAAAGTCATGTTGGAACCACTCTATTGATGCGGGAGTATCTACACGTTTTTCTTCATTTGAAAAATTCATATTTACAATTTTTGTTTATTTTAATTTACAAAATTTGGATGTGACAGCTTCACATTTCTGAGAGCAAAGACGATTAAACTTGTTTCCATGGCTAACTAAGTGAAATTGTTTAAAAATTATAAGAATTGGCTATAACTCTGTAATTTTTCGAAGAAAGCATATTATAGCTTATATCGTTGAGAAGCTTAAAAAATGGCGCTTTTTATGAAGTCATGGCCAACTATGGTTTCCATTTAAAAAAACATATGTTTGTGCCATATATCAAAAATGACAGGCTTTAGAAGAAAACGGAGGGCACAGTCTCATAAAGGATGTGATTATCTACAACTTTTATCTGAAAACTTTTTGTCTAAAATAGCTTATAATGGAGTTGGGGCAATTTTTAAAATAGCCAAAATTTGTTTTTTTCGAAATATCTAGTAAGCCATGAACTTATTCAAAAATCTGAAAGGCGCATATTTATGACCCCACAGAACTGCAATTCTTTCCCCATTTAACCGACTCTCTATCGCCAGTAGTTTCCGAGATACCCATAGAAAACATCGTAGGAAACTCACCCTGTATAAATGTAGATTGTAAGGAAAGAGGCGCTTCTGGCGCTTCCCCATTTTCCAACAGATTCGAAATTTTCCGTTGTTTCTTAGCTTCAATCTACTGAGGTATTCATTGAAGAGACATTGTTCTGTTAAAATAACCGTGACAATCAAAAGATTGTTCTTTCTGACTTAACTTAACAGATACAGATTCAACAAATAACATAAAAAGCCTACTATCTATAAGTACATTTTAAATGGTACCATACGATTTGCAAAAAAACAAGTCATTACTTGGCTCGTATTCTTCTTTATTATTTAATGTGTGTATTAAATTTGTTTGTCTTCTGAGCGTATTAAATTTGTGTAAACTTCTGACAACTTTTATGTGAATTTTTTGTAAATGACATCTAGAGATCGACCTCGCCATAATTACCGCCGATTGTCATTCCCAAACCGTCTTTGACGCAGTTTATTTTAGATTATACATGATCAAGTTGGCCAAACCCGAAAAAAATCGAATATAAATTTCAACAAAAATTAATATAAACAAAAGTATATACCTGGTGCGTCTCAAAAGGGGCTCACCTCTATAACTTTTTTTATTTTTTTTAAATAAAAAAGCTAGATCTGGTATATTAGTATATGACATAAATTAGGATTGATTGACGTATTCAGTTGTTTTCGGCCACTTTCGTTTAGCTGCAAACGATTACAACTTTTGATTTTTAAATGTCACCCTCGGTATTTTTTTACTTTATTCGATAGAAAATGACACTCTGAATCGAAAGACATATCATATGTCATACATGTAACTTTTGACATATTCGCTGAAAAACAAATTGTAGGTATTTAAATTGCAGTCTAGAGTGCCATGGCTGTGTTAAAAACACTATTTTTTAATCAAGAAGTCTTGGAAAAATAGATTTGATTGTCTAATGTTTTTAGTGTCTTGTTCTGGTCGGTTAAAAGATGCCCAAATAGTATTTTTAATCATATCTCAATTTTTTCAAATGGAACGAGGGTGGCTCATTAGCATATTTGGAAAAAGTATTTTTTTTACGAATAATTTGATACCGCACAGTTGGTATTTCGAGTCAAATTGTCGTTATGAACCGCATGTTATAATTTCAAATAAACCGTATGTGAAAATGTCAAAAGTTGACAAAATGACTGTCATTTTCTATTGAATAAAGTAAAAAAATACCGATGGTGTAGTCATTACCGGTGAAACCGGAAGTGACCGAAAACAATTGAATACGTCAATCAATCCTAATTTATGTCATATACTAATATACCAAATCTCGTTGTTTTATCTGAAAAAATAAAAAAGTTATAGGGGTGAGAGCCACTTTTGAGACGTACCCGGTATAAGTCAATTATAGACTACATACATTTAGTTTCAATAAAAAAATGATCTGAAATATTATTAACTGAAATATATGACAACCAGCAATATATTACATTAAGTTGTTTATAAAGTTTCTGATACTAAACAGAACAATTCAAGACTACATCCATCAAAGTCATGATAATTAGACAAGAAAATGAATGGGTACAATAATTAAATTGTTAGTATTAATTAATTAAAGAAGAAAATTCACAGATAAATTGTTATGAATATAAATTATAAAAAGATACGGCGCCTTTCTAGTGCTGTAAGTTTTGGCCAATAAAATAAGAAGTCAAAAAATATATACATATATTCGATACCAATTAAACTTTTAGTTACGTAATCGAGGGCGTAATTTTTAAATTCATTGTTGCCAACCATGGGCATATCCTGTGCCGGGCTGACTAACTGGAATTTAAATTTCCCGCTGGGGATTCAGGTGGTTAGCCCTGCTGTAAAAAATGTCAAGTTGCCATATTTATTTATTTATTTCCTAACATTGTAATTCCTTTTGACACATTAGTTTTGTATTACGAGTTTTTCGTTTAAATGAATTATGTTGTGATCCTTTAATCTTAAAATTTTTTACTATAGCAGACCTTGCAGTCGAACATTGTTCTTTTTAGAACCTCTTTTAGTGCGAAGTGTACCAGATTAATAATAGCGTAATAGCCGTAAAAAACTCATCGCAACTTTATTAGAATTTATTTTTTATATCCCTTAAGTGCTGTTAAGGAGGTGAGTTTTTTTATGTAAATAATAACTCTATATCTAGAAGTCTATATAGGTATTTATAATTAAATTTTTGTTTCTTAAAATATTTTGATTAAAAGAAAATATGTAAAAGTGCGCAAAGCTGTGCCGGTCCAGCTTAATCACGTGACTAAAATTTTATTCGATTTGAACTATAGATATATTTCATATTAAAATAGGTAATTTAAGAATTTAAATATTTTTAAATATTCTTAAATATTTAATATTTTATACCAGTTAAAATTACAAAAATTTTGATAAATTTGGGTATATTGCAATCCCTATAATAGTTCAGCAATAAACAGCTGTAGAGAATAAAACCAAGAAAGCGCCCTGAATATTTCATAAGTACAATGCTCTGGAGACCTAAACTTTGCCAAGATCGTTCGAGTGTTCATTTTAGATGGATGAGATTCAATCACTCCAGATTTAATGAAAGATAGTCGTGATAAGATGCTTGTGGATAAACGGACTTAATCGAATCGATTGAATAAAAAATACTAAAGGAGTCAAATATACTTGTAGTCACGTGATAAAGCTTGACTGACACAGCGTTGCCAAAGGCGTTGCCCACTTTGACATATTTTCTTTTAAACAAAATAATTTAGGAAACAAAAATAAATTAATTATAAATATATAAACAGTTATTATTTACATCAGCAAAACTCACCTTCTTAACAGCACTTAAGGGACATAAAAAACCATTACTACCGCTTTCCCGTTATTCTATTAAGGTTGCTAACAACCTAAACCCTCGTAAGGCACCAGGAGTGCATAAGATAACGTCAAAAATGTCAAAAGAACTACCAAGAAAGGGCTTAAAACTTTACATTTATCACATATATGTTTAATGCCATCATAAGATTGAACTACTGGCCGAGATCGCTGAAAACAGCCGAAATTATAATGATCCCAAAACACGGTAAAGATTTAAACAGAGTCTCCTCATATCGCCCTATTAGCTTACTACCATTAGTTTCCAAAATTCTTGAAAGACTGATACTTCGTAGAATCAATTCAGATCCAAAAACCGAAAACTGGATACCACATCACCAGTTTAGGTTTCGAGAAAGACATTCCACTATTCAGCAGATACATCGTATTACCAGCAATATAACTCAAACTCTTACTTACTCTGACAAAAAGTATTGCACATCAGTGTTTTTTGATGTTAGTCAGGCTTTCAACAAGGTATGGCATAGAGGACCACTTTACAAAATAAAAATTATCTTCCCATGTGCTACTTTCCGATATTGAAATCCTACCTAAATAGTAGAGTGTTTAAGGGCAGAATAGGTGAGGATATTTCTGAAAATGATAGCATAAATGCAGATGTTCCACAAGGTAGTGTCCTAGGACCATTACTCTATGTCCTTTTTACAGCAGACTTTCCCACAAACAATGAAACAACAACGGCTACTTTTGCAGATGACACAGTGATTATGGCTGTCAACAAAAATCCGGAAACAGCTTCCTTGATATTACAAAGACAACTAAATGTAATAGAGGCATGATTACGTGATTGGAAAATAAAAATTAATCAAAATCGGCCCAAGTAACTTTTACTTTAAAAAGAGACCAGTGCCCTCCAGTATATTTAAACAACACACTAATTCCGCAGTCTTCCTCTACCAAGTACTTAGGCATGCACTTGGATACTAAGCTTACCTGGAAAGAACACATAGTAAAGAAACGTAAGCAAATAAATTTAAAAATAAAAGACTTATATTGGTTAATGGAAAAAGATCTAAACTATCGCTAGAGAATAAACTTCTTTTATACAAAACCATAATAATACCTATTTGGACATATGGAGCAGAAATCTGAGGATGCGCTAGTAATTCAAATATAGCCATAACACAAAGGAGTAAATCGAAAATTCTACAGATGATAACAGACGCACCATGGTATGTCTCCAATTATACTCTACATGAAGAATTAAAAATTCCGTACGTCAAAGAAGTCATCCAAACTCGGAGCAAAAAACATTTCAATAGACTACATGACACATGATCACACCAATACCTTACTTCAGCCTCTACTTGAACCAGTACCTACAAGAAAACTTAAAAAACAATGGCCATCTGATTTGAAAGAATATTAACGAGGATTTTTCACTGGAGAAGACCTCATCACGTTAACTGGAGCGTCAAATTTGCCCATAGAATTTCCTTGCCAATTCTTATTGCTAATAAATCATAATAAAAAAAGGTTGCTATGAGTTTTTTGCAACGATTATTAAGCTATCTTGTACACTTCGCAGTAAAAGAGGTTCTAAAAAGAATAGTGCAAGGTCTGCTAGTAAAATTTTTTAAGCTTAAAGTATCCCAACACATGTATCACGTCATAACACAGTATCACAACACATATGTATTATGTAAAGTGATCTTTACATCACAGATAACATATATGTTATCTGTGCTGAAATGAAGCAAAAAATTCTATAAAAGGGTGTTCCTTTTAAAAAAATCACCCTAATAAAATTAGTTTAAATACATTGTGTTCAAATTTCCGAAACAAAATAAATATTAAGTGTGGCATAGCATTGTACTCAGGAGACCGAGTACTTTCAAAACCTGAAATAAAAAATGTAGGTCTGTATTTAAAAAAATTAAGTTGGCCTCTGTATCTCACAAATTATCAGTTAATTTGAAAATATAAAAATACTATCAGATATCCCTAATAAAGTGGCTATCCAAAAAAAAAAATCCTTGAAATTTTTTAAACTTTTTTGATGGATTCTTGGTGAACATCCCAAAGCGCAACTTTGCCCCGATTTAACCATCCTCGTATCTATCACGGCTTTCGAGATACCAATGCTCGTACCTAGAATTTGTACCACCCTGTATATTGTATCTTCGTAGTCTAATAGGTAATCATCAGATTTAAAGGAATGAAAAACAAAATCGAGACATTTAAAATATTGCAGTATATATGATAACTGTAAATTAAACAAACACAATTTTACGAGAAAATTAAACGAATATTAACAGGAACATCTGAAAATCTTTCAGATCAAATACGATTTATTTTTCTTTCTTCTTTACGAGTTTATAAATTATTTATTCGGGAGAGTTAACATAAAGGAGATCATCGTTTTTCCAGCTTGAAATAAATAACAATTGTTTCAGTTTATTATTTGAATAAAATATCTTTAGATGTACGAATGATTGATTTTAATTTTTATTAACGTATAATTAAGGGCCGATTGTATGTTTTTCAATTTTTATGTTATTATGGTGGTTCCACTAAATAATTACCCAGTTGACTTTTATTGAATAGGATAATATTAAGCTAAAAAATGATGCAATAGTTAAATTAGACAACCCTTAAACACTTTTTTGTGAAAGTGTTTCGAAATTGACAGTTTTTGATATTTATTTGAGATTCGAAATGATATTCTTTTAGGCACTAGTATCTAAAAGTGACACTTGTTTAGGTACTAGTGCCTAAAAGTAAAAAATGAAACGTTAGAAACAATGAAAATATTGTAAAATACTAGTTTTGTAAATACTTTTGATTTCTTTGCCTGATATCCGGAAGCTTTTCTTTTTAAAAATGCAATAAGGTTTGTGAATTTGCTAATATCTACTTTCCTGTTCAGGTAAATCATGGTGCGGAGTATCGAATATTTACTCCACAGAGTTGACGGCTTTGAGGTAGCGGATAACATCAGGAAATAGGCTAGGAATACCTTTTCTGTGAAATTCTCAACATGTTTTTTTTTTGACCCAGGTTTCAAAGTTGTTGTAGGTGGTCTCGTATAAGTTTTTCGACTTCTCGGGCACTAACGTGGATAGCGCAGTTTCAGCAGCTTGTTGAATATCCAAAAACTCGTCATTATCACTCATTTGTTTACAAAACTTTGTAGGAAATTCGGCGAGGTTTGAACCTGATAGAACTTTGTCATTAAACAATGCATAAACAATGCCTTAGAAACCGATTACCAGAACATTTTAAATAAATAATAATAATAGCTTAAAAATCTCAAATTATTCGCTTTCACAAAAAATCTTGTATGAAATTCGTTGCGAAAAGAGTGTTTTAAGCACTCGGCGCATTGTCCATTGACAATTTTGCGTCCCGTGCTTAAAACACATTCATTTCGCAACTTGTTACATAAATAGCTATTTCCATTATCATTATAAAACTTTAAACTATTAACTGTAGGGGAAATTCGAGAAAAAATTGAAAAAAATAGATTAGAAATTTAAATTACAAAACCTCTAACGAGGAGTAGGGTACGCAAAACCTCATATTCTTTTCAAATGTATATTTCAAAAAATAATTTTGTTTAAAAATAGGGTAACATGTTTCGGGAGTCAGTTACTCCCTTACCCCTCGTTGGAGACACGTTTATAGGGAAATTGGAACAAATTCTGTTGCACGTCATCAATGACACCATGCGTCGTCTTATGGAGTTTGCTGGTGGTCGTATTATGATGTGCAACGGAAGTTATTTTAATTTCTCTATGGCTAGAAATTTAACAACTGAAAAAAGGTGTCAATCAGTATACAGTGTATTTCAACAAACTTGTGCCATTTTTCGTTGGGAGATTCCTAACGTAAAAATAATTTGCTTTGTTTCCTAGATATAGGAGTTTATTATAATTTTCTTCCAAGTGCTTTTAACGATTCGAATGAAATTTTTAGGGTAAAAGTTATAACATACCTACGCTATATATTTTAACGCTAAAAAAGTGTCAACAGATTCGCCAGGGACGTTCATATGGGTTATCACTAGAATATTTTTCTAAAAAAAGTGCTCCACTGTCTTTTCTTGCTCTTATTTAGTCTAATGTATCATTAAATTTTATTAAAATTTGTAACACTGATGTTCAAGTGCTACCTACAGCAAATTTAACAAAAAATAATGGTGTGTAAGTTATAGGAACATGTTTAATAACTATTTTTCATAAAAAAAATTTGATGAGAAATCAATTAGTGGTTATTTAACACTTTGGCCAATGAATGACCTACATTTGTTTTAAAGGTTGCTATTAGCCTGGGATTAAGGCAAATTAATAAAATTGCGTTTATCTCATCAAGGATCAAGGAGAACAAAATAGACAAAATATCAAGATACTACTTTTAATCGGCATTAAATGGCCTATACAATTTTGCTAAGAAGAGAAAAAGTCCCGAAGAAAAAAGGAGAAAAAGTTTTAGAAATATATTCCAGTGATAACCCAAATACTAAGGGCTGGCAAAGGTTAGCCTTGGGTCGAGATTTTCGTATGTAAGAAGAGTACAATGCGTTTATAATGTACTGAATAAAGAGAGAACAGTAAACACGTTGCCAAACGTATGAAATAAACCGAGAAACTGTGCACATTGCTAAGAGACGTGGAAGGGAATAGAGGAGATTTGTCGCAGTTGACCGGTCACATAGAGAAAGTTAATAGTTTAGTTGGTTAGGCTTATTTGTCTATGCTCTGTCAGTACTTAAATTTCTAGGGAAAAGTCCACATCGTGCGTTCAGCTTCACGAATTAATTACGTCGTGTGATACTTTATTTGTTTATTTATTAACGAGTCGCTGTAATTTTCCCTATAGCTTGAAAATTTTTAAGTGCAAGCTAAAAACACTTGCATTTTTGGTAAAAATAAGTGGAATTGAGTTGGTGTTCGACAGTGGTCGCGCTATTAAAACTCTGAATTCAAAAATCGATATCTCGAAATCTATTAGAAATGATTGTAGGTTTTTCAAAAACTTTCTTAATATTTCTGCTGTATTTTCTTCGTAGACAGTATGTGAAAATCTTTATCAACAAAAAAATTACACGATTGCTGAAAATTGCTATGCTCTAAAAGTAAATGGATGGGTTGTTTACAATTTTTGAATGGAAAAAAAAACAACCTTATCCAATTAAATTCCATTAATTAATTCCATTTCAGATGCTCAGAAACATGTCTAATGATTTTATCTAGTTATCTTTTTGAAAAAAAGTCTTTTAAAAATAAGCGGGTTGCAATCGATACTCTACTTGATAGGGAAAGGTGTACCGGCAACGCCACAACAACACACCGTCGCATTTCTCTCACTCACTGAATAAGATCCTTATGCGATTTACTTCCACACATGTAAATACCGACCCAAAAGTAACAGTTGCCAGCACGGTATGCCCGTTCCTGGTGAATTTGTAGACACTTTTTAGCATTAAAATACGGCGCTTTAGCATTAAAATAAATAATTAAGGGTACTTGCAAGAAAGTTATAAAAAATGAAGATTTTAACTCCCTCTAACTATGAAACAAAGCAGAATCGGACGTTCGTATGAATCGTATGTTGATAGATAAAATAAATGTTAGCAAAAGTTTTAATGAAACATACGCCATTTTACAAAAAACGTTGTAACGATGAGTCGTAGAAAATGAAACTCGCCGGTAGTCATTTTACTGGCGGAAAATTTCAAGTATCAACACCAAACTGACCTTTATCTCGCGTTGTTGTTTATTTATCCACACGGGCACATCCACTATTATTATCCAGGCGCGCTACGCGGAAAAGCGTCAGTAATTATAATTTTCCATTTCATCCTAATTTCTCTGAAGTAATTAAGTCTCGCAGTTAGATAATTTGAGTTGGCCGTTAATTTTTGAGATTTAACGATCATACTTATATTTACTACCAAATAAAGAAAGGAAAATAGATAATTACCTATTACATGAAGTTTATTGAAATATCAGGTTCAGGTTTTCTTGCTTTTTTATAACCTTGCCCTGTATAATGAGTCTTTCTATACAATCAGTTTCCCTCCTCATAACGTGATCAAAATATTTAAGAATTTAGTACACACAACCAAACTTATATGGAATCATTCTTTATTTCTGACTAAATTTCCTGCAAGGATGAAAATTGGTATACGACTTATATAATATAAAGAATAAACGACTGATGCGATTTATTTTCTTTTGAATTTTGTGTTCAGTAGTAAAATCACGATTGTCCGGTAATTTTCATTTGATCCAAAAAAAATGCCTTATGTTGGATTAACAGATGTACAGAGGGGAAGAATTAATGCTCTCACCGAACAAGGAATGCTCCAAAGAGAGGTAGCAGAGATAGTAGGCTTAACCAGGGTGTTGTATCGAAAACGTATGCAAGGTACTTGGAATTAGGAACACACAAGGATAGGACCAGAAAAAGTCGTCAAAGAGTCATGACTGAACAACAAGACCGCCTTGTGGGCCAAATTACTAGAATAAATCCCAATGTTTCTGATCCAGAGCTACAAAGACAACTTCTGGCAGCTACAGGTGTGAACGTTTTAGTTGAAACCATAACAAAAAGGCTTCGTGCTCGAGGATTTTACAGTAGGAGAGAGTTACGGATCCCATAGTTATCTCGGCAAAATAAAATTGACCGGTTAAATTGATGTCTTCAACATCAAACCTGGACAACTGAGAAGTGGCAAAATGTTCTTTTTTAGGATGAGACCAGAATTGGCCTAAGATCAGATAACAATCGAATTCGGGTTTTCAGATCTCCAGAAAGACGAGCGCGACTTCAGGCTGCTAAATCTGTATCTGTACCTAGATACAAAGGTGGAACTATAATGTTCTGGGGAGGTATTATACTGGGAGCAAAAACTCCATTGTTACCAATTCAACAAACTTTACTTATTATGATTAAAATTAGCAGTTTTTAATCATCTGCTGATGATGCTAACATGGTTAGCGAAACGCGCGTCCAGTGTAAAAGTAAAAGTGTTTTGGTGTATTGTGGTGATTTAGTGTTTTATTTTGCTGTGTAATACCAAAGGTTCCAACCCTCAACTGTAATATGTATTCTAGTCTGAATATTATTTGGTACTAAAGTTGGACATGGTAATTGAAGTGTTCTTTTTAAAGCCGTTATTTATTTGCCAATAAACGGCCCAGCTACGTCGAAACACCGGTTCCCATTAGAACACCGAAGTTAAGGGACGTAGGGCGATACTAGTGGATGAGTGATCGGTTCGAAACTCTGTATCGTGCTGTTGTCCAAAAAAAAGGCAAAAGTGTAAAATCTATTGACACACACTGCTCATTCACGCCGGCCCGGTTCGAGGCCGGATGAGATCGGATATCTCGTGAGTAAGAGTCGATTTAGACACTTGCCAAGTCGGTAGGCCATTGACCATGATATGGCCAAGGACCGCGGTTCGGATTCCGCGTAAACAAAGTAGGCCCCATCCAGATTAGCCCTGGCGTAAAAAAAGGAGACGTTAACTGAAATATTTACTTTATTTGTCTATTGTATGTGCGAATTTTAATTATTAAGGCTAGTGCTAAGCAAAGGTACTCCTAATGTCAGTAACATGATGTTTTTGGGAAAACAAATGTCTCGTAAGTATCGGCGTTTACCCAGATCACGGATTTTCAAGAGATTAAAAGAGCAACAAGGGAAACAAGGATTTTTTTGATGGAGTTATTGGATCCCCCCTTTTCGTGTACATCTATTGGCTATTTTATTTAAGAATAATACTTTTTTTGCCGGAATATTTTAAACAATAAGTCGTAAACTTTCGTTGTACTTATCTAAGAAGAATATTGTTTTATTTTTTTGATGGATATTTAATTAGAATCTGTGAAACTAATCTATTTGCTATCTGTATTTGTTAGTTCTTTAGTAAAAAAAAATGTTCTCAAAGAATCGGGACTCGAAATGATTAATTTCCGGTACTTTCCGGTACTTCTAAATAAGTATAGATGCTATCTCTTACTCTTCTTACTTCTGAAGTTGTTTTGAAGTTTCTATAATGTTTATTAGCAATTATTGAAGTTTAAATATGTTATTTTATTATTTAGTATACTATTGGTGAATGTATTAGTTATTTTTTCTTGTGTTGTTTTTATAGGCATTTGCATCTTTAACTGGAAATGTTAAGTTTTTTTTTCAAATTTAGTTAAGTTGGTTTCGAGGTTGGTTGATGTTCATTAATGTAATTTTTAAGCTACCTATGTGTTTTCTTTTTTTTCGCTTGTGTTCATTATTTGTGTTCATGTTTACTTTCTCATGACTTAATAATCTGATATTATTTTCACTTGAAACTCAATTTTTTATCGATTTTACTTTTGAGAACCATCCCTTGCTTTCTAATTGACGAAAGTATAGATCTTTTTGGCCATCACAGAATCGCCTCGTTAATAAAAATTAAAAAAAAAATTGTTACGTGAGAAAGTCCTTACCTAGTCAGTACCAAAAGTACCGAAAAAAACGGGAAATTCCCGGTTCCGAAAAACAGCTCCGGTTCCGCAAACCCTATAATAACAAGGACTATATCAACAAAAAACCTTAAAAATCGTACCAAAGTTTCAACCGTACCCAGCCTACACTAATTATCAGCAATTTCCCCTTCAACCTACTTTTCGTGAAAATTAAAAAAAGTCAGGCCTTCTATACCTACATTTTCCGCTGTCGTCGCACGCTTGTCCGTCGCCAGTCGAGACTTTCCGTGGAAACGAATGGAAAAAATGAAATTTCCATTTTCCGATGCAGTAGAAAATGAACTAGCACGGAAGGGTCTGAGAAACGCCGCATTGTTGTTTTAAAATAATTAGACTCGATGGTGGTTAAAGTAAATTAAAATGTATCCTTTACATGATACATAGGGTTTCGATTGCCATTTTTAAAAAGAAGAGATCATAAACAAAACCATGCTAGATCTACAGGTCGTAGCTACAGACATGTCATTTTCGAATATACAGGGTGGCGCCTCTCATATGCCGCGGAGGCTCCAAGGAGAACGACAGTTTATATTGAAATTAAATTTTGTGAGCGTAGGTTAATTAAGAGCACTTGTTAAAAGTATAGAGAGTTCTCCAGGCTGTCCCCCAAAAAAGTTACATATCAAAGTTGTGTTTTTTTTTTAATGGAACACCCTATATATTAATTGATTTTCGGATTCTGGGTGAAAAATAAAGGTCAGTTTTATAAGAGAACTATATGACTAAAATGTAAGGTTTTTGACATATTTAACATTTTCTAGAAATAAAGAACAATTTTTAAATTACAATAAAAGCTACCTAAATTAGAATTTACCCGGTATAGCCTAATATGTAGTTAAATTAACTATTGTTCTTTAAATCAAATTAAAAATTGATCCAAGAAGTTATATAAGGTGAGACAAAATTAATACTGAACAATGGTCACCTTTAAAAGCATGTTACCCTTTTATTTCAAATGGAACACTCAGTATATTATTTCGATATACAATGGAGAATTCATGTCTCTTCAAAATATTATTAAGGATGCCTACCCCTCAAACAAAAATTTTCCTAGATATTTTCATTTACATGATTTGATCTTAGTAGATATTTCTTATTTGATAAAATCTAGGTGGCTGTGATATGTCTGACGTTACTTAAACATAGCTGTCTAATTACTCCAATTTTAACAGCCAGTTATCATTTTGTGCCAGTTAAAACAAAAAAAATTCTCAGAAATTTGCCGAAAATGGAAACTTATCCTACGTCAGAAAGAATTGATATGATTCTATCAGTTGGTGAATGCAGTGTCTATTCACCAATTAATAGAATGCTTAAATGCTCCTAATATTATCTAGTCTGTTTTTTTTATGGGAATATGTTAAAGACAGTGTTTATACAACTCGACCAACTATTGTTGACAACATAAGAGAAAATTATTGTAGCTGCTTTTTTTTGCCATATGTTACATATATGCAAAAAAGGGTAATAAATAAAACAATTGTAGCAATCTTGAAATTTGTTACATTTACGCATATGCGCTCCTGGATTCAATACTTATTTAATATTAAATTTGGCGAAACTTTTTTCCGTTACGTTTTTTTTGGATCAGAGTAATATTAAATTCGTAATAACATAATGATTAAATGACAGAAATAAAGAACGATAGGTTAAACCCTTTTTCGTGTTGTTTTGTGGAAAATTATGCACAGCCACGGCCAAGTTGAAGTAATACAAATCTAAGAGTTTTGTGTTAGAACTGCTCATTTTTCTTTCTAACATAGCCTTGCCGTGCAAAATTTCAGATCAATAATAATATGTTTCTACTAGAAAGTGAAACATATTGGTATAATAGCAGCTTGTATTTGAATAAAAGCAAATGAGTAAAATATTAAATTAAAACAATTCAGTAGAAATAATCTTTAAATTTTCAGAGTAGAAAATGTATTTCATAATTATATTATACTTGAATATTTGCTCAAATAGCTTACTGGTTCGGCAATGAATTTTTACATCAAATTAGATTTCCGATTCGTTCAATAACATATTTTTCATACTTTTTTCTCAATTTCTTTGATGCGAGTTTTGTTCGATATGATATTTTAATGCGTAAAATCATTTTTTAAATGTTTTTTTAACCCAAATTTGCCTTTCACCATTCAATTTTTTTTAATAACCAATCTCGCGATATACTGTAGTAAACATGTCTTTTGTTCACTATAAGAACGCATTTTGAACAAATCTTTTGCAATATAATATTTCAAAAATTTTAAATAAGACGATTTTAAATTTTAGTGCACAAAAAGAAAAAATTATCAGCTCAGGTATCAACTAGTTCAAAGTTTAAATTGGTGTGCCAAAATTTATTATTTACGCATATATAGTGTCTATTTTGAATGCTACACAAGTAAACTTGTGTTACTATTTGCATCGATATATCCATATCTACATGTGCAGTGTGCAAATTCTATATTATTGCAGAATATATAATGCATAGCCGCAAGTCAAATTTTCAGGCAGAGACAAAATTTATTCAACAAAATACCTAATAACTACGATTTGTCCAATATCTATACCACAGCTTATATCATACATACATACATACATACATAGCTTATATCAGCAGCCTAATCACAGATTTTTTCAACAATAAAATTAGTCGGAATTAGTAGAGTCGGAACTTTTGACTTTGAAGTTAGTTCGTAATAATTGATAGAATGTAGAATGAGTAAGAGGGTGGGGGTTAATCACTGTGACCTTAAAGATCTATTGTGCCCCCCTTCCTTGAGTCATCACACAGTCTATAACCACAGAATATCTAGCTACGCGTAGTTAGATATTCTGTGCTATAACCCATCATACCCCTGTTGTAGAGGGGACAGGGTATTTCCCATCCTCCTCTGATAACAGTTCTTCCTCCGAGGGTACACACCCTTCCAAGATGGAGTTTGGCCCTTCGTGCCGCCCTTCATAGTCGAGGAGCTTGCCTTCGACTGAGGAACCCGTGTGGTGGAGGCTGGAAGATCTGTCTCCATTTTCTTCACCTCTGTTACTTGGTCTCCCCTTAGACCTGATACCGGTGTTGTCCCGTATCTATAATAGATGATATGTCCCTCTTTCTCTATTGCCTCCTTGGATTTGAGGTCAATTCCTATTGTGAGGACGTGACCATGACCCTCCTCCCTCGAGCTGATGACTCGCCAACTCGATGTCCTTACATTGAAGTTCTGACCCTGGATAAGGCTCAGCAGGTAGGTGATGTCATTCCCCTTGCTCCTCGGCAGAAAGACCGTGATGGCCGCCCCTTTAGGGATGTTTTCTCCCTTCACTGCAACCAGTTACGGCCCCTGCCAATTTTGTCAATTTTTAAGCTTAGGTGCGATTTCCACCAACCAATTCGCCGATTCTTGAGATACACAATCTATGAGGATCATACCCACACGAAAGTGTATCCCCGTAAAACGCAGCTGACCCACATTTTGTAGATCGTTGTGTCGCGATCCGATCTCCACTACTTCGTCCAGTAAAGCCTCTTCTAGACACGTTTGCTGGTCAGTGGTCAGAGCAACCTCTGGGAAATCCTTTGGCAGCACCGCCATTTTCACTTGTCCAGCAATAGGGGCAAAGCTGGTGATAGTCCCTGCTTGCCTCTCGGTGTTGGACGGCTTTCCATCCTGGCTTTTTTCTCTCCCTGCCGGAGAAGAGGTGAGAAGTTCTCGCTCCCTCTCTTGCCCTTTGATGGAAATGAGTCAGGTTGTTTCTTGGTTTCTTTACCTTCCTCTTTTCGGAGGAGTGTTTTCGCTTTTGCTTTCTCTGGAGCAAGTCCTTCGTGGAGCAGTCGGAGGTATCTCCGTGCTTCTGCTCCGCTAAGACCTACTCTTAGAGGATCGTCTAGCCCGCCTGGTTGACCCAGGCCGGCTAGACGAAACGGTAGCTTGTGTCGCTTATTGGGTCTAGAGGTAGGCTCCCGACCCTTGCTGGAGAAGGTGGTAGCTTGTGTGCCACTTGCGGAGGATGATCCCAAGCAAATGTCAGCCGCTCCTCTTGTAGTTTCCTTCGGATTTGGCCCCTGGGAACTTTTATTTGTAATGTTCCCAGTGTCGCTAGGGGGCTTCCCCACAACTTCAGCGGTGGTGTTTTTAATGCTAGATCTCATAGTGTTCTAGTCACTAGGGATAGTCGGTCCACTTCTACAGAGCCCCGCATGTAGAAGTAAGGGGTAAATACAATGGGGGGGCCCCTAATGCCCCAAGGTTGAGGCCAGTAATGGCTAGTCCTCTATCTAGCCACGCATCCCTTTGACGTGGTCCCATCGTAGGATTTAGGTTTTTGGTGAGGTAGTCTCTTCTTGGTCCATGCTTATGCTTTACCTTGCCCACACCCGTAAAAACCGGCAACACTGTATCGGTCGCACCGGCTTCTCGCCGGCCCCTTTTGATGCTGTCTCTCTGTCTGTCAACCGGTCATTTATATTATTCTCTGTCTTACACGTTAAAATCCTATACACAGTAATCAAATGACCAGGTCGGTATGTCTTGGTGCAATTCTCTGGCCACGGCACTACAGCCAATAGAGGCACTACAGCTACAAGACGATGAGTGAGATGCTTGTTAGACCAAGCCAGCGCCTAACCAGGAGCTTCCCCACCAACGACAAGCTCTTGCATCTCCTAGGGGAAGAATAATTGATAAGTAGATGAAAAATTGCATTCTTGTCCATATATTTCATGTGGGTGTCATAATAAGATGACAATCATAATAAGATGTCTGTCATTTTATTATAGATTTTATGTTTTTTTGTGATGTGAATATTTTTTTTATATGAATTTTTTCGATAAAAAATGTTATGAAAAAATTTGTAGAGAAATTAATACATAATAATACTCTACAAATTTGTAGAGAATTATTTAAAACTTTCATACAGGTAATTTTAGCAAAATAAAATACTAATTCACCAACAATACGCCAACACTTTAATTTTAAACCGATTCACTAACCATGTTAGCATCATCAACAGATGATTAAAACTTCTACTTAGATTACGTAGAGTATCATGTGCTGATAATGCAAACTTGGTTAAAATTTTTAGAAAGTTTAAATTTATGTTATTTATTTATGTTGTAAATTGTATATTATTTAATTCGACGGATGATCCATAATTTGAAAAGTATATATTGAAAATGAAATGAAACATTTTCTATTATTATAGCTTGTACAGTGAATATCGGTTATAACGACATTGAACGGACCGCTTAATTTCGGTCGTTATAGAGAAAAAAGTAACAAAATAGGTTATATATTTTTATTACGAAAAAGTGATTATGTATATCTGTTCAAATTTTCATTAAAAACTATCTTAATTAAAAAAAGTTAAAAACATAATAATATTTTTTCAGATGTACGTAGGAATATTTTCAGATGTACGTACATATACATATGTACATATGTGCGTATGTATACATATAATGTTATGTGAGTATGTACATACATATATGTATATATTATGTATGTATGTACATACTTAATGTACATTTGTATACAAACATATGTATTAAACATTTAAATAAATATTAATCATAAAACAGAACAACTAAAAAAAAATGAATAAACTAAAAACTAACCTTTTTTAAAAAAGTCAGTCAATACAGATTGTTTTCGTATTTTCTTAGAACTTATGAACGCCTTTTCAATCATATTTTCTAGGTGCACTAAAGTCGGATTTACTATATCTTCCCTATCATTATTAAAAACAAAGAAATGTCTGACAATTTTAATTCCTGAACAAACTTCTGTTATGGCTGGTGGCTGATATTCGTCAATCACCAGTTCCTCCTCCTCTTCATCACTTTTTTCATTCTCTTGCGGATCTTCCAAAATTTCTGAATCGGTCAATTCATCCGTGGTTGTCAGAACCTCATCGACCTCTACAAAATTTTCCCAGTTTTCTTGGGTACCAAAGTCAGCGATCGGTAATTCACTGATCCATTTTGCTAGAGGTAAGTTTTCATCTTCAGGGGGTCACTTTTGCTTTGAAGTTTAATCCACTCTGAAAGTGAAAGATTTTCCTCTTCATCAGAACTTGCGTGATCGTCCGGCAGGGCGGTAAATCCGGCATGACCAAAACATCTTGAAATGATCTGTTGGGAAACGTGATCCCAAGCTTGTGATATAAAACTAATGGCCTCCAAAATGTTTAATTTGTAAAGATCATTAGAAGTCTCATATTATTCTAGGACTTTCATGAAGCGGCTATTTACCGTCTACAATAAAAGGTATTCCCCGAACTGCGGCACACAGTGGCTACAGTTCGTCGTTGCATACGTTATCGCTCGTTGTTATAACCGATTACTTGGACCAATTTAAGTTAAATTATTGGTCGCTATATAAGTGCGTCATTATATGCGCAGTCGTTATAGGCAACACGTCTTCAATGCCTTTAGCATAGAACTCAGTCGGGACCTTAATATGTCGTCGCTATAACCGATATGTCGTAAAATCCGATATCGTTATGAACGATATTCACTGTACTCATTTACCTAAATTAATGAAATATTGATTTTCAATAAGATTTTCTAATAAGTTGCCCTCAAAAATACACACTTAATTATTAATTCAATTTTATAATACCTTACGATATAGGAGATATATACAACTGGTACAGGTGGTTAAGCTATCTATAAATATCTGAAGTAGTGTTTTAACAGAGTAGTAATTCTTACGCGTGGCTTACAACAAATATTTACTTTATAAGCTTTAAGCTTGATAAATTGTTTCTACTAACGATTGTTTAAGGATTAATTTAGTAGTCTCTTAAAAAAAGTCCAATGGTTATTTCTCCACTTATACTGTAAGAAAATATATAAAATAAAATACACTAGAACTTCTATAATATCTATATCAGAACAGCCACCTCCGAATTAATGGAATATCCGGATTGTCGAATGTGGAATGTTTAGGAGGGGGGGGGGGGTTAATCACCTTACAGATCTATTGTGTGTTCCCCTTTCTTAAGTTATAGCGAGTTATAACTTATCATACAGTCTCAGGGCTTTAACAAAAGCCAGTATCTGAGGGGGCTCCACAGTCACAGTGGCCAGCTCTCCATCCTTGACATCAGCCAAAGTTCATGGCACGAACGGCCGTCGTCTCTCTCGGCACGCTCAGTGATAAGATGAGAACACAGAATCTGCAATCGCCGTTGTTTCTCAGCTTCAGCCTACTGAGGTGTTCGTTGAGGAGACAGTGTCCTCGACGAATATCTCAGTATGCTTTGTTTTTTATCGTTAATCTGGGTTAACAATAAAAAACAAACCACCAATCACGGCGGATCTCGATCAATTTCAGGAAACGTGGGAACTAATTTTTATAACACGGGCTTATATTTATCGTACTATTTTGTGAAATAGTACGAGGCGATCAAGGTCGAATGTTGAGGTGGCTTTAGAAAAATAGGCAAACATGGTAAACATGGATCATGAATAAATATCATTATTTGTAATGGAGTGTAATGTAATACTATAGTGATATTACATTTTATTTTTAAATGTAAAGTATAACTTTTGATTTTTAAATGACACCCTCGGTATTTTTTTACTTTATTCCGGTTAAAGTAAAAAAATACCGAGGGTGCCATTTAAAAATCAAAAGTTGTAGTCATTTTCGGTGAAACAGAAAGTGACCAAAAACAATTGAATAAGTCAATCAATCCTAATTTATGTCATATACTAACATGCCAAATCTCGTTTTTTTTATCTAAAAATATAAAAAAGTTATAGGGGTGAGTCACTTTTGAGACGCACCCGGTATATTAAACTGATATGAAAAATCAAAAACAGTGCATTTAGAAAACAGTTACCGATGGTAGATTAAATTGGCTATTCCTCTAAGGTTACACAAGAATATAATATTTAGTTTTAATCATTGTCTAATAGGTATTATTATTAATTACAATATAGCAAAAAAAAATATATATAAAACGGTGACTAACTAGTGCCCGGTAGTGCGCCTCATGAACAAAATATACACAAAATTATTTAAAAATCGTCTAATTATTTATTGTTTCTGGTTATGGTAAAGTAACATTTATACTGTAGTCTGGGTTAATCTAGGTAAAAAACAAACAATCAATCACCGCAGGTCTCGATCACTTTCAGGAAACGTGGGAACTAATTTTTGTAATACGGGCTTATATTTATTGTACTATTTCCAGACATTTTTTGCGAAATGTTTTACGAAATATCTTTAAAAATATTTCGTAAAACATTTCGGGGATAGTGTAGCGGGTGTTGTATCCATTTTGCCGCCTCAACAACCTTCTTTTTTGCTCCTTTCAATTAAAGATTAAAATAAGCAAAATATCTTACGTAGAAACATTATTTTCTTTTACCGAGTAAATACTTTTTGTTAAAGATTTTATAGCATTGCTAAGTTTCATTTTCAACACAATATTGTGTCCTGTGTTTCAGTTAAGACATCATTTGTTTCCTTCGCTTCCAATGCCTAGTATTTTCTCTTCACAATTTGTTTCTGCCTTATTATACTCTTCAGTTAAACCCAAGAACAGTTACCTAACCTAATTATTATTAGTTTACCGTTTTTGAGTTAAACCAGAGAGAAATTCTTTTTCTCCTTAAGTTTATAACATATTTTTTATTTTGTAAATGGTTTGAGTATTTTTATTTGTTCTTGGTAAATATGATTTTTTGTGCTTGTTATTTCTGATTTTTTTATATCTCAAATATTAAATTTCGTAAGAGAAAAAAATTGAATGTTACATATCAAACAGAAATGTTACATATCCCTCCTTCCTTGTCAATGTAATCCAATCTTACATTTTTTCAGGCAATGTTGTTTAGTTGGCTCTATTTTTTAGCAGTATCGTATATTGCTAAAAAACTCTGACTCCTGTAGTACGAAGAAAAGAGTACATACTGCATCTAACCGTCCACCGTCCAAGAAAAACGCGGACTTTCATTCATTTGCCTTTAAATTTTGTTGGCATCCGGAACCGGAACTAAGGAGTAAAAATATCAAAATTGTCCGGTTGATAAGAGACGCAGAACTACTGGAGTGTCCGATTTGGCGAGAAGTTATTTTTTAATTATTTTTTGTAAACACTGCTGGCATAAATAATCATACAGAAAGTTTGAGACTCTTTGGTTTTACATCATTAAGTATATTTCATATCAATTAAACTTTTAGTTACGTTATCGAAGGCGCGATTTTTAAATTCATTGTTGCCAACTATGGACATATTCGGCGCCGCGCCGGGCTAATTAACTGGAATTTAAATTTCGCGCTGGGGATTCATGTAGTATCTCTGTTGTAAAAAATGTCAAGTTGTCGCATTTATTTATTTATTTCCTGACATTGTCATTCGTTTTGACACATTAGTTTTGTATTACGAGTTTGTGGTTTAAATAATTAGTGTTGTGATACTTTAAGCCTGAAACTGTGCAGGGCCGGCGGAAGGGCAGGGCGACCCGGGCGGCTGCCCGGGGCGCCGGAAACGAGGGGCGCCACAACAGCAACTAAAATATTTAAAAACAGTAATCTAAACAAATAGTAACGAATATCCAGTTCAATAATTAATCGGTACTGTCAATTTCCACATTAACACATTAGCTATTACCACACCACATAGGGAAGAATATCTGACTAAACATTATAAACACTATACTATATCCTAGATGTATCCTATTATAGTTTACTGAAATTATACTCAAAAAAATCCTTAGCACGAAAGCTTTGGGATAGTTTTGATTTCTTCTATTCTATATGTTTTTTGAGTGCTCTATCCGAAACTGGGATTTGCGAATTCATTTTCGTGGAAGAATATTAAACAAAATTAAATAAAAAATATAAATCGGATTTGTTCGTGGCATTTTTATAACTCAAAAGCTAACAACTTTTTGTAAATAATTCTTCTTTCTATAATTCTCGTTTTTATAAATTTCTAAACAAACTGTTTTGGGTCAAGAGCCAGCAAAATTAACAGTTTTAGACTGACCGCTGAAAATTGCACTTTTTCTACTATCCACACCCTTTATTTGTTATTAATGGCTGATATGCCCTAAAGTTATATGCGGCAAATATTCATTCGCAAGAAGCTGAAGAGGATCCCGATATCCTTATTATCAAAAAAAAATTATAAGTTTGCCTCATTAATTCAATTAATTTATTAATAGTAGTGGGAAAGATATCAATCTTTTGGTGGTTTTGATTGTTCCGGATTGAATATGTAGTAATACACTGAAAATGGTAGCAAATCGTAGAATTTTCTCATTAGAGGAATCACACAAAGAAATGCATCTCAAACATTGGCTGATCCTCATTTTGCAACCGACAAAACTGTCTGATCATAATACTGATTCTGCACTAAATATGTAATTGTTTGTGAAAAAGAAAGGAATATTTTCTTAAATTCCTAATAATAAAATATAATAAAAAATAATGCAACTGCTTGCCATTAAATATTGTTATGTTTTCAAAGATCACTTATACCAAAACGAGACTGCCGAATTCTATTTCTTATGCTCTATATACCGAATGCGTCTCAGAAGTTTCTCCCCGTATAATTTGTTTATTTTTTAACACAGCCCTGGCACTATAGATTAAAATTTAAAATACAATTTTTAAGCGAAAATGTCAAAATTTGACATATGATATGCCATTCTACTCAAAATGTCACTTTCTTTTGGAATAAAGTAGAAATATACCGAGGGTGCATTTAAAAATCAAAAGTTTTAGTCATTTCCGGTCAAACAGGAAGTGACTAAAAACCATTGAATACGTCAATCCAACCTAATATATGTCATATACTAACATACCAAAACTCGTTTTTTTATCTAAAAAATTAAAAAAAATTATAGGAGTGAGTCACTTTCGAGACCGGTGTAGAAAAAATAACAATCGCAGACTAAGATTGAACGAAGAGAATAATTTTGAAGTATCTTTAAGTGAAAATTTATTGTTAAAGTAGCATAAATATGCTTAGTTTGTAGTTAAAGTATAGGACTCAAGGAAAAAGAGAGTTATAATAACTGTTAAGGGGGGGGGCAGATAGGGTAGGTACTCGCCCGGTCTCAATATTTTCCTTCCGCCGGCCCTGAAACTGTGTACTAGCAGATTTTGTAGCCGAACATTGTTCTTTTTAGAATCTCTTTTAGTGCGAAGCGAAGTGTACAATATAGCTTAATAGTCGTAAACAAACTAATCGCAACTTTATTAGAATATTTTGAATAGGAAAGCGGTAGTAATGACCCTTTATGTCCTCTAAGTGCTGTGTGCTGTTAAAGGAGGGTCCACATTTAGTAACATATTATATAACATTGCTATTTACCAAGCTACATATCACATGTTAAAATACCGGGAGCCGTCCACATTATAGTTTTCGTAATTATCGTTCAGCTCACAGCAGCGGCGTGCTTAATTATTTTTGAACAAAGAGAAAGAAAGTCAAGAAAAAAAGCGGTTTTGTGTCCGCCATTGCCTACTAGCAAGATCTAGATACAGTTGAACTCAATTAGCTTATCTTTTCAATACTTGCCTCGTGTTGTTTCTCGTGGTGTGTTTCTGTCTTTTAAAAACATTAATAACTTAAAAGCAAAAGCAAACCATTTTGAATTATCCACTTCATCTAAACCATGCAGTACCTGATTTGCATTTCTTTTGTTCCCTCTGGCCTATTAGATAACGCATTTTTTTCTCAACTTTTTCTCTTTCCAAATACATACTATGAAATGAAAATCGCTGTCATTTTATATGGAAAATTATATGGGAAATGTCATCGATCGTCATGTCCAAGCCAACTGGACGGGAGGCCGACGCGCGACGGGACGCAGTTTTTTTTTCGATCATACAGTATTATTGACCAGTAAATAAACAAACCAATATCAGCTCACCACACTAAGATTCTGTCGCGTACGTCCCTGAAAATATGAGCGGCTGAACTAGAAATTTAGCAAGTGTGGACGCGCTGCTTCTTGTTACAATAGCAATGTTGCACAACATCTTTTGATCTTTACCGACTACAAACGGATAACATCTAGCAAGTTATATAGCATCGAAATTTGCTAAATATAACTAAAAAATATGTAACATGTTAAGGACGGTCCACACTTGCTATATAACAATGCTATATAGCAAAGTTATATAACATGTTACATATTTTTTAGTTATATGTAGCAAATTTCGATGCTATATAACTTGTTAGATGTTATCCATTTGTAGTCGGTAAAGATCAAAAGATGTTATGCGACACTGCTATTGTAACATGTTACAATGCGTCCAGACTTGCTAAATTTCTAGTTTAGCCGCTCATATTTTCAGAGACATGCGCGACAGAATTTTAGTGTGGTGAGCCGATTGGGTTGTTTATTTACTGGTCAATAATATTTATTATTAATTATTATTATTAATGAAGTGGACCAAAGAGCAGACTTGTCAACTTATTGACTTGTATAGAGATAATACAGTATTATGAGACATCCGCAGCCCCTCATTTAAAATCAAACAAAAAAAGCACGATGCATGGGTAAAAATTTCAAAAATTATGAATTTGGAAAGAGAAGAAGTCGAAAAAAAATGCGTTGTTTAATAGGCCAGTTCCAGAGGGAACAAAAAAAAATGCAAATCTGGAGCTGGTTTAGATGAAGTGTACAACTCAAAATGGTTTGCGTTTAAATTATTAACATTTTTAAAGGACAAAAACACGCCACGGGAAACAGCCGAGGCAGGTATTGAAAAGGTAAGCTAATTTGAGAAAAAATAATTTTTGTTCACGACTCATTTATTTTTTGTTCATCATACAGGGTCCGGCAAAAGTGCGTCGGACATCTGTAGCTCCTATAAATAAAATTTTTAAAATACTTTAAATACAAAAAATGCCACTTTTTAATTCTCCATCTAACAAAAAAAATAATATACAGGATGTTTCATTAAAAAAATTAAGAAAAACAATTTTATATTTTAGAAAGTTTGGCATAGATTTTTGGACACCCTGTAGGGTTTAAGATTACAATATTTATAACAAAGTAAGTACAGCTATAATAAATACCTAGTATAGTTTTGATAGCATAATTCATTTGTCATTGGTAATTTCTTGTATTTATAATAACTTTTTTAAAAAAGGCTGAAAAAGCATTTTTTTGATTTATTTATTAATCTCTGAAACTCTCGTTATGCTAGCCGTTCTAAAACAGGTACTGCATCCCTAAATCGTGTGTCAGATTTTTGAATCTTTGGACCAATTAGATTTATCAGGTGCTCAAAGTCAGAACTACTCATCCTACAAAAATTTTTGAAACTCCCCTTGTATTCTAATCCCCAATTCAGAGGCGCGCAATCATCCTTTTTTAGACCTTCTAATAGATGAGTTCCACTATATCTAGACCTTGCTTGTAGGCTATGGCGAACCCAAAACCGCCTTTTTCTCGACTTTCTTTCACTTTCTTCAAAAATAATTACGCACGCCGCTGCTGCGAGCAGAGCATCTTTCTCGCCAAAACAATTCATGATTACTAAAACTATAATGTGGACGTCGCCAGGTTTTTTAACATGTTACATGTAGCCTGTTATATAGCAATGTTATATAACATGTTACTAAATGTGGACCCTCCTTTTTATATAACTTTGCTATATAGCAGTGTTATATAGCAAGTGTGGACCGTCCTTAAGAAGGTGAGTTTTGTTGATGCAAAATATAATTATATATATAAATTTATAATTAAATTTATTTTTGTTTCCTAAAATATTTTGATTAAAAGAAAATATAATAAAAGTGGGCAATGCTGTAGCAGTCAAGCCTAATCACGTGACTAAAAGTTTATTTGGTATGAACTGTAAGTAGCATGATTTAGTAATTGTTATCGGGTTCAGACAATATTGCAAAAATCTGCAAAAATCAGAGAAGTAGGGTAGAACTAATCCCACTCTATTTTTTAAAAAAGCAATCCAATTTCGGGCATTTCACACCCGTAACGAAATTAAAATAAATATTTGATGGCACGTTGGCGGCTCGCGGAATGACCGGATGAGAATTGGAGATATCTCATTTTTTATGAGACGAAGCTGTTCGGAGCTGCATATTTTTATTCCCCTTTTTACCGCTTTCCGAAATGAATCTAATCCTGTGGGTAATATCGTAAAAGTGAAAAACTATTAGATTTTTTAATATACCGTATGTTGTATCGCCCGTCGCGCGTCGACCTGACCATAGGAATTTACATGTAAATTTAAAAAATGATGAATTAGTTATTCTTATTTTAGTTAACAGAAAAATATATTTGAAACTTTTTAAAGAATTCCCTAAAATTAAGCAAACTGACCATTTTGAATAATTTACTCAAATTCGTTTTAGAGTCATAGAGATACAAAAATACTAAATTAGAAATGCTATTAATTAAATAGAATTTAAAAAGAAAATCTAAACTTCTTGTAGGGTACCAAAATATGCAGCCTGTGTGGATCAATGAATGCGCTTTCGCTGACGACATCGTTATATTTGCTAGGAACGAAACAGAACTTGAAAGAAATCTCAATACGTGGAACAACAAATTATCTTCCAAAAACCTTAAAATAAATGAGAACAAAACAAAAATAATGATTAGCGGAAAGAGTGAAGAAATAGTTAACATAGAAATAAATGATCAAATAATAGAGCAGGTAAATTCTTTCAAATATCTGGGAGTCCAAATAGAAAGCCAGGGACATCAAAACCAAGAGATAACTGCAAGAGTCCAAAGCGCTGCAAATCTATACCATAGCATAAAGAACACATTTCTAGGTAAAAAAGAGGTATCATTGAAGACCAAAATCAGCGTGTTTAATTCAGTATTCGTACCAATATTAACATTCGGTAGTGAGAGTTGGGTTCTCACCAAGAGACAAAAAGCTTAATACAAGCAGTAGAAATGAAATACCTAGGAAAAGTGCTAGGGATTACGAGGATGAATAAACTACGCAATTCCCATATTAGAGAGCAGCTGAAAGTCCAGCCAGTACTAACAACTATCGAAAACTGCCAGTTGAGGTGGTACGGACATTTGAAAAGACTCAACAAAGAGAGACAAGTAAGAAGAGTATGGGAGGCAAAAAGGCAAGAAAAAAGGAAAAAGGGTAGACCTACAACTACTTGGGATCAAAATGTTGCAAAATTACTTAAAACTAGAGGGATCGGCTGCGCCGAAGCAGCAAGCATGGCCCTGGACAAGAAGAAGTGGCAAAATTTTATTTATGGAAAGTAGCTACTAGAAGCCTACACCTTCGGGTAGAAGGCCTTCGATTATATATATATATATATATATATATATATATATATATATATATATATATATATATATATATATATATATATATATAAAAAGAAAATTTAAAATAATGACATTTTTTACAGCAGAGCTACTACCTGAATCGCCAGCGGGAAATTTAAATTCCAATTAGCCAACTAACCTCGACACTGATAAAAAAATATAAAAAACAAATATAAATTAGTAAAAATCAACCAACCCCACCAAATAATCAATTAACCAATGAATTAACACCCTCCAAATAACGACGCTAACCAACCCGCCAAATAACTAAACCAATCCAACCAAAAAGAGTGAAACCAATGCAATAAGATGCGTGAGATTTGAACCACGGACCATTCGCTTTTGAAGCGATAGCCTCAGCCACTCACCCACAGGTGCTCTTGCAAAATGCTTAAGGCTAGGCATTACTTTCCGCCGACATGAACGACGTCACAATATCTATTAACGGCATTTTAGTAGGCTACCGTTAAGTACATTGTATAGCAATTTTATAAGGACTAACCAACGCTATCCACCCCACCAAATAACCAACTTAACCAACGCAACTAACCTCGACATTGATAAAAAAATATAAAAAACAAATATAAATTAGTAAAAATCAACCAACCCCACCAAATAACCAACTAATCAATGAATCAATACCCTCCAAATAACCACGCTAACAAACCCGCCAAATAACTAAACCAATGCAACCAAAAAGAGTGAAACAAATGCAATAAGATGACGCTATAAGCAAAAAAATATAAAAGTCTTGGTCCGCGTGAGATTTGAACCACGGACCATTCGCTTACGAAGCGATAGCCTCAGCCACTGACCCACAGGTGCTCTTGCAAGATGCTTAAGGCTAGGCATTACTTTCTGCCGACATGAACGACGTCACCATATCTATTAACGGAATTTTAGTAGGCTACCGTTTAACGGCTGTTTAAGTACATCGATGATTTTTTTGTAACTTGATAAGTTTCAGCTTAGGTGCTTAGGTTGCACTTTTTTTGCTTTATTTGCCTATAATATGTATAAGCTTCCAAGCTATAAATAATAATTCTGAACAGTTGAACAAAATAAGGCAGGTTCAGTGTTCTTAGGAGTAACTTTTATAGTTTTTAGTGTGAAATCCGAAGGCGCCTTAACGTACCAGCGAACCATTACCTCAAATTTTCCAGTTTTCTACTACGAATTTGAATTCATAGTTCTCACAAGTGTGATTTGTGTTATTTTTTGTTTTTTTTTAAAGAAACGTAAGTATTTTTGACGGTCAATCTATCCTTAAACTTTTGTTTTTTACGTTTCGTTCCGTGCCCTAGCGGACAAGTCAGCAACAAGCTTTTATATCATATAAATTGCGTAATGAGATTATAAGTAATTAGATTATACGTAATTTACTGGCAGTCTCGTTGTGAAAGGAATCATTAGAAGCATTTTATATTTGAGGAAAAATTTTTTCCGATTTTCTGAATGAAACGACCAATTCCCGATTTCCTGAATCAAAACAAAATTTGCTGTATTTCAAAAACGGCAGGAGTGGCTGGTATAGGATTTGAAGCAGGATGAGGCAGGATTATAGCAGCAACAGCAGGAACTTGTTACAGCCAACCTACTTTTATTGTGTTGCTATGTGTGACGTCACCAATCAGATTTAAACTTGCTGTATCTTAAAAACAGCAAGTGTTGCTGGGATGAAATTTAGAGCAGGATGCAACAGGGGTATAGCAGCGCAAGCAGGAACCAGTTTTGGCGATCCTGCTTCTCATGTGTTGCCAACTGGGAAGTCAGCAACCAAAATAAAAGTAACTATAGCTCAAAATTGGCAGGCGTGGCTGGGTTGGGATTTGAAGCAGGATAAAGCAGGATTGTAGCAGCCCAAGCAGGATCGTATTTTATAATTCCTGCTTTCAATGAGTTGCTAACTTCCCCGATCTGGATCGGTGGGTTGTCTCGGAATCTTGTTGTCTCGAGACCCGTCCACATTTAGCAAATTTAGAATGTCTCGCTCTCGTCTTTTTAGGTCTGGACGAACCTTTATGTTCAGGCCAGCGCCGCGCGCCGGTGCTGAAACAGACTATATAAAATCTTGGATTTTAGGGAAAAAATATATTTATAGACCGGATGATCGATACAAAAAAATGGCATTGTTGACTTGAAAATAACATTCGCCCTATAATTTTATAGCCAACTCTGATGCCGTTTCTTTCGACATCGTATGGTATTAGTGCTATTACAATTTTTTTATTAAAAATCCCCTTCACAATTTTCAGATTTATTCAGATGCAAACTTTAGTTTAAAATGAAGTTCCAGTTGGTATGTAAGCAGGTATCACTATTCATTACCATAGCAAATAATAAATACTGCTCCTATGTAAATATATGCAGTATATTTATACTTGCTTCCTATTAATACTAGTTGATAAATCTGATTGATGTTGTTTACTCAGTGGCTTAAGTCACGTATCCACTGAAAAAGTTGGCAATTTTTGAAGTTTTGTTTTCAAGTTGACTAAACCAGACTAAACAGAGGAGATCTTTAGTATCTTATGGTTATGGTTGTCTGGTTCCATTTCTATTTCTTGCCTGAAATTTGGTGAATCTATCGACACATTTTTAGCATGTTATGCAGCACATATAATAACTTTTACCCTCAAAATGTCATTCGAATCCCTAAAAGCACTTGGAAGGAAATTATAGTAAATCGAAAAAAAAATGAGATTTTAACCCCATGTACCTACGGATAAAAGCAGAATCGGACCAATGTTGTAATACCTTGTAGATAGATAAATAAGAAATGTTATTCATAATCCAATCAATAAAAGACGATTTTGTGGCTGCCTAAATCTGTGACGCCCGTAAGTCCAATTTTTTCCATTTACCGATCGAATGCCATATGATAAAAACATATAATAAAAAATAAAAACGGCGTTAAAGATATGGAGGGCAGATTATGGAGAGAATTATCCATAAATAAATGAAACAAGTTTAGATTGGAAACTGCCCATAAAGACAATTTAAATTCTATTTGGCGCTATTCTTGCAACGGTCGCGACCCAAAGCTTCTGATAATTTCGGAGCGGTTCGGCTTTTTCCGGAATTATGTTGCCAAATATTGTTTATTCAAATTTATTATTATTCTATTTTAATTTTATAAATAAAATACAGTGTGTTGGTTTGGGAACCCCTAGAAACTTCATTTTATATAAGGATATGTATGAAATACCTATGAAACATTAGAAACCTAAATTATGCCACGATCCACGATGGTTTTTGCAGTTCACAGTTCACAACACAGCTTTTTAAGTTTTTAATGCCACTTTTTCACAATTACCACGGGTTTGAGTAAATAAAATTTAATTTAAACTAACAAGATAACAATAATTACTTTGTGAATGGCGGAATGAATTTTTCAACGAGGGCGGATTAAATTTTCAAAAATTTTATAGGCTTTTTGAATATTCTGACTTTGACAAGAGAAAATTATTTCTGTTATCGTTTGGGGGGGGGGGCGGTTGTTCTTAGCCACCGCTATAGCAGCGCCAAATCGCATACAACGGTCGCGACCCAAAACAATTATATATTTTGACGGGCATTCCAGTCTAAATTTATTTAAATTATCTTCGTGTTTTGAAAAGTGGTCGTCAAAGAAGGAACAATTACCTAAACTAAAAAAAAATAACTATGTGAATTCTGAAGGCGCAGTTGCCACTCTAAAATATTTAACTAACTTCACTTTATTTATAACTGCTAAGTTCAGTTTGTGGTTCAGTTCGATCTCTTATTGCTTGTTAGCGCCATTGTGGCCATTTAGTGACCCCTTATTTTCCTTTTTATGTGACCGCTTTTTAAAACAAAGTCCCATAAGAGATGATTCTCCTTGCATCTACTCTCCATGGTTAAAGCCGGCTGGAGAATGACAGACATTGATGATTTTGGCGAGGTCAATCTCTAGACGTCATTTACTAAAAAATTACATAAAACTTGTCAAAAATTAACAGATATTATAGAAAGATTAAAAAAAGGATAGAACGTTTCCAGACACACAAATCTATTTCCAAAAAATATTTTTTCTCGAAATTTTGAGCTACACCATTCAAAAATCATTTTTACTCAATATAAAAATAAACTGGCAGTTAGCACCATTAAAGAATAAGGAACAGAACAGACTTAGTAAATGACGTCTAGGGTTTGACCTCGCAAAAATTATCATCGATTGTCATTCCCAAGCCGTCTTTGACGCCGTTCTTTTTTCTCTGGACCGTATGGTATTTATTTACAATGAACTCCCGGCTATAACTTACTTTCTTTGCACTGCTAGTTCATACGGCGACGCCGATGCCTATAAACGTTTAAAAATAGCCAGCCATAAAACCCACCACCGCGCGATCCAGCTTATTTTCAGCATCGGATTATTTTCGTTGTATCACTTCTGTCTCATTTTCCAGATTCTTTCCAAAATTTCCACAAGAGAAAGTTGATCTTGTCGCGAAAAAACATTGTCGGAAGTGTGAACGTTTAGTCGCGCGTTTTCGTGTGAAAATGTCGCGCAGCGCAGCTAAATTTCGACGACGTTGAGGTTAAGTTGTGCGAATTCCGCGGTTCGTGATTAAGAACTTTATTGCTTGTGTTTGTGTAAAATAGTTTCTTTTTACGATGTCTTGCCAATTAGACGCTAATAATAATGTACCGGAATTCAGATAAACATAGTTTTCCTTTCTGAATGCCTATTGCAATATTTTTTAAATTAAATTACACAGGGTGAGTCTTAAATAAGTGCAAATATTTTTAGGGGTAGTATAACTCGACCTCAGAAACACAACACGACTATAATTTTTTTTTTTGCGAAATTTATTTTGTGGAAAATTTGGAAATTGTTGAAAAAAAATTGGGTATTTTTAAAATGTTTAGTTAAAAAGCATAATACTGGCTGGTGCATCGTCGTTGGAAATATAGGAAAACCCATGCAAATTTTAAACTGTCCAGATATTGGCTCCCCTATTGATTTTATAGCGAAGTCCTAAACATATTTTTTAAAGGTCTAGGTTTGGTAAACACACATGCCAAATTTGAACAATTCTGGACAAGCCGATTTTGAGTAATTTGAGAAAAACTTAATCGATTTTTAAATTAAAACTGAATAGGTAACAATCAAACACCAGTCAAAAACTGACATTCCTTAAGTTGTCAACGTCATTTTCAAACGTAACTTAATTTTAATAAAATTTTAATATTCAGTACTAGTAATAATTTATTGTTATATACATAAAGAAAAAGTGAACATGATAAAATACGCGGGAAATAGCTTAGACAGTGTATCTGACATGTCTCGGTTAATTTTCCCTGAATATATTAAAATTTGATTAAAATTAAATTACTTTTGACAATGACAAAATCATAGTTTGTAAACCGAAGGTATGTCAGTTTTGACTGGTGTTTGATTGTTACCTGTTCGGTTTTAATTTAAAAATAGATGCAATCTTTTTTAAATTACTCAAAATCGGCTGGTCCAAAGTTGTTCAAATTTGGCATACACTATCGGACAAAACTAGAGCAACAAAGTTCATTTTTATTCATGTTTGAATAAAAAAAATATTAGGTTGTGATTTTCGGCTACGTTTACTAACACACTCTCCTTACACTATTACTAGTAGTACTATTTTAGTACTAGTAGTATAGTACGAGTACTATTTTGGTGTACTTTTAATCAGTTTAAAAATGGTAAATAGTAATGATTATAAAAATTGATGAGAATGGGGGCGACAAAAGTAGAGCAACAAATTGTATTCAACAGATTTTATTGTGTCTTATTTCAACAAAAAATACTTAACACATTTAAGAACAATAATAATTGAAAGTAATACATTAGTAATTGATAGAATATCCATTATTATTAATAATTTGCTGACAGCGCGGTATTGAAGCAATCAACTTCTGAATGACATTTTCGGGAAGATTTGTCCAAACTTCATTAATTTTATCTATCAAGGATTGTTTATTTGGAAACATTTGGATACGAATACGATGTTCTACTTCTTCCCAGAGATGGGATTAAGGTGTGGGGATTGTGCTGGCCATTGCAAAACTCGAACGTCATTTTCCCTAAACCACTGTTGAACAACTTGTGAAGAGTGTTTTGGATCGTTGTCCTGTTGGAAAATAATAGGCAGTGGCATTTCCCATTCTGCATAAGGAAGCATAACATTCTGCATGATATCCCTATAAACAAATCGGTCCATCGTGTCATTAATATAGTGTATAGGGCCTATCCCATTCCATGAGAAACAACCCCATAAAAATGCACTGCCTTTACCGTGTTTAATTGTAGGTGTTAGGTATTTAGGATTAAACCTTGTAGTGACTAGTCGCCTCACCCGTCCCATTCCATCAGAATTGAATATTTTGTAGCGTGTTTCATCACTGAACAGAACTTTTTTCCAGTCATTGACGATCCAGTTCAAATGCCGACGTGCGAATGCCAACCTTGCTGCTCTATTTCTTTCCGAAACTAACGGCTTTTTAGCTGGACGTCTACTAAATAACTTTTCATATCTACTAATCTTCTTTGTACTGTTCGTATACCAACCGTAATTTCTGGAATTTCAGCAATAATTCTATGCGCGGACTTCCAAGGATCATTTTGAGAAATTCTTTTGATGCGTCTGTCGGTCATTACTGTTGTTTTCTTTGGCCTTCCCGATTTTGGCAACTTTTCTAAGTGTCCCCTGTCATTATACGATAAAATTATTTTAGATACACTGTACCGGGGTAACACAAACTGTCTTGAAATATCGGCTTGTTTGTTACCTTCCATGAATGCATTCACAACTCTTTGCTTCAAGTCTTTTGAAATTGGAATTCCCCTTGGCATGACTAATCCAGCGTAGAAATGTTTAAAAAAACATAAAATAAACCTCGCACAATTATTTTGGATTTTACTTTTGCTAAAACCCTTCTTTGGAATGAATTATTTGAATGTTGCTCTACTTTTGACGCGTTACTATTAAGCATTTAAAACTAAATGTCAAAATAAATTCATTTGTTTTGTTAGTAAAAATTCTTGCTGTCATGGATACTCATAGCCTACTTCGTAGTTTTTAAATTTATTGTATTTGTATACATTATCATGCATGTATAATTAAAAAATCGCGATTTGCAAATATTTCTCGAAGTGTTGCTCTACTTTTGTCCGATAGTGTATGTATTTATCATACATAAACCTTTAAGAATGTATTTACTACTTCGCTGTGAAATTAGTAGGGGAGCCAATATTTAAACAGTTCAAAATTTGCATGGAATTTCCTATGTTTCCAACGACGATGCGCCACTCGGTATGTTGATAATAAGGCAACATAGGTAGTAGATAAATAATTTACAAGAAAGAAACCCCAGAAAAGATCGAGCAGTGATTCTCAAAATAGAAAGCAATTTTTTTTAATTTTCGAAGTAAAATATCTCGGTTATTTTAGGCCTATTGAAAAAATGGGAAAGAGAACATAATGTTTCTTTTATCGAAATCTACCAGCCCTGAAAATATTTGCACTTATTTAAGACTCACCCCGTATATTTATCTACTTACAGTAAGCATAAAAGTAAATATACATTTAACTTTCATCCATTGTTAAAAAACACTATGTCTAGACATATTTATTCTTCAGATATAGAGGGTAAATGAAAAAGTATCAACAAATCAAGAGCCGATTCCTTTTTAAAAAATTTTCTTTACAAAGTCATATCTCTGTACAGGCTGAACACATTCCAAAACTACACCAAAACAAAAAACTACATTGCATCGTTTTTGAGAAAAAAAATTATTTTAGGAATTTTTTTTTCAAGCAGATATACCGGGTGCGTCTCAAAAGTGGCTCATTGCTATAACTTTTTTATTTTATCAGATAAAAAAAACGAGATTTGGTAAGTTAATACATAACATAAATTAGGATTGATTGACGTATTCAATTGTTTTTGGTCACTTCCTGTTTCAACGGAAATGACTTCAACTTTTGATTTTTAAATGGCACCCTCGGTATTCTTTTAGGGGAGACTGTCCTAAAATGACATAGTCGATAAAATGACATAGGCACCGTTTTTATTTCTGAGCGCACCTTTCAAGACAATTGGAGCCATCTATGAAACAACAGAGTAACCTACAACTCATTCGTGTAATATCACGCACCATTTTGCTTATTTGCGGCCTACATCTCGACTTATGTGTTTTCTTTGCTCCCGATTTTTAAACCGACTGTTATAAAAGTGGTGAAAAGTTGAACAAAAATACGTTTTTTTGTTAAACCATTAAACCGGTGCCATTCTATACAGAAAACTATATCGATATTCTACCGGCATTTGCTATAAAACGACATAGGTATGTCATTTTATCCTAGTAATTTATTGCAAAAACCTGATTTTTTCAGATGGTAGGAAAATATAAAAGGAGAAGCAATAAGCAATCCTGGAGCGAGAATTCTATGAGGTTGGCTATCGAGGCAGTTCATAGTGGCAATATGGGGTGGCTTGCAGCTTCAAAGCAATTTGATGTTCCGCAAGCCACGTTAAGAAGACGAACTCAGAATAAAAACAAAAAACTAAGAGGTGTTGAAAAAGGCCTTGGACGTTTTTCTACAACCTTTCCAAACGAAATGGAAGACGAACTTGTTGAACATATTAAGGTACGAGAAAATATGTTGTTTGGACTCACTGTGACCGACATAAGAAAACTGTCTTATGAGTTTGCCGAAGCGAATAACTTACCGCATCGGTTTTGTAAAGTCGAAAAAGTAGCGGGGTTTGAATGGCTTAGGGGATTTCGTATGCGCCATCCAGAGATTAGTTTAAGAAAGCCGGAATCTACATCTGCGGCGAGGGCACAATGCTTTAACAAACCTCAAGTCTCTACATTTTTTTTGCGTCTGGAGCAACTTATGGAAAAATATAATTTTGCACCAAATAATATTTATAACATGGACGAATCTGCCCTCTCAATAGTTCAGAAACCTCCTAAGATTTTTGCTTCTAAAGGCAAAAAACAGGTGGGATGCATTACCAGCGCAGAACGTGGTGCCTATACAACGGTTGTATGTTGCATGAATGCAACAGGATCTTTTGTCCCCCCGCATTAATTTCTGCTAGAAAGAAGCATAAGACGGAACTTGTAGATGATGCCCCTGTTGGAACATTACTTCTGTGTCAAGAATCTGGGTGGATGACGGGTGATCTTTTTTTACTTTGGCTGAAACACTTTATAAAACACTCTCATGCCTCCTTGGAAAATCGTTTTATTAATTTGAGATGGCCACAGCAGCCACAAATATTATCCAGCACTAAAATATGCAAAGGACAATGGCATAAGTTTAATGTGTTTACCCCCTCATTGCACCCATCGAATTCAACCATTAGATGTTACCTTCTTCGGCCCATTAGATACCTATTACAACCAGGAAATTGACAGATGGTTGAAAGCTAATCCTGGTCGTGTCGTAGGCCCGTTTCAGATAGGAAAGATTTTTCTGTAGCCTATGGTAAGGCAGCTACAACGGCAATAGCGTGTCCTGGATTTGCTAAAACTGGTATATTCCCATTGAACCCAGACGTGTTTCCAGACCACCTGTTTATGCCTAGTTTGATAACTGATCAACTCCACGTAACAGCCGAAGCTGCAGGTCCATCTACCAATACCGATCAAACTGCAGGTCCGTCTACCGATACCGATCAAACTGCAGGTCCGTCTGGCGATACCTATCAAACTGCAGGTCCGTCTAGCGATATTGATCAAACTGGAGATCCGGCCAAAAAAACAACAATTCCACTTTCAATGCTTTCTCCATTTCCAAAAAAACAAGAAACATCTACAGGAGTAAAAAAAAATAGAAGAACACAGGAGTCTGGCGAGTTAACGAGCACTCCAAAAATAAAAGAAATTAAGGCGAAGTACGAAAATAAAATTGAGACAGAAAGGAGAAGGTCAGAAAGGAAAAGGGTTACACGAAATCTTGTAAAAAGTGACAGTGAAGAAGAAACGGAGACTTTACAGGAAATGGAAGAAAATTATGAAGATGATGCTTCCTGCATATATTGCAACGAATTATATAGCTTTTCAAAGTCTGGAGAAGGTTGGATTAGGTGCCAGCGATGCAAAATGTGGAGCCACACAGAATGTGCCGGTGTAAACAAATGAGTCAAGCAGTTCCTATGTGATATTTGTCAAAGTTGAACTATCATCGTTGCTATCACACATCATACTATCTAACTCTCATTGTCTTTAACAAAGTTAGACAACTACTAAAGTTTTCATTTATTATTTAGTCTATTTTTAGAATAAAATTAAGTTTTCTGTTGCGTTTATTTAAGTTTATCTACATTTATAATGGGTATGTCATTTTATCGAACCTATTTTGTATTGACTGAAAAGTAACTTTTTTGTAAAAAACGGTATTTTTCTTAGATAGTTTTTTTTAATAAGAATAAAAACTGCTATCCAATGTTAAACATTTCAATATATTAGATGCCGAAATTAGTGTAGGAATTTAATTTTTTAGGACGGAATTTTTGCCCAAAATAATTTGGGTATGTCATTTTAGGACAGTCTCCCCTACTCTATTCGATAGATATGGTTCGATTTCTAAAACACCCTATACATAATTAATTAATTAATAAATAAAAAACCACATCCACCGTCTATCTAGCCATACATAATTAGTTTCAGTCAATGGAAGTAGTAAAAGATTTAAAAAAAAAGTGTTAAAAGGCAAGATTTCAAAATAATTTTGGGGCCAAAATAGTAAATAGTCATTTCACTATTTATTATTTTCGAGAGATTTTCTTTTTTCAGATTTTGCAATACATAATTAAGAAATAAAAAACCACATCCACCCTCTATCCAGCCATACATAATTAGTTTCAGTCAATGGAAATAGTTAGAAAAAATTTAAAAAAAGGGTTAAAAAGAAAGATTTCAAAATCATTTTGGAGCCAAAATTGAACTTCTTTGAAATACTTTGATTTCAATAACAACTTCTAGAATTATTAAGATTATTTAACTTTTTAGATTTTTTTTTGTAGTTAAAAACCATAATTGATAATTTGGCAACATAGGTAGTAGATTAAATTTACCAGACAGAAAAACACGGAAAGCTCCAGTGGTTCTCAGAATTTAAGCAAAAATTTTTTTTTTGGAAATTTTTAAAAATAACTAGATTATTTTGGAGTTATTTGAAAAACGGTAAAGAGAAAGTATGTCTCTTTTATAGAGATCTATCAGCCCTGAAAATATTTGCACTTATTCAAGACTCGTCCTGTATAATACCCAGAAAATCGACAAACAGTTGCTAACTTTCATATGAAATACGAGTAGCTCTAAAACTTTTAAAAACATAGTCTAAATATTGCATTTGTAATGGTGCGTTTAGACTTGAGCACGCACGCACTGATCCTCCGCGAATGCTCAAGTGTAAACGGCTGTGTGCGCACGCTCACTCTGAATCTGTCTGTGCGCGAGCAGCCGCGAACATGAGCCGTCTGGTGTCGGTTTTTGGTCCGTGCTCAAAGGGATTTTATGTGTGCGCGAACGCTCAATTTGGACCGGCAATTTGTTTTGTCTGCGTTCATGCGTGCGTGTGTAATTTTTTTTTGTTTTCTTTATTAAAATTATGGAGTGGATCAATGAATCTTCGTTATTATTAACTGAAAAATATGAAAAGTTGCCTATATTATGGGATGTTAAACATTCTTTGTATTATTAAAACATTTACATGGCAAAACCTTGTAAATAAAATTAATATTGAATATGTCGATATTAATGAAATTGCTATTCTAAAATTTGTATCTTTTGTTCATAATTTTTGGTGTTATTAAATTTTGTAAATATTTAAAGTCGGGCCTGGTCATTCTTGTAAAGTTTTTGAACTGATCACAGCCCTCCTCAGACACTAAGTTGTTGCAGTAAATTATATCGATTTCTAAAAATTTGGGTTTGCCACCAGCGACGATGTTTTCGATTTTTCTTCTTTTTAATTATTAAGCTGTGCATAACAATGAATTCAGCCTCGACTATTTCTTGGTCGTCCATTATTTTCGCCAACAAAACACTGCTGTGCGCGCACAAATGGATCACTTCATTCGTCGAAAAATAAGTTTTTAATTTGAACGGAGCCGAGAGCGCGAACGAATGCCGTGCGCGCACGTTCAGCTCGTGCGTGCTCAAGTCTAAACGCACCAGCTTACTTCGGGTTTCTCTTATTACCGATTCTGAATCGTCCTAGAACTGTGATGCGTATGCGCAGAAGAAAATATGAAGACATTATTTCATTTGCGCATGCGCTACAGAGTTCTAGGACGGCTCAGAATCGGTAATAACAAGAACCCGAACAAAGCTACCATAAGGCTCACTAGCTCTATCTATAAAGAAGTAAACAATAATTTAAATCCATGCATGAACGATTCGAGGTGTAACGCGAACGTAGCCGCGGGCAAAAGCTAGTTGTATTTTAAATTTCAATCTAGAGTGCCATTTATGTGTTAAAAACATTAATTTTTAATCAAAGAGCCTTGGAAAATATATTTGATCGTTTAATGTTTTTCGTGATTTGTCCTGGCTGGTTAAAAAATGCCCAAACCGTATTTTTAATCATATCTCAATTTTTTTTAAATGGTACGAGGGTGGCTGATTAGCATATTATTTCGAAAAAGCATTTTTTACGAATAACTTGGTACCACACACTTTGTATTTCGAGTCAAATTGTCGTTATGAACCGCATGTTACAATTCCAAATAAACCATATGAGAAATGATATGTCATTCTATTCAGAGTGACATTTTCTATCGAATCAAGTAAAAAAATCGAGGGTGCCATTTAAAAATCAAAAGTTGTAGTCATTTCAGGTGAAACAGGAAGTGATTAAAAACAATTAAATACGTCAATCAATCCTAATTTATGTCAGACACTAACATAACAAATCTCGTTTTTTTATCTGAAAAAATAAAAAAGTTATAGGAGTGAGCCACTTTTGAGACGCACCCGGTATAACAGTGACCCAATATTCCGTGGACGTGGATATAGAACAACTACGTATTTCTTGAATCAAATTAAATCAATTGCACATAATTTATCTTTATACAAGTGTACTACCTTATACAAGTGCTTCGTTTGTCCGTTAGAGGGCACCAATCAAAGATTAACCCGAACGTTAATTAATTTAAAATTTATTAGGTAGCTTCTTATGAAATATCATTTGTGATAATAACATAAAATTTCATAATTTCGTTAATGATTAGATTATTAGCGCATAATAGATTTTATGCGCCTACATAGCTTGATGGGACAAGAAACATTTTTTGGAAGTCAGCTTTAGAAAATATTTTTTTTTCTCAAAAAGTAATTCGGGAATAGCGTTTACTAAAAACAAAAAATGTAGTAAATACCAGGACCATTTTACGAAAAAAAAAATCGGTCGTTGGTGGTGTTGGAAAACATTTATACTAAAATTTATGTAGGTTTTTCATTCTTCCTGTACTTTTTTTGTATTTTGTGAAAGTCAAATGTGAAAGCGCTTAGCAAAACATGTGCACCTCAAATCTCATTCAAATCGGAAAATCGATTTTTAAAATATCTTAAAAAATGTGTATATTTTTTACAGACAAGCGAATCACTTTTGTATAGAGGTAAATTGTGTCCAATGTACTTATTTTGACTACAAACATATGTAGTAGTTCACGGAATATTGGAACACACAAATCCTAAAAGTTTAAGAAGCTACAAAAGAAAGTGGAAATAAGATAATTTTTTTATTAATATCTTTCTCTCCAAAAAAATCCTTTATGGGTATTTCGCCACTGCACTGCAAGAAAATCAGCAAAATATAATAGTTATTTTTTGTAAACACTTCTGGCGTTAATCCTAAACGGACACTGCTTGTCAGAAGTTATGTTTACAGTAATAAAAATTTGCCTAACAAAGAAAAAAATGCTTAACGTTTCGGAAAGTTTATCTCTTTCCGTCGTCGGAAGCAAAAAAAAATACAAAGAATAAAGAAAAAAAAACTATTTAAAATATTTAAATTCAATTATTCGAGAACACTTGACTTTTTTAAAACAGATACGTCTACAAGAAACCGTTGACGTTCTGTTAAAATGACATTATATCCAAGATAAACTTCAAAATTAACAATTACTACCTGATAACAATTACTTAATAAAGTAAAACCAAAAAGCCCAATCTTTCTGTATGATTATTTTTAAATTTTACGTATGTTTTGTTTATTTATGTTACGTTCTTTAAAATCAAAAGAGCGATTTACATACATTACTAACATCTACAGAGGTATGAGCAAAAAAAATGACGGAAAGAGATAAACTTTCCGAAACGTTAAGTATTTTTTTCTGTGTTAGGCAAATTTGTATAACTTTAAACATAACTTCTGACAAGAAGTGTCCGTTTAGGTTTAACGCCAGAAGTGTTTACAAAAAATAACTATTTTATTTTGTAGATTTTCTTGCAGTGTAGTGGCGAAATACCCATAAAGGATTTTATTGGAGAGATGAATCCGCCACATAAGTATAGATATTTTTTATTAATATCTTTGTTTAAATACCTGGAAAAATGGTACAATATTTGGAATTATATTTTTTTCATTCCCATAAGTAATTCCTTTGAAGTCTAATAGGTTGATTTAACCGAAAAATTTATTATTTTACGAAATACCGAAATACCAACATATTTTTAGAACTTTGAAAGTGATATAGTTCTGAGATTGCCAGTTTCTGCGAAATGTACAGAAAGCTTCTATATCGCTTACCATATATTGTAGTTTTTTACTTAAAATAATAATTCTAAATAACGTAATAGATAATAAAGGACTATTTTTAGCCGACAATACCAATAGGTATGGTAGGCTATTAAGATCGGCAAAAAAATTTTTCTTTAATTTCACTCAAAATGCATATTTTCATGATGTCTGTCTGTCTGTCTGTCCGTCTGTCCGTCTGTAACACGATAACTCAAAAACCGGTAAACCGATTTTAACCAAATTTGGCACAAAAATACTGTGGCACCCGAGAATCTGGCGATTAGGGTGGAGGTGTGGGGTTGGTAAGGGGGTATGGGAGGGGGTTAAAAATTAAAAAAAAAGTAACTCCAAAATTAAAGTAGCTAGCAAAACGCGGTTTTCAATTTGATTAGGAATAATATTTGCAACAAAATTTGTGTAATAACATCAAAATCAGTCAAAGACGCAGTTTTTGAGATAAAACAAATTGAGAAAATTCCTTTACTTTGAAACTAAAAGAGCTGCCTACCAACTTTTTATTAACATATTTTAGTATGGGCGGCTATACGTGCCTCCCGGCGCCAATTTTTTTCAAACATTCAGCTGTATTTTAGTGATTTTTTGTTCTAATTTTTCTATTTGTCACTAAAGCCATGATCACTGCCAATAAATCCATTACTGTCGATTTTCTTTAATTTGAGATCAATTTAAACTGACTAAAGAATCATGTAATGTGTGAAGGATTTGTTCTGTAATTTTGCGTGCAATCTTAGTCGCGTAATTAGAATTGTCAGGTAACACGCAGTATATGGGAGGCTAAACACGGCATACTACGTGTTGCTAAGCTTATGACTAGTGGGACCCATATCTTTTTATAAAGTGTATCCAACGAATCTGGAAAGATTTTGACAGACTACAAAAAATGACAGAAAAATAGATTTACCTGTGAATTAAATTGACAGGCTGCCACTATCAAGTAGAGGAGACTGTGCTAAAATGACATAGTCGATAAAATGACATAGACACCGCTTTTATTTCTGAACGCACCTTTCAAAACAATTGGAGCCATCTATGAAACAACAGAGTAACCTACAATGTAATATGACGCACGATTTTGCTTATTTGCGGCCTACATCTCTACGTATGTGTTTTCTTTGCTCCTGATTTTTAAACCAACTGTTATAAAAGTATTGAAAAGTTAAACAAAAATACGTTTTTTGGTTAAACCATTAAAACGGTGCCATTCTATACAGAATACTATATCTATATTCTAGTGGGTGATTTTCCAAAAAATGTAAGAATAGTTTTAATTCCCAAAGTTTTTAAAAAAATGTTTATCAGTTAAAACGGCATACCGGCATTTACTGTAAAACGACATAGGTATGTCATTTTATCCTAGTAATTTCCTAGTACCAAACTTTTTCTGTAGCCTATGGTAAGGCAGTTACAACGGCAATAGCGTGTTCTGGATTTGCTCATACTGGTATATTCCCATTGAACCCAGACGTGTTTCGAGACCACCTGTTTATGCCTAATTTGATAACTGATCAACTCCACATAACAGACGAAGCTGCAGTCTACTCTGCCAGACTACTGTCTGGCGATACTGATCAAACTGGAGATCCGGCCAAAAAAACAACAATTCTACTTTCAATGCTTTCTCCATTTCCAAAAAAACAAGAAACATCTACAGGAAAAAAAAGAAGAACGCAGGTCTCTGGCGAGTTAACGAGCACTCCAAAAATAGAAAAAATTAGGCGAATAACGAAAATAAAATTGAGACATAAAGAAGAAGGTCAGAAAGGAAAAGGGTTACACGAAATCTTGTAAAAAGTGACAGTGAAGAAGAAACGGAGGCTTTACGGGAAATGGAAGAAGATGATGAAGACGATGCTTTCTGCATATATTGCAACGAATTATATAGCTTGTCGGTGTAAACAAACGAGTCAAGCAGTTCCTATGTGATATTTATCAAAGTTAAACTATGATCGTTGCTATCACACATCATACTATCTAACTCTCATTGTCTTTAACAATATTAGGCAACTACTAATGTTTTCATTTATTATTTAGTTATTTTTTAGAATAAAATTAAGTTTTCTGTAGCGTTCATTTAAGTTTATCAATGGGTATGTCATATTATCTAACCTATTTTGTATTGAGTGAAAAGTAACTTTTTTGTAAAAAACGGTATTTTTTGTAGATAGCTTTTTTTTAATAAGAATAAAAACTGCTATCCAATGTTAAACATTTCAATATATTAGATGCCGAAATTAGTGTAGGAATTTAATTTTTTACGACTGAACTTTTGCCCAAAATAATTTGGGTATGTCATTTTAGGACAGTCTCCCCTACGTAGGTTGCCTAAGTTTATACAATCGCTTATTTCTTCGGTTGTACTGGACACTGGAAGAAATGTTAATGCCAAATGGTATATAAGAATTTGTTTGCCAATGGTCTTGGATGAAATAAGGAAAAAGAAAAAAAATTTCGCATCATTCGTCAGTACGACAATGCCAGCTCCCATAAAGCACGTCAAACGATTGAATATTTGAAGGAAAAAAATATCGAAAATGTCTTCCATTGCCCGTATTCACCCGATTTATTGCCTAATGACTTTTTCTTGTTTCCCACTGTCAAACAAAAGATGCGCGGTCAGCGATTTTCATCACGTGAAGAAGTAGGGGAAGAAGTAGTTCAAGAAGTGGAAAAAATGTTTCCAGGGCGAATATACTTAAGGGCGAATATTTCGAAAAAGAATAAAACACTTTGTTTCGAACTTGTTCGTTTCTGTTTTACTTTTTGTAAAAACTTAAAAGGCAACCTACGTATCCCCACTCTTTGAACAGACTACACTATCTGTATGAATTAAGAAGCTTACTAAATTATTATTTTTTATTTATTTCTCTAGAAGATAAATCCGCTTCTTCCCTTGATGCCAAATTTCCCTAAGAATTGGGATCGATGCCATTTAATATGTAAAATTGTTATCGATCGACATTTAAAAAGCAACTTGATGTTTTTTGATTATATGATGTCTTAGCGTTGTTTTAGTATTATGAAAAAGAAAATTCAAAAAGTACATTATTTTGGAGGTATGTGTTTACCCAACTCCTTTCGATGTGTAAAGATTAATAGCTAAAAACGTTAAGAAATGTTTCTTTACGTCAGTATATTTAGAAATGGCATGACCAAGTAATAAAAATATCGAATAAAAAAGTGCATTTCGCGATTTTATTAAAGGAACTAGGCCATGCTCCTGAAATAAACAAAAATTGTTTTCAAAATAAAAGTTCAGTAAGTTTCAGAATAACAAACAACTTGGGTAATGAACTAGTTTGAAAACCGAGTACGAGTATAAACATTTTCTAACTCATTTATTCAACACTAAAATTTTTAAATAATTGTATGAAAAAGTTTTGGTAATTCATTTTTTAACTATTCTTTTTTTCTTCTCTTTTTTGTACATGATTAAGCTTGACCGGTACAGCCTTGCCTAGTTTTACTTATTCCTTTTAATTAAAATATTTTAGGAAACAAAAAGAATTAATTATAAATATATAAAAAGTTTAGTTATATCAACAAAATTCGCCTCCTCAATAGTACTTAACGGCCATTATTACCGCTTTCCCTTTCAAAATATTTTAATATGGTTGCAATGAGTTATTTGCAACGGCTGTTAACCTGCTTTAGCATTTTGTACACTTTGCACTACAAACGGTTTTAAAAAGAACATTTTTCGACTGCAAGGTCTGCTAGTTCAAAATTTAAGTTTAAAGTATTACCACACTATTCAGAAAATAAATAAAAATGTGGGAACTTGACATTTTTACAGCAGAGCTACCATCTCAATCGCCAGCGGGAAATTCAAATTCTAGTTAGTCAGCCCGGCGCCGAATATGTCCATGGTTGGCAACAATTAATTTAATAATCGTACCCTAGATTACGTAACTAAAAGTTTATTTGGTGTTGATTATATGTAGGTACCGAAAGGAAGCGAAATTCATCCGATGATTACTGATACATTTTTTATGAAATCGGGTATTGTGATTCTAAAATCTTCGGGTAAAATTCTTCTTCTTAGAACCGCATAATGTACGAAGTGTACAAGATGCCGAAGCAGCTTAATAGCCGTTGCAAAAAACTCATCGCAAATTTATCAGAATATTTTGAACTGAAAAGCGGTAGTATTGGCCCTTTATGTCCCTTAAGTGCTCTTAAGAAGGTGAGTTTTGTTGATGTAAATAGTAACTCTTTATATATTTACAATTAAATCATTTTCGTTTGCTAAAATATTTTGATTAAAAGAAAATATGTAAAAGTCGGTAACGCTGCGATGGTCAAGCTTAAACATGCGACTGAATGTTTATTTGGCATGATCTATAGTGACATTTTGCAAAAAATACTATTCATTTTTTTGTTTTAGTGGTGATATACTATATTACGCTCAATAGTCGAATTCGGGCAATGCCCGAGAAAAATACGCAAATCTAGTTTTGAGCAAGGAATATTTCCCAAACCCGAAAAACCAACTAACCAATGAATTAAGACCCTCCAAATAACCATGCTGACCAACCCGTCAAATAACTAAACCAATCCAACCAAAAAGAGTGAAACCAATGCAATCAAATCACACTATAAGCAAAAAAAAATCGAATAAAATTAATTTTTCGGGTTTGGGAAATATTCCTTGCTCAAAACTAGATTTGCGTATTTTTTTCGCGCATTGCCCGAATTCGACTATCGAGCGTAATGCATATAACCGTAACCACCGTAATAACAAGGCCGGACAGCTGTGACGTAAAAATCTCGTGACGTCACCAACTGGAGGCTCAACTCTATTTAGCAGCGTTGATAATTACCTGATAAAAGTTCAAATTGTGGATCTTTTTTCACTCACCAGATATATTTCGGAGTTTTAAAATATCTTTTTCCGAGTTTTTTAAAATATTATAGTATATAAAAATAGTTTTAATGAATACGGAAGAAATCATACCAGTCAATAAATGTTTATCTCTCACTTTTTATCAATCAAATTTAATAAAGGAATATTTTAAGTTCACAATAGTTTATAATATGAGAAAAAAAAACAATAAAAGAATAGATATTTTTTATAGTATATATTATGATATTATTTTATATTATAATAAACATTTTCAGACAATACTGATATTGAACAGAATTCACTTATAAAAAACCTTACTAAAGGCAGTCTTGGGTTTCCAAAAGATGAAATTACTAATATAGTTTTATTTGAATATATAATTTTTAACAAAGTTTTGCAAAGCCATGAGGAGTTTCTCAAAATTCACAATAAAAAAATATTTTTATCAAAAATATCTTTGGATTACATTAAAAGTAATAAAACCATTATTAAAATTTCCGCAATGTACTATTTATAATGCTAAGTTATTGTAAAAATTGCCATAAATTCTATTAGAAATACACGTCTGAAAAACTACTGTTGTTAAAAAATAATGATAGACTTGGAAAAGGAAATAAAAGAAACTTAGACACACTTACAGCATAAATAAATACAATGACGATGGATAATGTGAGATGGGATATCAATTTGATGTTTTTAAAATTTTAAGTTTAATTATTATTTATTAAAAATTCGATGCAATTAAAGTTTATATCCATTATATACGTATAAAGTGTATCAAATGCAATCAAAGTTTAGGCCTCCAGTTGATGACGTCACGAATAAGCTCTCCGGCCTTGTTATTACGGTGGTTACGATATAACTCTTTTATATAGTACTTTTGCTTTTGTGCTTGGTACAAAATTATAAACAGCATTTAAGAATGTTATTCTAATTTTCTTGGTTAAACGTTATTCTGTTAATTATCTTAAATAGAAAAAAGTAGAATATGTATGTCTAGAATTTTTTAATAAAAAACACCGCCCTTATAATTCTTATTTAAATCCTCTATATATGATTAATTATGATCGTTTGACCCGGGCTATGTTTACCGACAGAGAGTGGGGACGCGACGAGTGGCCAAGGAATCCGTTCTCACGACTTGGCGAGTATATTCCAATAACAAATGTTTGTCAACTACACGAGTCATGAGAATGCGCCTTTAGAAGAAAACCATTTTGAAAAAAAAAATCTATCCCTATACCTGAATCTCTTTTTGAACTGAATATACCAGAATATATTTTCAACGGCAACTTCAACAGAAACATAAATGATTTTAGTATTTTTTCTATATTTATTATCTATGTGTGTAAATATATACTTTAAACAGACTTAGTTATATCAGTATGCCAGCTAAAATGAGTGGATGTATTTTAAGATTTATCAAAAATCTAGAGGATGCCTCTGAGGGTAAGTACTTATATTAAAAATATTTTTATAAAGAGAAGTATCAATAAATTAATATAATTTAGTCAAAGCATCACAGATCAAAACAGAAGAATCATTTACAATGTCTCTTAATTATTTTTAATATGCAAATTTAAAAATAAAGTCAAATAAAGCAGCATATAAAAATATATGTCTTTTTGCAAGAATAATTTCTAAATACTTTCTACTCTAAAAAGGTTCATAAAACATCGTAATGTGACATAAAATAAGATACTTATTGCCTTTATTTTAGATATTATACTTAAACTAGTTTATATAAAATTGTTTGCCAATAAAAACTCAAAAGTAGACCGTTTGTGGCTTAGCAAGATAATCACAATATTTAGTTTTTCTTCAAAGCAAAGTTTCGTAAAATTTCAACTGCGGCCTTTATAGTTAGTCCTATAAAATTACATTATTACCCATTCGTGTATATTATGATTCCTAGAATTCTAGTAAAATAATTTTATGGTTTATACTGTATATAATTTGTAACAGGTGCATTATTTTCTATTCTTAAAATATCTTTCACATAATTTTTAATATACCATACGTTAGAGAAAAATAACTCTAAAGGGTGGTCCGAATTGCGTTGGGGAAACTTTGATAGCATATTCTCTAGATAAACATAAGTAAAAAAGTTCGTATGTCCAATTATGTGTAGTTTCGTAGATACAGGGTGTAGAAATTTCATTTTTATTTCGATTTTTTCTAAATAATTTATGAACTAACGTCGATATTTGGATGAAAACTGGTGTCTGGGAGTTTTATGACGCGAGAAATTTGATTTTGATGTGAATGTGAATCCTACTTGTAGAGGGCGCCACCTACATATTTTTTTTTCACTGATTTGAAGAGTAATAACTTTTTGTCCCTACCTGTATAAACCTGCTGTGTAAAAAATATACATTTACGACGTTTTCTACGTAAAAAAGATCTCTTGGTAATAAACGCTACGAGTAATGGTTCGCCATTTGGAATCGAAATTATCAATACCTGTGATCATTGACATAAATTACTTATATTTACTTTTACCAAGAGATTTTTTAGGTACAAAATGACGGAAATGTAATTTTATGTATTTTTTCAATCAATAGTTTTATATAGGTAAGAATATTAATGCAATCTTTTGAATACAACTCGATGTTTCGGGATTACCGAATAATACTTTTACCTGGCAAAAAATGCATTACCCAGCAACACTAGGACTCTGAAGGAAGAGTAGTGTTGCCGGTATCGCATTGAGTGTATTACACTTGTGGTATTACATTCGATAATTACTAGATATTTTGGTAAACTAGCTAGCTATAGTATGTCTTCAAGTGTAGTGAAAATTAATATTCTTGCTTTATCCACAACGAAGTTACAGGGTGGTCAAAAGTGCCGCTAATACCTTCCAGAAAAGGATGGACCGGCTGTGCTCGACTTGGCTGAATTATTGTTACGACAGATTAAACTTACACACTCTCAACCTAATCTTCGGTACCCAAAATTTGATGCTATTAATCAGACCACAATCAGCATATTTCAAATCAATAAGAATGTTATATATAAAGGAAAAATAGCAGGCAAGTCAAGCAAAAAGAGGAAAGAACCAGGCAAGTTATTGTTGAGTTTTAGATTTGTCCGCTAAAATGGTATTTTTTCTAATAAAAAATACCTTTGCCAAGTTCTAACAAATCTCTATTACGCTATTTTTATAAGTTCCTGTACTTTATTTTTGTAACGTCTTGAACATTAAATCATGCTTTTCTCAATTTGCAGGGAAATTGACTTACCAGCTTTTTCCCCTGACCCTGCAAGTATCTTTTACAAGAAAAAAAAAATCAAGAAATTAACTGCAGCAACGGTATAGAAATTATTTAAATTTTGTTGAATAAAAAATAAAAAAGGAATTATTTAAGTTTTCCAACGCGATTTCATAAAATTTTGGACACTTTTTAGACATGCTGTTGCCAAATCTATTTATCTCTCGGAAAAGTTATTACTCTTCAAAACAGTTAAGACACATCTAGGTGGCACCCCCTACACGTAGGAGTCATTTTGACATTGAATTTCTCATGTCAAAAAATACGCAGACACCAACTTTTATCCAAATATCGACTATAGTTCAGAAATTATAACTACTAACTTAAAATAAAAATGAAACTTCTACACCCTGTATCTCCGATTTTTTTTACTTATTTTTATCTGCACAATGTGCTGCCAAATATGCTGTGGTAATTTTATTACGTAATTGGGAAAGGGCGTTCTTCACGCCTTAAGTAATTATTCTTTAAATAGTCTCAGCCTTATGGGCCTTATATCAACACGATATTTCCTTTTCCTCTTGGATGCGATTCAACAAGCTATTATTGCGTTAGTCTTATGGATTAATATAGTGGGTTATTAATGCAGATGCATGGCATGCCGTTCGAGGTGTTAAAATAGACTTGCTGTGCTATTATTAACTTTTATTTGATTTGAAATAATGAAAGTAAATAAAAAACCTTTTTTACAACTTTTAAAATTATCAATAATAAGATTCTTTACTGAATCTGTAGTACCGTTTTTTTTAACTCAATCCTTTCTTTTCTTCAAAAAAAGGCTTCTGGGTATTTCGCCACAAGAAAAAATCTACAAAATAAAATAGTTGTTTACACCGCGCACCGCTGCGTTGATTGAAAGGAGACCAATTTGTCAGAGGTATTTTACTAATAAATCAAATTTGCCTAACGGACAAAAAAATGCCTAAAGTTTCTGGAGATATATCTCCTCCCGTCGTCGTCGGAATTTTTGGCGGATGTTCTATGAATTTTTTTTCATATTTTCCGGGAAATTTTTAATAAACTTTTTAGTGCCACTTGTTTATTCCTGATATTCTCTACGGTGCATCTAAACCTTGTAGTGTTGTCACCTCCTACATTATTCATATTCAATATTATTATTTTTATTTACTGTAATTTTAAATTTGTACACAAAAAATTACGAGTATTAATTCTAATCATATCAGTGTCTATTACTAACAATTATAGAAACAAACCACATTAATTATTTTTACGCATACCACATTTTTATATTTATTTTAAACTACATAACTTAAAAAACAATTCTTAACATTATCATATTACGAGGTAGTTTCAATAAAAAAAACATTAGTTTAAATATTTCGTTTGTACTTACCCTTTCATTGAGAATCAAACTGGGTAAAATTACTCATATGAGGTTACGAAAATCATGGTTATACCACAAAATAACTTTATTTAGAACTAAATTTAATAAAATAATTCATCATATTATTCATACTGAAATCACATAAAAGAAAATACCCACATTTTTATCGGAATTCATTATTCGGAACATCGACTAAATCAGGAAAATAAACTGTATACGAACGATACACAACAACTCATTCCAGGGATTTCGGATTTCACTAATTATAGCATATACTTCTTTTGACTATCTGGCAACACAGGGTGTCGAATAAGTTGAAAAACCCTTAAAAGCTGGTTATCGTCAGCGGTTCTCAAAATGTTGCCATTTTTTTTAAATTTCAAAGTTAAATAACTTATTTTTAACGTTATTTTTAATTTATTTTAAAAATGGTAAAGAGAAAAGACGTTCTTTTGACCAGATCTACCACCCCTTAAAATATCTGCACTTATTTCTGGGGCACCCTGTATAACAGAAGAAAATACTTTGTATATGTACTGTTTCTTTGTAAAGAGAAAAAATGTTTCTTTTGACCAGATCTACCACCCTTTAAAATATCTGCACTTATTTCTGGGGCACCCTGTATAATAGACGAAAATACTTTTACAAAGCCATATATTAATTTATATTCAATATTGACTATCGGTTTATTTTATAAGCATAATAAATATTTAAGTATCAAATAAATCAGAATAAATTTTATTACGTTTCCGGATTTCCGTCATCAAGGCTTAATTACATATTTGACCTTTTCCAAATGAATAGATTATAATTTGCATTCCATCGATATTTTTTCTTTTATGTATTTTGAAATATCCAATCTTTTACTTTGAATAGCGTCGAAAATTATACTAGTTAATCTAAAAATACACAGAATTTTTTTATGCACCAAATAAACAGCTCAAGTAATATTTGTTTCATTTAGTTTCATCTATCACGCACCTTTTGATCGTATTTTTTTTTTCGTTTTAGCTTTAGCTGGCCCGTTTTGTGAACATAAATAAAAAATATAGTTTTTTAAAAGCCTTCTTTATGACGGAAAATGTATAACTTGTTTGATATTAGCAGCAGAAGAAATGTAGTCGTTAAAAAGTATACGGTTGTTAACATATCTAAATAAGCCACTTGTTACATTCAAAAGACGTTTCGTTCAGCATTACTATTATTGATTATAATAGTAAAGTTTTTAAAAGAAGTTAATATTGTTTTCTGTATATAAAATATAAAATATTGATTATTTTTACTTTCGTTAGTAACATACTTTTCACACAACCCGACCATTGAAGATGTTTTAGAATCCAATTTAGGAACAGATCTAAATAGTCCGCAAAATACTTTGAAGTGTCCTTCCTTTCCAAAATAGTTTCCACATCTTGAACTTTCGGTTTAATTGGAAGTAGCTGACATTTTTAGCCGACCATACCAATATTTATATACTATACTATGTTTATGTCTCTATGGAAAACATGTTTGTTTTTAGAGCTTTTTAATTTTTTAAACTTACTATTCAAAATGGACATTTTTTTAACAAATTTTGAATTGATAACCACAAACATATTTCTCTGAAAGAGACACCAACATTCATACTCTACATTAGTTAGCTTATAAGTAAGTTTTTTGTAAACTCCATAGGCTTCATTTACTCATGAAATTGAGAACAACGACAGATTACCATTTCTAGATGTATTAGTTATTAGTAATGCTAATAATTGCCTGGAATTTGATATCTATAGGAAAAATACGACCACACGCAGATATATTCCTAATGAATCACATCATAGTGTTGAACATAAAATGGCTAGTTTAAATTTCTTAGTTCATATATTACTTAGTTTCCCACTTTCCAACGAAAGATATGAAATAGAAAGAGATTACATTAGGAATGTAGCTGAGTGTAATGGATATTCTCCTTCACTAGTTGATAAATTAATTAGAAAACGTAGGTATAGGTTAATGATTTCTGAAAATTCGACTTTTCAAGTGGAGAAAGATACGTCTAAATATTTTTCGATACCGTTTGATAGAGAGTTAACCCGTGGTCTAAAAGGAATTTTTAAGAATGTCAATTATAAACTTGTGTATAGTGCTAATAATAAATTACAACAATTATTAGGTAATCCAAAGGATAAAACATCTCCACTGGAAAGGTCGGGTATTTATGAAATTTCTTGTAAAGATTGTAATCAGAAATATGTTGGGCAAACTAGAAGATCAATATTAACTAGATTTAAAGAACATTTAGCTCAGATAAGATATGGTAGACCGGATAAATCTTGCGTTGCCGAACATATTGTTGATAAAGAACATTGTATAGATCTTAATAATTTAAAATTAATTAAACAAGTCTCAAATTACAGGCAATTAGATGCATATGAAAGCATCAGAATTAATAAATGTAAAGATAGTATGAACAGAGACAACGGTCCAATTCCTTCAAGTTCTTTGTTCCTACTACTCTAGTGGCGGAAATCTAACTGTTACGCTGAGTTGGCTCTGACTCGGTTGGCTAGTTTTTGCCACGCCCACTCGGTGCCCACTGAGCGAGTATATAAACGCTCAACTTGTAGATTGTACTTTAGTTTATAATCATCTGCTGATGATGCTAACATGGTTAGCGAAACGCGCGTCTAGTGTAAAGGTAAAAGTGTTTTGGTGTATGGTGGTGATTTAGTGTTTTTATTTTGATTTAACCTATATAACGTTTTACACCTAATTTTGCCCATTTTATTTATATATTTTTTTATTTCCTTGTTCACTATGAAAAATATGGGAAATAATGTAGATTAGATTAAATTTTTGGTTATCAAACTATTCCGTTGCTATCATTTCAGATACTGCGGTGCTCTTCTGATTCTAGGTTATATTCTTCAGACCTATCTTTATCAAAAAGTACCGCTTTAAAGGTACGTACAGACCTGAAGAGAGCGCGAGACTGCTTCTATTCATGAGAGGCCATAGCATGCACTTATATCTCGCAGTCGAGCGGGCTTACCACAAACACGTCCAGAGATACCGGGAGATTCTTGGAATCGGCCGCCGTCGAAAACCGACATAGGACGGATAGCTACGAGACTCCGTGGTCCAACCCAACCCATCCACACTTAGCAAATTTGGAATGTCTCGAGCTCGTCTCGCTCTGATCTGTACGCACCTGCTAGTCTCATCAGGTCTGTACGCACCTTAATATAAGTTGTTAATCTATTTTATTAAGCCCATTCTGTCATAGTAACGGGCGAATCACCAAATATATGTTACATTTCTAGAGCTTATCCGTCCCATCATCAGTCAAAAAAAATCAAGCCCGCTGGTAAATCTAAAAAAAGAGAATTAACAGGAAGCGATAGAAGCCACCATTAGTCCAATAAAAGCAGACAAGATAGAAAATAACAAGATTTTCTAAATCATATCATCGCTTTACGACTTCACCCTGGCCCTTTCAATAAATCCTCGGCTCTCGGATAACTACCAATTAATTCACTGTTTTAGCTCACCGTAGGGCACTCGATCTTTCTTCAAACAATTTTTCACGCAAAGGAGAAAGTAAAATAGGAAAATATAAGCCGGTTAACCTGATAAACTAGAGGAAAGTCGAGATATCGATTGTCTTGCAGCACTTTTCACAAGCTTTCGGGCTTTCAACTTTTATGTACGGTTAAAAGTTAGAGGTATATCTTATTATTGTTTGAGCCGGACACGTCCGAACTAGACAAACGAATAGCAGCTATACATTGTTTGTTCAGCAGTAACACGTGATATAAATCTGGTTTAAAAGTGTGGGGTCTTTTCTTATATTTTTATTATATTTGATATCTTTAGATCTGACATTTAGAAAATAATAAAATACATTTTTGTATAATTTAACGCCCTAGCGAAACAAGGTATTGCAAGCAAGAGTAATGATATTTAAAACAACCTTCCAAACGCGATATCCCCAAAGCTATTTAGAGCAACACTAGAAGAAATCTTCTGTCAACTTGACTGGAAGGATTAAAAATAGATGGCAACAAAGGATTAAAAATAGATGGAGAATATCTTAACCATCTAAGGTTCGCTGACCACATAGTCCTAATTGCCAATAGTCATGAAGAATTTAGCAAAAACTAAAGCAATGCACAACGAACTAGTAGACAGAAAAGACATTCTAATAAATAACACAGAACTGGAAATAGTAGAAGAATACATACAGGGTGGCCCATCGAAAACGTTCCGCAAGGCATAACGGCCAGGGTATTTGTTTTTTCAAAAAATCCAAAAAGCGTCAATTTTGTTTGTGAGGAGGGCAACTTTTGCCCCAAAAATGATTGCAAAATCTTCAAACTTCTAAGCGGGGGTGTCATTCCCCAACTTTTTTCAAATGGGAAGGGGGGTCAAGTGGCGCCGCAATGAAAAGAGCTTTCTATTATCTATATTTCCCCGCTTCGTTTTTGAAATTCGGTCGAGTCATTGAGAAAATATGAAGGATCGAAATTTAAAAAGTTTATTTAAAAATTTATTAGAGTAAATGATAAGGATAAATTCCTTCGACCAATTTGCTGTTTTTCTTATTATTTCTAGATGTTTACGCATTATTTTCACTTGCCACAAGGTTGAACGATCAGGTGCGCTAGTTGCTAGATAGCTGTTCTGTGACTTGTGCGTTGAAGTTCTTCTCAATATCGTTAAACTGACCTACAATAGAATTTCCAAAAATACCAGCCCACACGTTCAATTTCTGAGGGTTTTGTGTGTGCACCTCGTGAAAAACCCTGGGGTTGTCCTCAGCCCAGTACCGACAGTTGTGCCGATTAACTACATCGTTCAAAAAGAAAGTACACTCATCCGAAAAACACACATTAAATAGGAAATTATTATCATTCGCCACTCGTTCACTCATAGTTTCACAAAATTGCAAGCGACGATGAAAATTGTCTTCGTTGAGTTCTTGTACCAGCTGAATTTTGTACGGGTGGAACTTGTGTTTTCTTAATATCCTTTGGACACTTGTAGGATTCACGCCGGTCTCATTGGCTAATTTTCTTGTACTCAGCGTACTATCCATGGCAACTTGACACAATACGAATACCTCCATAGCTTCATTTACTACAGGATTTTCCCTCTGCCTCCCTTTATTCATAACGGAACCAGTTTCGCGAAATTTTGCTAATAACTAGCGAACAATTTTGCCATAAAGGTGTTTGTCAGGATGGCATTCATTGAATATCTGCGCAACCCGATACATTCATTATTTTTAAAATAAAGTTTGACTATTTCCACTTTTTATACAAGTGAGTACACCATAATTATTAAAAAGTTTAACGATATTGAGAACTTCAACGCACAAGTCACAGAACAGCTATCTAGCAACTACCGCACATGATCGTTCAACCTTGTGGCAAGTGAAAACATGCGTAAATATCTAGAAATAATAAGAAAAAGCAGCAAATTGGTCGAAGGAATTTATCCTTAAATAAACTTTTCAAATTTCAATCCTTCATATTTTCTCAATGACTCGACCGATTTTCAAAAACGAAACGGGAAAGTATAGAGAATAGAAAGCACTTTTCATTGCGGTACCACTTGACCCCCCTTCCCATTTGAAAAATATTGGGGGATGACACCCCCGCTTAGAGGGTTGAAGATTTTGCAATCATTTTTGGTACAAAAGTTGTCCCCCTCACAAACAAAATTGACGTGTTTGTAAATTTTCTGAAAAAAAAATTACCCTGGCCGTTATGCCTTGAGGAACGTTTTCGATGGGTCACCCTGTATAACTGGGACAACTAATACACAGCTCGGGATCTCTACTACCAAAAATCAACCGAAGAATTAAGTTAGCATGTTGTTAGCATGAATTAAACAATCATATTCAAATCTAGAATGCCACTTTATCTAAAAAGAAAACATTTGACCAATGTTACAGCATGGCACCCACGAGGAATTAAGAGACCTAGAAGAAGAGCCTGAGATTGTACCCTGATATTAGGAACTTAGCATGGATAACTTGGGCTGCGCATAGCCAACAATAGACAACCAATGGGCCCAACTACAAAGAGAGTATATAAATATGTGGAGGGAGTACTACGAAGTATAGGGAGGCTACATCGTAATTGGAAATAGTAGAATAAGCTGTGAGTGATGATGATGATGATGATAATTTTAACTGGCTTTTAGCATCAGAAAAAATACACATGACTTCACTCATTTTTGGCTACATAATATGATTAATATTATTTAAAAAAGAGGTATATTTCCACATAGGCCCTTTTCAGGGAAAATAGAAAAGATAATAAAAAAAGTTGGTGTTTTAAATATGCATTTTATAACTAAGTGTTTTGTCAATTAACTATAACTCTACGTAGACAAATTGTGAACGTCTGCCATTTTTTACATGTAAAATCTTACGTATATTTTTAAAATAGCAAGCTTAATATTCCCCTACATTTTATTTTACATGATGAACTTGAAAATCATTTCCAGTTATTTATTTTGACTGATTGACTTATAGGATTTTCATAAATATTCCATGAGTAGTTTCTGAAATTCAGCCGATGGCCATTCTTGGTTGTCCACCCTGTACAGTATAAATGTCGATTTAAAGAATTCTGCATAATAATTTATTTTTACTAGACACGTAGGTGTAGACAAGACTGTTTTGCTTTAGTTGTTCAAGTAATGCGACATATAATGGTTCTTTCGCGAAACTATTGCGTTTATTGATTATAACAAAGGAAAACTTTATAATTGTCCAATTATTCGCTCGCATATGTTTCTTATTTTGTTTTGCAAAATCGATTTAAACAACCGCAGTGCAAACGAAACATTTGTAAGTGAAATGACAGGACGGAATTACGTTTCAGCAAGGAATACGCGTGACAGCTAAAATGACTTTGTAACATAATGCTGTATAATACACACTTAGTTGGCTGCATAAACGAGTCTCATTAAGAACTCAAGGGTTACTTGTACTTATATATTATTTTTATAACGCTTTTTAGGACCATATATGAGTAAAAATATTTCCATGCGTCCTTTTTAACAATTAACTTGATTTTATAACAAAAACATTATTGTAATATAAACATCTTTTAACAGGTCTTATACTATTTTTGTACATAAATTTTTTAATTTGCATACAGATCTCAGTTTATTTGTTTTGTTTTAACATACCTTCAAAGCATAAGTTCATAATTAATAATTTTAATAAATTGAGAATCATGGCCAAAGAAATTATGAAAACACTTTGAAGAATATTTGCGAGAGTAGTAAAATATGATAAGATAAGATTTATTAATTCTGAGTGTAGCGAATGCTTGATGAAACGGCGCCGGCGCCACGGTGGCTTTTGAAGTAAAAGTCAATGGCAATTTCTATTGAGGCTTTCAATATGTTTTTTTTATTAAAAAATAAAATTGCCATACAAATTTGTCAAAAATAGTGTGTGCACTATGTGCGCATATTTGAAGTGAAACTTCTTACTAATAGATATTAAATAGAAGGATTTGCAGGATATATTTTTTTATGAATGGTTTTTATAAGCTTCAAAAAATAGAATTAATATAAAACCGTATACTATTCTAGCTTTATAATTTTACAATGTTTATTTTTATAATAATAATAGCTCCCGTATATAGCGTTTAACGCCTTGGGAGTAGCAAGGTACAGCTTGCTATACTAGAGCCGTTTGGTATACAAGGAAGGTAATGTGGCTAGCACTACGCTTCAACCGCCTATTATTACCTCAGGATTATGAATCCCAAGTACTCATTTCAGACTGAGTCGACCAAGGTACCCAAACTATCTTTATTTTAATAAAAATGGTCTGCTGATAAAATGCCGGGTGTGGGAATCGAACCCACACCTTGAGATCAGAGGTGTGTAGTTCGTGAACGAACTAGTTCCAATGAACTATTCCGACCCCGGAATGAAAGGAACTAGTTCCTGGTTTCTCAAAGAACTAGTTCCTCAGGACCTATTCCGGGATCGAGACTGTGACCGATATAGAATAATATGCGACGGATCGGCTAGCGCGCGTTGCCCGATGATAGGAGTGGGGAGTGCCAGCCGTACATTATCGGATCCGGACCTAAAGGAACTAAACTAAATAAAAGACTAGTTTACGTACGAACAAATCGGGCTAGCGCGATCGATGCTAGGCAGGAGTGGGGAGTGCCAGCCGTATGCCGTATGTTATCGGATCCGGACCTAAAGGAACTAGAAGTACTAAATAAAAGACTAGTTTACGTATGGATCAGCCAGCGCGATTGATGCTAGGCAGGCGTGGGGAGTGCCAGCCGTATGTTATCGGATCCGGACATAGAGGAACTATTAAAAGACTAGTTCACGGGAATCTATTCAGTCGGCAGATCCGAGATATAATACAAGGCGACGACGATGGATTCGTCCTTGTCTATTGCCACAGCCGGCGCGGCGTAATTACCACAGAAAATTGTCGTGGATACTGTTTATAATTTTTAGTTTGTTTTTTAAATATTTTATGGGAATGTTTCACTTTAGGTCCCTAAAATTAAGAAATATCTTATAGAACAAAGTAGATATTCTGAATTTTTAGACAAAAACAAAAAGCTTGAAGTGAGGAAAAATGCATTTTTTCGTAAAATTATTGTAATATTTGTTCCAATTGATTTGTGATATAGTTTTTTAAATTCGGATTTAAGTTTTTTTATTTTTTTTATCTACAATAAAACTTACCTATATGTTTTTAACATACATAATTACACGTCTCATTATATCTCCGTACATTATAAAAATTATACAGATCATACTGTGAAAAGTTCTGACTGACAACGAAACGCATTAGCAAGCAAGGGGGATGTCAATGTTAGTCGGGAAATATTGTGAACTAAAGACCTAGTTCAAGGAACTATTTCTCTGGAGGAACTAGAACTAAGGAACTAGTGCCTCCCAAGGAACTTGAATTCCCACCTCTACTTGAGATTGGTAGACGAGAGCCTGTACCTCTACGCCACCGGGCACCATGTTTATTTTTAATTTTTATTAAAAAACGATAATTCCATCACTCAATCGGATAGCCTCGGCAGCTGTGGCCATTAAACCAAAATACTGCTACATCTATATCTCTGACTACTTATAACTGCTATTAACCAAAAATTTGTTGGTGTGGTCTGTTTTTGTTTAAATATTTTATTCATTATTTATGTTGGAAATTCATTTTTAAATTAATGTTAATCGTTGGGCAACTAGTAAACTCAGAATATGTATTTCTTTTACATAACCAAATTGTCACACTAAATCGCTGTCTTTTTAGGGTTCCGTACCCAAAGGGTAAAAACGGGAACCCTATTACTAAGACTTCGCTGTCCGTCCGTCCGTCTGTCACTTTGAATAAGAAGACTAAGGAAGGAGCATATCAAAAATCTTAGGTACACCGCGATGGGCCTCAAATATGGCCGACTTAAATTCCGGTTTATCAGTGTCGTTCTAATTTTATTTAAAAAATGTAAAACTATGATCTAGGGTAGACGTGGGGTAGACTCAATAATTTGTTGTTTTATTTTACGTTGTGAATAAATGTTGGTAGTTATTAAAATTGTTATAAAAATATATAATTCTAATAAAAATAGATAAGTTATAATAAATATTTATTAACACAAACATCCGATACGCTACTGAAGCAGGTAAGTCAAATTAACGTATCTAAATTCTTTGACATCTAATCTTCGACAAGTAATAAATAAAAGCTAAAATGCAAGAAAAATATATAATTTAGTTAATTTAAGTGAATTTCATAAATGATCGGTTTACTACACGTATGTATATTATATAGTCACTTACTAGCGAAAAGTTGTTCCATTATTTCACTCAATTTTTGCCGAGATCTACCGCACGCTACACAACCAATTATTTTAGAGTCTTTTTCAATAAATCGCGATAGTGTCACTGTTAATTTATGTTCTGCCACAATTTCCATCTAGATGTACTACCTTTATACAACTATCAGTAGTAGAATAAATAATAAATAACATAAAATAAGCTCCGTAAAGACTGACAAATCCACAAAATTTCAAATCAAATTCAAATGTGTCAAATGAATCGTCAAACAGAACTGTCAAGGATCCCCACCCTAGAGAGCTTTTATGGTGGCTTTTCCGCCCACCATGCATGAATACATGGATAGCATTATGCTCCTTCCTTAGTCTTCTTATTCAAAGGTCTGTCACAAAGGTCTATCTTATGAACCGTTAGAGCTATAGACAGTTGAAATTTTCACAGATAATGTATCTTTGTTGCCGCTGTAAGAACAAATACTAAAAACAGAATTAAATAAATATTTATAAATAAAAAAGTACTTTTACTAAACATTATCTTTTAAGTAAGAATTTTACATAGAATCTTTTGAGTCCTCGGTGGTTTAAAGCGTTAGGACTTTACGCTGCTATGACGTTGAAGCCGTAGTAAGGCAGGTTCGAATCCTAGTCAAGGCGACTTTTTTTAATCGTTTTTTTTTTTAATTTTTCATATTTATTTTTACTTTTTACATATTTATTATTGATTAATACAATTTTTAGTAATGTGTTTCTTCATTTTTTTTTAATTACTTATACGCGCGTTCAAAATTTTAGGTAAATCGGAAAAAAAGTTTATAATAATATAGTGTCTAATGTTATATAGATAACGAATGGTACGGAACCCTCCGTGCGCGAGTCCGACTCGCACTTGACCAATTTTTAGATAGACATTCACTTGTCATTATTCAATTCATTATTCGAATTCTCAAAATGTTGTTAACAAAAGTTACATCTTAAAATAAAAGTTTATCTCCATCATTTACCGAATTAATAATACAGAAATTACAAACAATTCATTATTTATAGTGATTTACAGTAATTTTATTAAATTATACGAATATTCTCGTTGATTATTGGTTTGAAATAAATATGATAGTATCCTCCAATGAAAATGCTAGTTACTAACTCTAAATTCGAATTCTGAGCTGGCAAATGAGCTAGATGTTTTACTTAGACCGTTATTCGGAAGCTACAAATCTATCGATGAAAATATGCATGAAAATTTTCTTCCAAGCACACAATCAGATGATATAGGTACATATCAAGTTTGGTACGGTATCAAGTTAATTATAGTAATTTTCTTAGCCCCCTATAGCACAGATCGTTACCCAGTGTTGCCATAAGCTTATTTTTTTATCGGTGTAGATTATCACGAGATAGCCTTGTTAAATTGTTTTATAAAGGGATAGATCTATCCCGAATGGGGTGGCTGTGGCAACACTGCCGCTATCACTTTTCCTCTCGCTAGTTCACGCGTCACGGCTGTCATTCAAGGCCATGTGTCACGACCTTGAATTTTTACTACAAAGGCGCGTAAAGAAGTTTCACTTCAAAAAATATACAGGGTGGTCCGAATTGTATTCCGGAAACTTCGGGAGCATATTCTGCAGACAAAAAGGAGTAAAAAACTTCTTATAAATGTATGTCCTAAAATGCTTAATTTCGGAGATACAGGGTGTAGAAATTTCATTTTTAATTCGATTTTTTCCAAATAATTTCTGAAGTAACGTCAATATTTGGATGAAAATTGGTGTCTGTTAGTTTTTTGACATGAGAAATTTGATTTTGATGTCATTATGACTCCTATTTGTAGAGGGCGCCACCTACATGTGTTTTAACTGTTTTGAAGACTAATAACTTTTTGTCCGTACCTGTATAGAACTGCTGAGTGAAAAAATATACATTTTCGTATTTTTTTACGTAAAAAAGGTCTCTTGGTAAAAATCGTTACGAGCAACCCTTCTCGAGATATTTAGAATGGGAATAGTCAATACATGTCATTATTGACAAAAAATAAACATGTTGAGTAGATAATTATTTGACTAAAAAGATAAATTTGGAAAATTTTAATTTTTTAAAATTAATCATAAAATTTTCTTCGCAAAAATGATAATTGATGATGGTTTGGCACAAGAACATTTCAAATTGATGATTTCCGTCTATTAACTATTTAGTCAACATGTTTAATTTATGTCAATGATGACAGGTATTGATAATTTCGATTTCAAATATCTCGAGAACTATTACTCGTAGCGATTTTTACCAAGAGATCTTTTTTACGTTAAAAACGCCGTAAATGTATATTTTTTTACTTAGTAGTTTTATACAGGTCCGGACGAAAAGTTATTGCTCTTCAAACCAGTTAAAAATATGTAGGTGGCGCCCTCTACAAGTAGGAGTCATGTTGACATCAAAATCGAATTTCTCATATCAAAAATCTCCCAGACACCAAATTTCATCCAAATATTGATGTTACTTCAGAAATTATTTAGAAAAAATCGAAATAAAAATGAAACTGCTACACCCTGTATCTCCGAAACTAAACATTTTAGGACATACATTTATAAGAACTTTTTTAATTATTTTTATCTGCAGAATATGCTGCTGAAGTTTCCGGAATACAGTTCGGACCACCCTGTATATTTAATATTTAATTTTATTACTTAAACAAAACACGCAATAATGCCAAATATTTTTTACTAATTGCCCATTATACGCATTAAGTTCGAGGCCATAGAGCAGTAGCTAATTTCTGTTAATGATCATTATATATTATATTGTACAGCAACTCAAAATTCAACAAAGGAGGCCCCTAATTTCTTAAGATCTATTGATTACAACTATAAAAAGTGGCATTAAACTAGTTCCTTTACGGCAAGCATCGATAAAATTTGCGATAAAAACTTTTACGTAATTTATTTTAAATTAAGTTAAAACTTTTCAAGTAAAATTAGTTTCACTCGAAATTTAATGCACGAAAGGACGATATAATACTCAAGTTGACAGAGAAGCATTTTCAATATTGATCAGCTATGAAAGGTAAAAATTTATTTTATACTCTCTTATATCATTTATGTTTATTAAATATCAAAGATATTTTTTTGGTTTTAAAATAAAATATTTTTTTATAACTTAGTTTAAATTTTCAAATAAAAAATTGGTAGATTTTTTTAGTGTGTCTGGAAAAGTCCTAACGGTTTTTAATTTTTCTGTAACTAGTGTTAATTTTTGACAAGTTTTATGTGAATTTTTAGTAAATGACGTCTAGAGATTGACCTCGCCAAAATTATTATCGATTGTCATGCCCCAGTCGTCTTGACGCCGTTTTTTCTTTCATACGGTATTACATATTTGTAACAACAATTAATAAAAAGTTATTTAGTTACTGGTATATTAAAAAAGAAAACATTTAATATTTTATCTGCTTTTTAACTACCAGATGAGGGTGAAAATGAAATTAAATTTGAACAAAAGCTTGTATATTTCAAAATGTAGCGGTATTGTTCAGAGGATATAAAAACTTCTAACATATCCCAGGGGCGGAAATTTCGTCTGTCCAATTTATCAGACATGTTCGTTTAATTGCCCCAGGTTGTCTGTTATTTCAGAATGACTAACTGGGGTCAAAAATATTTTTATCTTTATTCAGATGTGTTTTCGATGATGTTTTGAGAAGTATACATTATTTCGTATTAAATTATTTTAAATAGTAATGATCTTGGTAATGATATTATTAAAAAAAATTGTGTGCACTACGTGCGAATATTTGAAGAACAACTTCTTACTAACAGCTATTGAAATTAATAAGGATTTGAGGGACATGTTTGAAAAAGTTTAGTTTGAATTGTTGAAAAAGTAGTAAATTAAAAATTAATAAATAATTTTATCTACAACCGTTTAGTTATAACGTTTTTACATCACTATTTTTTTAGTATTTCAGTTACGTTATGAGATTCATAACACAACTAGTGATGTTATGAATCTATAACACAACTAGTTTTTATAATAATGAAAAACAACTACGAACATCTAAATATATTAACTTTTCCGGCAATAATGATTCCGTGGCACGTACTGCGGCAACTTCTACATCTGAAGGGAGACTTTCGGAATCGCTCATCGTAATTTTTAAATGATTTTTCTGGGCAAAAAGTGCTCGCGTTTACTTGACAGGGCAAACTAACTTTTCAGAAAAAAATGTGACAAATGTCATCGTTAAAGGTGTTAAAGGTGGACGAAAATTAAAACAGCATTTTCTTATTTTTCGGTTGTAGATAAAACGTTGTACATGACACGTGCGTTTAAACATGATTACAACACTCGTGTGATTAGAACGACTCGGTCTACGAAATCGTCGTTCTAATCGTTCACACTCGTTGTTGTAATCATGTTCATAAACACACTTGTACTGTAAATAACTATTATCCACGACTCGTCTATAATTTGATTATTATACACAAGTTTATAAAATAATAATAATATTCATTATTCACTAGTGAATAATGGTTGCATTATTCACCGCTTCCACGGATATCTCTATCCAAACTCCAAACAAGTGTTATTTAAAGTTTTTACTGTCACTTTTTGCATTCATCTATGGGGTGTGTTTCAAAAGTTGTCTTTCTTGTCATAAGAATTTTAAAATATATTTTTTCCTTTTTAATAAGTCTCTCATGTTATATCTCGACATGTAAACAAATTATTAAACACCATTACGAAGAACCAATGTTAAAATTCCCTCGTTTTCTACTCTAAAATTCGATTTAAAAATTTGAAGTTTTAAATGTTATTTCTTTGCATTCATCTATGGTGGGTTTCAAAAGTTGTTTTTTATTTACTTATATTAATATTATCTAAATTTTTTTGATGGTCCTGGATAAAGTATAGTATTATACTCAATTCATAATATTAATTAACAAATTGCAATACTATGGATTCAGGGGAGTGCCGCTTGAATGGCTTAAGTCGTATCTTGGCAACAGAAGGCAGCTTGTGGGGATTGATACGTCTATGTCTTCTTGTAAGCCTATAGAATGTGGTGTCCCGCAGGGTTCAGTACGTAGTTTATCAACGACATTGCAAATCTAGACATTAGCGGTAAAATCTGCCTCTTTGCGGACGATACTAGTTTCACTTGGAGCGGCCCAGATGTTACGGCACTATATAATACTATATCCAGTGACTTACGCACCATTAAATCTTGGTGCGATTCTAATTTCCTATGCCTCAACCTTGCAAAAACTAAGGTTTTGTCATATAAAAGTACTGTACAACCTTTTGTACTTAATAACACCACTATTGACGTCGTGGACTCTGTGAGATTCTTAGGACTTGTTGTAGACAACTCGTTAAAATGGGACTTGCACATCGAAGCTTTATCAAAGAAACTAAGCGCTGCCTGTTTTGCGCTAAGATCAGTTTCTAAGGAACTTAACTCATCAACCTCTAAAATGGTCTATTATGCCCTTTTTGAGTCGCATCTTTGTTATGCCCTTCCATTCTGGGGTACTTGCTGCGCGACAAAGTTTGATCGTATTTTCAAACTTCAAAAGAGAGCAGTTCGATATTTATTGGGACTGTAGAACTCACTGCCAGAATTTCTTTAAAAATTTCAAAATACTGACTCTTCCTTCCTTATTCATTTTTGAATCCGTTTGCTTAATCCGCAAGCACATATCTGCTATTCCGGAAAGGCCTTCTCACAACTATCCACTTAGGAATGCGGAGCACGATATTTATCTGCCAACCCCGAGCTCAGAACTAGTTAAGGGCTCAATACTGTACAATGCGAATCATTTGCCTTCGAATATCAAGTCACTTTCATTCTTTCCCGCATTTCGCAAAGCCCTGAAATCATACTTGCTGGAGAGAGCCCTATATGCGGTAATAGACTTTTTTGTTGATGTTTAATCATCAACAATTTTGAATTTTAAAATTTTGATCATCTCACACACCTTAAGTTAAGGTCTAGTATTTAATATTTAATATTTTATAACTCTTGATTTTATGATATATATCATGATTTTATCCATTTACAGTTTTCCTTTTGTAAAATTTTCTAGATACGCCTGTGTTCTGCAATGTCCATGTATGTTTTATTTGTAATTTTAATGACGTAATTTTTTTTTAATTGATTTGTATTGTATGACATTTTTTTTATTATTTGTATATTTGTTTTTAATATTTGTACACTTGTTTTTGTGCTTGTGAATGTTTTGTCGATGAAGCTGTTTTGGCTTTTTGTACAATAAAGCGTTGTTTTTTTTTACTCGCATATAATGGCTGTTATTCACTTGTATGATTTCATCACCAAACCAAACTTCATCCGCGTGAATAACAGCCACCATTATATACTCGTTGAATAATATACTGTTATCCACGACTCGTCTATAATTTGATTATTATACATGAGTTTATGAAATAATAATAATATTCATGATTCACTAGTGAATAATGGTTTCATTATTCACCGCTTCCACGGATATCTCGATCCAAACTTGTCACATTGTGTGAACACAAACATTACCATTAATGTAAATAAATAATTTTTGTTTTAATTAGTTAAAGCTAAATTAGTTAGTTCGTTCAATATTTTTTTGACATTAAAAATAAAGACTTATATTAATATTATCTAAATTTTTTTGATAGTCTTGGATAGTATAGTATTCTACTCGCATATAATGGCTGTTATTCACTTGAATGATTTTTTCTCGCCTGCGGCTCGTGTCATAAACTTCATCCGCGTGAATAGCAGCCACCATTATATGCTCGTTGAATAATATACTATTATTCACTTTCACAAAATTTGTATTAAAATGACCGTGTGTTTGTCTGTCCGTCTGAGGACTCCATTAGAGCGCTTTCACACATGCCGGCAAAATCTGTGACATTGTGATAGTTAGTTTTGACGTAAGAAACGTCAAAAGCTGATATTGTCCGATCGCGACCAAATTTGGTGAGTAGGCTATGTGAGCGACGGCGACTGTGCACACGGTCCCACCATGCAAAGTTGGATATGACGTTTTGTTTACATCTTAGGAGGGTGGGACTAAGGATTTGATATTGAAGAAAAATGTGGGTCGATTTCAGCATAATTGGGGACAGGCTACAGGATGACGCCCTCAACGTTTCGAACCGATGCCTCTAAATGAACAAACTCATCAGGATTTTTCTTAATTATGGGTTGATTGGAACGAAACTCTGCACATAGACAGGGGACAGGGGTGCTCAAATTGAGTCCTTAGACGGACAGATGGACAAACGGACAGACGGACATCTTAATACAAATTTTGTGAAAGTGAATCGAATTATTTTTTAATTTATTACTTTTTCAACATTTCAAACTACACTTTTTCAAACATGTCCTTCAAATCCTTAAATTTAATAGCCTTTAGTAAGAAGTTCCACTTCAAATATGCGCAGATACAGGGTGGCCCATCGAAAACGTTCCGCAAGGCATAACGGCCAGAGTAATTTTTTTTCAGAAAATTCAAAAACACGTCAATTTTGTTTGTGAGGGGGACAACGTTTGCCCCAAAAATGATTGCAAAATCTTCAACCCTCTAAGCGGGGTGTCATCCCCCAATTTTTTTCAAATGGGAAGGGGGGTCAAGTGGCACCGCAATGAAAAGGGCTTTCTATTCTCTATACATTCCGGATTCGTTTTTGAAAATCGGTCGAGTCATTGAGAATATATGAAGGATTGAAATTCGAAAAGTTTAATTAAACATTTATCAGAGTAAATGACAAAGGTAAATTCCTTCGACCAATTTGCTGTTTCTTCTTATTATTTCTAGATGTTTACGCATTTTTTTACTTGCCACAAGGTTGAACGATCAGGTGTGGTAGTTGCTAGATAGCTGTTCAGTGACTTATGCGTTGATATTCTTCTCAATATCGTTAAACTTTTTAATAATTATGGTGTACTTACTTGCAGAAAAAGTGGAAATAATCGAACTTTATTTTAAAAATAATGAATGTGGCAATCGATTTGCGCAGATATTCAATGAACACCATCCTGACAAACACCTTTATGGCAAAATTGTTGGTGAGTTAGTAGCAAAATTTCGCGAAACTGGTTCCGTTATGAATAAAAAGAGGCAGAGGGAAAATCCTGTAGTAAATGAAGGATGTATTCGTATTGAGCCAAGTTGCCATGGATAGTACGCTGAGTACAAGAAAATTAGCCAATGAGACCGGCGTGAATCGTACAAGCGTCCAAAGGATATTAAAAAAACACAAGTTCCACCCGTACAAAATTGAGTTGGTACAAGAACTCAACGAAGACGATTTTGATCGTCGCTTGCAATTTTGTGAAACTGCGTGAACGAGTGGCGAATGATAATAATTTCCTATTTAATGTGTGTTTTTCGGATGAGTGTACTTTCTTTTTGAACGGTGTAGTTAATAAGCACAACTGTCGATAGTGGGCTGAGGACAACCCCATGGTTTTTCACGAGGTGCACACACAAAATCCTCAGAAATTGAACGTGTGGGCTGGTATTTTTGGAAATTCTATTGTAGGTCAGTTTAACGATATTGAGAAGAACTTCAACGCACAAGTCACAGAACAGCTATCTAGCAACTACTGCACCTGATCGTTCAACCTTTTGACAAGTGAAAAAATGCGTAAACATCTAGAAATAATAAGAAAAAAACTCAAATTGGTCGAAGGAATTTATCCTTATCATTTACTCTGATAAATGTTTAAATAAACTTTTCAAATTTCAATCCTTCATATTTTCTCAATGACTCGACCGATTTTCAGAAACGAGGCGGGAAAATATAGAGAATAGAAAGCTCTTTTCACTGCAGCGCCATTTGACCCCCCTTCCCATTTGAAAAAAGTTGGGGGATGACACCCCCGCTTAGAGGGTTGAAGATTTTGCAATCATTTTTGGGGCAAAAGTTGTCCCCCTCACAAACAAAATTGACGTGTGTTTGGATTTTTTGAAAAAAAGAATACCTTATCCGTTATGCCTTGCGGAACGTTTTCGATAGGCCACCCTGTATAGTGCACACACAATTTTTATTTGTTCTGTTTTGATTTACTGTTTATCTTTTAATTCACATCTTAGTATCTGCGAGCCAATAACGTTATTAATATTCTGCTATACCTCTTTACAGATCGTTCGTTCCTCGTGGCAAACTACTCCAAACCGGGACAATGCAACATAATCTACTGCTCGGACGGCTTCTGCCGCTTGGCCGGCTACTCGAGGGCGGAAGTGATGCAACGCTCAGCCTCCTGTTCTTTTCTGTGCGGACCGTTGACCTCACAACAGGCCGTCAACGGGCTGAGAGAGGCGCTCCAGAAAGGAATAGAAAAGCACGCCGAAGTCTTATATTATCGAAAAGACGGTAAGTTTGTAAATATACCTTGTCAGAGTCACTATAAAAAAGACTTAAGTCTTAACTCTCTTCTAAGACCAAAGTGATTTAAATCTTAAGACAAAAAACGAAAAGTATTTTAAGTTCACGTCTCACTAAATTGTACGGGGTATAATTTGTTTGAGTAGAACCGTGGTCCTTGGCCATATATCACGGTCAAGGTCTACCGATTTGGCGAGTGTCTAAATCGACTCTTACTCACGATATATCCGAATCGGCGTGAATGAGCAGTGTGTGTTAATAGATTTTAAACTCTTGCCATGGACAGAGTTTTCACAGGGTCACCCGTCCATCCACTCGCATCGCCTAATGTGGCTTAACTTCGGTTATACTAAGGGCTGGCAAAGGTTAGTCTTGGGTCGAGATTTCCATATGTAAGAAGAGTACAATGCCTTTATAATGCACTGATCAAAGAGAGAACAGTAAACACGTTGCCAAACGTATGAAATGAATCGAGAAATTGTGCACATTGCTAAGAGACGTGGAAGGAGATATAGCAGATTTGTCGCAGTTGACCGGTCGACCCAATCAGTAGCTTACTTCGGGTTTCGCTTATTACCGATTCTGAACCGTCCTAGAATTTTTCTATATATTAGTGAACTTTTCTATATATTATTCTTTTCTCCTATATTTTACGTAATAATCGACCGTTTCCATACATCAAAGCGACCCTGTATGTTCCTTCGGTGATATTTTTTCATAACTGCATGAGTAGGTGTACGATGTAAAAATATAATGTATTTCTTTTTTATCATTTGGACAGTTAATTGAACTACTAGTAGACGTACTACCTACTAATAAAAATTTCATAAATATTGACAAATCGGCGCAATCAATTAGACTTAACTTATTAGCCTTTAACATTATACAAGTTACACATGTGTTTTACGTCACAAATTTTACGAGGCTATAAAATGCTTCATATTGAGCAACTTGAATAATCCAGTGAAATGCTTGCAGTATCGTTTATTTATCGAGTAAATCATGAACTTAATGATATTAATAATTCTCAATAAATTTTAGAAACTATATTATTTTAAAATATTTTTAGAAAAAAGTATATCTATTTCATTATTTTCTATAAGTGCGGTTTCACATGGAGCGGAGGGTGTGTATTTTAAGGTCCGACGGAGTACTTTCATCTGTGCTGTCAATCTGCGCATGTGAAAGAAAGTTTTTTTTAAAAAAATGTCTATATTTCTGTGGCGGATTCATCTCTTTAAAAAAGTCCAATTTGTAGGTAAAACTGTAAGATAAAATTAAAAAACCATCAAATTTTCTGTATGATTATTTTTTAATTTGTTTTTAATTTTTACAATAAAATTATATAAGGATTCTTGCCACTTAACTGCTGATATAGAAATTTAATTCTACGCTGTGTTTGTCATAATGTGGATCAACCTGCTCTCATTCCCGGTTTCGGAGCCCTACTCCATCATCAGGTGATCTTGGGCAGATCCCATAGAGAAAGTTAATAGTTTAGAGTGTGGTAAATCGCGTGGTAAAATGTTGGGAGATTGCGCTTTTGGCGCCCTCTGGTTGGCTACAGGAACGAACTATGAAAGAGCGGGAGATTTAAATTATTATTATACTTATTATTTTTAAGGCAATTAAAATTAAGAGTGCCCTTAACCAAAAACAGTGAAATAAATGGAGATACCTACTCAATTTTTATATTATCATGATATTAAAGGATATAAATACAGCATTTATAATCCTTTTACACCTTTTTATTCAAAGTCTTACACGCTAATATAAAATTTGACTATCTCCATTTATTTCACTATTTTTGGTTAAGGGCATTCTTAATTTTAATTTTCCTTTTTTTATGGGAAAACGATTAAATGGGAAGAATTGAATGGGAATGGAAAGAATGACCAATTATTGTATTTTGTTTAATTTATAATACCCCTATTCTACTAAATATCTAGCTACATTGTACTTACAGTTAAATAGCTACATTGTACTAGTTATATACATATTTACAGTTTTATGATGGCTATTATTTCTTTTCATCGTGATATCAATTGATTCGCTCCGACTTGAGTACTATACCTCGAGATGGCTCCAGGAATGATTTATCTTTACAGGCCTAGAATATGAAGATTCACAGTAGAATTTTTGGTTTTACTGCCTATTAGAAACAAACCTACCCCCCTACATCAAGGGACATACAATTATGCCTTGTTCTCGGCCATGATATTCCTTCCATTCTATATCCAACATCCAACTTAGCAGACCTTCTGATTCACAACAGGGCCTAGACTGGCCGGATGATATTTTAACAGAATAGCCCTTGATATCTCTTTTACACTTTCATTTAATAATTAAATAGGAGGGCTGGATGGTATAATTTCTAGAAAGAATAGCCTGTGAAATAAAAACTTCTGCATGGACATTACCTTTCTTACCTTTGTCTGCTATTTTTTAATAAAAAATAACTGTTTAGTTTGCACAAAAATAAAATTAACAATCAAAAATTTCTTAAAAAATGATCAAGTCTTGTACTACGCCGTGTGCCGGTTTTTGAACAAACAACAAACAAAAGAATGAGGTTAGCGGCGTTGCCAATGTCAATTTTCTAAACTACCCAAAAATCTAAATTAAATTCGCCAATTTGGGGAGAAAAATGTCCCGATTCACCAAAAATTCCCCCTATGATTATTTTAACAAAAAAAATAATTTTAATAAAAATACAATATTTATTATATATGTTAGAGAGATTAAACTGTAAATTACCCCCTTGTTTTTTAATCCCTTCCCTAATAGTCATTAAATAATTTGAGGTCACTAAATTTTCTTTCAACTGAAGCATTTGCAAAGGGAAGCACAAGTAAAAAGCAGATTATAATTTTTAAGTTGGGAAAGATATATCGTCCCGCTCCGTTTTTAGAGCTAAAAATTTTACGCCATTTTCAATCAGCAATAAAATGTTGAAACTCCCCTTATTTTCGCCCCCTATTGCTAAAATCCCCACAAATTCCCAATCGGCTCCGGATTCATACCCAATCGGCTCCATTCTTCCTCAACGCTGGAGGTTAGCGTGTTCTTTCTGAATATGCTAAGACTTACGGACTAGTGTCGAACTTGTGTCGAAACACAGATAGCTAGATGGACGTATTTCGGCACTTGCGTCGATGCGCTACAGGAACATTTGCCTGCGCGTCGTATGTCTTCTGGCAGTCTATTAATTTTTCTGTTTGTCTATGGCAGATCCACAAAATGACAACCACAGCGCAGAGATAGTTAATTCCGACTTGTCGGAGAGTATCGGTTAGATATTAAGTCCCGCGAACTGGAGATAGCGGCCTGCGTGCAATGGTAGTACTTTTATCGATAGTAAAATGATGGTAAATAGCTTTTTTCAGGGAAGGCAAATTATAAAATAGAAAACAAATTTCTAAAAAAAGTTAATTAGTCTAATTTCTAAAAATACCTATACTGCAAGATTAAAAATATTTTCGTAGAATAACAGATTACGCCACTGTATTCTGCGTAAAAAGTTCTACAAGAGTTTTACCTTTCACAATAATAGAGATATATGAGGGGTGTCCCAAATTGGCAAAATTTTCAAAAAGATCCTGTAGGTGAGAAACGAAGAGAGCTATAAAAATTTTGTTTGCGGCATCTTCTGTTTGTCAAAAAAGTGGGACAGGTTTGTGTAAACCGCATCCTCTTATCTTCACTAATAACGTATAATTTCAACCATATGATATAGATACCGTATGATTTCAACCAAAATGGGACAAAAAATGTCTATACATGTGTGGCGGATTCGTCTCTTCAAAAAATCCTATATGGGTATTTCGCCACTGCAATAATATATAAATAAATACCAAAAAGAAGAAAGAATTTATTGGGCAAGTCCAGAGTAAGATTAGCCATGAAACATGACAAAAACATGACTACCCGTAGACACTCAGTGTTTCTGCCTTGCGGCTTCATCAATACGGGAGGAATCAGCAACGATGAACTAGTGATCCTGAAAAAAGAAAAAAGGAAGCAAACGAGGCACAAGGCACCATTTGCAGCCTGTTATTCTAATCTTACTGTGGACTTGCCCAATAAATTCTTTCTTCTTTTTAGTCTCCACGATAATATCTTTTGTTTATTGTTTTCTGTGGGCCAAGGTGATAGCGGTGAGGTGTGTTGGAATGCATCCGCAGCAGTTTTTCGGTGGTAACGCTTGCGAATTGTGAGCAACTGCCTAACCAGGCTGCAAATGGTGCCTTGTGCCTCGTTTGCTTTCCTTTTTCTTTTTTCAGGATCACTAGTTCATCGTTATTGATTCCTCCCGTATTTATGAAACCGGAAGGCAGAAACACTGAGCGTCTACGGGTAGTCATGTTTTAGTCATGTGTTTCGTGGCTAATCTTACTGTAGACTTGCCCAATAAATTATTTCTTCTTTTTTATTATAGTCTCCACGATAACATCTTTTGTTTATTTAAATAAATACATACAGATTGTTAACCGGACGGTTACTTATTGGGGAACAGAATGGCAACACTGCCTACATTCCAAATGAGTACTAAGCTAACAGCGCTTTTAGATGGAGCGAAGCGTCCGCGGCGGACCGCCCGTCGTGTTTTTTCTAGATAGCCGTCGCCGTCGCGTCGGACGGAGCATACGTTCCCATGTGGAATTGTTCATATAAACTCATGATACTTGCTCGAAATCGCGGACGCTCCGTAGCGGACGGTCCGCTCCATCTGAAAGCGCTGTAAGCTGCCTACTTGTCCCGTCGCGTCGTCTCTCGACGAGCGGGCCGAGGTTGCCATATTTCAATCATAAAGCTTTTACCGCGAGTAATAAACAAATTAACAACCTGTATAATAAATAGTGTCTGTTTTAAAAAACTAAAGTGTTCTCGAATAGGTGAATTTAAATATTTTAAATAGTTTTTTTCTTTATTTTTTGTATTTTTTTGCTTTGGACGACGGAAAGAGATAAACTTTCCGAAACTTTAAGCGTTTTTTGTTCGTTAGGCAAATTTGTATATCTGTAAACCTAACTTCTGGCAAGTAGTTTCCGTTTGGGATTAACGAAAAAGTGTTTACAAAAAATAACTATTTTATTTTGTAGATTTTCTTGCAGTGGCGAAATACCCTTATAGGATTTTTTGGACAAAATGGGACACCCTGTACAATTCAGAGAGGAATACATATTCCCCTAACAGTGTCGACATCGGGACCGTCACTTGTATAGACGTGGGATTTCCACAATGTTCGCCGTTATTATCCCGCAGGAACGAGCGACACGACGAGCGGGCGTGACGTCACAACTGCCGGCGCTCAGGTGACGTCACTAGCGGGATGGCACGTTGCCAATTGTTTTCAGTCGGTGGGTTGTCGGCGTTGCCGCCGCTAGACACTTTCGCCCGTGCCCGAAAGATTAATGTTCCTGCTGCGGCCGAATATAATGGTGTAGATGGAGAGGGAATCCAACGTGTGCGGTTTTACGGCTTTCCGCCTATGTTATAAACAAGTAAAAATAGATTTCTATAGGGTTCTTGAAAATTGTCTAAACTAATCTTTCCTCACTTCTCGTTTTTCGATTTATTGAAATATAATATTAAAATAAAATTATATACAGGGTCCGGCAATAGTGCGTCGGGCATCTGTAGCTCCTAGAATAAAAAAACTTGAGAATTTTGTTTAAGTGCAAGCCTAAAGAATGTACCAGGATGTATTTCAGGAAAATATTTTAACTTCTATAGGGCCGTTCAAAAAAGTGTGAGTGGATCTGGATGATTTTTTTAAAATGGAACACCCTGTATATTATTGCATTTTTGGCTTCCTTTCAGATCACTTTATATAATCCTAAGATATGAGTAAATATTTTTCGATAGTTTTAGAGATATTAATAAATAAATCAAAATTATATATTTTTCAGCCGTTAAAAAAATTATTAAAAATACAAGATCTGTTCTGAAATCAAAACTATATTAGGTATTTACTTTAGATGGTCTGTTCTTACTTTGCTAGAAATAATGGTAATCGTAAATCGTACAGGATGTTCAATATTCTACGCCAAACTTTCTAAAATATATAATATTTTTTCTTTGTTTTTTTTTTAAATGGAACAAACACCCTCTATATTATTTTTTTAAGATGGAGAGTTAAAAAATGAACATCTTTTGCATTTAAAGTATTTTAAAATTTTTAATAGTTTTGCAGATACACGCAGTATTATTTTATATGGCGCTCTCAATGGTAAAATACAGGGGAAAAATCATTGGGTGGCTTTGATAAAAATTTACTGTGGAAAATGCCATATGAAATATAATATAGCGAATATTATATTAAAATTTTTGAAATACTCTGAATACAAAAATGTTCATTTTTTAATTCTCCATCTATTGAAAAAATAATACACAGGGTGTTCCATTTAAAAAAACGAAGAAAAATTATTTTATATTTTAGAAAGTTTGGCGTAGAATTTTGAATATCCTGTATGATTTACGATTTTCATATTTATAGCAAAGTTAAGTACAGACCATTTAAAGTAAATACCTAATATAGTTTTGATTTCAGAACAGTTTTTGTATTATTAATAATTTTTTTAAGAAAGGTTGAAATATATATTTTTTATTAATTTATTAATATCTCTGAAATTATCGAAATATATTTACTTATGTCATAGAATTATGTAAAGTGATCTGAAAGGAAGCCAAAAATGCAATAATATACAGGGTGTTGCATTTAAAAAAAATCATCCAGTTCGACTCATACTTTTTTGAGCCACCCTATAGAAGTTAAAATATTTTCCTGAAATACATCCTAGTACATACTTTAGGTTTGCACTTAAACAAAATTCCCAAGTTTTTTAATCTAGGAGGTACAGATGCCCGACGTACTATTGCCGGACCCTGTAGGGTGGTGACAATTTCGATGCTCAACATTGGCATCTCGGAAACTACGAGAGATTATGAATTCGGTTAAATGAGAAAAAAGTTGCGTAATTAGATGTTTGACAAACACCTGTAAAGAAAACACCGGTATCTTGATTAGTTTCGAATTTATGTCAAAAAAATGAAAATAATCCGTTTATTTTAAACGACAATATCTTCAGAACTATTGTATCTATTGCAACGTAAGTTGGTAGGTTTATATTTTTGACCTCGACCAATTAAATGCCGTTTTCAGCAAATTTCTAAGCCTTCATTATTTTCGCACAGCAGTCAAGTTTTTGTTTTCTTATGGCCGCCTTTTTAAATTTTTATACTGTTAGATAAAGCGAAAAAAGTTTATACGGTGGTATTTAATTTTTATTCATTATTATGTAAATTCACTAAAAATATCAGATTTTTTAAAAATTCGCTTAAAAGATCAAAGCAGCTCAGATTGAAGTAAATCCGGAAACTTCTAGCCGTAAAATAAGTCGCGAGTGTTGTATAAGTGATTCTTATGTAAGGAAAATTATCAAAAAACATAAATATCACAACTTTAAATTTATATGTGTACCAAATTTACATTTTTTTACATGCTGGTGATCACGAGAGAAGATTGATTACAATTTCGCAAATGGTTTCGGGAAAGTGTTCAAGAGAGCCCCCTCTTTCCTTCAAAAATATTTTGGACGGCTGAATCTTTATTTACAAATTCTGGTACATTTAATAGAAAAAAAATCACATTATTATGCAAAAGAACATTCTCATTTAATTAGGGAAACCAGACCACAAATAAGATATTCTTTGAACGTCTGGACTGGCATTCTTGTCAATAAAATTTTAGGTTCTGTATTGACCTGTATTCAATGACTAAAAAATTCAAGGACAAATAACACCCGAGAGCAAATTGTTACCATGGCACCAAACAGTGCCGTGGCCATATTTTTTTCTTAACTTAGCTAGTTGAAGGGATATTTATATTTTTGATAAATGTTTTGACTACGGCTATGATGTAGGTGGTGGCATCATACTAATTAATTACGAAAAAAACGTATTAAAATGTTAACAAAAGGTACAAAACTAGTATAGACGTATAGCACACATCAAGTACATATAATAGAAAAATAATTATCGAATTCAATAAGAAAACTTAAGAGAACGCTAAAAAGGTGGAGCGGACTGTTTATTTACCTATGAAACGTAACTCCTGGCTCTTTCTTGTCACTGCTGCTTTTACATTTGAAAGCTGAACAACTAATCAGCATTGTAATAAAGTTTATACAAAGTTCACTACACAGAAACTATTAAAAATTGCTAAAATTGTTGTTGGTGACCAGCTGATGACTCATTGTTTGCCACCAAAAGAAAAGGCGTCTAAGGTCACAAATTCTGCTGCAGCCCGTATAGGGGCGTTACATGTCCTTATATTCTTTAGTCATTGCCTGTATTGAACTCTACTACACAATTTTTGTGCATCCAGATTTTACACTTGATAGAATAAACAAAAAATAACTTGCCGACATATAAAGTGGTTGGTGAATTTACATAATAATGAATAAAAATTAAATACCACCGTATAAACTTTTTTTCGCTCTAACAGTATAAAAATTTAAAATGGCGGCCATAAGAAAACAAAAACTTGATTGTTGTTGTGCGAAATCTAGAAGGCTTAGACATTTTCTGAAAACGGCATTTAATTGGCCGTGGTCAAAAATATAAACCTACCAACTTACAATACAATGGTTCTGAAGATATTCAGATATTGTCATTTAAAATAAACGGATTATTTTCATTTTTTTTGGCATAAATCCGAAACTAATAAAGATCTATTTCTAATTACTCTACTTTTGTCCCATTTAACCGAATTCGTATCTCTCGTAGTTTCTGAGATGCCAATGTTGAGCATCAAAATTGTCCCCACCCTGTATACACTCAAATGAAACTGATTTTTTTTCAGCAAACTGTATACAAGTATATCAACTTTAATTCGTTAACTTAGTTTATTATAAACTTTAGTATTTGACTTATTATACAGAGTTAATCGAAGAGTTGTTTTTTACTCTATCTATAAAGCACCCTGTGCAATAATTTCGTTAGCAAATTTTCCCAAAAACATTATTCTTCGGTCAGAACCAAAGATATTTAAACTCAAGTTTAAATTAACCCGAGTTTAAATATCTTTGGTCAGAACCATGTCTCCTGAATATTTTGTTTTTTGATTCATGGTAATATATGCCTTGGTTAATTTTTATGAGCAAAATGAACTTGCCACAAACATTTTGCATTTTTTTAATTATATCGTTACTTTTTGATGTTATTTTTCATAATGACAGGTAACTTTGGTGACTTTTGTTGTGTACGATTGAATATGATGGTTCTTAGCATGGTTCTTAGTGTCGAAGACTGTGCGAAAGTCATTGATCTTATTGAAGGTGAAATTATGAATATTTACTTGGTTCTTGAAGAAGAATGGGAAAACATAACAATATATTTGCAGCCCCAGTTGCAGTATGAACTTATGAACGACGTTTTCAGACAGTTATTGCAGCCGGGGGAGGCAATACACAGTATTAGAGTATTTTTACAAGTGTTTTGTTTGTTTGTACACTTAGTTATTACAGTTATATTTTCTAATAACATTAGTACTGTGAGTGTTACTAATATTTAATAAAACCAAGCCTGTATCGTTACTTTTTAATGTTTTTTAAATTTTAATACAGAGTTCTAATGCAGTGTCGATATGGTATTACGACAATAGTCACCAAAGCCACCTCGTTATATTAAAAAATAACATCATAAAGTAATGATAGTTGAAAAAGTGCAAATTGTTGGTGACAAGTTCATTTTGCTCTTAAAAATTAACCAGCAGGCATGTATTGACCTGTATCAAAAAATAAAATGCTCAGGAGCCATGGTTATGATCAAAAAATACTGTTTTAGGAAAAGTTACTTACGAAATTATTGCACAGGGTGTTTTAAAGTTAAGGTAAAATATAACCCTTCAATTAAACCTTTGTAATCAGCCAAATACTAAAGTTTATAAAAAACTGAGTTTACAAATTAAAGTTGATATATTTATATACACTTTGCTAAAAAATTCATGAAAATTGGGCTAAGCATAAAAAATGTACTTTAAACTTAACGAAAAAATGTTCCGTTGCGTTTTTTTGCATCTGAGTGTATAATATTTACACTTATTTAAGACCCACCCTGTATAGTTTGTCTATGTTTTCGTGAATCCTTCTTGAATTATTTAGTAAGAGCATTATTTGTATCTATTAACTTAATTATTTTGATTTGTATCCTACTTTGTAATAGATCATTTTATATAATAAATAAATAACTAATTAACTTTTTTTCCATAGCAACTGTTAAAATTGCGTTATATCTATCAAAAATAGTAGATAAAATAGTACTTTAACCGCAAGGGTAGATTAAATGATACTTTAACAGCGAGGATAGCTTCATTTCTTCTCGCACGTTTTTTAATTGCTTCCATTTTTGAAAATTTTTGTATTCCTTTTCATAAGTTATTCGGGATTTAAATGGAAGTAGTTTGGATATGGCGTTTGTCGCCTCAGCCTGAATATCTGTTGGTAATTTACTTATTTCGTTTTGAGCCATTTCTGGCTCCAATTCAATCAGCAATCGACACGAAAGAGAATTAAAAAATATTGACTTAAAACTGAGAACTAAAGAGACAGCTTTATTTATTTGTCAAATTACATAGAAACCAACGCCAACCCAGCACAATATTTTTTCTACTCGTAATAAATTGCTTGAAATAATAATTTCTGAATATTTTTTAAAAAGTACCTAACTAGCTTGGGGAAAAAATATTGTTTTATACACGACGATAATATTGCATTATCGTCTTCTAAAATTAATTCACACGTGATTTCATCGCTCGTGAATTAATCTTTTCGATTGACGACAAAATACTATTTTATCGTCTTGTATAAAAAATAACTAATAATCTATCATTATAAAGATAATTAGTGTTTTTATTCATTACTATAAAACAAAATATATGTTACAAAATTGTTAGTTCTAAAGTCGAGAGCTTTATTTATTCAAAATTATCGCTGAAACGATATTTTAGCGGACGATGCAACAGGCCTTTCTGCCACAGATTATCGTTTTGGCACATCTTTCTGTGGCAGAAGCAGGGAGTAAAAAAGCCAAATTGTTATTTAAAATCTCTATGAAATAAAAAAAAAGAGTAAAAGTGGTGCGGTAGTTCTATGTGGCTGATTTTTTGCGATTAAAGTAGAGGGAATGGAAAAGAGAAATTGGTTTTAAAATATCATCATCAATTAGCCACTAAAGTCCACTGTTGGACGTAGGCCTCCCTCGTTTGCTTCCATAACTCCCTATCTTGAGCTATTTGCATCCAGTTACTGTGGATACGCCTTAACTCGTCATGCCATCTGGTTGCAGGACGGCCTCTGTTCCTGAATGCATGATGTCTTGGTTTCCACTGTCTTCCCCCCCCGTACTTCGATATTCGGTACTTTGTCTCTCAGAGATGGCCCCAACATTGATCGTTCCATTGCTCTTTGCGTTATTCTGATTTTGCTTACTGTTTTCTTGGTTAATGTTAGTGTCTCCGCACCATACGTTAGAACAGGTAGTACGCATTGGCTGAATATCTTTCTCTTCAAACATATCGGAAGTGTCTCTTTGAAAATGAATTTCAATCGTCCATAGGAGGCCCAAGTCAGTCCTATTCGTCTGTTAAGCTCGCAAGTTTGGTTACCGCGGCTGATACGTATTTCGTGTCCCAAGGCCATCTCACACTTATCCACTCAGGAACGCGGAGCAAGATCTTTATCTACCTACCCCACGCTCAGAGTTAGTTAAAAGTTCAATATTATACAACTCGAAAAAAATGCACAATCACCTGCCATTTGAAATCAAATCCATAACATCATTTTTTTCATTTCGCAAAGCATTGAACTCTTATTTACTAGACAAGGCTTTCTACGCCGTAAATGAATTATATTTTGAAAATCAAATTTGATCTTGTAAACACTGGTCTAATGTTTGCTATTGCTATGTTTACTAATGACATCGAAATGAATTTATTTAGAGGTCATTGATATTGTACTATAAACTAGCTAAGTATTTTTGAATAATATTTTTATTTTTTTGTTCTTTGACATTATAAACATTTATAAATGTTTATTTTAACAATAAGACTGACAATATTATTTGTATAATGTTTTGTATTATCTTTTGTTTGTTTGTTTGTGTACCTTGTTTTTTTACTTTGTTTGTTAGTTTACCTTTGTCTACAAATTGAAAAATTTTTTGACAATAAAGGCATTTATATTATATAAATACTTGTAAGCAGTTGCTTCTTCTATTTGATATTGGTTTATATATATTCCACCGCCAATTACTAGATCTGTTATTGTTTTAAAATCTATTTGAAATAAAAAACAAAAAATAGATGTAGCTTTTTGTGGCTGCTTTTGTTGGATTTTTCTATATGCTTGGTGTTGGTAAGTTTTTGCTATTTAATAAACATAAAAGATATTTGATATTTACAATTTGTCATTTACAATTGAGAGTTGGAACCTTTGGTGTTACAACAGCAAAATAAAACACTAATTCACCACAGTACACCAAAACACTTAACTTTTGCACTGAATAACGCACGTTTCGCTCACCATGTTAGCATTATCAGCAGATTAAAACTGTTTTAATCATCTGCTGATGATGCTGATAATAAAATTATTTTTTGTTAAATTCTATTCTTTTCTTAATTATGCTATTTGTATATACAGGGTGTCCCAGAAATAAGTGCAAAGTATTTTAACTGGTAGTATAGTTCAACCCCAGAAACACGCCTATGAGGTTTTTTTCGCGAAAAAAAAATTTGGAAGATTGGAAATTTTTTTAGTTTTTAGTTAAATAACATAATTTCTTGATAATATGGCAACATAGGTATTAGATTAAATTTACAAGAAAGAAAATACAGAAAAGAAACAGTGGTTCTCAAAATTTTAGCAAAAAATCATTTTTTTTGGAAATTTTCAATATAAAATAACTTCGTTATTTTAGACTTATTTGAAAAACGATAAAGAGAAAATGTGTTTCTTTTATCGACATCTACCACCCCTTAAAATACTTGCACTTATTTCTGGGATACCCTGTATACTTTTTTACTAGCTTAAAATTAAATATTTTTTAATCAGCCTAACTTCTAGTTAATGCCTATAGGCAAAATATCACAAGTCATTTAGATATTATAAGTATATATTATATTATTATTTTAACATTATGGGAAAACAAAGGTATTGTGAAGAAGTCATAACTCAGAAGAAAGAATATAAAAAATCGATATCGCGTTGAAATAATAATTGGTATTTAAAATTTAATACAAGTTTTTTACAAACTGGGTTATGTTATTTCTAATAGAATTTTTAATTTCACTCCAGAGTTTAATATTATAAAACTTAATTTCCTTGGAGCCTATCACAACAGTAAATCTAATATACCTACACTTATTGATTTTTTTTTTCATTTTTTTCTCTTGAAATGAAATATGAGGCTTTATATGATTAAAGAATATGATTAGATAAAAAGAAGTATTTTAAGTAGCAGATTAGGAAATCCTATATATCAAATGTCTATCGCCATGTCTTAAATCCTATCACCAAGTCTCAAACGTATCGGTCCTTGAAAGAGCTAGCTGCGAGAGCGTTGAAGTCATGATTACTAAATCCCGCTTAAGATAGGCGGGTAACGTATGCAGTATGCAAGAAAATCGCCTGTTGAAAATTTAAAAGCAGATGCACGATTTTAAACATTTTTTTTGCGAAAAAAAACTCATTTATTGTACACGTGTTCCTGGGGCCGAAATATTCCACCACAAAAATATTTGCTCTTATCTATTTAAGACTCATCCTGTATATTTTTTCCTATTAATAAAATAATTATACAGGGCGAATTTTAAATAAGTGCAAATATTTTTAGGGCTATTAGGTCTTGAAAAAAGAAACATATTTTCTCTTTACCGTTTTTCAAACAAGTGCAAAATAACCAAGTTATTTTACTTTGAAAATTTCTATAAAAAATGATTTTTTGCTTAAATTTTGAGAACCACTGGATTTTTTATGGGTTCTTTTAAAGTTAATCTACTACCTATGTTGTAAAGTAAAGATTTCAGTTAACGTCTCCTTTTTGCTGCCAGGGCTAATCTGGACGGGACCTACTTTGTTTACGCGGAATCCGAACTGCGGTCCTCAGCCATATCATGGTCAGTGGCCTACCGACTTAGGAAGTGTCTAAATTAACTCTTACTCACGAGATATCCGATCGCATCCGGCCTCGAACCGGCGTGAATGAGCAGTGTGTATCAATAGATTTTACACTTTTCCCTTGGGCAACAGCACGATACAGAGTTTCGAACCGGTCACCTGTCCATCCACCAGTATCGCCTTACGTCGCTTAACTTCGGTGTTCTAATGGGAACCGGTGTTTCAATGTAGCTATAGGCCGTTGCCCCCTATGTTGTCATATTATTATAAAAGTATACTTTTTCAATAAAAACTAACTGGACTCTGGGGTCAAAATATACTACCCCTAAAAATATTTGTACTTATTTAACACTCATCCTGTATAGGTATAAAAATAATACATAACTGTTTTACAACACTTGCAATAATTTGTTAAAATTAAATTAATTAAGAAAAACAATTTGCAATTGCAATATACAGGGTGGCAATTTACAATGTGGCGATCAGGAATATTTTGCAAATGAAAATTGCCACCCTTTATGGAAGACTTAATTTTGTCAATAATACTTTATAAGCTACTGAAAATCGTCAGATTCTTAACTGTCTAGAGTAATGAAATATTATTTTATATTAAAAGTAAAAAATGAAAGAAAAGAAAATTTTAATTGGTTCTTGAAATATAAAAAAATACTTTGTTTTAAAATTATACTACTTAATTGGTTTCAATGTAATACTAAAAACTTACCGCATTCTCTGAAAGAAGTCAAGGTTACTATGCTAGGGTTAAAAGCATGTTCAACAAATTGAAGGCTGCCGGGGACATAATGCTTAAGATACTTATCAGAGATAATATTTTATAAAGATAAGAACTGGCCAAGAGTCTTTGAAATGCAAACCATGTTGGACGTAGTTTTTTTTTTCTGGAATGGTGTAATTGATATATTTATAAAGGAAACCCGAAACTGAAAGATTAATTGCTTGTTTATCTAATACTGAATGCGGTTATTTAAAGGATTTAGAAATAACTTGGTAATTATTTGAGTTATATTCTCTATATTCAATTTAGATTAACCAGTTTGTAGTGCTACTGGGTCTTGCAATTAATAATAATAATAGTACATTGTCTTTATTTCCAAGTTCTTTAAAATTTCAAAAAAATTTTCAAAAAATTCCGATTTAAAAAAAAATCATAGGCGTGTTTCTGGGGTTGAACTATACTACCAGTTAAGTTAAAATGCTTGCACTTATTTCTGGGACACCCTGTATATGGGTACATAGTAGCGCCGCGCTTATAACCTTGAAAAATTAAAGCGTGTTATCAAATCGGCTAGTTCACAGTGAAAGCAGGTAGGCGCCGTCAACCAGCGTTCATCGGCGTTCTCGCTTTTACCGGAACGAAAATTTATTTATTTCTGCTTTTGCACGCGCCGACGCACAGTGCTTCGTCCCATGGACAAAAATCAAAAAATAAGTTAAAATTTACTAATATCTGAATATATAATTTTATACTTATAGCAATGTTCAACCATCCTGTATATTATTTTTCATAAACAGCGTTTTTGTTAGCAAATATTTTAACTAAAAATAAATTTTGCGATCATTATCTCATCAGTGAAAAGAATAACATTCATAGTAGTTCTGTATATTATGGAGTTAAACGGGTACGTACTTAATTGAAAGCCACTATGGATATTGTTAAACAAGGTATGTACTTTAAATTTATTTCTAAAGAAGTTCGTGATTGTTTAGTTTTTATTTATTTTTTAAGATGATTCTTAAATGGGTATAAAAATTTTTCAAACTTCAAAAACGTTTTCAAACTTCAAAAAGGCATTTAAAAAAAACATATCAAAACATATCGTATTTATTGAATATTTTTGTTGCCATATTCATACACTTTTAATTTTTATATAGTTCACCTGCGTCTGCTTGCGACGAACTTTATTTTATAATACTTTTCAGATGGAGTAAAATTGATAAGCAATGCCGATCTGGCTAATACTTGGCTTGATCATAAGGACAAGAACTCAAAATTATTAGTATTTCAAAAAATATGTTCTTATTAGATATTGATGAACCTTCCAGTCAAATGAGACACCACTTGTGCCTGAAAAAGTCCACTATGTTGGAGCGAAACGTCGAATAAAAAAAGTGTCCATCTTTCAGTTTATTATAAAATCTCATACCCAAGAAAAGGAAAAAATAATATATGCATATGGTCTATTAAAGAGGTAACTATTAACATCCGAACCCCTCATACCGACAAAATGAACAGTAACAACGCGAAAAAGTAACATATTAGAAAATGATGTACAGAAATATCTTATATGTGAGGATACTTCATCTACCTGTGATTTAGATACTATAAATTTAGAAGATTCTGTCAGCAGTGATTCTCCTGAATCAGAGTAGTTACGATCTATGCATTTTGTTGTCCTAAAGTAAATTTATAGCATCTTAATTTTTTTTTTAATTAAATATAACATTAATGTTTCTTTTTCATTAAAGAAAAACATTTTTATCTTATATTAGGCTTATATTGTAGGAATCATGTTCTAATGTTATTTCAATTCTTTTTTATCACAGGAATTTATTTAATACTTACACCGTTTTCATACTATAACTTTTATTTGCTTAGATGGAACACAGCTCCAACATTATTATTATTTATAAGATTTTTTTTTCATAAACGTGGGACTAAGAACATCATCATTTAGTACAATGAGAGTACTCATCATTTGTGTCAAATAAACCTAGTTTGAATAAATTGCTTACAATAAAAGAGAAGTTTTGGATTTTTGTCCTCTAGAGCCATATGTTCGAAGCACTGTGCGACGGCGCACCGAGGTTATTAAGAACTAAAAGTTGGCCAGAATTATGTTTTATGATTTTTTTTTGCTTTTTTGCTAGTAATATTAATTATTAGAGGAGAGGGTGCTAATATGGAACCTCATTTTGTTTTTCCTACACAATATTTTTTCCTCTACTCTGAAACCCTTTCAACCGATCAAATAGGGCCATTCTGCAAAACCAAGCAATTGGATGAGGATGCTAGAACAAGAAAGTACTTTGTATATTATAGACGATATTTGAGCGAGGATGGGTGTTATAGGGTAAAGACTGTACATATTGTACATATTCCAAAGCTGGAGACTTTAAGCATTGAGCGGAAACTAATTTCCATGGGGAATATTGCGGAATAGTCTTACACCTTAGAAAAATGCCTCTGATTTCTTAAATATAAAACATTATAAAGAAATAGAATAGAAGGAAACGTTTCAAAATAAAAATATGCGTAAAAAAGGACTTGCCAGCTGGCTCTGTATCCACCATGACAGTTATTATAAACAATTTGCAAAATAAGCACTACAAACAATTTCACTATTTTATAATCTTAGAAATACTCTCAAGATAATTCATACTTACAACTGAAATATATTATTTATTTGATAGTCAACTTACGACTTAAAAAAAGCTAATAAACGTGCTTATATTTAGTATGTATAGATTTGTATTCAGTTAAGATAAAAAATGAAAATAAAAAAAATATCACTTTTGGCCAGGTTTATAGACCAAATACCCCTATGTGTAGCGCCGGCGCGGCGTTTGAATATGGATAGGTTAGGTTAGTTACTCAGGTAAATTTCCTCTTAATTAACTTCCGAACCCTGCTCGCATCTCCGAAGAAGCCATATAACAATACACGTGATGCATATACGCAAAGTTAAGCATCATGTGTATTGTTATATGGCTTTTTCGGAGATGCGAGATGTGAGCGATATTTGAAGATGTGAGTGGTCAAGAATAGGTACCTTGAGACGGCGCTGGTTGCCGGTAAGTAGAAACCTGCCTCCACTATGTTCGTACCTTATGGTAATATAATTTTGATTTCATTTTTTCGCTACGGCTAAAATGGATACTTGGCTAGTTTTCAAATTAGCCAACTATTTTGCAAAAAGCGCTGTTATTTTGTGGGTTAGGTTAGGTTGCGGTGTTGGTTGTTTGCAAAATAGCTGATGGCTAGTTTGAAAACAAGCCAAGTATCCATTTTAGCCGTAACACTTTGCTAGATGGTTATTATTATTTTTGTTAAAGTATCACATTTTCCGATAACTATATCACCCTTCCGTAGCATTGAACTAAATAAGTTGTATGCTTCTTAACATTTTAAACAGCAGAAAATATGACGTTAATTAAAATTCTAACAATCTATCAAAGAATGAAAACGACATTATATTTCCATAGACACGCGTTTTGATTTTTAGGACTTTTGGAATCAACTACATTTTCACGTTTTTTTATTTTCTCTAAAACAGTATGGAAGTTTGGAAAAGTATAAACGTGATTAACAATTTCAGACGAAGCATCATTTTATTATGAAAAATGCCATTTTCCTCAAAAATAAAAGTTTGACATTTTTTTTTCCTCTTGTAAAGACAATCCGGGGACATACTGTAGATTATATAATAATAATTTAGAAATTCAGTTATGAATATTTGATTCTAAAAACAGTTTAGAGCTCGAACACACTGACGGTCACGTCGCTGCTACCTCTAAAACCATTAAATTAAATGATACAACGCACACTAACGACCTGGCCATTGGCTGGTCGTTGCGACCAGTAGACTGCACTAAAACATTAATATTTTCTGCCGCTTGTTGCCGGTTTTCTTCCAAATTAATAATTTTTCAGAAGAAATCCCTCAAATTCAAGGCACAATATTTTATTTTCTATAAGATATAGTGTGGTTTTTGCATACGTGCAGAAAATCCGAAGAAATAGTATACAGACTGGATCAAAAGAAAACTTAAATCTAGTCCCTTTTTTATCAAGGATCGATTCTAGTAAAAATTCAAAACATTTTTATATGACATACTCTATTTATGGTTGGTATGACACCTGTTATTATACCTTCGAGTTTCGATGTTAAAAAAATAAAAAAAAATCATATTTAAAGTTTTTCTACAACCACTTGTTATTTTTTGATTAGATTAGTTTTTTTAGTTGTATTGTGCTCATGTACAAGGTGGACAACTGTATTTTAAATATTATATTTAATTTAATGTTTTTCAAATAGGGCCCAATATTTTTACTCGGACTAATTCAATTCCCTGTACTAACACAAATATCAAGAAATAGAGTTAAAAAATTAAATATTTATGTTTTTATGTATATAAATAAATCATAAATAAATCATTTGTTTTCAATTCTTAGGAACTATACTATTTTTGTCCTTTATTGATATAATGTGTTTATTATTTTTATATCTGATGCAACACTCTGTGACGGCCGGATGGGCCGAATTAGGATATTCTATTCAGTTTTGTCTCCACATATCGTAGTTCTTTTGTGATTTTCGCTCGGTATGGCTTTGAAGAAACATTACTTTATTTAATATTAGAGCATTTAATAAGCTCATGAATAGGAACTTCGCTTTTTAGTTAACTCGGATATTTTAACATTTCTGAAAACAATATTTTCTAATTGGTAAAACGTAAAAAAATAGTTAGATCTGATAGTCCTGCCGAAACTGGTCGTTCATCTGACCGCATCTATGTACGCAATATATCCGACCAACCGACGCGACGTGACGGCCAGGTCGTTGCGACCTGGCCGTCATCGTCAGTGAGTTCGAGCTCTTAAAACAATTCCAACTCGTATTTAATTTTGATATAGCAACAGGACTGTCCAAGTCGACACATGCGTAGTGTAGACACAATATATACCGGCAATCCTGTTAACCGTTCCAGAACGATACAAAATTCTGTGTTGGAACAAACCTTATATTAATCGGTCCATTAACCTATTAAATGTTACACAGAGTTTGGAATTTCTACACTCCAGATAATGAAGAGGCTAGTGCATTAACCGCTGCGAAAGTGCTAATTATTAAATTGAACCCTTTCCTTGCCCATTAATCATCTCCCTTCCCGATACGAGGCGGCACAAAAATCTCGAGTGTTCTCGCCAAGGCAAAAATTCCACGTTTCGTAATTTGTTACGGGGGAGAAAATTAGGCCAAAACGGCGGCGGCTCGCCTTTTTAGACACCCCGATCGATAGTATAGCGTAGAGGTAACTGCTTATCGAACTGATATGAAAATGCCTTAGACTTTAGATTAAGAATATTACGGAGGTCTATTAAGAAAGCCGGTTAGTATACGGCTAACTGGGGGAATTGACGCTCGCCGTGTGGGGAAGCGATAGGGCAGGTGCTTCGGAGACTCTCTACAGTTTCGAGATAGGCCGTTATAAAGCGCTGTGATATTTGAAGCGGTTCTTTATATATCCTGTTCCTGGTGGCAAGAGATTGGCGGTGGAAATCACGTGGGTTAGTTGATCCAGAAACATTTCCGGTAAGCCGCCTTATGATCGGAAGTATATAATAATAATAATCATATGCACTGAAAAAATTAATTTGTGAATTTAATAACAATACTGAGGGTTATTTCTTGCCACAGATTATTGTAGTAAATGTACCATCCGTTCTTTAGTTTTACAACTGGTTTGTAAAATCGCTGTGTGGTTAATTTGTGGCATGTATGTAAATCTGTTATAATATATCTTTATATTCACAAATAATCTTTGTGAATTTATTTAAAAATTGTGTATTTCATAGTAAATTCACCTATTCATTGTAAATTTATCTTTTAAAATCGTCAACTTCTTGTAATATTACTAGAGTAACAACAAATTAAAACATTTTATTATAGTGAATTTACAATTACTTTTGCAAATTTACAAAGCGTAGTAAATATTAATAAACTTAATAAAACACGTGTTTATAATTATAATAATTTATTTTAAAGGTTAATAAAAAGTCACAAAACAGAATTTACGTATTGTTACCTTTTTCGTCGGTTCCGTGTGGTAAGAAAGTCACAATTTATTTATACACTATTTATTTAACACTAATTAACAAAAACAATAACGACAAAAGACTTATAGAACTATTTACAAACGATTTATAACTAAGAATTTATTTTGAATTTTAGCGCGTCAACTGCACTCGTCTATTTATAACTGCCCTCTCTAGGCCACAGCCGCCGGCTTTTATATCGACAGCTAAAGATCTCTAGAATAGTCCATAGATCGTTAGGTGCATAGAGAAGGTTTCGAATGTTCTCGTATGTACTACTCCATTCCAGTGGGACTCGATTCTTCTCGAACGAATGCATCATTACGGTGTCTATTCTTTAATGCGATGTTAAGGTCATCCGAGGGCGGGACATATAGTTAGGTTAGGTCGAATCCACACGGGTCCGCAACAGTATGTAAGATACTCATTGCATCTCTTCTTGTCTAAAAGAACGCGCCTAACCAAAATAGGAACAAAATTATATGCAAAACAAAAACACATGCAAGAAAAAGGTATCTAATCAAAACAGTCACCTTACCAACTTAGAGATTATGGATGATAGAGTCTTCTATACTCCGGTCCTCTATTAAATTTGTCCTCCAAAACACAGTCTGAAAAAACAAATAATACTTGATATAGAGAGAACATGGAATAATTATGTTCACATAAAAAAAATCGCTAAAATTAAAATGCAAATACTTATAATAAATGAAGATTGTGTTTTCTTAGAGAACTTTATATTTACTGAAACTACAAATAAACTTTATTTAGTATTGGAATCTATAGAAAAACAGTAAATTAAATAGTAACCATGGCGAAGTTAGGGATAATAATCACTTAACCATCGTATCTTAAAGATAAAAATATTTCACAAATAATACGTGAGAAATACGTCAATATACGTCAAAATACGTCAAAAAAATACGTCACAAATAATAAAGTGAGTCTTAAATAATTGCAAATATTTTCAGGGCTGGTAGATCTCGATAAAAGAAATATTTTTTCTCTTTACCGTTAAGTCCAAAATAACCGAGTTATTTCACTTTGATAATTAAAAAAAAACATATATATTTTGCATAAATTTTGAGAACCACTGGATTTTTTTCAGTGAACTATATCTCTGGTTCTGAGCATGGGACCCTGAGGGGAGGGATGTAGAAATACTCCTAAATGTGTAATATACTAATTATTAACTATTTTTATGTGATAATTAATTTGAAGATACAAAAAAAGAACATATTTTTCTGGTGTCTTATAGTTATTTACAGTACAAGTGTGTTTATGAACATGATTACAACAATAAGTGTGAACGATTAGAACGACGAGGTCGTAGACCGAGTCGTTCTAATCACACGAGTGTTGTAATCATGTTTAAACGCACGTGTCATGTACAACATTTTATCTACAACCGAAAAATAAGAAAATACTGTTTTAATTTTCGTTTATTAGTCTGACAAATGTCATGAAATGTGACAAATGTCATAGTTAGCACCTTTAACTATGACATTTGTCACATTTATGCTGAAAAGTCAGTTTGCTCTGTCAAGTAAACGCCTTTTTAAGAGCACTTTTTGTCCAGAAAAATCATTTTAAAAATTACGATGAGCGATTCCGAAAGTCTCCCTTCAGATGTAGAACTTGCCACAGTACGTGCCACGGAATTATTATTGCCGGAAAAGTTAATATATTTAGATGTTCGTAGTTATTTTTCATTATTATAGCAACTAGTTGTGTTATAGATTCATAACACCACTAGTTGTGTTATGAATCTCATAACGTAACTGAAATACTAAAAAAATAGTGATATAAAAACGTTATAACTAAACGTTGTAGATAAAAGTAATTTATTTCATAATTTAATTATGTATGATAGTCATATTATAACGTAGTACCAGAATATCGTACTATAAACTCAGCAGCCTGGTGCTGGGTATGGGACCCACATCAAATTGTGGTGAGTTAACTTAGGACTTACCAGTAACATTTTTGTATAATTAATATCATTTTTATAAGTTACCAAGGAGACCGAAATCGATAAAATATCAAGAGACAACTTTTAATCCGCATTAAACGATCTACAAAATTTTGCTAACAAGAAAAATAAAAGTTAGTGGCGCACATGTTTTTTTTAGAAAAAATTTCTAGTAATAATCCATATGCACGTCACTGGTGAATATATTGACACATATTGACACAGCATTAAAATATGTTGCACTTATGGTAACTTTTATTCGATTCAAATCGCTAAAAGAATTTGAAAAAAAATTGTATGTATTTTTTGTAATTATAATGACTTAATTTTTTTTTAATTGTATGATTTGTATTGTGTATTTTTTGTTGTTTGTATATACAGGGTGGTCCGAACTGTATTCCGGAAACTTCGGCAACATATTCTGCAGATAAAAATAAGTAAAAAAGTTCGTATAAATTATGTCCTAAAATGCTTAGTTTCGGAGATACAGGGTGTAGAAATTGCATTTTTATTTCGATTTTTTCGAAATAATTTACGAAGCAACGTTAATATTTGGATGAAAATTGGTGTCGGGGGGTTTTTTGACATGAGAAATTTGATTTTGATGTCAATATGACTCCTACTTGTAGAGGGCACCACCTACATATTTTTTAACTGGTTTGAAGCGTAATAACTTTTTGCTCGTACCTGTATAAAACTAAAAAAAAATATACATTTACGACTCTTTTTACGTAAAAAAGGTCTCTTGGTAAAAATCGCTGTGAATAATGGTTCTCCAGATATTTGAAATCGAAATTATCAATACCCGTCATCATTGACATAAATTAAACATGTTGACTAAATAGTTATTAGACTGAAATCATAAACTTGAAATGTTTTTGTGCCAAAACTTCAACAGAAACTGTTTTATCATCATTTTTTCGCAGAAAAATTTATGATTAATTTAAAAAAATAAAAATTTCTCAAATTTATTATTTTAGTCAAACAACTATCTACTCAACGTGTTTATTTTTTGCCAATAATGACATGTATTGACTATTTCCATTCTAAATATCTTGAGAACGGTTGCTCGTAGCGATTGTTACCAAGAGATATTTTTTATGTAAAAATTGACGGTAATGTATATTTTTTCATTCAGTAGGTAGTTTTATACAGGTACGGACAAAAAGTTATTACTATTCAAAACAGTTTAAACATACGTAGGTGGCGCCCCCTACAAATAGGAATCATATCAAAAAACTCCCAGAAACTCCCTGTATACAGGGTGGTCCGAACTGTATTCCGGAAACTTCGACAGCATATTCTGCAGATAAAAATAAGTAAAAAAGTTCATATAAATGTATGACCTAAAATGCTTAGTTTCGGAGATACAGGGTGTAGAAATTTCATTTTTATTTCTATATTTTTTCCAAATAATTTTTGAAGTAACGTCAATGTTTGGATGAAAATTGGTGTCTGGTTTTTTGACATGAGAAATTTGATTTTGATCTCAATATGACTCCTACTAGTAGAGGGCGCCACCTACATATTTTTAACAGGTTTGAAGAGTAATAACTTTTCGTCTGTACCTGTATAAAACTACCGAGTAAAAAAATATACATTTAGTACGTTTTTTACGTGAAATAGGTCTCTTGGTGAAAACGGCTACGAGTAATGGTTTTCGAGATATTTGGAATAGAAATTATCAATACCTGTTATCATTGACATAAGTTAAACATTGTTGACTAAATAGTTATTAGACTCATATCATAAATTTGAAATGTTTTTCTGCCAAATGTTCAACAGAAACTGTTTTATCATCATTTTTTGTAGAAAAATGTATGATTAATTTAAAAAAATAAAAATTTCCCAAATTTATTATTTCAGTGAAATAACTATCTACTCAATGTGTTTATTTTTCGTCAATAATAATAATGTATTTACTCTTTCCATGCTAAATATCTTAAGAACGGTTGATCGTAGCGATTTTTACAAAGAGATATTTTTTACGCAAAAAATCATGGAGATGTATATTTTTTCGCTCGGTAGTTTTATACAGGTACGGACAAAAAGTTATTACGCTTCAAAACAGTTAAAACACACGTAGGTGGCGCCCTCTACTAGTAGCAGTCATATTGACATCAAAATCAAATTTCTCATGTCAATAAACTCCCAGACACCAATTTTCATCCAAATATTGACGTTATTTCATAAATTATTTAGAAAAAAGCGAAATAAAAATGAAACTTCTACACCCTGTATCTCTGAAACTAAGCATTTTAGGACATACATTTATACGAACTTTTTTACTTATTTTTATCTGCAGAATATACTGGCGAAGTTTCCGGAATACAGTTCGGACCACCCTGTATATATTTTTTTGTGCTTTTGTTTGTTTTGTGATTGCATTGTCGATGGAGCTGTTTTGGCTTTTTGCACAATTAAGCGTTGTTTGTTTGTTGTTGTTGTTGTATAAGAGATCGAAAAAAAAGAAACAAAGCAAACTGAAGATATATAAAAAACAAAGCAAAATCGGACTTATGTTGATATGAAACATAAATCTTATTTTTACGTGAGGAATCTCTCCACGAGAGATAGCACATGTTTTCAAACACCCTGTATAAAATAAAGTATTCTTATAAAATAATAAAGTTGTAATCAACTTCTGGCATATCCAGAAGTGTACCCATATTATGGAAATTTGATGTAAAATTGCTCAAATATTTAGTTCATTAAAAACTTATCAGGAATATAATATATATAACATTTGTATATAAATATGAAATGTCTAACGGATGTATAATATTTTCATGAGATATAAATTTAACTGCTTGTAAAATAACAACCAAAAGCAAATTGGTATAAAAAATTGACCCCTGTCAACAAAAGGCTCCATTAAAACCGATATTTTGCTACCCTAAACTCGGAGTGCTTGTTTCCGCTGTGAATTTGATATTTGACCCACTTTTTGTTACAATTAAATAAGGTCTATTAAAATCAAGAATTAGAAGATTAAACTAGGAATAAAATATATTATAAGACATGTTCTTGACAAGAAAATAAATTATAATTACTCGAATTACCTTATTGAAATAATTGTATTAGTAAAATTTGAATTAATAAAATTATTTGTTTATTAACCTAAAATAATAAATAAAATTAAGAAGTTACTAAAATTACTAATGTTTTTATTTTTATGTGAATAAACAAAGAGTCAATATACAGGGTGAGTCTTAAATAAGTGCAAATTTTTTTTGGGGTGGTATATTTCGACCCCAGAAACAGGTCAGGTTTTTTCCGCTAAAGATTGGTATTTTTCAAAAAAATATTTTTTTTAAATTTTAGTTAGAACACATAATATCTTGACATTATGGCAACATAGGTACTAGAGTAAATTAAAAAAAAGATAACCCAGAAAAACCCCAGTGGTTCTAAAACAAGCATTTTATAGCGCAAAATTTAAATTTTCAAAGTAAAATAACTTTATTTTATTTAGTTATTTTGGACTTATTTGAAAAACAGTAAAGAGAAAATATGTTTCTTTTATCGTGATCTACCAGCCCTGAAAATATTTGCGTTTATTTCTAACTCGCCCTGTATAATACGAGAGTTTTCTTAAAGATAATGCTTACTTAAAACACTTACTTTCAAGACACCCCCTGTATAGTTATGGTAAACATATAGACGTGTTTCTGGGGTGGAAAAATACTACCCCTAAAATATTTGCACTAATTTAAGACTCACCCTGTATAATTGATCCAGAAACATTTCCGGTAAGCGGCCGTGTTTCGGATGATATGGATACAGTATGTCTCTGGATTGTCTTTACAAGAGGAAAAACTTTTTTTTATTATCGCCATTTTGAGAAAATTTCATTCTTTACAAAAAAAATTGCTTGTTCTATAATAGTTTAATCCCGTTGAGATTTTTTCAAATTTCCATACCATTTTAGAGAAAATTAAAGAAAACATGAAACTATGGTTGAATTTTGAAGTCAAAATCTAAAAATCAAAAGGCGTTTTTATGGTAATATAATTTCGATTTCATTCTTTGTTAGATGGTTATTATTAATTTTGATTTATGTACACAGTACGTCATATTTTTTGTTGTTTTGTTAAAATATCGCATTTTCTGATAACTATTATCACCTTTTCCATAGCATTGACATCTGCCATACAAACTACTAATTACTAAGTACTAATACAGCTGGCTACTAATTCTGCATCCCCCCCCCCCTTAGACCCTCCACTTAAACTAATGTGAAACTATTAAGAAGATGAATTTCTTTAAAAAAAATTAAGAGACGATAATAAATTAATAATAGGTATACTAGCAAAGTTTACAGAATATAGGCCATAGCTATAATATTGAAATCGGAGTTTTGTCGTAATATTTAAGTATTTTAGTTTTTTGCTAGTGCAGTTATTGAAACCACTTGGAACTATCTCAGATACGAGGTTTGTGTGATATAACGCTGTTTCGGGTAGTAAAAAATAAGCGAAAAAGAATTCGAACTAGGCGTCTTGTTGTGTTGACAATTTCAAATGTTAATAAAATTGCCCAAAAAAATCTTAACGCGTAAAGGAGAGCGTAATTAGGGCGTTGTTGGGTGCAATAACATTCAATAACGCAACTTTCCCGGATATTCAACGCTCCCGAAACAACATTTTATAGCTTCATAATTTCTTACACGGATTTGATTAATAGCAAAAATGGATTCAAGCAGTTCGACGAAACAAGTGAGTAAACAAAGTGCTCGTTGCATAATCAAAAAGTTAAATAGACATATTCTGCGAGAGGATGAAATATAATTTGCAATATTAATGGTATACTTTTTTTTACCAACTATTGATTAAATGTTTTATGAATATCCTCTCAAATTAGAATTATGTATCTTTAAAAAATTTCGTTATAGGCGAAATAGCTCCAATTATGCCCCACTAGCAAAACCGGTGATAAAACTATGCTCGCTACCGTAGTTAATATTATCGATTTTTTTTTAACTGGAATAATAAATTATAATGGCAGTTAGACCTTCTGAATATATCAAAATATTTATCTTTATTTTTTTTGTTTAGAATTTCCACAAATTATATTTTCTAACACTTTTATAGATTATTTATATATACTAATTTTTTGTTTACTCGCCATTTAAACCCGTGTATTTTTATTTGTTCGTTATTTACTATATTCCCGGGCGGTGGCAGCACCGGCGGAGAATGCATCAAGTAATAACTAAAGAATTCAAGGACAAATAACACCGGAGTGCAAATTGTTACCATGGCACCAAGCAGTGCCATGGCCATATTTTTTTCTTAACTTAGCTAGGTGAAGGGATATTTATATTTTTGATAAATGTTTTGACTACGCCTATGGTATAGGCGATGGCATCATACTAATTAATTACAAAAAAAAAACGTATTAAAATGTTAACAAAAGGTACAAAACTAGTATCGACATATAGCACACATTAAGTACATATAATATCAGAAAAATAATTATCCTATTCAATAAGAAAATTTAAGAAAACGCTAAAAAGGTGGAGCGGACTGTTTATTTACCTATGAAACGTAACTCCTGGCTCTTTCTTGTTACTGCTGCTTTGAAAGCTGAACAACTAATCAGTATTGTAATAAAGTTTATACAAAGTTCACTACACACAAACTATTAAAAATTGCTAAAATTGTCGCTGGTGGCCAGCTGATGACTCACTGTTTGCCACCAAAAGAAAAGGCGTCTAAGGTCACAGATTCTGCTACAGCTCGTATATGGGCGTTACATGTCCTTATATTCTTTAGTCATTGGCACCAAGCCTATACAAAACTAAATATAGAAAATATTATTTTATATTAAAATTTCTCTATTTCTCATTCAAAACATATTATTTTGAAACATATATCACCTCTAAAGAACAAGCGTCTATTTATGTTGCCTCCGCATTCAACTTTTTATTAGTGTTTAAAAATAGGCCACGAAGAACAACTACACAAAGCGGCCGTCTTATTACATATGCATACACCATTCTGTTTTCGTTCTTTGGGGGACATTTAACAGCCATCAAATATTCTCTTAGAAAAATGGTGTTATTGTATCAAGGCAGCTTGAAATAAAATCTTTCGTAAGAATATAAATTTTTGATTCAAATATAAATTTATAATGAATTATTTTTTTATTTAAAATTAATTTTGAGTGAAAATTTAAGATGAAATATTAAGAGCAAAATATTTTAGTCCAGGAGGCAGTGAAGATTTTCGGTACTTATTTTCCCAGTCAGCAGACACCGATAGAATTATTCGGTGTCTTCAAATTTCATATATACAGTTTAAAGAAGGCGTCCACTTTTCTCAAAGAGACCTGGTTTAAATTAAAAAGAAGTAGAAAAAAGACTCAAAGTCTCGGTCTCAACGTTTAGTCAATCCACACGAGTCAATCCACACACACGTTCACATTTTACATATTAAAACAACTGTATGCGTTTCTTCAAAAATATTCAATGTAAAACCCATATCAACGGCACTGGTTGAAATAAATAAAATTGTTTGTAGGTACATCAGACAAGGTATTTTGATGCATAGATGACGTATATCAAGTTTCATGAAGATAGCTGTAATAAAATCAGAGTTATTATAAAAAAAAAAAGTATTTTTTAGAAAATTTTACCACCCTGTATCTGAGAAATTAGGTTAGTTAGGTTAGGACATCCATTCATATCTTTATTCATATGAAGTTTTTCTCTTAGAATTGGTCCAAGAATCACCCCCTTAATTATTAGCATGTCATTAAGAAACACCCTGTATGTAGGGGGGATTCCGATGGTTTGGGGCGGAAATGCGTTATAAAGTACAAATATATTGCACTTCTTTTTCCAGCGATAAAAATAGTTCTATTAGTGAGATATGTTGTGCAGTTAAGGAAAAAAAAATAGTCTAGCTAATCTGTGAGAATGGATAATATCTTTGGCAGGTGAAAAATTGGATAAAATTTTTTGAAACCATTGCTCTTACTTTCACAGTCCTAAAATTTTATCAGATGATAGTTTAATATTATAATTACAGCTGCAAATATAGTCTGGCTCATGTGGAACATTCCGAAAGCCTTGCCAGACTCGTCCAACGCTCGTCAGGCGCGCTAAATTCGACATATTTAGTTATACAGGCGATTGTTGTCATCTCTACATGTTTTTATTTTTCATAATTTATAGTAAGAAAATTATTGGTTTAGGTCGTCATTTGACTATGGCCAAAAACACTTTTTTCAACGTTTTGACCCCAGGGGCCTGTAACACAAGACCTACAACTGCTATACTTGTACACTTTTGGATAGAGACTTGTAAAGTTTCGTAACACACGGCAACTTGTACTTACCTGTGTAGGACTTATAATTATGGAAAATATTTTACAATTGTAGTTCTGTTCTGTAACTCAAAGATAACACTTGTCAGTTTATGTTACGCATTCCATTACAATTGTAGGAAAATTTTAACCATGCTTAAAAGGTGGATACAAAATTCTACAAGAATCAGTTTAGAAGAAGTCGTTGCTTTATTCACACGTCTCGCGCAATGTGGTCAAGTTCAAGTGATGACGAAAATGAACCTCGTCTGCCATATCGATTCAGAGAGAGAACTGACTTTGCATTCCTTTCCGATAAAGAATTTGAGGAGCGATTTCGACTAAGTAGAGCGCAATGCCAGGATCTCATAGAAGACCTCTCCTCGGAGCTACAAAACAGCAGTAATCCAACCAAAATTAATTTTAGAACGAACTTGTCTAAACAAGTCTTTTATCCCCATACGCAATAATACACAAACGAACGTTTACCGATGTAGTGCGTCTGTCCTACAACTCTTGTGCACTTTATAGCTACACTTGTAAAAAAATTCGCCGTTATTACAAGTGATTATAAGAACTTTGTGTTACAGAAATTAACAGGAATTGTAGCTACAAGTGAATCTTCAACAAGTTCTACACTTGTTACAGTTGTAGATTTTGTGTTACAGGCCCCAGGAATCCAAAAAATAAGTTTTGGTCCGTCCATCCGTCATCAATAAACTTCATTCGCCAGTAACTTTGTAATTATGAGAGATATAAAAAAGTTGTATTAATAAATGTGAAATACTTTTTGTAGGAAATCTAATTCTCTACAAAATCGATCTCTTGATTTTATTTTGTATCTTCCTTAGTTTTTGAGTTATTGTAATAAAAAATCTGGTGAAGGTGACTTGTCCTAAACTACTCATCATCTGATGTCGCCAGACTCATTTGCTAATTAAATGTAAATTAATTAAAAATCGTAAATTAGCCAGACTTGCTTTTGATTATAATTTATGATAGTATCAAATGATACATTAAATTTCAAGCATGGGAAAATAATTTTGACATATTTCAAAAATCTGTCAAATTTTTGCACCGGCAAATTTTCAGCCAGACCGACTCTCCTCAACTGGGGATGTGCCAGACTGTTATATGTCCATTAATAAAATGATTTGACACTTTAATAAATGTCAAATATTTATGACTGGAAAAATAAGTGATACAAAAAAAATTCACTGCCTCCTGGACTATTTATTATTCGTACTTTCAAAAATCCTTATTGAGTTTCGATCAAAAGAAATTTTGGATCGACAACAAATGTTTTGAGTTCAAGTGTGTTTAATATAAGACGAGATATCGACAAATTCAACAGCCAGCGGGTTAACGCATAAAAGCTCGTATCTTGTAAAAATAAATTTGAATTTTCCACAAAATACTTGCTTGGAATACTAAATTATTATACGCGGCATAAATTTTATTCAGATTCTTTTGAAGAAAAAAAAAATTCTGTTAAAAGTTTTCTCAGTACCTCAGTAGGTTTAATCACAGGTTTAATATAAGAAGTTTAATGAAGGTTTATCTAAAGAAGAAATCTATCATATCTAAAGAAGTAAACATTCGACCAATGTGTACTACCAGTCATGACCTAAGCGAAATCTGTATATTTAAAACGGACATTATAAGGAAACTGCAGGTCGCACAACGCTCAATGGAATGAAATATGCTGGGAATACCAAGAGAGACCGTAAAAGAATAGAGTGGATACGAAAAAAGACCCAGGTAATAGATATCAGTAAAGATGGACCACAAAAATTACAGCATGGTACCAACGAGGAATTAAGAGACCTAGAGGAAGACCGAACCTGAGATGGGACCATGCTATTAGGAAATTAGCAATGATAACTTGGGCCCGCATAGCCAAAAATAGACGGGAATAGGCTCAACTGACTCGATTGTTGTAACTCATATTTTTTTACTTTTAAATTTGACACGAAAAGTTATACAGAGAGTAAAATTTTAATAAAACCCACCTAAATTACAATTTACACTCTATATACTATAGATTTTATCCAACATGGATGGGAGAACGTCTGGGGAGAATATTTTGTTCCATGGCAGGAGAATAAACTCTATTGAGACGCACTGGTCATTAGCGCCGGCTAAAGGCAAGAGGAGATCGGATATCTCATTAGTCAGCACACACACTGACAACCACGGTATAGATTCCGGTTAAAACAAAATAAGCACCGTCTAGATTAGCCCTAACAGCAAAAATGGGACTTTTTCAATTTCAACTCAATTTTAAACTTACTAGTTGAAACAACCATTGTAGGATTATCTAAATTTAAATTTGACATGAAAAGTTATACAGGATGAAGTTTCTTTTATGTATACAAACTGATATGTCATCTGACAATTTCTAGATCAATATTCACAGGATTATCAATAAACGAAATAAACAAAAACCTAACTTTTCTTTCAGAATAGTGTTGCGGATTCTGTGAGTCCTTAATAAAAATACACTATAAAAATACTACCTACGTTTATTATACAATTATTATATCACTACAATAACTTACTCAATTAAAACACAGAAATAACACACTGACGACTAACTACCAATTGATACATTTCCTCCGGTTCTTTTGATTATTTAGTAATAATTCATAACTGATTTTCCCTCCATGGCCACTGCTTATACAGGGTCGCTATTATTAGGTAAAATATAGGAGGTACCGCAAAAGTCAAATATAGGATATTATAGGGTTTATAAAAAAATATCTATTAGTGGGTAATAAATTTAACTATACAGGGTCGGTCATAAAGACAACCCCCTGTATATTATTGCATATTTCGGTTCTTCATTCATTTCTAAGCAAAAGTTGAAATACATACAATATACCTCATACCAACCGTTTCAGAATTATTGACTTTTGAAAATATCACTTAAACAATTTAATTTATTTAATTTCGATAGGTTCAGTTTAATTTAACGATGCCATTTTACCGAAACTGTGTATATACAGGGTGTTTCAAAACAAATGCGAAAAACTTCAGGGGGTAATTCCTTGTTCAAAATAAAGGGTAGTTTGTTTCATAAACGTTGGGTCAAAAGTCAAGCATTAGGGAGATATCGCGATACAAAGATGGCGGAAAAATAATGTTTTTATTTTTTATCTTGAAAACGAAAAGAGATAGACTAATGAAATTTTATGGAAGCATTACTGTTATGAAAATACACTTTCTGGTAATGTTCTCACTTTTTTAAAATGAGTGGAAGGGGTTGAAATAAACTACCCTTATCATACTTGTTAACGAAATTTAAAGAAAAATTTTATCAAACACATGCAAAAAAAATAATTTGGATAGTTTAGTTTGTTTAGAAACTTTTTTATCTCTTGTGTTTTTTTATAAAATTCGCCGATTTGAAATTAAAAAATAAAATGTAAAGCATTACATGTCAGGACAAAAAACATTTTTATTTTTTTAACGATATTATTTTGCACTTTCATGAATTAAAATACAGAATTAAAAATTGTCTTGATAAATAATTTTTAAGAGGTTATCGTTCAGAAGAAAATGTAACGATATTATTACGAAATAAAACTGTTTCACAGCAGCCCACTAGATTCTTTATCTAAAAATGTTTTTTGTTCTGACATGTAATGTTTTACATTTTATTTTTTAATTTCAAATCGGTCAGTTTTATAAAAAAAAACACAAGAAATAAATAGGGGTAATTCATTTCAACCCCTTCCACTCATTTTAAAAAAAGTGAGAAAATTACCAGAAAGTGTGTTTTCATAACAGTAATGCTTCCATAAAATTTCATTAGTCTATCTCTATTCGTTTTCAAGATAAAAAATAAAAACATTATTTTTCCGCCATCTTTGTACCGCGATATCTCCCTAATGGTTGACTTTTGACCCAACGTTTATGAGGCAAACTACCCTTTATTTTAAACAAGGAATCACCCCATGAAGTTTTTCGCATTTGTTTTGAAACACCCTGTATAAAGATGTATAAAATGAGAGTATAGCAAGTCAAAGAAATTACAAAATTTTCGTTTAACATTTCAATTCTTCAATTTATGTACATTGTGTATTACGATTATTGTTTGAAATTGAAGGAAGAATTGAAATATGCAATTATATAATGGTTTTATTTAAAAAAAAGTTTGATGTGACACAACTTTATGACCGACCCTGTATACTTAAATTTACTAGTAGCTAATAGTAATTTAAAAACAAATTACAACTGTATCATAGTTTCGGCAGAATGGCATCATCAGATCAAACCAAACACATCGAAATTAATTAAATCGAATTGTTTAAGTGATATTTTCAAAAGTCACTAACTCGGAAACGGTTGCTTTGAGGTACATTGTGTGTATTTCGTTTCTTGCTTAGAAATGAAGGAAGAATTGAAATATGTAAATATAAACGGGGGTTCTAATTAAAAAAATAAAACTTTGATGTGCCACGACTTTATGAATGACCCTGTATACTTAAATTTATTACTCGCTAATAGATATTTAAAAATCCTATAACTTTTGTATTTAACTTTTTGCGGTACCTCCTATATTTTACCTAATAATCGACCGTTTCCATATCATAAAAGCGACCCTGTATGTATATCCTCAGAAGAACTTTTGGCATACCATCGCTTGATTTATCTGAAAATAATTTTAAAATCTTGCGCTAACTTTGCTATCAATTGTATATATTTCTTCCTCCATTACATTGCGTACTTAAAATGATTACCTATAAAATACAGAATGACAAATTATTGTTTTCTTTTTTTAAATGCTGTATGTGAAAAAATGTAGAGAGAAATTAAAATAAATTAACTTATAGGCGAGATTTTTGCTATTTTAAAGATTAGTGTGGGAATAAAAAATATTAGTATAATAGTGTACTGCTTAAATACTCTGTATACACCAATGACATCTAAATAAATTTTATTTAAATGACATCTTTGAATAAGAAGACTAAGGAAGGAGCATAATGCTATCCATGTATTCATGCATGGTGGGCGGAAAAGCCGCCATAAAAGCTCTCTAGGGTGGGGATCCTTGACAGTTCTGTTTGACGATTCATTTGACACATTTGAATTTGATTTGAAATTTTGTGGATTTGTCAGTCTTTACGGAGCTTATTTTATGTTATTTATTATTTATTCTACTACTGATAGTTGTATAAAGGTAGTAAATCTAGGTGGAAATTGTGGCAGAACTTAAATTAACAGTGACACTATCGCGATTTATCCAAAAAGACTCTAAAATAGTTGGTTGTGTAGCGTGCGGTAGATCTCGGCAAAAATTGAGTGAAATAATGGAACAACTTTTCGCTAGTAAGTGACTATATAATATACATACGTGTAGTAAACCGATCATTTATGAAATTCACTTAAATTAACTAAATTATATATTTTTCTTGCATTTTAGCTTTTATTTATTACTTGTTAAAGATTAGATGTCAAAGAATTTAGATACGTTAATTTGACTTACCTGCTTCAGTAGCGTATCGGATGTTTGTGTTAATAAATACTTATTATAACTTATCTATTTTTATTAGAATTATATATTTTTATAACAATTTTAATAACTACCAACATTTATTCACAACGTAAAATAAAACAACAAATTATTGAGTCTACCCCACGTCTACTCTACCTCATAGTTTTATTTTTTTAAAATAAAATTAGAACGACACTGACAAACCGGAATTTAAGTCGGCCATATTTGAAGCCCATCGCGGTGTACCTAAGATTTTTGATATGCTCCTTCCTTAGTCTTCTTATTCATAGAATGACATTGATATATACCCTAAAATTAGTAGTTAAGTCCACTTAATAAATCTTTTTGACTCCACGGTATTTCCTCACACAAGTTTAAATATGATTTAAATATAATTTTGTAACACAAGTGATTTCTACTTTTATACAGGGTGTTTCAAAACAAATGCGAAAAACTTCAGGGGGTGATTCCTTGTTCAAAATAAAGGGTAGTTTGCTTCATAAACGTTGGGTCAAAAGTCAACCATTAAGGAGATATTGCGGTACAAAGATGGCGGAAAAATAATGTTTTTATTTTTTATCTTGAAAACAAAAAGAGATAGACTAATAAAATTTTATGGAAGCATTACTGTTATGAAAACACACTTTCTGGTAATTTTTTCACTTTTTAAAACGAGTAGAAGGGGTTGAAATAAACTACCCCTATCATTCTTGTTAACGAAATTTAAAGAAAAATCTTATCAAATACATGCAAAAAAATTAATTTGGATAGTTTAGTTTGTTTAGAAACTTTTTTATCTCTTGTATTTTTTTGATAAAACTCACCGATTTGAAATTAAAAAATCAAATGTAAAGCATTACATGTCAGGACAAAAAACATTTTCTGATAAAGAATCTAGTGGGCTGCTGTAATTTTTTTAGGAAAAAATCTAGTCGGCCGCTGTTACTTTCTAGGTTGTTCCTAATATTATTTTATTTGACATTACTCTACTGCAATTCGTTATTATCTAGATGATTATTATTATCGTTATTATCACTAGATTCTTAATCTAAAAATGTTTTTTGTCCTGACATGTAATGCTTTACATTTTATATTTTTAATTTCCAATCGGTGAGTTTTATCAAAAAAACACAAGAGGTAAAAAAGTTTCTAAACAAATTAAACTATCCAAATTAAAGCATTTGCATGTGTTTGATAAGATTTTTCTTTAAATTTCGTTAACAAGAATTATAGGGGTAGTATTTCAACCCCTTCCACTCATTTTAAAAAAGTAAAAAAATTACCTGAAAGTGTGTTTTCATAACAGTAATGCTTCCATAAAATTTCATTAGTCTATCTCTTTTCGTTTTCAAGGTAAAAAATAAAAACATTATTTTTCCGCCATCTTTGTACCGCGATATCTCCCTAATGGTTCACTTTTGACCCAACGTTTATAAAGCAAACTACCCTTTATTTTGAACAAGGAATCACCCCCTAAAGTTTTTCGCATTTGTTTTGAAACACCCTGTATATGTCAATTTCAAATTGTTAAGTATTTCAGTTGGTCCTTTCGTTTCTAGATTGCCCATTGTTTTATTCCGCATGCAACCTTGAGTATTGATAAAGATAAGCAGGCCTTTAGGGATATTCTGTATTTTGATATGCATGTTACTAGTAGTATACCTCTAATTAATGGCATGAATATAAGCACGTAATAATTGAAGAAATAATAGTAAGTAATTAGTGTGTAAAAAATAATGTAAAAAGCTATTTTGCATTTGTTTGGTAAAACCTGTGTGTTAATTATATTATCTGTGAAGTTTTTTAAGCAATATAGATCAAATGAGCTTGCCAATGTAATATTTGATTCTTAATTATATTTGATATCAATTAAACTTTTAGTTACGTAATCGAGGGCGCGATTTTTAAATTCATTCTTGCCAATCACGGACATATTCGGCGCCGCGCTGACCAACTGGAATATAAATTTCCCGCTGGGGATTCAGGTGGTAGCTCTGCTGTAAAAAATGTCAAGTTGTCACATTTATTTATTTCCTGATATTGTCATTCGTTTTGACACTTTAATTTTATATTAAGAGTTTTTGGTTTAAATAAATTGTGTTGCGATATTTTAAGCTTAAAGATTTTTACTAGCAGACCTTGCATTTTTTAGAACCTCTTTTAGTGCGAAGTGTACAAGACAGCTTAATAGCCGTAAAAAACTCATCGCGACTTTATTAGAATATTTTGAACGGGAAAGCGGTAGTAATAACCCTTCATGTCCTTTAAGTGCTGTTAAGGAGGTGAGTTTGATTGATGTAAATAATAATTGTTTATATATATTATAAACAATATATATTATAGTCGTGACTGACTAGAAAAAACTCAAAATTTAAGTGAGGATGCAGTCAATAATCACCACATAGGCTAATAAAACTACTTTTTCAAATTTGTCAAGCTTTCGAGAATTGTATTCCCATCATCAGGACAGTTTCTAAAATGTATAAATAAAAAAGGCATTAACATTTTAAAATTGTATAACAGAATAAAAAAACAACTTAAACTTACGACTGAGTCAATTAGCAAAAAAACATCCTTTGCACAAAAAGGCCTTAAAAACTAGCATCGTATGACATTGGACTACAAGGACATTTTCTTTATAAAATATTAAATTACATATCCAACGATATTACTTTTCTTTTAAACACAAACAAAAAGATTTTTTTTAAATTTAATTTTTACATTGTTGTTTTGAGCTCGATCAAAGACTGTTTAATAAAATACCAATGAACTGAAAATTCCAGAACTCTCCTTATCAACAGATTTTTTCTCCCATAATGACATTTGCTCTTTTTTATACAAACCATCAACCATCCACGGTTAAAAACTTTAAAAATATATTCATTGAATTTATTTTACATTATTAAGGCTAAAAAACAACTTTTGAAACTTGTAGAATTACTTAACACATCCACGGATTATAACCACGAAAAGATTTTTTTTTGTAAAGAATAAAAAAAAAATTGTGCTCTCCGTATAGAATAGCCTTGTGGTGTTGGTTGCATACCAGCATGCCTTTCCGTGGTTATAAAAGATGTGTTAAGTAATTCTACAAGTTTCAAAAGTTGTTTTTTAGCCTTAATAATGTAAAATAAATTCAATGAATATATTTTAAAAGTTTTTAACCGTGGATGGTTGTTGGTTTGTATAAAAAAGAGCAGTACAAGAAGTAAATGTCATTATGGGAGAAAAAATCTCTTGATAAGGAGAGTTCTGGAATTTTCAGTTCATTGGTATTTTATTAAACAGTCACTGTTTGATCGAGCACAAAACAACAATGTAAACATTAAATTTTAAAAAAATCTTTTTGTTTGTGTTTAAAAGAAAAGTAATATCGTTGGATATGTAATTTAATATTTTATAAAGGAAATGTCCTTGTAGTCCAATGTCATATGATGCTAGTTTTTAAGGCCTTTTTGTGCAAAGGATGTTTTTTTGCTAATTGACTCAGTCGTAAGTTGTTTTTTTTTCTGTTATACAATTTTAAAATGTTAATGCCTTTTTGTATTTATACATTTTAGAAACTGTCCTGATGATGAGTATTAAAATTCTCGAAAGCTTGACAAATTTGAAAAAGTAGTTTTATTAGCCTATGTGGTGATTATTGACTGCATCCTCACTTAAATTTTGAGTTTTTTTTTATAATTAATTTATTTTTGTTTCCTAGAATATTTTGATTAAATGAAAATATGTAAAAGCGGGCAACGCTATGCCGGTCAAGCTTAATCACGTGACTAAAAGTTTATTTGATATGAACTATTGTAGTGTAACAACCCAAATTCGTCAACAAAGTTGAAGAGGTAATATTTTGGCCAACTGTATAACAAGAAATTTAAATGAAAGAAAGGAACCTACGTTGTGTTAGATATTTTTTTATTGCGATTACCTCGGATGCGCCTCGACAAAGCAATATTTTGGGAAATTTGAGGAGAATAGGTTATGTAAATAAAACGCTAAATTTGTAAAAAAACCCTACTTATTTTATTAAATGAAATGAAAGGAGTGCCGTACTCTGCCTGGAATTCACATGTAAAAGAGCACGGCAGAGAAAACCATGATCACTATTCCAGAGAATCTAACTATGCTGTCCTGAACTTTAATAAAAGAGAAATAATAATATAGAAACTGTCCTCATACCTAGGTTTATAGTTTAATACATTCAAAACATGCCACATTTATATCGTTCAAAACTGAAGAGGTTTTTGTTAGTTTAACGGGTCCCCACCCGTAGGTACGAAGTCCCTTGTTGCGGAATCGACGCTAAAGTTGAAGGTTTGGTGCCAATATCTTATAATTTAATAAATTGTAAGTTATTCTATGAATTATTTTATTTATTGTTTTTGTTTGCCCTTTTGCGAGCTAAGATATTCGCCCATGCAAGGTCGAAAATTGTTAGTACACTCAACAAGGCTCTTATTCTCACAAACCACAAACATCGGCACGAAGGAAGAGTAAACGATTTTATTTAGATTACTTTTAAACTGAAATTATTTACAGCATAAATAGATTCCATTAAATGCATACACATGTTATATATTGTCTTTGTCAGATCAAATGAATGAGGAATAACTTTAGAAGAAAATTACAACAAGAAAACAAAATAATATGATTTAGTTAACATTAGTTAAATAATGAGAAAACATTTACTTTACCTTTAATAACATTCTTTGTCACAGAACTCAAGAACCAAAATAAAATCAATGCGCCTCGAATGGTAGTCTAGAAGCTATTATTTAACAATTCTCACCTCTGTTCGTCGCCTGATTTTCCCTCTCCTTAGTTTGTGAATAATATTTTAAAAATCAATAATTTTGTTTATGTATACAGAGTGTCTTAAAAATGAATGTTTTGAATTTAAATAAATACGCCTATTTTTAAATAGGCGGTTCATCTCACTATAGATTTTTACAATTGTTTAGTTTCGTTTAAATTGGAAGCATCTTGACAAATTATCAACAACTGTCTATTTACTTCGTGGTTCAACCATAATTTACATTTGACCAAATGTTCAATTTGTTTATAGAAAATTTTACGATATGTGACGTGCATTACTAGTCTGTTTATTGAATTAAAACCAGGAAATTCCGCGATATGTTCGGAATAAACTCTCTAGAGACGAAATTATTCAGTCGTAATAATATAACGTAGTTAAAATGTATTTGAATGTATAAATTGTTAACTTAAGTCTTATTGATGCAATTTAGCCGTAATATTGCCCAATGTGAACAATAATTTATCTATAATACTGAAGTTTAAGGAGAAAAAGTAGAGCTTAAAGTGTAGCTTTTACAGTTGATGCTCACTACAGGGTAATTCCAATTCAGCCTCCACCGTTGGGATATCGAAAAATATAGGAGATACGAAGATGGTTAAAATTTGGACAAAGTTGTGTAAAAACCACTTGTCTATATAATTATATAAAAATTAAGAAATATAAATTATAATTTTCAAAATATTTTGTATATTCAATCCATTAATGTATACTTCGTCTAATATGAATTGTACTACTAGCGCGTTCAATAGTGTTTAAGCGAAATCTAACAATTCCTTTGAACGATTTTTTATCTAACATAAATATTTTGAGAATGTGCAAACAGATTTCATATCCAAGTTTTTCTAATTGGCCAATCAATTAACGAGTTATCAGAAATAATTTTATCCAGAAACATTACCGAGTGTGTATTACAATACAATACTAATTTCTTTTATAGAAGTTTTAAAATTATTTAATTAATAGAGACACTATTTTACTTATAAACACGGCGACTTGAATAATATATTAAAAAACTTAAGCTTCATTCAGAACCTCGAAATTAGTGGTTTCAATTATACTTTGTACTTAAGAATTTACGATCGTGGAAAATGCCTAAAAATACAATTAAAATTATTAATAGAATATTCTAGGAACAGCTTGCGGTAGTCAGTTATATATGCTAGACTAATAATATGCCGAATTCGCCCATTGAGTGAAATAAATACATCCAAAAAGTTGCACGAAATAGTTTTGGTTGCATTGGTTTCAACTTCTATGCGGAGGGGGTTAATCTTCTGTTGTTATATTATATAAAAAAAATTAACCCCATCCGCAAAGAAGTTATATAAAGACTATTTAACCACCAATATATAGTTGCACGAAAGAGTTTTGATTGCATCATAAATAATAGCATTTAATCATATCGCGAAATGAGTATTTATTTCGCTCAATGGGCGAATTCGGCATATGAGTCTAACATATACATACAGAAATAATAACAATTAGGTTATAAAGGAGCTCTACACACAACGATATGATCTGTATGCCAAATTGCACAGCTAAGATCTTAAGGTCACATCGCTAGTGAGAAAAATAAACATATTTCTTTACATTTGAAACATTAATTAATGAAATGAAAAAAATTATCGATTTTTAAAATATTATCGATATTATTCACAAACTAGGGAGAGGAAGATCAGACAACGAACAGATATGATAGATGTTAGATAATAGCGTTGATTGAAAGAATTGGGGTAATAGTTTCGAGACTACTCTACTGTTCGAGACGCATTGATGTTACTTTGGTTTGTAAGTTTTGGTTATTGTGACAAAGAATTTTATTAAAGGTAAAATAAATGTTTTCTCGTTATCTAACTAATATTTACTAACTCATGTTATTTTATTTTCTGTTGCAATATTCTGTGCTAAAGATTTTCCTTGTTTATTTGATCTGACAAAAGATTTAACATATATATGTATTTAATGAAATCGATTTATGCTGTGAATAATTTCACAGCATAAAGTAATTTTTAAAAGTAATTTAAATGCAATCGTTTACTGTCCATTCGTGCCGATGATTTGGTTCAGTGTGACAATAAGAGCCTTATTGAGGGTACTAATATTTTTCTACCGTGACTGGGCCAATATCTAGCGGCCCATACATTATCAAACAAATTGCGCAACAAAGCGATGCGCAACGTTGTGTTGCACAACTTATTCAGCGGTCCATACACTATCAAACAAGTTGCGCAACAAAGCGATGCGCAACGTTCCGTTGCACAACTGCTGAACTGCATCACCCATGCACTTAGTAAAATTTTGATCAAACTTTTTATTAAAAGTTGTGCATTGTTTGAAAAACAATCATGTCCTCAAGTGCCATTGCGTCAATTATGATCGTATACTCGTATACCCTAGATGATGTCAATGATACCAAAAAAGCGAAAAAGAAAGAATTTGGATGAAAGAACCAAAATATTGCACAACGAAGCGCAACACATACGTATATAAACATTACACAACGCGATGCTAGGCAACGGCCTAGCTACGTCGAAACACAGGTTCCCATTAGAACACCGAAGTTAAGCGACGTTAGGCGATACTAGTGGATGGACGGGTGACCGGTTAGAAACTCTGTATCGTGCTGTTCAAAAAAAAGGCAAAAGTGTAAAATCTATTGACACACACTGCTCATTCACGCCGGTTCGAGGCCGGATGAGTTCGGATATCTCGTGAGTAAGAGTCGATTTAGACACTTGCCAAGTCGGTAGGTCATTGACCGTGATATGGCCGAGGACCGAGATTCGGATTCCGCGTAAACAAAGTAGGCCCCATCCAGATTAGCCCTGGCAGCAAAAAGGAGACGTTAACTGAAATATTTACTTTACTTTACAACGTGATGCGCAAACGCCTGTTGCACAAAAGAATTTAAACATTCTTGAAACTTATCAAACATTTGCGCAAAGCATCAAACGTTACCATACATTGGCAACTCGTTGCGCAACAGCCTATGTTGCGCAATTTGTTTGATAATGTATGGGCCGCTTATAGTTTAAAGATATTGGCACCGAACCTTACACCTTAGCTTCGACACTCGCAACAAGAAACTCTAGTACCTGCAAGTGAGGACCTGTTAAACTAACACAAACCTCTTCAGTTTTGAATATATTAAACTACAAACCTTGGTATGGGGACAGTTTTTGTATTATTATTATTATTTCTCTTTTATTAGAGTTCAGAACAGCCATAATTGGATGCTTTGAAATTTCATAATCTATTTTCTTCAAATTTCTTTAAAATTGCTTCAGTTGAATGCATCCGAGGTAAGTCACAATAAAAATATTTTTAACACAACGTAGGTCCCTTTATTTGATCTAAATTGTTATACAGTTCGCCAAAATATTACCTCTTTAACTTTGTTGCATCTCATTTGATCATCATCTCTTCGATGAAATCTTTATCGAAACTTCATAGGAAATCCAAAGAATAGTAAGTGAAAATAATGGATATTAATTGGTATATTTTGTTTGAAGAGCCTCATTTAAAACTCTATGCTATGATAGTATTCCTCAGTATGTATTTTAAATATTACTATAAAAAATAACCTATTGTTTTATTTGGAATTTGTATTGTCTAAATATATTTAAAGTTTGATTTACACGAAGCATCGTCCTAGCGTGTTATCCAACCTGTGAGAGATTATTTATTGACAGCTATTTGGCTCATAACTTGTATGCAAATATATGGTATACTAAAAATATAAATGTAAATAAGGATCGAGTAGCAACACAAAACAAATATATAGCGATATGATAAATAATATCTATACATTAAGGACGTCAAACAAAAAGGTAGATATTGCACTTATTCTATAAGAAGTTTAAAGTACATTGTGAAAAATACATTTCCATCAACCTAATAAAATTTTCATATGTATTTTATTCATAAATACTTACAAAGAAGTCGTTGTCTTTTAGCCTTTTATTTTTCTTTTTTGTTTGTGTTAATGCATGCAGATGATTTTATTTGTAATGTGTTCTGTAGTTTTCAAAAAAACAACAACATGAAAAAAACAGCAAAAATGGAGATAAAAAGGTAAAATCAATATTCGTTTACAAATATAATAAAATTAGTGTTTTATTGTTTTGCCCATACCAGTATATAAATCACTATGAACTATGATCGTCTTTTCCTATATACAGACAGGTATTCGGTCTTGTTCATATTTACTACCAATCCAAATTGTTTCGAGTCTTTCTTAAGCATCATCTCGGTCTCCTGTTATTAAAACTTGATCATCGACGAAGAGTAGAATATAGGGCATAGAATTCCCAATTGGCAGACATCTTCTTTGGCAAATATCTTGAAGAGTATCCTTGTCTGAGGAAACAATACATTCTTCAGAAGTGTTTTTCCCACTTCCCAGATTTTACATTAAGATCATTTGTTTTCTCATTCCCTTCTATCCCTTGGTGAGCTAGCACCCAGATTAGAAGGAGTTTGTGTTCTTTGCCTGATTTGTTTAACCTCTCTAGGCATTCTTTAACCAACTACGAATGGATTGATACCGTGTTGATGGGTTTTAACGGTGCTTGATTATCAGATAATATGGTAATTTCTTGTTTCCGATAGTTCCTAACTACTAAGATAACTTGTACGCATCTTTCGATAGCGTAGATTTCTGCCTGTAGGATGCTAGGATAGTTGCACATTGTTTCAGAGTTTTTAGCTGTCGACCAAACACTTCGATTTTTGATCCTGCATATGTTTTGGAAGCATTAGTGTACCAAGTTATGGGTATGACTTTTTAATTGCTGAGCAAACGGTTTTCTCTTCCAATTTTTTTATTGCTCAATACTACATTGAGGTGGTTCTCAAAGTTGTACATTCTTAGTATGTCATCCATTGGGAATCAGAGGATTGGTATTTCCTTTTTAAGGTTGATTCTCACTATACCTCCCATATCAGCTCCCTTCCGTTTCCGTTTACATAAAATATTATATCATGTAAATGAATAGGACAATGCACACTATCCGTTCCGTTTTGCTTCCGTTCCATATCCTTTCCTTCCATACTTTTTTTGACGGACGGACTGAAGCGTGTCGGAAACAGCATTGTCCAGTTCTTATATTTGTACCAGCTCTGTTAAAATTTTGCTAATATTTATTTATTCTTTCACCTCTTCATTAAATCTATTACCTTTTTCAAAAGATACAAATTTTTAAAATAAAACTATCATAATGATATAAATTGTACAATAAAAAGTATGGAACTGATACGGAACGGAAGCTTCCATATAGTCTCAATACAATAAAAAATACGGAACGGATATGGAATGGATATGGAATGGAAACGGAAGGTATAGTGAGAATCAACCTTTAAAGGTGTTCCAAAATACATACCAATCTCTGGGATTTGCACAGGGTTAATTTTGCCGTACGTTGCTCTAGTTTTGTGTACCAAGCAACTGCTCCATAAGTATTCATGGGTCTTACTATATCATGGTATACAACAAGCGCAAAATGTTAGAGGCACATCTCTAGAATATTCTATTAATTTTAATTGTATTTTTTAGACATTGTGAATAATCATAAATTTTTGAAGTAAAACTTTTTACGCGCGCGGGGAGTAAAAATTCTAGTAGTGGGAACTATCGAATGAATACTATCGAAATATTCGATAGTTGCAATTCATTCGAATAATTCGATAGCTAGTAAGAAAACATTCGTTGAAAACTATTCGAATAAAAATTATCGAATAGATGCGTCATCTGCCTTGAAATATTGTATTCTAGTAATTCGGCAGCAAAAACCATTCATTTATAAAATTCATTTATTCGTCAGGATCGTCATTTATTCGTCAGGATCAATTTTAATAAACCCGACAGCGGTCGGTGGCAATGCTATGAAAGAAGCCGGCATCTTTGATTTTTGCGGAGTCAAATAAAGATAAGGACACATTTTTTTTATTGAGGTGCTAGTATTTACACAGAAAATATATTATGAAGGGCGCTGTTGCCATATATTCGTATTAGTTGGTATTAGCAAAGAATATTATTCTTTAGCATTAGTTAGTTAGGGATAGTATGTCTATATGTTTTGCATTTTTTTATTAATATTCTGTTGTTACACTGCAATAATACTTTTTATTTTGGATGTAGGAAATGATTTTTAATGTTTTTAAGCAAAGACTGGTTAAATAAATAATAATAACAGTAATAATTTGTTGTACCTATTAACAACAAAATTTACAATCATTTAATAATATAAACATTTTTTTTAAGTAGTAGCAAAATATAAACAACAAATAGAAGTCAAAAGTATTTATATTAGATCCTATTTAAAAATAATATAGGCTCTAAATGGCAACGTTGGTTTATTAAATAATAATAATTACAGAACTAATTTGTTATATTAACAACAAATTTTAAAATCATGAAATATAAACATTTATTAATTTTCTAAGCATGCAGTGTAATGGAAGGAAAATATAAATAAAAAATTAGAGATCAAAATTTTTTATATTACTTTTTATTACTTTATATTACTATTTAAAAATAATATTTACTTGTGCTGGCATTTACTTAAAAAATAAATGAAATATTTCTTCGCAAAAAACTACATGTAAGAGAATTAGCATAAACAAAATACAAACATTGTTAACTTTTTTTTTAAATTGGCACGTGTAAAACTTTCAATTTAATTTTCTCACCCCAAAATTTGAGTTCGATAACTATTTACTTAACCACTTACTTAAATATGATTATTAAGTTCAACTAATTTATATTATTAAAACATCTAAAATACAAATATGTATTTTTTAAATTAATTGTAAGTTCATCTCATCTCTCTTAAAAATTGCTACTTCTCAAAATTGCCCATTAAAAAAATGCAATCTAACCTAACCATAATATACCATATAAAATTAAATAATTGAAAGATCGGGCTACGGAAAATCACACAAATTTTCGGAAAAATTTTGACCACTTCGCACACAATCGTCAATTAAAAAAAACTACTATTTTAGTATTTTAAATATTTTAATAAACGCAAAAATCGTATAGTATTTACAAGGCAAAGTTATAAAAATTTGGAAGAACTAATAATGCACTGACGCATACAAAAATCAAACGAATACAAAATTTCATTTATCAAAAGCATTTGATAGTCGTGACGCAACGATAACCATTTAGTCGCATGGCGAGGTTGTCACATATGCTTTAGTATACAAATGAATGAATGATTTTATTCGAATAAAACCATTCGATAGTTAAAATCATTCATTCAGTAACCATTCGATAGTCTAATTCATTCGATAGTTCCCATCGCTAAAAAATTCAAGGCCGTGACACTCGGCCTTGAAGCGTGACGGGCGTGACTCGCGAGCAATGCGCGACCTAGCGAGAGGAACAGTGATAGTGGCAGTGGGGCCACGGCTACCGTATTCGGGGTAGATCTACCCCTTTGTAAAACAATATCCGCTATCTCGTGATAATCTACCCCGATGAAAAATAAACTTGTGGCAACACTGGGTAACGATCTGTGCTATACGCGGCTAAGAAAATCACTATAATAAACTTGATATTGTACCAACCTTGTGTACTAGGAAGTAAATTTTCAGGCATATTTTCATCGATAGGTTTGTTGCTTCTGAATAACGGTTTAGGTAAAGCATCTAGCTCATTTACCAGCTCAGAATTATAATTTAGAGTTAGTAACTCGCATTTTCATTGGAGGACACTGTCATATTTATTTCAAACTAGTAATCAACGAGAATATTCGTATAATTTAATAAAATTACTGTAAATCATTATATATAATGAATTTTTTGTAATTGAGCTGCAATTTCTGGAAAATGATGGAGATAAACAATTGTGATTGATTAAAATTTTAATTTAAGATGAAATTTTTGTTAACAACATTCTGAGAATTCGAATAATGAATTGAATGATGACAAGTGATATCTGTCTAAAAAAAGACAGCGATTTAGAGTGACAATTTTGATTATGCAAAAGAAATACATATTCTTTGAGTTTACTGGTTGCCTAACGATTAACATTAATTCAAAAATAAATCCCCAACATGAATAATGAACAAAACATTTAAACAAAAACAGACCACAGACCACACAAAACAAATTGTTGATTAGTAGCAGTTAGTAGTAATCAGAGATATAGATGTGGTAATATTTTGGTTTAATGGCCACAGCTGCCAGGCTATCCTGCCGAGTGATAGAATTATCGTTTTTTAATAAAAATTAAAAAAAAAACATTATAAAATTATAAAGCCATAATGGTATACGATTTTATATTAACTCTATTTTTTGAAGCTTATAAAAGCATTAATAAAAGCATATATATATATATATATATATATATATATATATATATATATATATATATATATATATATATATATATATATATATATATATATATATATATATATATATATATATATCCTTCAATTCAATAGTTGTTTCACTTCAAATATACGCACATAGTGCACACACAATTTTTTTTATTAAGTATAATTGAAACCACTAATTTATTCCACTAATTTCGAGGTTCTCGATGAAGCTTTATTTATTAACTTTATTTGTGTTTTGTATGTAAAATATTATATATTTTTTTAGTATAAATATTTTAGCGGCAAATACCAAGAGTGTATTGTAGTTAAAGTAAAAATGCTTTTCCAGCACCATATCGTGCTCGATATCGTTTTTCCAATATCGCTCTCTCGTATTCTTGACTATAAATTGAAAATGCATTTGGCAACGAATTTTTTTTTCTGCCACAGTAATAATCCTCGTTGATTTTTGCCCTTTTCAGGTTCAAAGTTCCTATGCTCCGAAGTGATAGCGCCGATACGCAGCGAGGTGGATGACATCAGCTTAATCATCATCAACTTCGAGGATCTCACGACGGCTCCGGCGCCGTCTCTTGAAAGCAGCCCCGTCGGCAAAAATAGGTTAAGTAAATGTAAGTATCTCACACAGATAGGCGTCCATAGAATGCATCACGGTTTTTGTTTAATACCTACTCAATCGTATTATGAGTTTCTTCTTTAATTACACATCAACTCGGTCGTGAATTTTGACGCTTTCTACAGTATGTCCCCGGATTAGGTTTACAAGAGAAAACTTTTTCATTAATGACATTTTAAGAAAAATATATTAATATAGTTTATATAACATTCTTCATAAAAAATTTTGCTTATTTCAAAATGGTTAATCCCACTTTATACTTTTTCTCATTTCCATATCGTTTTAGAAAAAATATAAAAAACATGAAAATGCACACTTGCTATGCACTAAAAGTAAATGGATGGGTTGTTTAAAATTTATGAATGAAAAAAAAGCAACCTTATCGAATTTTTCTTATTTAAACATATTGTAAGATCCCATCCCAAGTGGTTCTTAAGCTATGTGTTACGTGTTATGTGTTAAATGTCGAGTTTTTAAATTATCGCGATTACTGACATTTTATCGTTATAAAAAAATGGACACCCTAACGATATCCTTATAATTCCATTTCAGATGCTTAGAAACATATCTAATGATTTTATCTAGTCATCTTTTCGAAAAAGAGTCTTTTAAAAAATTAAAGCGGTTTGCGATCGTGATTTTAGTACTTGATAAGGCGTACCGACAACACCGCAACAGCACACCGTTGCATTTCTCTCATTCCCACTTAATAAGATCCCTATGCGATTTACTTCCACACATGTAAATACCGACCCAAAAGTAACAGTTGCCAGCACGGTATATTTTAATTTCATCAGTGTCAGTACACACAACCGCAATGCCTTTGTGTGGCTTTATTAGAAAGGTAAATAAAAACACTCAAATATAAATTTCCAAATATCGATAACTATCCACAAAACTAAGCTTTAGTTCGGATTTTTCTTATTAACGATTCTGAACAGTCCTAAAAAACCGATTCTAAAAAACGTGAAGTAACCTAATACTAAGGGCTGGCAAAGGTTAGTTCTGTATGTACGAAGAGTGCAATGCGTTTATAATGTACTGAACAAAGAGAGAACACTAAACACGTTGCCAAACATATAAAATAAACCGAGAAACTGTGCACATTGCTAAGAGACGTGGAAGGGGATATATCAGATTTGTCGCAGTCCAACCAGTCGACCGAATCAGTACCTCTGTCAGTACTTCCAAGGGACAAATTCCAGGGACAGGTGTACATCATGCGTTCAGCTTCACGATTTAATTACGTCTTGCGATACTTTATTTGTTTATTTATTAACGAGTCGTTGTAATTTACCCTACAGCTTGAAAATTTTTAAGTGCAAGTTGCATTTTTGGTAAAAATAAGTGGAATTGAGTTGATGTTCGACAGTGGTCGCGCTATTTGAACTCTGATCTCTGAAAATAATTGATTGTAGTTTTTTCAAAAACTTTCTTAACATTAAATTTCTGCTATATTTTCTTCGCAGAAGGTATGTGAAAATCTTTATAAATAAAAAAGTTACACGATTGCTGAAAATTGCTATGCACTAAAAGTAAATGGATTGGTTGTTTAAAATTTTTGAATGGAAAAAAAGAACCTTGTCGAATTTTTCTTATTTAAGCATATTGTAAATGATCCGATCTTTAAAATAAAAAAAAAGTTTTGATGTCTAAAGCGGTTCTTAAGTTATGGCGTGTTATGTGTTAAAAAGTTGAGTTTTTAAATTATTGCGATTACTGACGTTTTATCGTTATAAAAAATGGACAGCCTATAACGATATCCTTATAATTCCATTTCAGATACTCAGAAACATATCTTATGATTTTATCTAGCTATCTTTTCGAAAAAAAGTCGTTTAAAAATAAGCGGTTTGCGATCGTGATTTTACTTCACTTGATAGGGAAAGGCGTACCGGCAACGGCGCAACAGCACACCGTCGCATTTCTTTCACTCCGACTTAATAAGATCCCTATGCGATTTACTTCCAAGCATGTAAATACGATTCAAAAGTAACAGTTGCCAGCACGGTATATTAATAATTGTTATCTATACTTCATATCAAATAAACTTTTAGTAGTTATTAGACTTGACCGGCACAGCGTTGCTCACTTTTACATATTTTCTTTTAATAAAAATATTTTAGGAAACAAAATAAATTAATTATAAATATGTAAAAACAGTTATTATTTACATCAACAAAACTTACCTCCTTAACAGCACTTATGGGACATAAAGGGCCATTGCTACCGCTTTCCCGTTCAAAATATTCTAATAAAGTTGCGATGAGTTTTTACGGCTATTAAGGTACATTCAGGCTGAGAGCGTCGAGCGTCGCGTCGCGTTTGCGTCGCGTCCGCCCCATTGAACTCGAACCCCGACACTCAGCGGACGCTAGCGCAACGCCAAATGCGACGCTGTCTACCTGAACGGTCTAATTTAAGTTAAGTGAATTGATTCCATTTCGACACGCGTACGCGACGCAAACACGACGCGACGTTCGACACTCTCAGCCTGAATGTACCTTTAGCAACCTTGTACACTTCGCACTAAAAGAGGTTATAAAAAGAACATTGTTCGACTGCAAGGTCTACTAGTAATTTTTTTTTAAGCTTACGGTATCACAACACAATTTATTTAAACCAAAAACTCGTAATATATAAAACTAAAGTGTCAAAACGAATGACAATGTCAGAAAATAAATAAATAAATGTGGCAGCTTGACATTTTTTACAACAGAGTTACTACCTGAATCCCCAGCGGGAAATTTAAATTCCAGTTAGTCAGCTCGGCACCGAATATCTCCATGGTTAGCAACAATGAATTTACAAATCGCGCCCTCGATTACGTAACTAAAAGTTTAATTGGTATTGAATATATGAATCTATAATGCTTAATATCGATAGTTTCGATATATCGATAGGTATCGATATATCGATAAGAATCAAAATATTAATAGGTATCGATATACCGATAGGCATCGATATATTGTTAGGTAAAGATAAATCGATAATTTTTAAGTCACCTATTGTTATTCGATATATCGATAATTATCGATAAAATAAATAAAAAAATCCCATCCTTAGTAATAAATCCCTAAAATTAATTCATTACTAACGGTCGTGAATGTATTTTCAGTAGTATTATTTACATTTTTGATATGAAATTCAGGGGATATTTATTATCATCCACTTGTTTTCAATTGTTCTATCTAACACTTTTGAAGTCGACAGAGCCCGTGCCTCGTTCCGTCAGAGTCTTCGCCTCGGCAGAGGGCGCGCCCTACGACTAGGAGGATACTTGACACCTCCCAGTGACGTCACAGCCGCCGAAGAGGAGGAGGAGACGTTGGAACAATGGTGAGTGGTGTGTGGTATTAAGTAGAAATTAATTAGGTCTGACGCATCCGATCTTTGACAGATTAATTAATTTTATTTACCACTGCCTACTAAAAGAACGTGAGAGATGCGGAACAAAGTATTTCTACCTGACGAATTCTACTAAGTATCATTTACTTATTTTTCACGTTTTATTCTGTCTTATTATTCTTGATTAGTGTAATACCGTATGATCGAAAAAAACGGCGTCTAGTTGGCTTGGAAACAACGATGTACATATAAAATGACAGCGATCTTCATTTCATAGCCATCGCTGACGTTTTTTTCGTTTATACGGTACAATAATCGATTAAGATAAATTAACATATTAAACATACTTAAGTGTTTATGAATAATTATAGTTATTATCAGTAATTTATTAAATATACAAAAGATAACGAGTTTTGTCTAAATGTTATTACAAAACTTGATTTTGTTTCCCATTTTTGTTCAATTTATGATAATGTAAATGATGTACAGGGTCCGGCAATAGTGCGTCGGGCTCCTACAATAAAAAACTTAGAAATTTTGTTTATGTGCAAACCTAAAGTATACAGGGTGGTCCGAACTGTATTCCGGAAACTTCGGCAGCATATTCTACAGATAAAAATAAGTAAAAAAGTTCTTATAAATGTATGTCCTAAAATGCTTAGTTTCGGAGATACAGAGTGTAGAAGTTTCATTTTTATTTCGATTTTTTTCAAATAATTTCTGAAGTAACGTCAATATTTGGATGAAAATTGGTGTCTAGGAGTTTTTTGTCATGATAAATTTGATTTTGATGTCAATATGACTCCTACTGGTAGAGGGCGCCACCTACATTTGTTTTAACCTTTGAATAAGAAGACTAAGGAAGGAGCATATCAAAAATCTTAGGTACACCGCGATGGGCCTCAAATATGGCCGACTTAAATTCCGGTTTATGAGTGTCGTTAAGGAAACTTAATATTTTTTATAAAATTATTTTCTTTTATGTAATTTCTTAGATTAAGATTAATTATTTTAATTTCTTTAAATTTTAAATTGCCGCACTTATACCTGCTTCCTGCCACATTAGTGTACGCATGCCCGAACACTAGGAAGTGTGAAACACAGTCCATTACAAACCGTCGTACGACGAAATTGGTCAGCTAACCGGTACGCGCCGAAAGTCTGAACTTAAAAGTTAAATCCCTTCAAAGACGATTTATGTTAGTGTATGTGTGAAAATTAGCGCTGAGAAGATCAAGATCGAGAAGAGGGCCCTCTGAAGCTGTCTGAGACGACCATTAAAGGTAGGAGCAGGTTTCTCATTTCTCTGTGCGGTTTCTCCCATCTATTAACGTAATTTTCATTGATAAAATAAGACCAGTCAAACTAAAATTTAAAATTAATACAGTCCACAACTGCATTTCTGCACAGTCGTTCTAATTTTATTTAAAAAATGTAAAACTATGATGTAGGGTAGACACGTAATAAAAAATCGAAATAAAAATGAAACTTCTACACTCTGTATCTCCGAAACTAAGCATTTTAGAACATATATTTATACGAACTTTTTGACTTATTTTTATCTGCAGAATATGCTGCCGAAGTTTCCGGAATACAATTCGGACCACCCTGTATACTAGGATGTATTTAAAAAAAATTAACTTCTACAAGGTGGCTCAAAAAAGTGTGAGTGGATCGGGATGATTTTTTTAAATGGAACACCCTCTAATTTAATGCATTTTTGGCTTCTTTCCATATCACTTTACGTAATCCTAAGATATGAGTAAATATATTTCGATAGATTCAGAGATATTAATAAATATATAAAAATTATATAGTTTTCAGTTTTTCTTTAAAAAAATATTAAAAATACGACTACTGTCCCGAAATCAAAACTATATTAAGTATTTACTTCAGATAGTCTGTACTTTCTTTGATATACATATTGTAATCATAAATCATACAGGGTGTTCAAAATTAAATAAAGATAAACTTTGTAAAAGTTAAACTAATTTTTCTTCGTTTTTTTTTTAATGGAACACCTGGTATGTTATTTTTTTAATAGAAGAATAATTAAAAAATGGAGATTTTTTTTGTATTTAGAGTATTTCAAAAATTTTAACGGTCGCGTTAATTCGATATTCGCGGTTTAATTTTTCATACAGCGTTTTCCACAGTAAATTTCAGGCGTCTAAATGCAAAAACCCGACAAGTCGAAGTGAAAATTGAGTTCTATACACTATTTACTTCGTTATCCCAAGAAAAACTCCCTGAATTACATTTTTATTCAAGATATTTTCAAGAAATAATGCACCACATAAATTCAGTGCTTTACATTTATTATTCGTTTTAATACTCATAATATTTTAAATAATTTTTTGTGTATTCTGTAAAATTTATTTCAATGGATTTGTCGGGTTTTAAAGCCACCCAATGATTTTTGTCTCCAATTTTATTACCATTTGAAATTGTCATAACATAACACGTTACCCAGTTTGGGTTATTTTTCACTTAATTTTTACTACCCGAAAGAGCGTTACATCACACAAACTTTGTAGCTAAGAATTTTATAGTTTCAGTAGCTACAATAGTAAAAACTAAGATACTTGAATATATGACAAAGCCACGATTGTAAATTTTTGCATTTGACTGCATGAAATACAAAGCCGGAAAGTTATGATTTCTGTCGTATATCTAGCGCTGCTGTCGAAAATTTAAAAATCGTCTAATTTCGTACAACAAAAAATATTTTGTCAAAAATTATGAAAATGAAAGATGATCGTTTTAGTCGTTTTTGTTTTTAGCCCCTTAACTTCCAACTCGCCCACGCCTATACTCTCCGAGCAGACGTGGGTGACGCGGACCGAAGCCCCCCAGGTGCCCCATGCCAGTCCCCCCGCTCCCTTCCACGTGGGAGCCGTGCATCGGACTCCCGACTACACTGCACTGACAATAAGTCACAGCGCGCCCACCAGTCATCAGGCTAGTTTTGAAAGGGGCGAAAGCCAGGAACGGGGGGTAATTGGTACTAGAAATAATGGTAACAACGGAAGCAATAATAGGTAAGAAATGAGAAGATTCTTCGAAATTGTTTACAAACTTTAACTTGAAAATTAATCGAAATTAATCTGGATTGAGAAAACGCTCAAGTTCAACAATTTGTTTTATTGCAATTGAGTTCAACGATTTGTTTTATTGAGTTTAGCAAGAGGCTATACTGGACGAAGTAGTGGCGATCGAATCACAACACAACGATCTACAAAATGTGGATCAGCTGCGTTTTGCGGGGATACACTTTCGGGTGGACATGATCCTCAAAGATTGTGTATCTCAAGAATCGGCGAATTGGTTGGTGGAAATCCCACCTAAGCTTAAAAAATTGGCAAGGGCCGGAACTGGTTGCAGTAAAGGGAGAAAACATCCCTAAAGCGGCGGCCATCATGGTCTTTCTGCCGAGGATTAAAGGGAAAGACACCACCTACCTGCTGAGCCTTATCCAGGGTCAGAACTTCAATGTAAGGACATCGAGTTGGGAGGAGGGTCATGGTGAGGTCCTCACAATAGGAATTGACCTCAAATCCAAGGAGGCAATAGAGAAAGAGGGATATATTCTCTATTATAGATACGGGACAACACCGGTATCAGGTTTAAGGAGAGACCAAGTTAAAGAGGTGGAGAAAATGGAGACAGATCCTCCAGCCTCCACCTCACGGGTTTCTCAGCCGGAGGCAAGCTCCTCGACTGTGAAGGGCGGCACGGAGGGCCAAACTCCAACTGTGGAAGGGTGTGTACCCTCGGAGGAAGAACTGTTGTCATAGGAGGTTGGGAAATACCCTGTCCCCTCTACAACAGGGGTATGATGGGTTATAGATTGTATGATGACTCAAGGAAGGGGGGCACAATAGATCTTTAAGGTCGCAGTGATTAACCCCTCCCCCCTCTTCCTCATTCTACATATTTGATAACCCATTGGTCAAAAATTGAATTTAGACATATACTGCTGTTTTTAATAGCTTATTGCAATGCTATTAAGTACAAGGCAAGTTTTACATATTATTTCATATTACATCAATCCATCGGTATTCAGCGTATTAATATGATTGTAAATTGTATGGGAAGGGGTAGCTAATGGCGCGACCTTATTATAGATATATTGTGTCCCTCTTTCTTGAGTTATAACTCATCCTACAATCTCAGGGCTTTGACAAAAGCCATTATCTGAGCTGAGTCGGGTCTACAGTGTTCCCCATCTTCGATATCAGTCGTAACAAAGTTTATGGCACGAATGGTTGTCGTTCCGGCGCACCCAATGACGAGGTATTCTATAATTTTCCGATTTTCTTCACAGAATCTGCATTCGCCGTTGTTTCTTAGCTTCAATCTACTGAGGTGCTCAGGAGAGTGAGACAGTGTCCTGTTAAAAATCCCCTGACAATCCGAAGCTTGTTTTTATTTAAATCATGGAAAATGTTTGACTTTTCTCTGTAAGTTCTGAGAAATTTCTTGAGCCGTTGGAGGATTTCCTTTCTAGGTTCTTGAGTTCTGCTTTTTGTTGGTTTCTACTTGGGAAGCAGAAATGTTTTGGTCTAGTTAGTGGAGTGTTTACTCCATTTCTAGCTAGATTGTTTGTTTTGTCATTGCCTTCTATCCCTTGGTGGGCTGGTACCCAAAGTAGGAGGACTTTATTTTCTTTGTCTAATTGGTTCAGTTGGTTTTCTTTAAGCATGCTTTGTCGCACTTCGAATTGATGGTTACTGAGTTTATCACTTTTAATGCTGCTTTACTATCGGATAAGATGGCTGTTTATTGTTTCCAATAGTTCCTATCTAAGATAAGTTGTACGCATACTGCGATGGCGTAGATTTCTGCCTGAAGGATGCCGTGGTAGGTGCCCATTGGTTCGTATAGTATCTAGTTTTTGGCCAAATACGCCTTTCCCTGTTCCTGCTTTGGTTTCGAAGCATTATACCACGTTATGGTATGGTCTTTTACTTGCCGAGCAAACGTTTCTTCCTTCCAACTCTTTTTATTTTTCAATACTACAGTGAGGTGTTACTCAAAGGTCTACATCGATACGATAATATGAAGTGAAATCGAGCACATGGTTATTTAGTTAAAGAAATAGTAAACATATAAAAGATACCGTAAAAATGTTGATGTTCAAATATCCGTGTTTGTGTTGGAGCTGTGATAAGCTTTAAAAGTAATTACCTAAACGGCTTGAAGCAATGAAATACATTGCATTTTATATTATGCAAGTTATGGTGAAGCTATGAGTAAATCTGCTCTTTTTGTAGTCTATACCTAGACTAGTGCAATACTCGTAGCTTTCAACAGCACAAGGTTAATAATAACTTTTACATAACATTGTTAAATAAAAGTACAAAAGGAGTTCGTCGGCTATAACTTTTATTTTATTTTAACTAAGAGTAGTTCTGACTTTGATATCCATTGTCTTGCTAACAAGCGAAGACTATATTTTAATATACGATGTTCATCTTCTTTCGGCTTGAATGCTTCGCCACTATGATATCGGAATTCCATTTCATTTTGAACTCACTATTAATATATGAATGAGAATGCGGTATTTTAAAAATCCGGAACTCATCTACATATTAGGTTTAGAGAACTATCCTACAATTTTTCTAATCTGACCCAATTATTTTTTTATTCAAAAAGGTAATTTGTAAATTATTGTACAGGGTGGGTCAAATTCGACGCTTTTAAATGGAAACACCCTTTTCTATAGGAGATAGACGAAAACTAATATCGGTGTCTGGAGCTCAATTTTCATCAAAAACATGATGGTGAAAACCGCACATCAATATCTGTTACCGTTTCGGAGTTACGGGGTGTTTTTCAAAAATGTGCATTTTTAACAAATCGCTGTAACTTTTTTGCTATCGAAAATTTTGCATTTCTATAAAAACATTTCCAAGGCACCTTTTTACCTAGAATTTAATAGTTTAAGTATAATTTTTTTTAAATTAATAATTTAAGAGTTATCAACAGAAAAATTGATTTTATATTTGGGACACCCTCTATATTTTTAATTAACTGAAAAGAATTTAAAATTACTTTTCTAAAAATATAGCACACTTGATATTTTGTTATAATCCCCTTCGAAATACAGCATTTTTAAAAGTTCGCCACTTTTAACTAGTAGACTTTGGACCCTTTATTGATGATATGCCCTTAATGGAACTCGAAAACATATTTTTCCAGCAAAACGACGCACCGCCTCTGATCGCTGAAGTTATCAGCAAATTTTTGCATCCAATTTCAAGAATAATTGAATAGCCAACCAAGATTCCAGCCGTTGGCCGTCGAGGCCGCCTGACTTAGTGCCCATGGATCTAATCCTATCGATATATTTGCGGAAAAATAAAGGTTCTAAATAAAAAATCTAGACAAGAATTAGAAATACTTAGCAGTTATGAGAGGGTATCTTTCACCCCTACTGAGTTAATGAATTCCGCGAGAAATGTTCAAAAACTGCCCGGTCTGTCCATAACAGAAGACGGTCGATATGTCGAACACCTATAGCAAAATCTCATGTCTTGGTTTGCTATTTATTTTTCTTGTTATTAGATAGAGTTTAAATGTGTTGATGTTGATTAAATATATTTTAAATAGTTATAAAATTCTGCATCTCTCATAGCAAATATTATTTTCGTTTTAATTGATGCTCATAGCTAGATTTTTTTGCATTACAGAATTTTTATATACTCTATATCTCGAAGAAAAATCGAGCAAAATATCAAGTGTGTTATATTTTTGGAAAGGTAATTTTAAATTATTTTCAATAAATTAAAAATACATAGGGTGTCCCATATAAAAAATCAAATTTTCTGTTGATAATTCTTAAATTATTAATTTTAAAAAAATTATACTTAAACCATTAAATTCTACGTAAAAAGGTGCTTTGGAAATGTTTTCATAAAAATACAAAATTTTCCATAACAAAAAAGTTACAGCGATTTGTTAAAAGTGCATATTTTTGAAAAACACCCCGTAACTCCGAAACGGTAACATATATCGATATGCGGTTTTCACTATCATATTTTTGACAAAAATTGAGCTCCAGACACCGATATTAGTTTTCGTCTATCTCCTATAGAAAAGGGTGTTTCCATTTAAAAGCGTCGAATTTGACCCACCCTGTACTCTTGTACTTTAAAACAATACTTGTAGCTTGTATATCAATCAAAACGTTATGGTACACTGAAAAATATCTGTAACATCATTTTATAATTAGAATTTTATTAGGGGTACTCTTATATTTAAGTGTATAGTTAAATATATTTAATTTATGTTTTATCTTTTCAGGCATTTACATTATTCCAATCAAAACGCTATTAGTGTACATAAAGTAACGCATGCCACAAGTTTAGATGCCATAGCTAGGAGACAATGTTTCAGAACGGGATATCCAGCACAAACTTTATGTAAGACAATGTATAATTTAAAACAGATTTTATTAAATATATTGAATGCCTGTCCCATAGTTATATATAAAAACTATAGAGGGTGGTCAGAATTCTATTCGGAAAATTTCGTCAGTATAATTTTTCAACTATAGTCATATTTGCGTGAAAATTGGTGTCTCGGTGTTTTTTTACATGTTTTATTACTCTTCAAAACAATAAAAACATATTATGTAGGTGTCGCTCCCTACAAGTAGGAGTCATACTGGCATCGAAATCGATTTTTTTATGTCTACACCCTGTATCTCCAAAACGAAACATTTTAGGACATAAAATTTAGACATTTACATGAACTTCTTTACTTAATTTTATCTGCAGAATATACTGCCGAAGTTTTTCGAATACAATTCAGACCACCCTGTATTTGTAATCGCAAAACATTTTCCGATGCACGTCATCGACACTAAGACACTAAAGTCTATAAACCTGACTAAATGAAATTTTGGCAAAAATGTTTAAATTTGTTGTATAATTTAAGATGCCGAGCAGCTCTTCATTTTACTTTCTAGAGCAAATGATTGTAACAGATATTTTATTTACATTAAAGCTGCAAAAATTAGTTTAAACCGAATTTTATTATCCCTATGTTGGTCACATTGCGCCGTATTCAGCAATGTTGTCCTTTATTATTTGACAATTATCCTAGTTTCAGTCATTATTTTGTCATTGTTAATTCTCGTTTTTTTGTCTATTTTCACAGTCTTTTTTAAAAATTGCACTTTTAAGCACAATCAGTTCTTTTAAGAACTAAATTTTCTAGTTTTTGTACTGCATTTCTTGAAATTGTATGTTGAAAATATGCCGAAGCATTTAAACAGTCGAAGCAAAGAGTTTGTAGCTTCCCTGTTTCTTTATTACCCTTGACTGCAGTCAGAAAAGTAAGTTTGATTGATAAGCACATTATAACACTTTCTAAGTTAGTTTTTATTAAATTCTGTGATTATTAGTTTGTGCATTAATAGCACACTCTTGTTATTACCACTTAGGCGTTGTAAGATGTACAGGGTGTCCCATTTTGGTTGAAATCATAAGATAGAATGGTGCGGTTTGCACAAACCTGTGCCACTTTTTTGTCAAACGGAAGATGCCGTAAACAAAATTTTCTCAGCCCTTTTTGTTTTTGAGCTACAGGGTCTTTTTGAAAATTTTGCAATTTGGGACACCCCTTGTATCTCTGTTATTGGAAAATGTATCGAGACGATGAAAACTGTTTGTTCTAGAACTTTTTACGTAGAATACAGTGGCGTAGTCTGTTATTCTACAAAAATAATCTTTTTAAAGATATGAACTAAAGTTATGTTTTCTTAAATGGAACACCCAGTATATTTATAAATTATATGATGGCTTGCCATAAACTTCTCAAAAATATATATCACTCGATATTTATTTTCACTATTTACTGCAATATTTAAAAAAAAATATTTAAAGATCATATTTATTAGTAGGCCATGATTAATAATAAAAGAAATTAAAGAATTATTAAAAGTATACTATCTGGCTCTAGTTTTATTTTGAGAGCCACTAATAAATTCTTTATTTATTAGTGAAACTTAACTCTCTACCGCTATTTGTAAAGGAAGCTACCATATCGGAACTTCTAAATATTCCTTTAGCTAATTTACGTGAAATATACTTTCAGCTAGATGGGGCTTCCCCTCACAACTTAACTTACGGACTAATTTACTATTAATAGACTTAATTTTGTTAAATTATTATTTATCAAATCAATGAATTCGAACCAATGGACCCATATGATGGCCTTCCTGATTCCCGGATTTGTCCGTTCTCGATTTCTGATTTTAGGGATTTTTGAAATATGAAACATATCGTGGCAACTAATACAATGTCGAACACCTGGAAAATGTTTTAATAATGCGAGCTAATAATGCAAGCTGTTAGATATTTGCAACCCCATCCCGTTATAAAAAAAAAGAAAAATATATTCAGAGATTCAGCGGTAACAGTTCAAAAGTAAAATATAAAAATGCTAAATAAAATTTTAATATGTGTATGACTGTTTTAGTAAATACCTTAGTTGATTTTGTTATTTATCACGGCCTACTAATAAAGAAAATGATATATTTTAAATATTGCAATCAATAGTGAAAATAAATATAGAGTGATATATATTTTTCAGAAGCTCATAGCAAGGCAGATCATATGATTTATAAATATACAGGATGTTCCATTTGAAAAAAACATAACTTTAGTTCATATTTTCAAAACTATTTTTTTCGTAGAAAAACAGGCTACGCCACTGTATTCTACGTAAAAAGTTCTACAAGAATCAGTTCCACCTTCTCGATATCATCCATAATAACGGAGATACGGGGGCTGTCCCTAATTGCAAATTTTTCGAAAAGACCCTGTAGCTCAGAAACGAAGAGGGCTTTGAAAATTTTGTTGACAGCATCTTCCGTTTGACAAAAAAGTGGCACAGGTTTGTGCAAACCGCATCCTTCTATCTTCATTATAAACGGAGATACCGTATGATTTCAACCAAAATGGGACACCCTGTACATCAATAAATAAATAACTCCATAATAAGGCTTATAATAATCTTCATACTGGACTATTTTTTGCCAATATATAGTAAGTAAAATAAGCTATAAAACAAATAAATCAATTAATCACTAAAATATTAGTTATTAAATTAAAAATAAAACGTAAAACTCTTTAAAAATGATATAATAAATATTTTGTTTGTCAATTTTAAATTAAGATTCATCTCATAAATGCATCACAATCTGGCAGCGTTGTCGTCATCGCTTGTCACTCAAAATTGATCACGTGCATCGGAAGTTGTTTTGCGATTACTCATATATTAGAAATGTGTTCGCAAATTCAAATTTTATTAATATTCTTAAAAACCAAAAAATATTGATAAATTTCGTCCGAAAATCTACCCACAGGTGCGTTTGGAAGTACATTGCAACATCTTTAATCGGAACAGTTAATTGTAACGGTTTAATCCGATTAGCAAATCGAAACGCTGAAAAAAACATGTTTTTAAGATGTTGAAGTTTGAAATTACGCGCGAATTTGCAAGAACTGTTAGACATATGTATATTTTAATCATCTATATATATATATATATATATATATATATATATATATATATATATATATATATATATATATATATATATATATATATATATATATATATATATATATATATATATATTTTTATTTGTAGCAAGTAAACCAATTTTAAGTAAACAATTTCCAAACGTTTCTTCGGAAAGCGACCTTCAGAGGTATCGAACAGCTCAACAGTCCAACGATAGAAAAAGTCCAAGTCTTTCGAATCCAACAGATTCAGTTAAACAAAAGGTTTGTCCACAAGTACGTACCAAACTATTTATATCTGTATCTAATCTGTATACACCGTATAAAAATATAACTAAACGCATGGTAAAACATAAAAATATGGTGTATTTTAAAGCTATCGAAGCGCCACCTATTAATTTTTGCTGTAAATTAACGTTGCTTTAATCGATAATCTATATATTTCAACATTTAGACCCTGAGTGGAGATGGCGCTAGTTGCTGACATGGAAAATGGTATTGATTTTTCTATAGAGCAAAGGCACTGAAAACAGAGGTTTTGTATTTTGTTGGTGGTTTAATTACAGAGAGCTTTAAAATCAATGCACGACTTAATCCAGTGGTGTAGACGACCATAAAATAAAAAAAATAAAAATAATAAGATAATCATAGTATAACAAATTGTGAAAAAAAATGAAAAACGTCAGAATTTATCTTCTGTAATATGAGATTGTTAAATAATAAAATTGTTTGATGATATGTATATTTGACTTTTTAATAAATTATCAATGAGTGATGAGTACGTATTTATACTCAGAGAAGTGCTTCCGTAGTATTTTTACTGAAAAACATTATACATATTCATAATCAAGAAATATGATTTATAATGTTTAGGCATTGTTTAGGTTAGGTTAATATGACATAAAAGTATTTTTAAAGATTTTACTGTACTTTGTCATAAATCAGGATGTCATAAACTTTTATTTTTACATTTCTCTCGACTACTCATATATTTTCTAACGGAAGGAAGGAAATATAATACGGCTCATAAATTACTATGTAATTATTTTGTAAACTTCAAGAGTGCTAGCTTTATAAATAGAATCCCAATAAATATGATTTATGTATGTAGCTGCTTATATCGTTATTTTGGAGGAAGTTCAAATTGGTATATGTTAAAGCAGCATTTAATTTACTTTTTCTTTTAAATCTTAAAATACATGAGATTTTTGATTGCAAAAAAATCGTATAATATACAGGGTGTCTACGATGCCCTCTATGGGTATCTGGGAAACTACTAGAGATAGAGAGTCGATTAAATGGTGAAAGAATTGCAATTTTGTGGGGTCATAAATATGCGCCTTTCAGATTTTTTGAAAAACTTCATTGCTCACTAGATATTTCGAAAAAAACAAATTTTGGCTTTTTTAAAAATTGTTCCTATTTCCATTATAATCTATTTTAGACAAAAAGTTTTCAGATAAAAGTTGTAGATAATCACATTCCTAATGAGTTTGTGTTTTCCGATTTTTTCTAAAGCCTGTCATTTTTGACATATGACACAAACATATTTTTTAAATGGAAACCATAGTTGACCATGAATTCATAAAAAGCTCCATTTTTAAAACAATATAAGCTATAATATGTTTTAGCCAAGTTATAGCCAATTTTTATCTTTATTGACTAATTTGACTTAGTTATCCATGGAAACAAATTCAATCGTCGTCCATCCAAACATCCAAATTTTGTAAATTAAAATAAACAAAAATTGTAAATATGAATTTTTCAAATGAAGAAAAGTGTGTAGGATTGTTCAACTTTTTTTAGAGAACAATTTTCAAGACATGTTTTAAGTTAAATTTAGATACTCGCGCATTAATAGAGTGGTTTCAAACAAAGTGGGCCAATTTCATGGGCCTCCTCGATCACCTGACCTATCAATTTTATATTTTTTTATGCGGTATGGTTAACAACAAGATTTACAAAGGAACTTATGAATTAAGAGAGGCACTCGAAGAGGCGGCACAGGAGAACCGGTCGTTCTGTGAGAATAGCTAGAAATTCAGTTTTAAAAAGATGCATTTATGTACTCAAAACAATGGCGGATTTTTTGAACATTTTCTAAAATAACTTAAAGTGTATTATTGTGTAGTGATATTATTTTTTTAAGTTTTAGTTTGTGGAATGTAAATTGTAAAGAGCCTTTAATAATATATTTATTGTCATTTTATAAGTTATAAATCATAACAAAATAAGAACACCATGCCAACTAAGTGAAATTAGTCAAGAAATATAAGAATTGGCTATAACTAATTTTTCGAAAAAAACATATAGCTTATATCGCTGAAAAGCTTAAAAATGGAGCTTTTTATGAAGTCATGGCCAACTATAGTTTCCATTTAAAAACACATATGTTTATGTCATATGTCAAAAATGGCAGGCTTTAGAAAAAATCGGAAAACACAAACTCATTAGAAATGTGATTATTTACAACTTTTATCTGAAAACTTTTTGTCTAAAATAGATAGATTTTTAAAATAGCTAAAATTTCTTTTTTTCGAAATATCTAGTAAACCATGAAGTTCTTCAAAAATTTGAAAGGCGCATATTTATGACCCCACAAAACTGCAATTCTTTTTCCGTTTAACCGACTCTCTATCTCCAGTACTTTCCAAGATACCCATAGAGAACATCGTAGGAAACTCACCCTGTATAAGTAGATTTATAACTTTCTATATTCTGAATATTGATAAAAATTCCAAACCATTCTGTAGTTTCTGTTTCAAACTTTAAAGTCTAAAAATACACTAAAACTATATCTAATGTTAAATATTATAAAATTATATAAGAGATTCTTGCCTTGAACTGCTAATATAGAAATTAATTCCACGCTGTGTTCGACATAATGTGGATCAACCTGCTCTCACTACCGGTTTCGGGGCCCTACCCCATCATCAGCTGAGCTTGGGTCGTTTCCACAATATGTCGAGCACAGCACAGAGTATATAAACACGACTTGTCGTAAAGTAGCGGTAAGATATTAAGTCCCGCATCGCGAGATAGCGGCCTGCGTGCAATGTATTTTCGTACCACCGAGGCACAATATCGATAGTGAATAAAGGCTTCTTTCGGCTAGCCCCAAATTATATTCTATATTAGCAGTTCAAGGCAAGAAACTCTTATATAATTTTATTATATACCTAAAAACTGCAAGAAATTTATTTTCCATTATATGTTAAATATTTTTAGATGACATTGATAGCAGAATTGGAAATTATTTTGAGTTTAAGAACTGATTTAAATAGGCAAGTTTTAGCAACTTTAAAATAAAAAAAATTTAAATGAATATTTCAGATTCAAATAAATTCTAAAAGAAAGCGATATTAAAAAAATTGCTGTATATTAAAAAATATGTTATTAATTAAATAGACACATTTAATAGAATTAATCCATATAAATAATATACAGATCCAATTTTTTGAAAAGATTTTTTGGCAAACGTATATTAAAGATAACTTTACCACATGCATTTGATATTTCAATTCGGATAATTTAATTATTATATATTAATAACAACATTAAAAATCTTATAGAATTACTTATCAAGTAATTTTACACTACTTTGGAATTTGTATTTTTAACTATTATTTTTATTTAGTTTTCACTTCAAGACAACGGATCAGCCAAATATTTCCAAAGTGGTATTCACACACCAAAAATGGGAGAAAAAGTTGCACAGGTAAGTTTTTACTAGAACTGTTTAATATTATACATTAATCGCGGAGATTTTTTAACTATTAGAAACAGTTTTTATTATACAGATATTAATGTTTTATTTAAGTATGCTGTTTAAAAATAAATCAATTGAATAATATTTAAGTCTTATAAATTATAATAAGGGCAAATATTTTTAGGGGTAGTATACTTCGACCATGGAAACACGATTATGAGGTTTTTTTTCGCAAAAAATAATTTGAAATTTTGGAATTTTTTAAAAAAAATTTGGAAATTTTTTAATTTTGGGTTAAAACACATAACTTCTTGATAATATATATGCCAATATAAGCAGTAGATTAAATTTACAATAAAGAAAACCCAGAAAAGATCAAGTTGTTTTCAACATTTAAGCAAATAGTAATTTCTTTGGAAATTTTCAAAGTAAAATAACTCGGTTATTATAGACTTATTTGAAAAACGACAAAGAGAAAATATGTTTGTTTTATTGAGATCTGCCAGCCCTGAAAATATTTGCAATTATTTAAGATTTGCCCTGTATAATAGTTAATATTATTGTTTTATTACAATATGTAATATTATTAGACTGACCTCATATTATAAAGATTATCTTAAAATAATACATTTAATTGCAATGTAACAGCTCTATGTATATTTTTAATTTTTCTCATAACTTATTAATCTATGATTAGCACTTTCTTTGCTATTGAAATTATGTGAATATATATGATTACAAGTAAAAGACACGAAATTTAATATAAATCTAGAGGTACCTGAAAACATAGATTATATAGTTAATATAAAAAAAAACATTTATATTTTCCACATTTTTTTAAATTATCTTTTTAAGTTCTCTTCCTATAAGTTAATATGGTTAGCGAAATTTGCAACACTATAGTAAATAAATATTTATTGGCAAATGTAAAAATATAGAAAGCATTATTATAATAATAAATCAGCCACAACATAGAAAATGTACAACAATATAATATTATGCAAATATGAACTACAGAAAAACTCAAATTAGTAAAACTGTTTTTCATTTTGAAAAATAATAATAAAATGTGGAAATTCATTAGGTTTAGTAAAAAAAAAACAATTATAATGAACATAGTATATATCTAAAAATTCACTAAAAGATAAATTACAAAGACACTAAATAAATGATAGCATACAAGTAAAACCTGGAATAAGCATTCATTCTCAGAATTTTTATCTCTTTATACTACAAAAATAAAAATTCTGAGAATTTTGATATTAAGATTATTGAAAACATAAACCTATTACAATATTTTTTAAAACGTGGTCAATTAAAAAGATAGCAATACTTTGGTTGATGTTTAATTATTAATCATTTAAAACAATATTAATATGCTAATTTTATGTATTTCAAAGGATAAAATATGAGATGTTTTCTTAGCTTCCAAGAGTTATATAATAAAAGTTTCGTTTTTTTAACGAACGGAAATAAAAACACTTAAGCAAATGGTATCCAGGACGGTAAAAGGTTAAAAATCTATAATAAAGGCCTCGAAATACCTCGGAATACTTGTAGTTGTGGGTCAAGGATACTTCTCAGAGGCGCTACCTTTATATACACGTGTTAATAGTATGTCTCCGGAATTTAATCACCGCTTTATGATAACTAGAATAACGGATTATTGATTTTAATAAGGACGGTATAGGTTGTTTATTTCTGTTAAATTACATTTACATCGTCTAAATTGCGAATATTTTTTCTCTGTTGTATATTTTGTAACATATGAGTTGATTACTGAAACTCAACTAAACATGAATATTAGGGTATCCGTTATTTCCAAATTATTCGGTTTTTTTTGCTGCCGCCTTCTGAAATTTTAGTTTTTGCTCTAAAAAAATTATCCAACGTAAACAAGCTCTTAATTTTTAATTTAAACCGTGCCGGAATCATGATACTTTTCTCATTTAAATAACGTAGGATTTTTTGACATTTTGCATTTAATTTTTTATCTCCAAAGCAAATGAACCTACAGCATCGACAAAGATATATTCTAATACAAAATTTTACGCTTTAAAAAAGGTCTTTTTGCTTTTTTAGTCAAAATCAATAGGCGCAATTAGAATTTGCAGTGAATGATAGAACAATTTGATTATAAACTATTTGCATAACTGGCATAACTTTGATCGCGAATAACTTTTAAAGGAATGTTTTTATGGAAAAAACCAAAGATACCTTTTTTACAGAGCGTAAAATATTGTATTAGAATATGTCTTTGTTGAAGCTATAGGTTCATTTGCTTTGGAGATAAAAAATTAAATGCAAAGAGTCAAAAAATCCCATGTTCAAATTAAAAATTAAGAGCTTGTTTACGTTGGATAATTTTTTTAGAGCAAAAACTAAAATTTCGGAGCGCAACAGCAAAAAAAAATCAACTTGGGAAATAACGGACACCCTAATGAATATGTGTGTGTTTAATATAGACTTCTATTATTTTTTGGGGTAGAATTTGTGTCATAGATAATTGTTTTAATAATATACAGGTGAATAAATTAATGCAAAGCTCTATAACTAACGAAAATAAATATTTTTTGATCTCCCTATTTGAAGTCCAATCGGTTGATTTAAACAGATCGAATATGTCGACTTTCCTTAACATGTAAACCAAATTTCGGCTTTCAATATGCCAAATTTATGATTTAACTAATGCTTATTCAAGATCATGTTTTTGTTATTATTTTTTATAAAAAATATTAGAAATATAAAAAAAAAATATTAGAAATATAGGTTAGCATAACAGAAAAAATATGAGATATGAAAGTAGTTTCGAAAAATGTAATAATATTCCGGGTGTTCAAATAAGAAAGATGCTACCACTTTTAGTATAAACTGGCAACATTGTAACACTGAAAATAATTTAGACTGGTGGAGCAGGTGCCTTTATATAAAATTCTAAATTTTCAAAAGAATCCTATCAAAGGTTCTCCATAAACGTCTATAAATATAATATCTATAAATATCTACATTCAAATCTGATAAATATTCAACTAAATTTTATATTTCCAGTTTCTATACATGTATACCATTATTACACATCTATCGAACCATAATACTATACACAAGGAAGTAATTAACATTTAAATGAGTCTACGATATGATGTACCGTTTGTGAAACTTGAAGCCTAGACGTCGTATACTCAAACAGCAGGAGAGACATAGCAAACATAATATTGTACGCAATAAACTTAAACAACTACTTCCTCTATATTGTGTATATTTTCCTCAACTATAGACTATCAATGTCATTTCAATGAAGTTCACATTTCAACGAGTTCTTTGATGTAAACCTGCTGTGTTTACAATGAATTGTATTACACAAGAATCGCCATGCCCCTCCTATAATTATAAAATTTAAATTATGTAGAAAAATATTGTTAATAATCTTAAATAATTAAAGCAGGATCGCTGGAGTATTTTTCAAAAGAATGTGAGCCACTGACTTTTTCTTTTGATATAAAAATTGTGTAGGCCGCTTAATGCCAATTAAAAGATATCTCTTGGTATTTTGTCGAATTCGGCCTCCTTGATGTTAACAATTTTTAAAGGAAGGTTTTTTGTAATTATCTTAAATACCATTATTTTTTTATTTGAAATTGCAGTAGGTTGGACTAATAGTCGTGATTAATAAAATTGTTATTATAGTCTGTCCAACGACAAGATCCTTGACAGTGATAGATGTGTCAGTCATTTTAATTTCAAATTAGTTTATTTTATTTTACAAAAAAATAAGTTGGTACAATTGGAACGCATAGCAGGAAATTAATATAATTAAAATTTGACTGACAAACTTCAAAATAATGTGAAAAAAACTGTATAAAACTGAATAAATCTAATCGAGTTATTTTATTTAACAAAAAACGGTAGGTATGTGTTAATACAAAACAAACAAGAACAAGACACCACATACCAAAAAAATATAAAAAAATTCACAGTCCTTTACAAAGATGCAACCGGGGGGGGGCATTGAAAATGATGAATAAAAACGTAAAAATATGATTATAAGTGTTAATATGAGTGTATTACATACATATGTTTAAATAACGAACTTAACAAAAAAACAAGAGATTTAAACATTCACTGAAAAAGGAGTAAAGAAAAGTAGTTTAGAATTCGACCTAACCTAACCTAAGCAAAGTCGAGATTCTCAAAAAAGATCTCTCGAAAATAATAAATAGTGAAATGACATTTACCCTCTATGGATAGAACCCTACCTATGGTCCCATATAAACTGTATTACTAAAATAAATAGCTTTGACATATAAAGTTTTTAATTGTCGCTTTTCTTGATATACTGCCCTGATTTTATTTTATTTTTCCAGAGCACTAATACTCTCTTTATATGTTATTTTTTATTCCTAGAAGGATGATTTGAAGAAGAAATATTTCGTTCATATTATTGATGTCACTATAAATAAACCCTTGTATAACATGTTATACTTTTAGATGTTACAGTAATGCATTTTCGTACAGCAAACATTCATTCCCTATTCTACTCCCTAAGGGTATGAATTTCATAAATTCCTATGTCCAAATAATTAACTCATGTCTTTTAAATGATCCTCTGTGCAAATTTTTATGTGTATAATCCAGAGGTCATGAAGGTTTATATAATTTTTTACTAACTTTACCCTTTTGGTTGATGAATTTCAAAAATCTCTTCTTATTCTTTCGGTAGAATTTTATTCTTCTAGGCCAGATAGTAAATGATTTTCATACAACAAATCGTTCGACATAATTTTACACTCTAAGAGGATGAATTTTCTAAAATTGTTTTGCATAACTAATTCACTAATCACTAATGTTCTTTAAACGAACCTTTGTGCTAATATTGATGTATCTAAAGCTGGTGGTATGAACTGACCCCTAAAATATCTAAAACTTGATATATAATCTCTATAATCTAACTGACACACCACTGACAATGACAAATAATTGATTTCTAGAGGTATTTTGTGTAGGTGTTTTTCAGGTATGTTTTAATATTTATTCGTTTTACATAAAAAAATACCGATTAAGCGATATAATAATACTTCATAACAAATCTAGACATATATACCTTTCATTTAAAAAAAGAATCACCAAGATTGGTGAGGCGGTTTCGGCGGGATGGATGTAACAAAAAAAACCTTTGAGCTTTTATATATGTACCCCACTTCGGTGTCACAAGCTGAATTTTTCAGGGAAGGAAGTACAAGTACATGATATGGGGACCCTTATTCCAAAAGCAGTACAAAATTAGACTGGGAAAAGGGCACTATCATCAAAAATCGATATATTAATACCACCGTATAGAGAAAACAAATACTTATTTTTTGATCCAGTACAAAATAAAGTCTTCGTAGGAGTAATGTTTTATAATTATTTACAAAAAAAAACATTTCCATTAGCGCTTATGACCGAAAAAACTTTAAGCATGAATAACTCATTTCAATCATGCGAAAATTTGGTTTAAAAATGGATTTTTTTAAATATAACTTTCATTTAACGAAAAACGAAGGCCTAAATGAAAAAAAGAATCAATTTATATGTTTCGCTTATGTCTTGACAAGGTAACAAAGCAAACCCCATATTTTTTGCTTTTAAACTAATAAAGATATATCAATAAACAATTAGCGATGTGCGACTGCCGTCGCCGCGCCGAGATTTTCTACGTATACGCGTGATGACGTCATGGTGTGGCAAATGTAGCATTTTAATTCGATTTGGGCTCCCTTATATAGGATAACAGAAACATTTTCAATGTTAAAAGAACTATTTCTTACTTTCAAGCTTCATGAAACTTCCCGCATTTATGATTATATTTATCAATATAACTTATAATATGTACAAATACAAATTTGTAATATTCCGCAGGAACAAATAAAACAACATAAATAAAACAAACTATTTTATTAATAATAACACTTACCAAATTTTATACCTTAAAGGTTGATTAATTAACTTTAATCTTAATTTTTTCAAACCAGTATCTTTTGACATTATTTTTCTGCAGTACTAAAATCCATTATTTACCTATCGTGTGATGTCGATATTTTACAGCTACTCCAGTTTTTAGTATGTGTTTAAGTATGGTCCTTCTACCATATACGAGATGCACTTATCTACGACGAGATGGTATACGAACTTTATTGATGGTAATTTTATTGGTGTATAAGACTTTCTGCCTGGGTAGCGAGTATTAACCATAAACTGGTGCTCTGGGTCTACAGTTAATTTTCATTCGATTTTTCCTCCACTTGACTTCAAAAGACACAAAACACACGTAATAACACGAATCAAAATGCACCATCTTCCAAAACGCAGGGTATTTGACAAAAGTTGATACAAAATTATAACCTCTAATTTAGCAAGACTTTGACAAGCGTCAAAAATCTAAAGACGAGTTCATACGCATCGGCGTCCGTTTGTCGTTCATCGTTCGGTCAAACCAATAAAACTGAAATACGATCTGTCATTTTTGAAATAAACCAATAAAACTGGTTAAAAACAACAAGAGACGACGTATGACGGATTTATATTTAAACCCATTCATAGTTAACTTAAAAATTATTAGAAACTTTTTTTAGTAAAATAAATAGATTGGTATGGGACGTCATCTGCTTTTTTTCTGTCATCGTCTGTCGAAATTTTACCTGAGAAAAAAAACACAGTTATAATCACAATTATTAATAAAATTAAAATTAAAATAAAATTAAAATAAAATTAATAAATTATATATTTTACCTAATTTATTATTAAATAATATTATTATTAGTCCTATAGCAATTTCAAATAAAAAAATTAATGGTATTTAAAATAATTACAAAAGAAAACAAATTTTAAAAAGTTTTAACAAACTCTAAAACTATGTATTTCCATACCCATGTTTATAGGGTATGGAAATATATAATATAATATTTAACTCTTTTTCGTATTTTTTGATGAGGAATCAATGAGTACTTATTTAAAACTTTTGCAAGTTAATGATATTATTTTTTTTGAAGGTTGCTATTAGACTTGGATCAAAGCAATTTTTTTTGAAAAAATACTCCAGTAATAACCCATATGCACGTCCCTGATAAATATGTCGACACTTTTTTAGCTTTAAAATATGTCGCATTTATAGTAACTTTTAGCCTCAAAATTTCATTCGACACGCTAAAAGTACTTGAAAGAAAATTATAATAAATCGAAAAAATATTAACACTTAATACCCTGTAGCTAAGAAACAAAGCAGAATCGGACCTATGTTGATATGAAGAATAAGTCTTATTTTTATGCGAGGAATCTCCCCACGAGATATGGCACATGTTTTTTGTAACACCCGGTATTATAACTCAATCAATCGATGATCTGAACAAATATTATTCTCAATCTTCCTCTTCTTTTTGTTTTGTCTGCCCCTCGTAACGTCTTGACGCCTGAAAGTCTAAAAGTTTCTGCAGTAACGGGCGTTTCCATAACAAGCAGCGGTAGCGCAAGTGTGAACTTAAAGGGAACGGCAAAATTTCACCCGATATGTCTCTATTTTTCCGAAATTGATTCGTTAGACTTGCCAGAAACAGAAGCGGAAAGTTTAGTCTGTTTTGAGCCGTGTTCAGGGTGGCACGAAGGTTTTGCATTGATTAAACTGCTTTTATAACAGTATCCACGGAAGATTTATATTAATTTTATATTTTATTAGCGTTTTATTACCAAGATGTTCCCATAAATTTATTGTTAAACATAATATTGCTTAGTATACTTCGTAATGATATTTATATATTTTACATAATGATCTAAATTAAATTTAAAATTTGTTATTGTAAGTACAAATAATATCGTTGGAATAGATTTATAAAGGCTTTTTTAAAATATTTGTATTGGCAGGTCATACACACATGCTTTAGGCTTATTGAATGTAGAATATTATATTTTACCCAAAATTAGACTTTTTGAAGCTTATTAGAACTGACTGAAACTGCTGTAAATTTATAATTTGCTAAATACATTTTACTAACCAAGTTATCTGATATAATTCTAAAATTAGAATAAGTTTTTCGACATTTTTTGGTGAAAAATATTTAATTTAAAAAATATCTATACCTCTGTGGCGGATTCATCTCTCCAAAAAAGTCCAATGGGTATACAGGGTGGTCCGAACTGTATTCCGGAAACTTCGGCAGCATATTTTGCAGATAAAAATAAGTAAAAAAGTTCCTATAAATTTATGTCCTAAAATGCTTAGTTTCGGAGATACAGGGTGGAGAAGTTTCATTTTTATTTCGATTTTTTCCAAATAATTTATGAAGTAACGTAAATATTTGGATGAAAATTGGTATCTTGGAGGTTTTTGACATGAGAAGTTTGATTTTGATGTCAATATGACTCCTACTTGTAGAGGACGCCACTTACATATTTTTTAATTGGTTTAAAGATTAATAACTTTTCGTTCGTACCTGTATAAAACTACCGAGTAAAAAATATACATTTACGACTTTTTTTACGTAAAAAAGTTCTCTTGGAAAAAATCGCTACGAGTAATGGTTCTCGAGATATTTGGAATCTAAATTACCAATACCTGTCATCATTCACATAAATTAAACATGTTGACTAAATAGTTATTAGACTGAAATCATAAATTTGAAATATTTTTGTGCCAAAAGTTCAACAGAAACTGTTTATCATCATTTTTTTTCATCAAAATTCATGATCAATTTAAAAAATAAAAATTTCCCGAATTTATTATTTTAGTCAAATAACTATCTATTCAACGTCGTTATTTTTTGTCAATAATGACATGTATTGACTATTTCCATTATAAATATCTTGAGAACGGTTACTCATAGCGATTTTTATCAAGAGACATTTTTTAAGTAAAAAGTCATGGAAATGTATATTTTCTCACTCAGTGCTTTTATACAGGTACGGACGAAAAGTTATTATTCTTCATAACAGTTAAAACACATGTAGGTGTCGCCCCCTACAAATGGGAGTCATATCGACATCAAAATCAAATTTCTCATATGAAAAAATACCAGACACCCTTTCATCCAAATATTGCCGTTACTTCAGAAATTATTTGGAAAAAATCGAAATAAAAATGAAACTTCAACACTCTGTATCTCCGAAACTAAGCATTTTAGTACATACATTTATACGAACTTTTTTACTTATTTCTATCTGCAGAATATGCTGCCGAAGTTTCCGGAATACAATTCGGACCACCCTGTATAAGTGTTATAGAATAAACAATAAATAAATAAAGAATATAACTACTATTAGAAATCTGTATCATATTAAACAAATATTACTAATTATAATTCGTTAAGCATCAAAATTTCTTTGGAACAATTTTTTTGTAATGAAGTTTTGTTTTGTAAGAACAATTTTTTTGGGTGAAGGATCCCTAATGCATAATAAACCAATTAACCTTTTATTCAATCCTTTATTGTAAATTAGATATAAATTAGATTGTAAAATAATTATTTAAATGAAAGAACGACTTGAATATTATTTGCATATTTGAGTGGAGAAAGCTTAATAAAAAATAAATTACTTCAATATCGTGCTGAAAAATGTATAATAGCTAAAGTCGATTTAATAATTAATAAATAATAATAGAATAACATAATAAATTTGATAGTATGAAATAAACACAAAGAAAATAATATGTTATTTGAATATTATCGACAAATGATAGAAACTAACTTACTGTCGCTACATTAGATCACTTTTTTTGTTTTTATTTTTATATCCTTTAACTATTTGTTAATGGTACAATCATAATTACCAGAGTCTGCTTATAGTAATAAAAATATTTTTTGTTATATGATTGTTAAATTATGTGTTGTTTTAATGTTTTAAAATATAAATATTATAAAAAGATGCAGCGAAATATAATTTGAAGATTTATGAATATAAGTCAGATATTTATTTAAACTAAAATTTTAATTCGCAATCACTAAATTATTTATACGTTGATTTAAATACATTAAATTTTAACAAGGAAATAAATTATGTTTTGTATATTATTTTGTTTTATTAATATCAAAATGTATATTATTTATTCAATTTAGGCATTTTAAAATATATAGCAATATTGTACGTTATAAATGTTTTTTTCCCAACATTATGCTGAAAAATGCCTTAATAATGTACATAATACCTTAAAATATGACTCACCAACTTTTAGTTAAATTTGCAAATGGTTTTTATATTTATTATGTAATTATATTACAATAAATTTCATTTGGGTTGGTTACAGTCTAACATAGATATGTTGCCATATTATGAAGATATTATGTTTTTTAATTAAAATTTAAAAAAAATTCCATAATTTTTTTCAAAAAATTCCAAATTTTCCAAATTTTTGTTTCGCAAAAAAAACCTCATAGACGTATGGGGTGGTAATGCAACCTCATCTAGAGTGATAATTACTACCCCTACAAATATTTGCACTTATTTCAAACTCATCCTGTATAAATAATAAAAGTAATTACATTTGCTTTTACTGAATTGACTGATTTTATGCCTCAAACCGAGGAGTTACAATTGACATGTCAGGATAGAGCACTACATTATACACTTATGTACGTCATTTCACTGACATTGTCGATGTTGAATGTAGGCCTTGTAAAACAAGAGCCCAGGATACTTATATATTTAGTGCATTTATTGAATGCTTATAATAAATGCATGAGAGATTAACATATTTGGTTTCCTATATTATCGTCAGAACAAGACAGGTAGTATCAGGTCATTTTTTTTCATTTGAACACAACTAAAATATGCAATATATAAAAATTTATATGACAAATGATGATAATTAAAAAGTGTGCGAGTCATAATAACATTTATTTAATATCCGCATTTCGCTGCATAATACTATTTAAAATTACACCGTGAAAGCGTTATTTAACTGCAATTATCAATTATTAGAATAATGAAATTTATTTACCTTCAAATTATTCAATTATATCAAACGTTTACCCATTTAATATTAATTAAATTACCGATAAATTTATAATAATTTTATAAATAAATACATATGTTTCATTAATTTGCCAATTTTCAACTGCAAGGTCTTCTAGGAAAAAAAACTTATATCACAACACAATTTGCTTTAACCAAAAACTTGTAATACAAAACTAAAGTGTCAAAAAGAATAAAAATGTCAGAAAATTAATAATAAGTAAATGTGGCTACTTGACATTCTTAAAGCAAAGCTGTTATCTCAATTGCCAGCGGGAAATTTAAATTCCAGTTAGTCAACTCGGCGCCGAATATGTCCATTGTAATTTGTAACTTATTATTAATTAAGTAACATTTAATAATCGCGCCTTCGAAGACGTAACTAAAAGTTTAATTGGTATCGCTTAAACAGGGTGTTTCAAAAAACATGCGCCATCTCTCTTGGGAAGATTCCTTATGTAAAAATAAGACTAATAATTTTTTCATATCAACATAGGTCCAATTCTGCTTTGTTTCGTACCTACAGGGTGTTAAAATCTTAATAATCTTTAGATATATTATAATTTCCTTCCAAGTAATTTTAGTGATTTAGTGATAGCGAATAAAATTTTGAGGGTAAAAGTTACTATAAATGTTACATATTTTAATGCTAAAAAAGCGTCGATAAATTCATCAGGGACGTGCATATGGGTTATCAGTGGAATATTTTTCAAAAAAAAACATGTGCGCCACTGACTTTTTTTTAATATCAAAATTGTGTAGGCCGTTTAATGCCAATTAAAAGTTATCTCTTAATATTTTGTCGAAATCGGCTTCCTTGATGAACTAAACGCAATTTTATTAATCAGAATAATTAATAAAATTAAAATAAAAATTAAAGTAATAAATTATGTATTTTACCTAATTTATTATTAAATATTATTGCTATTAGTTATTATTACTGTTCGTCTATCCTACAGCAATTTCAAATAAAAAAATAAAGGTATTTAAGATAATAAAAAAAATCAAATTTTAAAAAGTTTTAACATCCTGTAACTTTAACTATGCATTTCCATATGTTTATATAAACTTTTTTTTCATATTTTTTGATGAGGAATCAATGGGTACTTATTTTAAGCTTTAGCAAGTTAACGATATTATTTTTTTTAAAAGCTTGCTATTAGACTTGGATCAAGGCAAATTAATAAAATTGCATTTATCTCATCAAGGAGGCCGAAATCGACAAAATATCAAGAGACAACTTTTAAACGGCATTAAACGACTTACACTATATCGCTAATAAGAGAAAAGAGAGTCAGTGGCGTACTTTTTTTTTTTAGAAAAATATTCCAGTGACAACCCATATGCACGTCCCTGATGAATATGTCGACATTTATTTTATGAATATCACCACCAGAGATGGCACATGTTTTCTAAAACACCCTGTATATTTATTATATCACTCTAATCACCCTGTATATGTATTATATCTCTATGTTTCTAATTTAAAGCTGGCATATTTAAGACAAAAAAATGTAATGTATCATGGCTGTTCTAGCGATTGGGTTTTTAATATTTCTATAAAAAGACTTATTTCGTCTTGCGGGCATGCCTAACCAAAATTAGCTATTGTTCTCCTTCTTATTCCAAATTAGATTTAACCTAAATAAAACTAACGTTTAAAAAATTATTTAATTAAAAAAAAATAATGCATGCCAATGTCGATCTACGAGAGTACCTGTTGATTTTTCATAGGGTTAGGAATCATTTTTGCCTCCATATAAGCTTCGGAATAGTGCCGCAATTTAACAAGCCACCTTCCCATTTGACCTTGGCAACGTTGCGTGACTCTTATACTTAATGATTTTAAGTTTTGCTAAATTACTTCTGTAGTTTCGCCAGCAGTTCCACTTAGTCTAGCTCTGATTTTCCTTTGCACCTGTTTTAGCTTTTAGTATTATTATTTAAAATATAAATAATGTATATACTCGTACATTTTAAAGTTTCTTAAGTGCATTTTGAAAATAAGTAGGTAAATGTGATAATTCTGTGAACAAGAAGTAAGTAATTAATATTATTATTTTTTTAACACGAAATGGTCTTAAGTACATGTTAAAATTTCAAAAGAAAGAACTTTGCTAGTTGTAATTTTAATAACTTATCACATTTATTTTTTTGTTTCTTTCGTACAGTAGTTAAATTATTTAGTGTTTTAGACATATTAATAATAGTAACGTTTTTCGCGTTTTGTAAACAGATTAAAGAATAGTAAATTTTTGAGCATTTAAATTACATTCTTATTTTAGATTAACTGTATAAGAATTCTTTATACTTGCGTCTCATAACTAATCGAATTATGATACCCCTTTTGTTTCTTAGATTTATATAAAATATTTTTATAACATAAGATGACAAAAGAAACAGTGAGAGGGGTATGGATGGAGGAATGTGGTTGAATAAAAGGGAAATATTAAAAGATCTGGATTTTACTTAACATCTTGGTAACCTTATTCGAATGACCTTTTTCATACAAATTTATAAGTTTCCTCGTTTACGAGTAAAGGCAGAAATATGCGGTTTTCACATCACCGTGCTATGAAACTAACGATGCTACCCACACAGATTTGTTCTAGCCTATTAAGTTCCTGAAATACAGGGCGAATTTGCAAAATTTGTATTGCTTTTTTATTGTATGTGTTATCTACCGTATCGGTTATATTATAACTTATCGAAAATGTGAAACTGAGTCCCATAGTATTTTTCATATTTACTTAAAATTCTCTACGTATCTCACCTTTACGTTAAGATAACAAAGATACGAAGCGAGTCGAAAAATGCAATGTTTTTAAATTTGCCCTGTAATTCAGAAACCTAAGTGGCTAGGAAAAATCTGCGTAAAACATCTTTAGTTCCATAAAAAGTAGCGTCGTGTAAAACTGCATCTTTGTATCTCTACTCCTAACAGAGAGACCCTATAAAACACACGGAAATGGGACACCTTGTATATTCTAACCATAAAACGCACACCATTTTCAGTAACTTGGTCAGTCAATTTGTGTTTAGGGAATTATTTATCTGGAAAACCGAAAACTTTTGTAATCAAGTTTGTTTCTGAGATTTCTTATTAAGTTACGGAAGAGAAGTAGAACTTCGAACTATCTTATAAAGATTTCTACTTCAGATCTGTTCATCTTCAATCTCTAATCTATCCTTAGAAAGTAATGATGGCCTATTTGTAAGGAAATATTCTTTTTAACGTAGAACCCATTGGTTTAAGAGTTTAAGAAGATAAATTATATGTTATTGACCAGAAATTTGCGTAACCAACAATAAGATTTTATGTTGTTTTCGTTCAAAGCACTAAAAACTAAATATATACATACATTAAAATGTCATATTATAAATTAAATATACACAAAATTAAATTAAATTTCAAAATTTCTTATTCTTGATAAAATTCACAAATCTTAGCAAACTGACCACCATTTTATTATGTTGTATGACATACAGAGTAGCTTTAAAAATATGAAACTAGAACTCACTTATATGAGAACAACTCATTATATGAGAACAACTACAAAAAATTTGCTTTTAATTTTGTGTCTTTTTCACGAGTATTTTTAAATAATTTATAGCACGTTGCGTATATATTTTTATGTAAAAAGAGAAGGTACCTAATTTTTCTTTCATAGTTATATTAAAATACGGACTGATACAATATTTTGAATTAAAAGTGAATTTTAAATTTTTCTTTTATATTATACTTTTGGATTTTAACCTCAAATTTTTATTAAAAACATACTAAAATTATAAAATCTTTGTTAGAAGTGTCCTTATTAGATGTACGTTTATTACTAAAATAAAACACTAATTCACCACAATACACCAAAACGCTTTACTTTTAAAACTGGGCTGGACTTGGGACCATCAGCAGATGATTAAAACTAGTTTAAATTAATAAGATAATTAAAGAGTTTAATTAAATCTAATGAGCTATTTGAAACCAGTTTTAATCATCTGCTGATGGTACCAAGTCCAGTCCAGTTTTAAAAGTAAAGTGCTTTGGTGTGTTGTGGTGAATTATTGTTTTATTTTGCTGTTCTAACACCAAAAGTTTCAATCCCCAACTGTAATGTTTATTAAAATGGAAACAAAATCATTTAGGGAAATAAATTTGTAAAATAACGCCTTGAAATAACGTTCGATCGAAACAACGGTGTCAAGTTGGTTCAGAAATGATGATATACCTCATAAATTTATACATTAAATGAGAATTTTATTTCCAAGCCAAATCTGACACCGTTTTACATATTATGATATGTGTTCTATTGGTTAAAATACAATAGCATACAATACTATATCGTGCTGGCAACTGTTAGTTTTGGGTCGGCATTTACATGTGTGGAAGTAAATCGCATAGAGATCTTATTAAGTCGGAGTGAGAGAAATGCGATGGTGTGCTGTTGCGGCGTTGCCGGTACGCCTTTCCCTATTAAATAAAGTAAAATCACGATCGCAAACCGCTTATTTTTAAAAGACTTTTTTTTCAAGAGATAAATAGATAAAATAATTAGACATGTTTCTGAGCATCTGAAATGGAATTATAAGGATATCGTTAGGGTGTAATTTTTTTATAACGAGAAAACGTCAGTAATCGCGATAATTTAAAAACTCAACTTTTTAACACATAACAAGCCATAATTCAAGAACCACTTTAGATATTGAAACTTTTTTTTTATTTTCAAGATCGGATATTTTACAATATGTTTACATAAAAAAAATCGATAAGGTTGTTTTTTCCATTCAAAAATTGGAAACAATCCATCCATTTACTTTTAGAGCATAGGAATTTTCAGCAATCGTGTAATTTTTTTATTGATAAAGATTTTCACATACTGTCTACGAAGAAAATACAGCAGAAATATTAAGAAAGTTTTTGAAAAAAACTACAATCAATTATTTCTAATAGATTTCGAGATATCGATTTTTGAATTCAGAGTTCTAATAGCGCGACCACTATCGAACACCCACTCAATTCCACTTATTTTTAGCAAAAATGCAAGTGTTTCTAGCTTGCACTTAAAAAAATTTAAGCTAAAGGGAAATTACAACGACTGGTTAATAAATAAACAAATTAAGAATCACGAGACGTAATTAAATCGTGAAACTGAACGCATGACGTACACCTTTCCCTAGAACTTTAAGTACTGACAAAGGTATTGATTGGGTCGACCGGTCAACTGCGACAAATCACTTGTGTCTAGCCCTAGCAGGCACTATTAAGCCCGACCAATCACGTTAGAGTTTTTGACAAACGCAAATGAATTAACACCCTCCAAATAATCACGCTAACCAACCTGATTGGTCAAGCTTAATAGTTGACTGCTAGGGCTAGACACTTCTGACAAATCTGCTATATCCCCTTCCACGTCTCTTAGCGATATGCACAGTTTCTCGGTTTATTTCATACGTTTGGCAACGTATTTACTGTCCTCTCTTTGTTCAGTACATTATAAACGCATTGTACTCTTCTTACATACGGAAATCTCGACCCAAGACTAACCTTTGCCAGCCCTTATTATAATACAAATTATTAAAATCCAGTTAATCTAAAATAAGAATGCTACTAGCTGACAAAACTATTACCTAAATAATTTGATCATATGGTAATTATTCGAGAACATATCAGTAAAAAATAAAGAAAAACATGTAAAAATATAAATAATATCTGTTAGTGGTGATCCTCGTCGCACCTTTACTATTTTTTTATTATTATAAATAATTGAATTTCTGTTAGGGAAACAAAGGCATTAGAATATCAATACTCGAATCAAAAACCTTGTACAGCTGTACAATTCCCAGCAAAAACAGAATGCTTACATATTAATATTATGCGTGAAAACCCACTGCGACAAACTCATCCATATGCAAAATATGTTTTACCCTAGTGCACACATGTACTTGAAAAATATAATTTCAGTAATGTAGTGTTTTTAAAGTACTTTATTTTTAGATGGTTGAAAAATATCCTATTAAAGTTGACGTCAATAACTATAACAATTTTATTCTAAATAGAAATAAAAGAATATATATGTCTCAATCAATTTACTCGTACATCGTCAAATTTTATCCATAAATATCGCTTATTGGAACTACGAAATAAATTCAATTTTATTTGACTGACATATATTTTGAAGAAATGTGCAAATGCGAGAAACATGGTGATACAAGCGAGCTGTTCGAAAAAGAAAATGGAGAAAAGGGATTCCAGTGATGCGGAAACGACAGAAAATATAAATATAATTAAAAAGATCATTGACGATTTCGAGAGCCACTCCAAATTTGATATAAAAAACAAGAAAAAGCAGAAACGATCGATAAGCAGTAGCGATAGCATTTTGAATAATAGGGAATGCAGGTAAAATTATTTTGTAATTTAATTTATGAAATTTGAGGTATTAATATAAATAGGCCAGTAAGCGAGGATAAAAATAAGGTATTACCTACGAATTCTTGACACCCGCACCGATTGATGTGAAATTTTAACAGTGAATAGCGATATATGTAAGAAAACAAAAGTTACATAGTAGCAATGTGTGCTTTCACCCTGGGGGGTCCGGTGAACTATCCTGACACACGATTTTTGCATTTTTCTTTTTTTTATCAAAAAGTAACCATTTTTAGTAGTAGTTTTAAACAAAAATAAATGGAGATTATGCACAGAATTTTAAAATATTTTAATTTAATTTTCGTAGTTTTTGACACATATTTGACGTTATGGAGAATTTTAACACTTGATTTAACATGACAGCGACAAAAGGAAAAGCAATGTTGCCAGTTCCACTGAATTTTCTTTTTCTGTTTTTTATTTTGAAAAAATAGCCATTTTTAATAATAAAAATGCGTTGCTAATGTGTGAATGGGAAAACTAAAAAAAAACAACAGAAGAGTGAAACAAAAGTTTAATCTCGCTCTTGTTTAAACCAAAATATCAATCAAACAGATAAAAAGAAAAAAAAACAGTCAAATCAACCTAAACCAACCCGTCCAAACCCTAACCAACCCATACAAAACCAACCAATACAAAACCAAACCGACCAATATCAAACCAACTCAACCCGAGCCAAACACAAACCAAAGAAATGAAAACACGCTTATAGCGTGTTTTCATTGCTAGAGCTATAACTATAGCAATTGTCTCGCCGGCGCGGTAATTTAGCCAATTTGATAAAGTAATCTAATTCGTATTAAAAAAAATTTAAACCTATGACGTCATTTTTTTTCATAAACAAAAAAGATGCATGAAATTCCGGATAATTTACTAGCTGATCAACTGACAACCATGTATCAATTCGCAATATTTGTTAAAATTCGACCTTTGCTACTGTCAGCGTAAACATAGAAACGAATATAAAGAAGTCCGCGACTCTTTCATTCATAAAATAATTAACTAGAAAGAAGTGTCAACTCTGTGTTAAATCGTGGAAACACGATACGCCACCGAAAGCCTTCGTTGTCGTCTGGAGAACTAACTTTCCAATTGACAGGTTGACATGATAAGGACATGATGGCTTAATTTTCATTTCCGTTTCCGGTTATTCAATGGCGGGCCCTCTTTCAGTTCAAATGTATTTTGTATTTTTTCTTTTCATAAATAAAACCAAAAAATAATTTATTCACATATATTTATTTGAAATATGGAACAACGTGACTAAATAAATATAAAAATATAGAGGATTGTATTGTTTCAATACTAATTAGTTAATTATATGCACTTTTAACGTAAATTAGTTAAGGTATAAGCATGACTTACAGGAATTTGTAAATAAACACACACATTCGCAAACTTCAAGGACAGAAAACGGACACAGGAACATGAAAACGGGAGCCTTATACAAAAACCTGAAAACAGAAAAACAATTTTTTTTATATTAAAATTAACAATGTAAAAATATCAATAGGTATAAAATATAAATATACTGTTTAAAAAAAGCGTCCATTATTCCCAAAGAACCTGGCTTATAAATCAAAAAGATGCAAAAAGAGACTTTTAGTCGGATAACATAATCAGATTATCAGTCAGATTTATTGCATTATTGACAATAAATCGCACATATTGGAGATAACTAATGTTGACTTGTGTCTAGCCCTAGCAGGCAACTGTTAAGCCCGACCAATCACGTTAGAGTTTTTGACAAACACGAATGGATTAACACACTCCAAATAACCACGCTAACCAACGATTGGTCAAGCTTAATAGTTGACTGCTAGAACTAGACACTTCTCTAATGTTGGCTATAGTTAAAAATGATCTTACCTTGCTGTAAATTGTTTCCATTTTCAAAAAAATCGCCAATCAAAGAGATTATAACACCATTTTCTTGCATCTAAAAAATGTAAAAACAGTGTTTATTTACTACCTATTTTTCATATACATGGGACATACCTACTACTGCAGAAACGTCATTTTCTCCAGGATTCTTTATGTAATATATATTTTATATACTTTATTACCTTTATATTTATAAATTTCAGCCGAAATATTAAATTGAACTTCCAAAACGAAACTAAACGGAATGAATTAAAATGGCGTCGAATATTTTTGAATTTGTTCTAGAACAAATCTGAAGTTGTCTCTGAAACTGAAATCTGTCAATTCTAAACTGTGAAGTTAGATAATAGTTAGACAAAAACAATGCTGTCCTTGTCTAGGCGGCCATACTTGTCGTGAGGAGAATGACAGGAATGACACTAATGACTGTTTCCAATTTTCCTATTTCACTGTCACCCCCCTGCTTTCATTATCGGTTATGGAATTTGCCCTGGAATTTGCTATAAAAATCAAATAACAACATTTTTAAGAATATTTTTTATGTAAAACGTGTTTTTCCGCATCAGATTTTACTCAAAGAATCCAAGAAGTTCATTTTAAGGTAACATAAACTTCATTTTCTAAGAAAAATCGTGTGTCAGGATAGTTCACCGAAGCCCACCCTGGGTGTGAGTGTCCCCCCTTCTCGGGAGTGAAAAATAAATCACCCATTTTAATTAAAAAAATCAATAAAGGGATCAATTCTAAGCAAAATATATTCTATAACATTTTTTCAGAAAATTAATATTTTCCGAGTTATTTAGGATTGAAAATGTTGAATTTTCAAAGAAGGGACCACCTTCTTTGAGCCAAAGTCAAACACTTTGTTTACACGCAAGTTTACGCGCAAGTCAAACTAAAAAACGTAATATCTACGAAATAAAGAGATCTACAGAAAAATTGAAAGAGCGCCAAATTATTGAAAAAAAAAGATCTTCAATTTTATTCTGTTACATTTTTTATGTATCTTGCTTAGTTTTTGAGATATGTCAAAAAAATTAAATTTTTTTAAAAAATAAAAATTAAAATTTTCATTATTTTCAACTTTTTTCCAAATTTAGGCATTTTAACCGCACGAACTTGCAGAGCCCATTGATAGTACATGAATATAGCCAACTGAACATCTATTACGCTTAGTTTTTATTTTTATAATTTTTGTCATAGATTTTGTTGTTGATTTTTTTTCAGAAAAAATGTGGTGACCATTCTATTCTTATCATAACTCCGCGAGTTTTTGAGTTACGAACTCAACGTTTTTAAAAAATCATTTAAAAGGTCTTTTCAAGCACTTGAAAAACGGTCATATTCATTTTCTTCGAAAAATGTGTTCTTTCGCCATTATTTTACGGTAAAATGTTGCAATTTAGTTTTCGAAAAATAAAAAATCACCTTTACAGAGTGATAACTCGACTATTATTACACCTACGGTAATCAGCAAAAAATGAATCATTTAGTTATTCCAAAAGCTCTACTTTTGATTTATATGAGTTTGGCGATAAACAGCAAGGTTTTCGAGTTATTTATAAAAAATGGCAGAAAAATATGCAGTTTTTAAATGAAAAATCAACATATTCAATCCTAAATAACTAGGAAAATATTAATTTTCTGAAAAAATGTTATAGAACATTTTTAACTTAGAATTCATCACTTTATTGATTTTTGTAATTAAAATGGGTGATTTATTTTTCACCCCCGAGAAGAGGTGACACTCACACCCAGGGTGAAAGCACACATCGCTACTATGTAACTTTTGTTTCTTACATATATCTCTATTCACTGTTAAAATTTCACGTCAATCGGTACAGGTGTTCAGAATTCGGACCCTAAAACCCTCGCTTACTGGCCTAAAAGCTGGAAAAGTTCTATTCGTATACCGATATTTCAATTATTTTAATATTAACTGTTGTTAATTTAATACCTCTAAAACATAAAATTTTATCACAAAATTCATTCAAAGGAATTCAAATTATTAAGGGGTTTATTTAGAGATAGAAAACAGGTTTTTAATTAAAGCTAAAATTGTTTTTTAAACTAGAAAGTTTTATAGATTAAGTAGAATTAATTTATAAATAATTTAATTGATACATCCAGTTTGCTTGTTACTGGAAATTATATTAAATTTTGACCACGCATTCTTATTGATTTGATAAGACTTGTACTAATGTAAATTATTCTGACAAATTGTAACCAAGTATAATATTCTTTGATATATCTACACTCACCGGCACGAAAAACGGGCACCTTAAACTTTTCATGTATTTTAAAGTTTAATATACTTTGTTCTAGTGGGCCGATTTTGATGATTTTTTAAAGAATTTGTAGCTAAATTATTTGGCTTTTTAATGCCTCTTTCTAAATTAAAAATGAAGTTTCGTTCTATCAATTATACGAAGGAAAACAAAATGTTGATATTTTGGTGACAGTTTTAAACACCCTGTGGAATATGTTAGCAATGCAAGGAATTTAAAAATAATTTTGTCATCTAGGTACATCTTTTCTCGATAGTTTGTTTTTTAATTCACCTCAATATCTGTATTGTTATTGGAGAAATTTAAATAAGACAGTAAGGATCCACAGCAATTTTAGCATTGATTTTGGGTCCTCATCAACACACTTATAAAATAGTGTTTACTGTTTTTGTAATGTCACTGTCATTGAAAAGTCATATTCGAGGTCATATTATTATTGTTTATTGGCGTCTACTCTAGTAGAGATAGTTTTAAATACTGATGTATAGACTATTGCTGCTTTAATTGATCATGGTAGAGATAAACTTTTGGACTTAAAACCGTATTTGCTAGAGTAACTGCACAACAGACAATAATAATATGATTCCACAAAGGCAGTGACATTACATAAATCATAAACACTATTTTAAAGGTCTGTTGATTAGGTCCAAAGGCAAAGGCATTCAAAAGCGAATATCTACAAAAGAAATACAGCTATTGAGATGAATCAAAAAACAAACTATCGAGAAAAGATACATCTAGATGATTTTAGAGTCCTAGAATTTTTACAGTCCTTGCTTTGTTAACATACCATTGCTATAAAAAAAGTAGTACAACAAAATATGATTTAATCTGCTGGTCTATATTCTTGTGTCAGTGTCACGTAATTTTTAAAAAATGCCTTTAACTTCAGAGCAAAAATCGACTATATGTACGCGATTAAGGGATGGGGTTTCCATAAGGGAACATTGCAGATGCATTAGGGATAAACAAAAAAACAGTGTTGTTGGCTAAATCCAAAAAAAAATTCAATATAATTCAAATATCCTTATAGAAAAAGAGTTCTATCTGGGACTACTAATTATTGTACTACTTTTTTTATCGCAATGGTACTTCACAGGGTGTTCCAAACTTTCACCAAAATATCAACATTTTGTTTTCCCATATATAATTGACAGATGGGAGATTTCATTTTAATTTAAAAAGAACTACTAAAAAGTAAAATCATTTATCTGCAAATTGCTTAAAAAAACACTATATAAAAACTTTAAAATACATGAAAATTTATGTAAACCGAACTTTAGAAATATTTGTTCTATGACAGATTGTATGCATGACATATGAGAAAACAATTCTTCTTCTTTAGAAATATTTGTTCTATGACAGATTGTATGCATGACATATGTCAAAACAATTCTTCTTTTTTATTGGGCTAGCTAAAGAAATTTTGATATTTTATTTGAATAAAGCTTGATTTTCATGCGTTCGTTGTTTGACGATACGTTGATACGATATTAATTTTATTGGTAGAATTTAAAAACTTTGATTGGTTAGAAAATAACGCAGTTTTTAAATTTATTGCATTCATGCCTCCGTTTATCGGATATACGTTGGTGTCATTTTATATTTTCGTTTCCATAACGATTTTGCTATTTTACTTATATTTTTATTAAAGTTAGATTAAATTTGTCAAAAAAGTGTCAAAACGTCCGTTATCCTATGAACGGGTCTGTTGACGGGCTGAAGTAAAATATTTATGGATAAAAAGTGGCGCGAAAACGCTATGACCAATCAGAGCACCGTCGGACCAACGTATCAACGTAACTGATGCATGAAAATCAAGCTAACTCGTCGAACTATTCGTCGCTAAACTGGGCTCACCTTTTCTGTGTATGAAATTCGGGGATATTATACTTACTTTTTATCTTGAAATACTTCATTGTTTTTTAATGAGGGAAATTCCAGAGAATTGAAAGATTTAGCTATTAAATAAACTTAGTAGTAGCATTTATACAAATTAGAATGCATTAAAGAAATATTTCAGGCATTACAAGAGATCACAAATATCTCCAAAACCCACTCATAGTCTTAGAGGTAGTTTAATGTATAGACTGAATACCACCACTCAACCGTACAACAGCTTCAGTAGTAATCACGACCTAATATTTACCGAAAAAACCCTAGGCAATAATGTTTATATCAATTTTATGGAGAGTGGCGAGAATGACAATACCGAAGGCAACAATTTTCTGCCAGGTGGAAAGATTAGTTACTTTACCGACAAATATTTGGATAACTATTCTAGTCATAGCAACGGCTTAGACAAGAATTCAGCTTCAAAGTTGCAAGAGAACAAAAATATTTTAGACTACAGACGAAAGAGTCAAAGGAGAAGCATATGGGGTGGAGGTGGCAGAGGCAGCCAGGATCCGGCCGGAGGAATTTTAGACGAGTTGAGCAAATTTGTCGAAGACAAAAAACACCAAGAAAGAGTGAATAAGAACGTTCGTGAGGTTTGTAAAATTACGTTTTATATAAATATATCACTTTGTATTATTTTTTAATTTCTGTAATGATTACATTTTAAAGATGCCATTAAAAAAGTTTTAAAAATTTCAAGGATTGCTGAGTATTGAAAAAACGGATTTTTTTGAAAATCAATTTTATTTTTTCCTGTCGTTACTTTTTAGAAAATCAAAAAACTAATTGCACATTCTCATAACCACTTTATTAGAGCTATCTGATGGTATTTTTAGATTTTCAAATTAGCTCATAATTTGTGAGATACAGAGGCCAACAACAAAAAACTCGCTCTCCTGAGTACAATGATATGCCACACTTGATACTTTTTTTTTGTTTTGGGTGCCTTAACAATAACAAAACTATTTAACTGTATTTAAAATAATTTCAAATCCGGCTCTGGTTTTTTTTAATTTATTTAATATGATTATATTCATCACAACAATATTGATCAGCTCTAATTAACATTGAATAAGGAAAATCAATAAAAATTGCTTTGGACATTTGAAATCAATACATTTCAACATTAAGAGTACAAAAACAATTAACGAGTAATAAAAAACAATTAAAGAGTATGTATTCGGAAGTATTAGAAGAAGATCTGTTCAAAGAGCTATAAATAAGATTGAACAAAAAACAAATGTGTGCATTATGGAGGGTGGTAACACTTTCGAAAATGCAGAGCATTAGAAACTAGTTTGTAGAAGTTGATTTATTTATAATAAGTACGATTAATATAATGCATATTATTAGATCGTACACTGAGATTTCAAATTCACAATAATTTTTTTTTAAAATAATAGATATCTTTAAATTGCTGACCTGGATATTAATTATTTGAATCTTTCAATTGGCGTGAGTATTCAATGTTAATTAGCGCCGATAAATATTGTTGTGCTGAATAGAATCAGATTAAATAAATTAAAAAACCAGAGTCGGACTTCCAATTATTTTAAATAACTGTTAAATAGTTTTGTTACTGTTAAGGTACCCAAAACAAAAAAAGGATCAAGTGTGGCATATCACTGTACTCAGGAGACCTAGTTCTTTCAAAACCTGAAATAAAAAATGTAGGTCCGTATTTAAAAAAATTAAGTTGGCCTCTGTATCTTACAAATTATCAGCTAATTTGAAACTATAAAAATACCCTAATAAAGTGGCTATGAGAATGTGCAATTAGTTTTTTGATTTTCTAAAAATTAACGACAGGAAAATCTAAGATAAAAAAAATAGAAAACAAAAACTGGTTTTCACATAAAACTCTAATATCATATAAATATTAGGTTTTGTCTTAACTTTTTTGGACAAGTACAAAAAGACAATTTAGTGCATACGGTGTCAGAGTTTTTATACCAGATAAAGTATAAAATTTTAAATTGTTAACTATATCCAGCAAATATAAATTAACTGGTTTTTAGAATTGTGGTCGATTGACTTATCGATTTTGTGGCTCTAGGTCATGTCACACAAATGTCGATAACTTTTCTAAATTTTTAATTGTTCGAAAGGTCAAACCTCACAGTTAGAACCAAAATAGAATGACAAGGTAGAAGATAATACAAATTTAATTTTAGTTGGTAACTCTAATCATTTACAATGTCTAAAAAATACAATTAAAAGTAATAGAATATCCTAGCAACAGCTTGCGGTGGTCAGTTGCATCCATAGAGAGGGCCTAATAATTAAGTTATAAAACAATAAACTTTTCATTTATAACCACAATTTCTTTTGACGGATGATAATCAAAGGCCAAAGTAACATTACTCGCCCTAAGTATTATTAGTGGAAAAAGTTAAAGGTTTGTTAAGTTTTCTACTAATTGAAAGTTACTACCACTAATTTTGACGTTTTGAATGCTTACATTGAAATTAGAGAAACAAACATCTACGCTAATTGAAACCACTAATTTTAAGGTTCTTAATGAAGCTTAAGAATCACTAATTTCTGAGTACTATTACTGTTTTACTCGCCAAAATGAATTAAATGTATTTAAAGGACTAAATACTCGTAATGTTTAATAAAAAAACGGCTTCGAAGACGGCTGGGGACAGACGGTATTTGGTATTTGCTTGCTATTGCAAAAAAAAAGAGAAAGTATTAATATTCACTATTAAAAAAAACGCTGCTAATTTTATATTGTTTTCTATTTATTTAGACTCTAGACATTATAATAATTTTAGTAAAGGATTTTGTTATAGTTGGAATTTAATAAATTTGTGAACGTTGTGTCATTTTAATTCACAAGCAAGTTAAAATTCCTATCATTATTTGAATGCTGTCAGTCGAAATATTTCTTCAATCGTTGGACAGACTATACAATACTATTTAAGATTATAGTCTAAGAATCAGTGGCAGACAACCTATATGATAATTTATAAAACATGAAATTTTGTCCCCAGTGGGTCTCTCATACCTGTCAACCATAAGATGGAGTCTCGCTAAGCCCAGCGAGGTGAACCCTTGAGTTAAATAGGTGCGCCAGGTGTCAAAATTTCACTAACATTAAAAGTATTTTATAAATGCTGCCATTTATAAATTTTACAATATATATATATATATATATATATATATATATATATATATATATATATATATATATATATCATTATATAAAAATAGAAAACAAATTTCTTGCAGTATAGGTATATAATAAAATTATATAAGGATTCTTGCCACTTAACTGCTTATATAGAAATTTAATTCTACTCTGTGTTTGTCATAATGTGGATCAACCTGCTCTCACTACCGCACGCAGGCCGCTATCTCCCGTTCGGGACTTAATATCTAACCGACACTTTTCGACAAGTCGGAATTAACTATCTCTGCGCTGTGGTTGTCATTTTATCTGCCCAAGCTCACCTGATGATGGAGTAGGGCTCCGAAACCGGTAGTGAGAGCAGGTTAATCCACATTATGACAAACACAGCGTAGAATTAAATTTCTATATAAGCAGTTAAGTGACAAGAATTCTTATATAATTTTATTATATAAAAATAAAGTCATGGCAGACGTTTTTGAAAGTAACGAAAATTGTCTATCTGTAAATTTGTTTATCTGTAAACCTAACTGCTGACAAGCACACACGAGACTCACTGGACAAAATTTCAGGTTTTATAAATTACATATAGGTTGCCTGCCACTGGCTTTTAGACTATATAATTCCAGTTGAAATAAACTTTATACTATGTGATATTTTTAACATATTTATTCTATTCTAAAAATAAATTTTATTTATTCTATAAAAGTTTATACTAACTAGGGATGAAGCTCGACAAAGACATTTATTTTATATTTAATTTGAAAAAGACATAAAATATTAACGTTTATATTTTGTCGTATTGTAATCCTATAAAATATTCAACATTATGTGTGTATGATCAATAGATAATAATATATTTTATCTATTGCAACCGTTTAGTTATAACGTTTTTACATCACTACTTTTTTAGTATTTCAGTTACGTTATGAGATTCATAACACAACTAGTGGTGTTATGAATCTATAACACCACTAGTTTTTATAATAATGAAAATTCCCCACAATTATAATTAAAAAAATGTGACAAATGTCATAGTTAAAGGTGTTAAAGGTTTGGTTTGGCGACTAATAAACGAAAATTAAAACAGTGTTTTCTTATTTTTCTGTTCTAGATAAAACGTTGTACATGACACGTGCGTTTAAACATGATTACAACACTACAACACTCGTGTGATTCTCTAATTGTTCACACTCGTTGTTGTATAATCATGTTCATAAACACACTTGTACTGTAAACAACTATTATACATTATAAAAGTACGGATTATACCAGATATAGTATACCAAAAGATTAATAGTCTAATATTTCAAAAACGCAAATGGTTTAATTGAAAATCTAAAAAGTAGTCCATGAAAAATTTATGTATAATGAAATTTAAATAGTTTTCCACAGAAACAGTTAAAATTCTCAGTTATACAGGGTGAGTCTTAACTAAGTACAAATTTTTTAAGAGGTATTACGACCCCAGAAACACGATTATAAGGTTTTTTTCGCGAAAAAAAGTTTGAAATTTTGGTATTTTTTGAAAAAAAATTTTGGATTTTTTTTAGTTTTTAGTTAAAAAATATAGTTTTTTAATAATATGGTAACATAGGTAGTCGATTAAATTTACAAGAAAGAAAACCCAAAAAAGCTCCAGTGGAAATTTTCAAAGTAAAATAGGTAACTCAGTTATCTTGAAACGTTAAAGAGAAAATATGTTTTTTTATCGAGATCTGAAGATCTGAGACCAGCCCTGAAAATATTTGCACTTATTTAAGACTCATCCTGTATAGACAAAAAATCAAATTGGACTAAAAAAGTTTGAAATTTTGGTATTTTTTGAAAAAAAAATTTGGATTTTTTTAGTTTTTAGTTAAAAAATATAGTTTTTTAATAATATGGTAACATAGGTAGTCGATTAAATTTACAAGAAAGAAAACCCAAAAAAGCTCCAGTTGAAATTTTCAAAGTAAAATAGGTAACTCAGTTATCTCGAAACCTTAAAGAGAAAATATGTTTTTTTATCGAGATCTGAAGATCTGAGACCAGCCCTGAAAATATGGCGCTCTAAATTGAAATTTAAAATACAATTTTGTTTTAAGCAAAAATGTCAAAAGTTGACATATGAGATGTCATTCTATTCAGAGTGTCATTTTCTATCGAATAAAGTAAAACAATATCTAGGGTGACATTTAAAAATCGAAAGTTGTAGTAACTTCCGGTGAAACAGAAAGTGACCAAAAACAATTGAATACGTCAATCAATCCTAATTTATGTCTTATACTAATATATCAAATCTCGTTTTTTTATCTGAAAAAATGAAAAAGTTATAGGGATGAGCCACTTTTGAGACGCAACCAGCATTTATAATTTTAATTCAATTGTATTTTATACATTCTCAATTATTTTAATGAAGAAAAAGGATTTTCCGTAGGTAGAAACGCCACAATATGTTCCATTTTTAATAACACTGGTAACATGAAAATTGTCCCTTATGCATAAGACAACAAATTTTGCAGTGGGATTTTAAACATTTTTAGAATTATATTTTTAAAATGGCATTTAAGATTTCGAATCATACACTAAACTAACTTACCATGCGGAAAATAAACGCTGATTTCTTACATTCCCTATATAGTGACGCAAAAAGAAATGAGCAAACTATTATAAAATTCCTGATATTTTATTTTCCATGCACTTTAATCTTTTAATTTCATGCTTTGCTGAACTAAAAACGGTTAAATATCATTCCGTTGATATAACATCCGATTGGGCTTATATATTTTATATGTCCTTTTTTATGTCCGCTATTTGTCGATAATATTTACGCAAGTGTATTCTGTTTATTTAAAATATTATGTTTATCTTTACAGAAAAAAATTAATTGGTCCTTTTTTTCTGCCCAATAAATTACAGAGAAGAATTCAAATACACATTTCTAAATATTTGAATTTGCGATTTAAACATTGAAAAACATATAAGCTTGGTGCATACTCTGCCGGTCTGCCACCATCGGAGAATATCGTAAACAACTAGTATATACAAATACACGGGTTTAAATAGGGAGTATACGAAAAATTTATTATATTATAATTATTCTAAAAATGTTAGGAAGTGTTATTTATGAAAATTCTGAAAATAAAATAGTAAATATTTTGATATCTTCAGAAGGTCTAACGTATTATAATTTATTAATCCAGCTACAAAAACTTTTTAGATGAGTTCAATTATTACGGTAGCGATAGTTTTAATCACCGGTTATGCTAAACAAAAATTTTTAAAGTTACATAATTATAATTTTAGAAGATGTTCATAAAACATTTAATCACTAGTTGATTAAAAAATATATACCATTAATTTTGCAAACTATATTTTATCCTCTCATAGTATATGTCTATTTAATTTTTTGATTATGTAACGAGCACTTTGTTTACTAACTTGTTTCGTCGAATTGCTTGAATCCATTTTTGCTTTTAATCAAATCGGTGTGAGATACTATGAAGCTATAAAATGTTGTTTCGAGAGAGTTGAATATCCGGGAAAGTTGAGATATTGAATGTTGTTGAACCCAACAACGCCTTAATTACGTTCTCCTTTGCGCGTTAACATTTTTTCGGCAATTTTATTAACATTTGAAATTGTCACAACTCAACACGATGCCTAGTTCGAATTCTATTTCACTTATTTTTTACTACCCGAAACAGCGTTACATCACACTTGTACCTGAGTGTTTTATAGTTTCAATAACAAAATACTTAAATATTATGACAAAACCACGATTTTAACATTATTTTAATGCGATCAATATGTCGGCGGCGGCGGAGTGAACTATATATTGATAATTTCAGATTTTTTCCGCTGAAGCGCTGCAGTCGAAATTTGTTGAAATCAACTGAAATGCACCAATCCTATACAGGGTGTCTCAGAAATGAATGCAGATATTTTAATTGGTAGTATATTTCGACCCCAGAAACACGCCTATGAGTTTTTTTTGCGGAAAAGAATTGTCGAAATTTTTTTTTTTGCATTTTCCGGGAATTTAAAAAAAAGCTTTTTAGTGCCACTTGTTTTTTCACCTGAGATTTCTTTACGCTGTATCTAAAACTTTCAGTGTTGGTACCTCCTACGTTATCCACATTCTACATATCTCTATATTTACAAATTTACAGCGATTTTCAATTTCTACACAAGAAATTAGGAATTTTAATTTTAATCTTTTATTTAAATTTGTTAATAAATTCACTAATTTTAATTCAAATTTTGATTGGTATTTACTCAGTTTATGTAATAACTTTAGATACCTATTGATTACAGAGTTTTGTTTGTATCCTTTCGTGTTTCTTTGTTTTATTGTTAAAATTTAATACGAATTTGATTGCTTCTAATGTCTTGAATTTAAAATTCAAAAAAAAAGTTATTCAAAGTGAATAATGTGTTAAATTTAAAGAAAATAATGTGTTAAAAATGGGGACTGTTATTTTAGCAGTTATTATAATAGCATGAACAAGTATAGCAGCACAGTGAAGTGCATTTTAGTTAAGTCTGTATCGAAAAAGAAAACTGTCACAGTTAATTTTCTGTCATTACTAAATCTGTCGTAAGTACATTTTTTTAATGTTATGGGTAAGTTTTTTTCTTTTAATTTATTTTGTGTAATAATAACACTATCTTAAATATGTAATGCATCTCTGCAATCTCTGCTAAACTACTCAGGTGGTGTAATTTTCTATTTTATTTTTAAGTATAAACATTCTTGACTATGCGGCAACACAGGGCGTCGAATTATAGTCGTATAATTGATTGGTGTTGGCGGTTCTCAAAATGTTGCCATAATTTTTCTTAAATTTTGAAAGTTAAATAACTCGGTTATTTTCAATTTATTTTAAAACAGTAAATAGAAAACATGTTTCTTTTGACCAGATCTACCACCTCTTATTTGTGGGACATCCTGTATATCGCAATATCTTTCTAGATTTGAATATGTTTATCTGTTTTCCAACTATTTTCCGCTAAATTTCTAATGTCTAGTATGTCACATATTTGCAGTAGACATCAATTATTACAAATATAAGGATATGTGCCAGCAGCTTTACATAATATAATGTGTCATGATTGACATATATTTATATTTTAACAAACATCGTAAAAGCTCTCTTAAAACACTATAAATATCGTTCAACATACTTACACCCGCCCATAATAGCCAATTTAACACAGATTTATATTATATTTTGCACTATAATCTGATAATTTTGTTTGTAAGTTTTCATGCTTTGTCGTAAATTTTAATTTGGAACTATCATTATTTAGTACTATAGGGTTTTAACCTTTTCTCTAATTTCTCGAATGTAATCTATCCAAATCTTCCTGACAGGTTAGACAGACTTGATGCATATATTTAGAGACAATGCTGTTATATAATCAAATAGTAACATGCATTGATTTCCTGTCAACTTGTCAACCAGACACGGTTTACCACTAATTTTGATTCAATTTCGTAGGATTTAGATATCATTAGAAAATATTTTTAACGTGTTAACCACTTGAAGATTATAAAATATGAAATATTTAAATTTATTTATCTACGTCAGTGACTTAAGAAGCTCTCACGCATTTTGAGTATGTTAAGAGATTCTCATTACCGCACTCCTTGTTTAGATGACTACCAAAGAGAAAAACATATTTTGTGAAACGTTTATTTTGCACTAAATTGGAAAAATATGTTATGTGTACCCATTTCCATAGTTATGTACTTTTTTTTCGGTGCACCATTTTTAATACTTAGAGTATGTAGATTCATACTTATGTTTCGATCTTGCTGGAAGCAATCCAGAAATGGCTCTGAATGCCTCTTCTTCAATGTCAGAGGGAATATTTCGCTCGAATCGCTCATTTTTTAAACTAGTGACATCAATATTATTTACTGTCATATGGAAATTGCCATGCATGGTGTTATTTGAACAATGGTATTAAGGTAATTGATTTTTAGGATAGGTATATAGTAAGTACAATAATTTTTAAAATTCATTGTGTGTTTTTATAGTTAGACGTAGATAAAATATTGTACAATACACGCGAGTTAACTCCATTAAGATACTTGTGTGGTTACACAACTCGTGCTACGCACTCTTTGTGCAACTTTTACACGCGTATCTTAATGATGCTGTTAACTCACTTGTATCGTAAATATCTATTAAAATACTAAACTTACGAAAAATGAAACTTCAAAAAGATGAAGATAAATCTGATTATACTAATACTCCCTAAGATAGATCTAATACAAGATAAACAACGATTTCAGTACCTACAATAATTGGTATCTCGAAAACTACGAGTTAAACGAGATCAGTTTAATGGGACGAAAGTAGCGATATTAGTTTTTCGATAATTGCAACTTTAGATATACTTGGCATTTCGATTCCTTTCCAATTTAAATTACAAAAAGAACAAAATACATTTATTCTAGATGGAGAAATCTTTAGAATTATTGTAACTATTTGAACGTAATTTCCTAGTTGTATGTTTCTAAGAGCAGTGTAAAAAATGTCAAGTATTGAAAATGGAGAGTTAAAATAATAAATAAAAAAATAAATAATATAATATTAAAATAATATAAAAAGATAAATAATATAATAGCTCCCATATATATTGGGAGTACCAAGGTACAGCCTGCCATACTAGAGCCGTTCGGTATACAAGGAAGGTAATGTGGCTAGCATTACGCTTCAACCGCCTATTATTACCTCAGGATTGTGAAACCCAAGTACTCATTTAAGGCTGAGTCGATCTAGTACAGTACATCTGCTGGATCTGTGTCTATGAAAGGAATGCGGACAAAAAACATTTAAATAAAAAATAAAGCAATATATTTTATACGTCGATTTGACGAGTGCGTCACCGCAAATCGCTCCGCCCACTCATTTTATTGGCTACTTGCAAATTTGTTGAATTTTTATTGATGGGACGCGTCGTCTATTTTTTTACGAAAAACATCGAGAGAATATCGTTTCCCCTCTCACGGATACCCCGCAGCCACAGAACGGACAGACGTACTGTAGGTACCCAAACTATTTTTATTTTATTAAATATAGTCGGCTGATGAAATGCCGGCTGTAGGATTCGAACACACAATCTTTGAAATGGTAGACGAGAGCTGTATCTCTACGCCTCCGGGCACCTAAATGGAGAGTTAAGTTTCTAATTTCTTATGACCACGTCCCAAATATTTACATTTATTTATATGGATTTCTAGATTTTCTTTTTTTAATTTTTTTTATTTATATCTATATACATATTTATCAAATATTTACATTATTAGATAGGGCAAAACAATTAATACAGCCAAAATTAAACATTTTCTAAAATTTACCGATATATTTTTTAATATTAATTAAATTACATTATAACAAAGTTATTACAGATTTATCAACATAATAGTCATATAATATTTCTATTTTCAATAGATCCGTCTTATTAATGAAATCATCTCGGGATCCAACAATAATGTTTTTTATTCTATTCTTTTATCGAGATCTATCAGCTCTGAAAATAGTAGCACTTATTTATGACTCACCCTATACAAATAAATGTAGGCATAATTTTTCATAACTTTGTTGGTTATGATTATCTTTTTATAAAATATTACATAAAGTGGACTTGAAATAAGCATATTTGAAAAAGGTAAAAAAAAGGAAATATGAAAATTATTAGTGATAAATGCATATATTATGTCTTGAAAAAATCCAGGGCCATTTTACCACTGACCCAGATACCTAAAAAATAAAAAGTAAAATTTTTTAGGTATCTGTTTCAGTCTAATATACGGCTGATTTACGGCCATGATACGTTAGACGTTTATGGAGAATCGGTGATTTTTTAATTTTTTTTTTTTGATAAAGGCGACTTCTCCATCTATAAATCCGCATCATTGTAGGTAAATTAAACAAAAATAACCTGTAATAAATTCAAATAAAGTCCATAAACTAATATCGATTTTGAAAATAGCTACTAAGTGAGTCTACTAAGTGCCACTAGAAAATTGCCATGGCGACCTAACCTAACCAGCCACCTTGATTACAATTTAATTGAAAAATAGCTTTTTATTCAAAATCTGAGCCAGATAGGTATAGGAAATCCTGATATAGTTTGAAAGAGCATTTAATCTGCTTTGACTTATTTAAAAAAATATATAGTGTTGTATTTGAAATAACAAAGTTTTTATGTAAAATAAATATTTAAATAGACCAGCAATTTTTAAAACCCCTGTATACATTTATTTACATTTACAACAAAAAAATGAATTTTCAAAAGTCAGGTACAAGGTGTTGACAAACTTTTTTATTATAGCATGCATATTTAAATATCTTTAAATATCTCAAAACCCAAAGCTTTTAAACTTTTAAACCCTTACAATAAATGCCTTATTTTATGTCCAAGAATCCAAAAATTAAATAAAATACCGGGTGTTCCATAAGAAAAAATATAACTTTGTTATGGATCTTAATTCTGACACAGGGTGTATCACATTTCAAAATAATTTTAAATTATGCACATTGCCTTCCCACATATACTCTATTTATACTATATTCTGTCTCTACATTTTTCCGTTTTCGTATAATCAACCAAGGCAAATAAAGTGCGCCACCCTGTACATTATACAATTATTAAGGCTAATAATTAATTTGGAGCATCTTGACCTTTCTAAACCAAGCCAACCCAGATTTTAATTAAAATTACTTATTCAATAAAAACCTATTAATTACCTACCTAAAGCTAATTAAAGAAAAGATGAAGAATTTTCGTTTCTTCGTCCCGAGTGCATTCCGAGAGGTTAAATTTTAGTGCTCAAACATCATCCTTTTATCCCGCCATCGGTAAGGCGCAGGCGCCATTTTCATCCCTGCATCCCTCTTGATCGCTTATCGTTCGGTTTAGTCTAAAAGCGACGGTACACGCGAGAGCCACGTCGCCGCTTCACACCCACAAAAAAATCCTAATGAAAACACCGTGGAACTTTACTAAAAACCCCTTCATGGGGTTTGTCATCGAATAACAATATTTTTGGGTGAAAAATATATATTTTCTGTCAAACGCATTTGTATACATGTATCTATATCTATTTGGGTTAATCTCCTCTAATCCTAAGTGTAATCTCAAAATCTAGCAATAGAATGAGTAGTTTTAGTATGTTCTAAAGTTTACCTATTTCCTAAAATATTTAGTTGATGTCATTGAAGGTTACTGTATAAAGTCAAAAAATTGGTAAGATTATAATATTTATTGTGTTTAATTTATAAATAAAATTAAAAGTGTGATTTTCGAAGCTGTTCCAAACTAGTAAAATGTTTTTTGAAAAAATAGAGTATTATGAAAAAGATATCACAGCTTCTCGTCCTTAGAAAAATCTTAATGAAAACATCGTGGAATTTCATTAAAGTCTCCATAATGGAGTTTGTCATTGAATAATGGAAATTTTTGCCTGAAAAATCTACCTTTTCTTTCTAAAAATTTGGTATGTCATAAATTAATAATTAATTAATTATATCATTATTAAATGAAAATTGGCCAAGTCACAGTATTTTCTTTATATTAAAACTACAAAATAATAATAATTGCTAAAATGAAACATTTTTACGGTTATTATATGTTTAAAAATATTTTTTTTTGAAACGTTACAAAATTATTATTTGCGATGTGATTAACAATATAAAAAATTCATTTTAACGCCTAGGCATAAAAGTAAAGAAGTACTTTTTATGCCTAAACACAAAATTACGAAAATATTAAACTGCTAACATAAAGTGTCAAATTCAACAAGCGTAACGATAGTTTCTCAATATACAGGGTGTTTCAAAAAATATTCAGATTCCTCACGTAAAACTAAGATTTATTTTTCATATCAACATAGGTCCGATTCTGCTTTGTTTTGTAGCTACAGAGTGTTAAGTCTTAATATTTTTTCTATTTATTATAATTTTAAGTACTTTTAGCGTTTCGAATGAAATTTTGACGGTAAAAGTTACTATAAATGCGACATATTTTAAAGCTAAAAAAGTGTCGATATATTCAACGGGATATTCATATGAGTTGTCACTGGAATATTTTTCTAAAAAAAGCATGTACAGGGTGTCCCACTAAGAATAGCTCTCGGCTGTATCTCGGAAAGTATTAGCCGTAGGGGCTGCGGAAAAAAATATTTATAACTAAAGAGGCTATGATAAATTGCTGGAAATTATCTTCAAGTTTGTAGAATGACCGCTAGGGGGCGCAACTGCAACAAAAAATAATAAAATGGAGTTTTTACACCATCTTGCCTAGATAAGGTGTACTATAAGTAATAGTTTCATAATCTTCAGTAAATTTGGAATATATTTTATTAGAGTAATTTTCCCCTATCTACCAAAATAAAGTGGTGGGGGACGGTTAGATCTGTTTTTATTTAAATAATAATAACTCTGGACTGGATGATCGGCATCCATCAAGGGAGGGCTCGTTTAAACGAGCGTTTCTCACTCTATATTGTACCATATAAACAATAATAATAAGCTTTTGAACGTAGACGCTAGGGGGCGTTGTCTTACAATTTAACAAACATTGGGCGTTTTTTCAAAAAAATTAAATGCAGTAGTATATGTAATTTTAACTGATAGTAAAGAGTATAAGCTTAAAAAGTCAGCTAAACCGCATCTTGATATCTTCTTTCAAACCGAAGATATAAGCAAAATTATAATAAATATCAAAAAATAAGCCCTTAATTACCTTATTTTTACAACACGGAATCAGTAGCCCTCTTGATTATGTCCATTCCAACAAAAAAATAAAATAGAAACAGTTAGTTTATTTTAAAATCGACGAAATACCAGAATACCATAATACCAGAGGTATTAATATCTAATAATTAAGATATTAATAACAGTGAAGAAGAAACGATGGTTCAGTGAAGTCATGGTAGGCTTTGGAAAAAAGTTGCTTTTCACGTAATAGTATAAACGTCAAATTGTTATTAGATCAACATTTTGATAGTCTTAGCAGCTGATCTTTTGCTTGCTTTTTCAAAATGCCAACAACTTCAACTACTTCAAATAATGAAGGTATTTTGAAAAAAGCAATTAAAAGATAAAAAACGCGGCTAAGACTATCAATATACAGTTTGACGTTTATACTATTACGTGAAAAGCAACTTTTTTCCAAAGCCTACTATGACTTCACCGAATCGTTTCTCTCTCTCTTGTGTGTGTTCACTGTTATTAATATCTAAGTTATTACATATTAATACATCTGGTAATTATGGTATTCTGGTATTTCGTCGATTTTAAAATAAACTCACTGTTTCTATCTTATTTTTTGTTGGAATGGGCATAATCAAGAGGGCTACTGATACCGTATTGTAAAAATAAGGTAATTGAGGGCTTATTTTTTGGTATTTATTATAATTTTGCTAATATCTTCGGTTTGAAAGAAGATATCAAGATGCGGTTTTCGCTAACTTTTTAAGCTTTTACTACTCTTTACTATCAGCTAAAATTACATATACTCTCGTATTTAATTTTTTTGAAAAAACGCGGTATGTTTGTTAAATTGTTATAATACATAATAATAAAGTAAGTAAAATATATAATTTATTAATTGTATTTTTATTTTAATTTTATTAATTATGATTAATAAAAGGAGGCCGAATTCGACAATATATCAAAAGATAACCCTTAATTGGCAGTAAACGGCCTACACAATTTTTTTTTTCAGTTTAAAAAATTATTTGTGGCGTTTGAAAAAAAATAGCCGTCCGTGAAACTTACAGCCTCGTCAAAAACACTGTGATTTGTACTGTTAATAAAACAATATACTATTTTTTTCTTAGACATATTATTATAATATTTTTGCTACTCTCTTTAATGTTATATAAAACATAATAAAATAACTATAATACCCTCCCCCTACCTCGTTATATATAAATTTTCCTTTCCCACCTGTTAGTGATGCATATTGAGTTACACAATTAATTTAATGGCATGGGTCCCAAGATATCTATAACAAAGTAGCTTCATCACTTTTCTCAATTTTCTAACTGATTTAATATATCTTTACAGGGCGTTTCAAAAAACACGTGCCATCTCCCGTGGAGAGTAAAAATAAGGTTTATTATTTATAGGTACGATTCTGCTATGTTTCCGTAGCTACAAAGGGTTAAAGCCTTCATTTTTTTTTATTCATTACAATTTTCTTCTAAGTGTTTTTAGTGATTTGAATGAGATTTTGGGGGCAAAAATTACTATAAGTGCTACATATTTTAGTGCTAAAAAAGTATCAACAGAGACGTGCATATGTGTTATAACTAGAATATTTTACTGAAAAATACATGTGCGCCACTATGTTTCTCTTCTTAGCAAAAACATATAGGTCGTTTAATGCCGATTAAAAGTTGTATCTTGATATTTTGTCGATTTCGATCTCCTTGATGAGATAAATGCAATTTTATTAATCACAATCAATAAAACTAAAATAAAAATAAAATTAATAAACAAATTAATTTAATCTAATTTATCGGTTCCTAAACCAAATTAAAAAAAAATGGCGCCGGGAGGCACGTATAGCCGCCCATACTAAAATATGTTAATAAAAAGTTGGTGGGCAGTTCTTTTAGTTTCAAATTAAAGAATTTTTTTTTTGTCTCAAAAACTGCGACTTTGACTGATTTTGATGTTATTACAAATTTTGTTGCAAACATTATACCTAATCTTAAATTGAAAACCGCGTTTCGCTAGCTACTGTAATTTTGGAGTTACGATTTTTTTAAATTTTTAACCTCCCATACCCCCTTACCAACCCCCCACCCCCACCAAAAACTAATGGCCAGATTCTCGGGTGCTACAGTATTTTTGTGCCAAATTTGGTTAAAATCGGTTTCGCGGTTTTTGAGTTCTCGTGTTACAGACAGACGGACAGACTAACAGACAGACATTTTGAGTGAAATTAAAAAAACTTTTTTTATTATACCTGTTGGTATGGTCGGCTAATATCGCTATTTAAGATGATTACAAAAGACATATTTTTTAAAGATTTAACACCCTGTAACTTTAAAACTATACGTTTCCACACTAATGTTTATAGCATATTTTTTGCAGTGAGTACGTATTTAATACTCTGGCCAGTTAATGACATTAATTTTCTTAATGGTTGCTATTAGGATTGGGTCAAATTAATAAAATTGCGTTTATCTTCAATGGGCAAAAATTAAGAGACAACTTTTAATCGGCATTAAACAGCCTACCCAAATGTGCTAACAAGAGAAAAAAATAAGTGGGGCACAGTTTTTTTTAGAAAAATATTCCAGTGGTAATCCATATACAGTATACGTCCCCCATAGTAACTTCAGCATCAAAATTTCATTCGCAACAAAAGAACTTTATTTAAAATTATAATAAACCAAAAAGAAATTTAACCCTTTGTAGCAACGAAACAAAACAGAATCGGACCTATGTTGATATAAAACATGTTTTTTGAAATACCCTGTATAAATGTAATTGCTTTCTTTAATTTTTATATTTTCAAAATCACTAAACATATTCATTATAAAAATGAGAAACCAGTAGATTTTGTTGATTTTATCCTTTGAATAAGAAGACTAAGGAAGGAGCATAATGTTATCCATGTATTCATGCATGGTGGGCGGAAACAGCACTCTAGGGTGGGGATCCTTGACAGTTCTGTTTGACGATTCATTTGACACATTTGAATTTGATTTGAAATTTTGTGGATTTGTCAGTCTTTACGGAGCTTATTTTATATTATTTATTATTTATTCTACTACTGATAGTTGTATAAACGTAGTAAATCTAGATGGAAATTGTGGCAGAACTTAAATTATCAGTGACACTATCGCGATTTATCGAAAAAGACTCTAAAATAGTTGGTTGTGTAGCGTGCGGTAAATCTCGGCAAAAATCGAGTAAAATAATGGAACAACTTTTCGCTAGTAAGTGACTATATAATATACATACGTGTAGTAAACCGATCATTTATGAAATTCACTTATTTTTTCTTGCATTTTTGCTTTTATTTGCTACTTGTCAAAGATTAGATGTCAAAGAATTTAGATACGTCAATTTGACTTTCCTGCTTCAGTAGCGTATCGGATGTTTATGGTTATAAATAGTTATTATAACTTATCTATTTTTATTAGAATTTTATATTTTTATAACAATTTTAATAATACTACCTCACTACCCCACGTCTACCCTACATCATAGTTTCACATTTTTTAAATAAAATTAGGACGGCACTGATAAATCGGAATTTAAGTTGGCCATATTTGAGGTCCATCGCGGTGGACCTAAGATTTTTGATATGCTCCTTCCTTAGTCTTCTTATTCAAAGGTTTTATCCAAATGTTTGTAGATTCTCTGTCAACGTCAATTTAAGAATCTAGTATCACCAAATCGATAAAAGTATGTTATGTTTGTATTTTGTCTCTCTCATGAAAATGGAACCATAAATTTATAACCCTTTTATTTGATTTGACTTGAATGAGGCGAACTACTCTGAATTATTTATTTCCACTGGTCATTTTGATTATTGATTATGTCGAAGAGAATGTATTTTCTTTCTATGCTACCTGTTTTCTGTTTAGTATTCTTTTTCTGATGTACATACAAGGTACGATAGAGTTAATAAAGTCCAATAAGTTTTTTCGGGAATTATGAAAAGAAGGTTCACATTTTAAAGTTTATACAGGTTGTTTTAAAAAGTATGGCAGATATAACGTGTTTTTTAGTGCAATACACTATTTTTTATTTCATTTTTAGATTCTGCGTAGAATTTTCTAATAGTAGATCTAAATTGAATTGATGAAGAAAAATATAGCTAGTAGATTAAACTTACAAGAAAGAAACACCAGAAAAGGTCTAGTGGTTCTCAAAATTTAAGCAAAAAATCATTTTTTTAATTTTCAAAATAAAATAACCCGGTTATTTTGGATTTATTTGAAAACCGGTAAAGGGAAACTATGTTTCTTTCATCGAGATCTACCAACCCTAAAAATATTTTAACTTATTTAAGACTCAGTCTGTATATGTAAATACAGGGTAAGTTTTAAACAAGTGCAAATATTTTGAGGTGTGGTATATTTTGACCCCAGGAACACCTCTATGAGTTGTTTTTGCGCAAAAAAGATGTTAAAAATTGTCCATTTTCTTAAAAAAAATTCCCATAAAACTTCTTAGAACTGCCTGTCAAAGAATATACCTAGCTAGAAAAAGAATGGACTCTGCCATACTGAAAAATGGTCCTACAGAAGTGGCGCTATCTATTGAGTAGGGCTTGTTTTAAATGGATCGAAGCGCGGGCTTTTTAAATGAGCGTATTTATTGAATTTTACTCTAAAATAATTAAATTTAATTATTAAATCTTATTTTTTACACAAATTCAACAATACTAATAACAAGTATCGTTGTGATGAGTAAAAAATAAGATTTAACAGTATAATTTATACAATTATTAAATAAAATTAAAGCCAAACATGTGAAATATTATTTATTATTTAAAGTTCTTATTTATAAGTCAAATATTTAAACATCGTTTATTATAATAAAACAAGACCAACGTAAGCCCAAAGTTTTGTATATGGAGTATATATAAATAGGTACTTAAATGATAGCAGAAAATAAAAGACTTACATTATATTTTTAGAGCCACAAACAAAAGGAATTGTCTAATTAAAACACATATAACAAATTATAGTTTGAAAAACGTTTTGATAATCACTTATTTGATAATATTATGATCGGCGCTATGACAACGACAATATTTTTTGAGAATTTGACAATAATATGACAATGGACGTTGGAAACTATGGAAACTACAAAAAAATTATGATTTAACGCCATCTGGCAATAACTAGTAGCAACTTCTTAACCTAAAAATTAATTGCACTACCACCTAGTGGCTAGGGCTGGAACTATTTTATTTGAGATTTCCATGGAAACAGTGGAACCGCTTTTGCTATTTCACTTTCCCGCCCCTGCTGCCTGTCCTCCGCAAATTTTTCCATGGTTACGGTACTAAAAGGTATGCAAATACTCTAGGTCATATATACTTACGTGGATAAATCAACGCCATAAGTTTAGCACTTGTTTAGCATTAAAAAATATGTCTCCAACATCACAACATGCCATTTTCAAACCTTCTTTATCGCACTTATGAAACGTTCAATAGGTTTGCCTTTCTCGAGGACTTTTCTTACTAAACCAAATCCCCAGGCGCATTAAAAGTTGCACGTATTTCGAAAATAATCACAATTTTATACGTTGTAGAAAGAACAAATTATACATTGTTATGGAAACTAAGTTTTCATTGGCATCATATTGTCATAATCTTGTCATAAATATATGTCATAATCTTATTTCCATTGTGTAACGACGCTTGTTTTTTGCGTTTTTTATTTTAAAAATTGTATTAATTACTCCTTTATCGACTGCTTTTATATGCCAAAAATGCAAGTGTGTTCAGTGAGAAGGTAATTTTAAGTGTGTGCAACTATATTTCTATTTTTTATCGTTGGACTTTCTAAATACTCGTACAAATGATTAAAAAGTGTTTAGTAGGTGAAAGTTCTAATATGAAGGTCCCCGAATTATCTTTTCATAGGCAAGTAAAGTATTCAGTTGTTCTTTTATTCATATTAAGCCACATGCATACTTTCTGGGTAGATTTTCTAAGAATATTGATATTCGTACGGAGTGGCGAAATCTATTTTTTATATAATTTAATTTTTGTGACTGTAAACATTCAATTTATTGTTGAAATATATGTATTTTACAAATGAAGTTTTTAAAATTATTGTTCGAATTTGGCAATTGCACGATAGGTCCTCGACAAGGATAGATAGAGTAGAAGCACCGCGTCTGCAACAAAAAAAGAAGATAAATGGAAGTCACTTATTCGTCTCTTTTATATTATCCTCTGGAGATAAATCCCATAAACAATTTCCATTTTAATAGTATTAATACCTATCCAAATTAAACATTTATTACAACACATTTTATTATAAAATACATAAAAACAAAGTAATCATGAGTATCTTAAAAGCGCTTAGTCCTTTCAACTGAAACTGTTCCAGAGTCGAAATTATGGCTCTATTAACCCTAACTCCTTTTGATACTCTCAAAATGAAGAGAGTCAATTTTCAAACGGGCCATAGTATCTAATGGTAGAGATGCTTTCCATTGTTACCTCTAATACCAAGAAATTTGATTTTTTGTTACTTTTGTAAATTAGAAAAAGCAGCGATCGACTTCGTATCTAGATATTTGTAATGCTTCACTTAAAATAAAAAAGTACTGTTTGTGTTTGTACTGAAATATGGAGAAATAAGATCTGTCTTAAGCTTAAGGAACTTTTTCTATAGAATATATTCATATTTCTAATGAAAAAAGTCTTTTACTAAAAATATATAAATAAATGTGGCAGCTTGATAATTTTTACAGCAGAGCTACCAGCTAAATCCCCGGCGGGAAATTTAAATTCTAATTAGTCAGCCCGGTGCCGAATATGTCCATGGTTGCCAACAATGAATTTAAAAATCGTGCCGTCTATTATGTAACTAAAAGTTTAATTGATCTCAAACTTTGAATAAGAAAACTGAAGGAGCATAATGCTATCCATGTATTCATGCATGGTGGGCGGAAAAAGGGTGGGGATCCTTGACAGTTCTGTTTGACGATTCATTTGACACATTTGAATTTGATTTGAAATTTTGTGGATTTGTCAGTCTTTACGGAGCTTATTTTATGTTATTTATTATTTATTCTACTACTGATAGTTGTATAAAGGTAGTAAATCTAGATGGAAATTGTGGCAGAACTTAAATTAACAGTGACACTATCGCGATTTATCGAAAAAGACTCTAAAATAGTTGGTTGTGTAGCGTGCGGTAGAACTCGGCAAAAATCGAGTGAAATAATGGAACAACTTTTCACTAGTAAGTGACTATATAATATACATACGTGTAGTAAACCGATCATTTATGAAATTCACTTAAATTAACTAATTATATGTTTTTTCTTGCATTTTTGTTTTTATTTACTACTTGTCAAAGATTATATGTCAAAGAATATAGATACGTCAAATTGACTTACCTGCTTCAGTAGCGTATCGGATGTTTGTGTTAATAAATAATTATTAAAACTTATCTATTTTTATTATAATAATATGTTTTTATAACAATTTTAATAACTACCAACATTTATTCAGAACGTAAAATAAAAAAAAAATTGAGTCTACCCCACGTCTACCCTACATCACAGTTTTACATTTTTTAAATGAAATTAGAACGGCACTGATAAATCGGAATTTAAGTCAGCCATATTTGAGTCCCATCGCGGTGTACCTAAGATTTTTGATATGCTACTTCCTTAGTCTTCTTATTCAAAGATCTCAAATAGATAATTTGCAAATATGCAGGGTGGTCCGAACTGTATTCTGGAAACTTTGGCAGCATATTCTGCAGATAAAAATAAGTAAAAAAGTTCGTATAAATAAATGTATGTCCTAAAATGCTTAGTTTCGGAGATACAGGATGTAGAAATTTTATTTATATTTCGATCTTTTCTAAATAATTTATTAAGTAACGTCAATATTTGGATGAAAATTGGTGTTTAGGAGTTTTTTGACATGAGAAATTTGATTTTGATGTCAATATGACTACTATTTGTAGTGGGCGCCACCTACATGTGTTTCAACTGCTTTGAAGAGTAACAATTTTTTTTCCTTCCTTGTATAAAACTACAGAATAAAAAAATATACATTTCCCTTACGTTTTAGGTAAAAAATGTCTCTTGGTAAAAATCACTACGAGCAACCGTTCTCCTTTTTTACCCCGAGACCTTTTTTACGTAAAAAACGTCGTAATTTTATAGTTTTTTACTCAGTAGTTTTATACAGAAGAAAAGTTATTACTCTTCAAACCAGTTAAAGAATATGTAGGTGGCGCACTCTACAAGTAGGAGTTAAAGTCCCTAGATATATAAAGTACCGCAATTGGTTTGTTCAATGCTATTGGCGCCAAAATGGCGGATTTTTGGGGTATTTCTGGAAAAACTGTAGTGGTAGGACTGTTTAAATGTCACATTTGTCTGAATTTGTCATGTCAAATGTTGAGAAGCTGTCAATTTCAGGATAAAAATATTTATCCACATAATTTAAAATAATTATAAAGCCACTAAAATGCTACAAATTTTTAGTTAATAATGTATAGGCGTCGATATCTTTAGTGAAGAAATGTGTATTACACGAAAAGGCCGCCATTTGATGTGTTTTCTAACATCGTCGATATTCAATACACGTTAGGTAGTGGATTGAATTTATTTATGCTCCAGTGAATATTTTTAACAATCTTATTTGTAGTATAACCTACTGGTACATAAAACTTCATTATAGAACAAGACAAGACCACAATAGATCTGAGAAGGTCGCAGTGGGTCAGGCCGAAATCAACCTCTAGAAATCTAATCTAGAACAAGACAAAGACCTTACTTGCAAACTACCATACATATCTTTTAAAAAGGATGCTAAGTGTAAGTGAAATCTCTACGTAATCATTCCCTAAAATGTTTAGTGTAGTTTAGTTTTCAACATTTTGCAGCAAGAAGTTTAGATAAATCTACAATATATTATCATCAGACCAAACGAAGGATAATTATTTAAAAGAATAAGTTATGTTATGATACATATATAGATTTGGATGACATCGCTTCAGGTGGTTTTACCAGTCAGGACTAACAGGGATATTAATCAAAACAATGAAAAAAAGCTCAAATAAATTTGATCCTAATAACAAGAATGTTGTTTATGCATATGCTAACTATATAGTTATTTTCATGGACTTAAATAGATTAGTTTTTATGTATTTATTGATAGTAATTAATATTTTTTGGTTCATATTGTAATTACTAATAGAAAGTAAACAATATAATGTAAGCATGTAAAGTTATATTTAAAAATTTGGTCTTATACTGTCAGTTATAAATAAAAGTGTGTGATTTAAATTTGATTTTTATACATGACATAAAATTGTTAAGATTCATTTGAAGTTTTACATATTGTCGAGGTAAAATTATTCCTACTTAATTTATGTATAACAATAATTACAGTTATTTCAATGTTAAATTTATAGCAGTATAACTTTTTTATTATAATGATACTTAAACATTATGACACTTGTTGTTTTAAAAATATAACATTAAATTGCAGAGTAAAATATATTTTAATTGTATTATGTGGTATTAACTTGCTTTTATTCAACTAATAATAAATTTGTTGTATAAAAATCACTCCATAACATACAAACCTTAATTATACAGCATACATAAAGAGCTCCTATGCATTTCAAGCTTCTTTCTAAGTTATTTTTAAATTAAGTGCACAATTACATACCTAAAATGCCGAAACTACCTGAAGTAATACTAATTGAAACAATCTTTCTATCAATATATTAATATATTTCAAAAATAGCAGGTATGTATCATATCAATTTAATTATTACATTTATTTGTTTCAACCATGGTTCAAAATTTTCTCGTATAAAAGCCGGCCTTCAAATATAAGTTTGTAGCTTATTCATAGTTCCAAAGGCTTTCGTTAAATCATGCTTATTTGACAAAACTAACTACAGCATAACTGGTATAATAGGGAAAGTTTACTTATGGTATAGGTATCCCGTTCTCATCAACAAACAAAGTTTTTACAATTGTTTCAACTGAATTAAGTACTAAAATTCTAAATGTTATTCCACCTTTATTTCTTCTTACCTATTAACTTACTTCTGTTAGCGTACTTTGCGCTAAAAGGTAACATAAAATAAATGCTAATACAAATGAAACACACTTGTACGGAAACCATTCGTTTATAACCTCTTAACATATATAGGCCTAAAAAATTAAATTTATGAAATTGAATATTAATATACCACCTGATATTACATTAAAATGAAGGTAAACTGTAGATAATAAACGTAATTCTATTACAATTAATAAATATTTTATTTTACGGCTTGCCTGTCAATGTTGGTCGGCCATATTGGCGCCGGACCGACCACAGAACACACTAAAGGGACCGACCAGCTGCTTAAAAAGCCGAAACAGCGAAATGTTGGCCTCCTTTTTAAATGTGCCGCTAGTTTTGGCGCCAATATGGCGGTAATTGCGGTACTTTATATATCTAGGGACTTTAGTAGGAGTGATATTGACATCAAAATCAAATTTCTCATGTCAAAAAATCCCCCTTCCCAGACGAATTTTCATGCAAATATTAACGTTACTTCATATATAATTTGGAAAAAATCGAAATAAAAATGAAACTTCTTCACCCTGTACCTCCAAAACTAAGCATTTAAGAACATACATTTATACGAACTGTTTTACTTGTTTTTATCTGTAGAATATGCTGCCGAAGTTTCCGGAGTACAGTTCGGACCACCCTGTATATGTTGTTTTTAAAGACGTATATTTTTTACCCAAAAATTTACTTGTTTGAATTTTTCAAGTGTCTAAAATAAATCAATGAACGTATCCCATTTTTGAAGAATTAAGGCATATCCAAATGCAACATATCATATCAAACCAAGTTTGTAATATCGTTCAAACATATGAAACCAACACCATCTAAAAAGATTAACACAGAAAAATTAAATTTTAATTAGTAAAATTTCAATTGAACCTACCAGTCAGTCGGAATTATACCTCCATTCACCGTTAAACCGTTTAATGCTCCTCAAACGGAGCCAGTCATTTTCCAAATGGACGACGAACATTTAACAGTGGACATCCCTCTAATCCTGACAACCAATAGCGAAAAATGTCGCACGCCGAAAAAACGTAAAAGGAGTAGCGCTTCGTCGCGCCGTCAAAGTCGATCGAGTGACAGTCGCGGCACGTCAGATGGACGACGTACTACCGGATCTATGGCCAGTCCCACCGAAGACTCCAACCGAATAAGCACGAATCCTACCGATCCGTCCAAAAGAAACACGGTTGGTGGAAGTTTAAAGTATGAGATTGGTCGAGAGCGATCTTCCATCGTCGGGTTTCCGGTTAAATGGAGTTCCGTACGGATTAAAGGTACTGGATTCGAAGACAGTACCATCGTTAAATTGGAACCTTGCAATGGGATGCCTACCGGCGTTGAGTACGATAAGTTAAAGAGTCCGACGGGAACGGGACATATGAAAAACAACATTGGAAACGTAAGTACTACAAGTAACATTTAATATTTTAAAATGTTTATTTATTTTAGCTTTACGCAATTGCAAGATATCGAAATGTCAATAGATATCTCTAGAAATTCAGAACTACAAAAAATAAATATTTAATATTTTTTTTATAACAGAAAAAATACAGATTATGAAATTGACTGACCAATCCATAAATAAAGGAAATACATTTAGCTTGGAATGTCCGTTTTTTAAAATTTTGGGTCGTGAAATTGTTTTGGGTCGCAACCGTTGTACGCGATCTGGCGCTACTATAGCGGTTGCTAAGAACAACCGCAAACAAAAACAGAAATAATTTTCTCTTATCCATATCTCTTGTCAGGATCTTCACCAATTATAAAATTTTTCAAAATCTAAACCGCTCTCATTGAAAAAATTCCGAAAATTTTTTAAAGCGTCCATTTTCAAAATCATTGTTGCTATCTTGTTAGTTTAAGTTTTATTTACTCAAACCCGTGATAATTGTGAAAAAGTGGCATTAAAACCTTAAAAAGCTGTGCTGTGAACTGCAAAAACCTTCGTGGATCGTGGCATAACGTCGGTTTCCAATATTTTGCAACACACTGTATTTTATACATAAAATGAAAAGAAAATAACAATAAATTTGAATAAACAATATTTGGCGATATAATTCCGGAAATTGAGGAAGAGAATTAAACTCTCTTCATTTTTATTTCGAAATAACAAACCTCTAAAACCTACGGGGACAAAGTTAGAGAGCGCCTAAGTCGCTCAAACGCAGTTTTTTGCATTTTTCCGGGTGATATCATTTTTTTACTGTCGCAAAGGTTTTAAAATTAAAGAGCATAAAAAACCTACCAAATTGATATGTAATTTTTTAAGCCAATTTCGCGGGCTGCTGTGCGAGTATTTGAGGACGCAGCTCTCGCTCAGCCTACTGTCGTGTCCCTCCCTCTGGTCCGCATTCCAGCACTAACTAGTCGATCAGCTGACGTCTTTCGGCAATGTAGATGCGAGGGTTTTGATGTAGTAAGCCAAAAAATAGAATCTAAAAATTTTTGTGAATTTCTCAAAAACGCTACCTTCAGCGCACCTAAAAAATCTCAAAAATATCAGAGAATGTTATAACGATTCTCATTTCGAGTGAACATCGTAATACGCGAAGCTAACTTGCAGTACCCTATCGACCGTCATTGATTTCAAGAAAAGTTTCATACACATTGTGGGAATGAATGTAAAATATCTCGTAATCAGTAAAACGTAAAAAAGTTACACATCAATTTGATAGGTTTTTTTATACTCTTTACTTTTAAAAACTCACAGTAAAAAATGGTTTCACCCGGCAAAACGCAAAAAACTGCGTTTGAGTTACTTTGGCACCCTCTAACTTTGTCCCCGTAGATTTTAAAAGTTTCTTATGAAAATGTAGAGAATTTAATTATCTTCATTTTTTGTTCCATAACATTTTCTGTGGGATCTACGGTTCAGCCAGAAAATTAAATCCAAATTTCTTTTTAAGTTTCTTAAAAACGGTGGGGTGGGGGGATACGAATTTTCGAATTTAAGTATTTCCAGTGGACCACTTACAACAACTGGCAAAGTATGAGAGCGGGGATAATTTGAGAGGAGTCTATACCTTTTTTGATGCCAGATTGACTGTACTACCTTTGGAATTTGGAAATTGTTATGCCTGTACTTTGTAAACAGATTTTCGTGGCAGTCACTAGCAAAAATGCACTTACATGGTGAGACTAAAATGCCAGTGCGGGCGTACCAGTGAGACTGGCGTCAGCATGGCGTCAGCTACTGGTTGCGTGTAAATCACCTTTAATATAATGAATGTTTTTTTGTTTTAATAAAATTTAATGTTTTCACCTCGGTAGACACTATGAAACTTAAATTTGAGTTTAATATTTGTTAAAAAGAGAATGTGCAAATTATATATTGCTAAGTTATGTAAATTGAAATAAAAAATATACTAATAGTAAAAAATATGTTAATTCTTATAAAAAAATTAAACTAATTAGTATAAAAATATTTTATCAATAACTTCAATATTATTTATATTATAAAAATATTTTTATCAAATGTAGTCTTACTCTCATTTGAAAACAAGTAGCTAAGATGAAAAAAGAACCTTAGTTTTTCTCTGGTTACTGCTGCAAAATATACGGTAAAAATATTTATCTAACTCATCTGTTTAGAAATTCCTTATTAAAGCAAAGAATTGTTTAATTTTTTTATTGATTCATAATTTTACTAAAGGTTTTTTAACTGTAGTTATTTAAAGTTTTTCCCTACAAGTCGTTCAAACCTAGCACAAAATTATTGAATTTCTTAAAGCTCTCAGCGCCGTACTGATGTCAAAGACGTGACCGTAATCAGATTTGTTAGACAGATGGGGTCACAGACAGATAGATTTAAACCAATAAAAAATGTTTTACTGGGTATCTTGGTAGTTCCAATGCGAAACCATTTCAATACAAAATAACTAGTTTAATAAAACAAAATAACTAGTTTAATAAAATAACTAGTTTTGACCCTTAGGTGTTAATTTTTATTATATCAAAACTAACTGACCCGGCAAACATTGTTTTGCCTTATAATTATTTTTTATGTGTAACATGGGTTGAAAATTATTGAGTTACTAATATCGCTAATAAAAAATAGGGGTTGATGGTAGAAGGGTGAAAATTTAGGGTTTTGTTATGATATTACCACCTTTAGTATAAAGCGGCAACACTGTAATGCTGAAAATAATTTAGATAAAAATCGAAATTTTCAGAAAAATTCTATAACCGGTTCCCTATAAACGTCTAACGTGCAATGGCCGTGAATCACCCTGTATATAAAATTCACTAAATAAAGTCGATTTATGTATCACACAACCTTCAATAGGTATGTTATTTTTAATAGAAAAGTTCCTGGCATAATTTAATTTGTATAATATTTTATTTCAAAATTTGATAATAAATTGATCTTCCATAAAAACCTGCTATTTGTATATTGCGAAATTATGTAATAAATTTCACTCTCTCGACATATAACAAATCATCAGATTAATACTTCCTAATTTAATTAATTTAAAATATTTTAATAATAGTTTTAATATTACTCATTATACATAAAAAAATCGTCGATATAGCTAATTTTTGTCTGATGATATTTAGTACCTGTACTATGTTTCTATCTTTTGTTATTTTTTTTATTTTATGTTTGTAACTGTCTTTAAAAGTTTAGCGTCCTTGTTTTTCCTATTTTGTGTATTATTTTTTTATACAGTATGTCCCCGGATTGTCTTTACAAGAGGAACAACTTTTTTATTATTGATATTTTGAGAAAAATGCATTCTTCATAAAAAATGTTTGCTTCTTATAAAATGGTTAACCCCGTTTATACTTTTCCAAATTTCCATACCGTTTTAGAAAAAATAAAAAAAAACAAAAAGGTATGGTTTTATTTTTATTGAAATCCTAAAAGTTATATCGAAAGAAGCACAAAATGTATTTAGTTTAATGCTACGGAAAGGGTGATAATAGTTATCGGACAATTCGGCCTTTAACAACAAGACATAGACTAATAATAATAATGTCATGTACTAGCAACAAGAAAAAATATGACGTTAATCAAAATTAATAATAACCATCTATCAAAGAACTAAGTCGAAAAATGCCTTTTGATTTTTAGGACTTCAAACTTTGGACTTAAGAAAAAATTCAACCAAATTTTCATGATTTTTGTAATTATCGCTAAAAGGGTATGAAAATTTAGAAAAGTATAAACGAGATTAACCATTTTAGAACAAGCAAAGATTTTTATGAAGAATTTATTTTTCTCAAAATATCAATAATAAAAAAGTGTTTCTTCTTGTAAAGACAATCCGGGAACATACTGTATATTTCTTTTTCTACACAACACTTTTGACATGAGTAAATAAAATAAAATATTAAAATTTACGTTAGAATTTTATTTCTCAAATAAATCATGTTATATCAAACCCAGTTATTACCTTTCGCACGGTTCAACAATGTTAATGACGAGTATCATTAATTTTAAATTTAGTATCCAATTAATAATGTAAGTTATGATAGTTTATTTTGATAAAATATTAGCCGACCCTGGACCGATTAATTTTGTACCTGATTTTCACTTTGTCAACTCGTCAGTTCAACTTAATAGCCAAATTTATCTCACGCTACCTCGGGGTTTTCGGTAACCCAATTAAATTAACTTTATTGTAATTTGCTAATTCACCTAAACCTGTGGTTATTACGAACAATCCTCTACAACTTGTGCAAATCAAATAAATTATACAACTTGCCATAGCCAACGCTGCGCAATTGTCAGAGACGTGACCATGATCAGATTAAACTGAAAATACTGGTTATTATTCCACTGAATCAAACACATTTACAATAATAATTTTTAATTTTGTAAAATGTCTTATCTTTTGTTCCATCCAAAGTTAAATATGCAAATGATTGTGAAGAAAACTGTATCTCTGATTAGTTTAAATAAAGAAACTCCTATAATGAACTTAAAGAAACTTAGAAATATATACAATACTATTTGAATATAGAATTAATAATGACGCAGGCCGCTATCTTGCGATGTGGGACTTAATATCTATTTGATATTTACATATAAAATGACAGCGATCTTCATTTTATAACTATCGCTGACGCCGTTTTTTCGATAATACGGTATTTTATTAATTTATTATCTTCGATCCCATAGAAACTGAAAATCTCTGACTAACCGTGTAGCGTTTTTTTAAAACAATATCACTGCGAACGGCAGCTTTTCGTTGGTAGAGCAGTCGTGGATAAAGTATTTCACTGGAAAGAAACTAATTATCAATAATAACTCGAAATTATAAATATTGGGCACCAGGCATGTACAGAGAAAGAAAACACAGTTGTATATTACTTAAAACTAATGACTATATTTATTCATGATGTTCTTAGATGGTGATGTGATGTCAAAGAAAATGGTGGTAAGAGTCGTACTAAATATCAATGAAAACAACTACGATAAAATACAAGACATGTAAAGTTTAAGAGAATATATGAAATGTAGCATTACTTTAATTAATTTGATATATTCCATATGATGCTAAATCGAAGATGTTGCAACCTGTAGATTCTAGAATCTATGTTTGGTTATTCATCTGTTAAAATAGTGCGATAATAATATCTATAAAAGTAATACCATTACAAGATGTAATGCAATGAAACCTAAGATCTAAATTATATTTAGTATTAATTATTATATTGTAGCGTTTTTTAAACAACTACCACTGCGAACGGCAGCTTTTCATCGGAGAGCAGTCGTGGATAAGGTATTTCACTAGAGAGAAAATTAATCAATAATAATAAACAAAAGATATATAGATATTGGGCGCCAGGCATGTACAGAGAAAGAAAACACAGTTGTATAATACTTAAAACTAATGACTATATTTATTCGTGATGAATTCTGATGGTAAATAGCATTGTACAATTAATATAATTATTATAGTGGTTACTTGTTGAGTAAAACTATATATGTAAATAATATTAAATACGTTCTATGAAAAGACTATAAAGAAAATACAATGCGTGTAACGTTATAGAAAATATAGGAAAAGTAGCATTACTTTATTTAAATTGTTAAATTTATACGGTGTTAAATCAGATGTGTTGCAACCTGTAGATTCTAGAATCTATCTCGTTATTCATCTGTTAGTATAGCGTAATAATAATGTCTATAGAAAGTAATACTATTACAATGCGTGATATTATGAAATCTAAAATCTAAATCACACTTTTACTACTGCATCGACATAAATATCCTTAATAATCTAACCACTAAATATAGTCTGTACGCTATTGTTTAAAATGTACGTTACTGTTTAAGACTGAAAACATTTTAGATGTTAAATGCAAAACTAGAACTTAAATATACACTTAGCTGTTCTTTTATGTAACCCTGCTTCAAACAGTAGCAGCGCGAGGAGGTCTAGCATCTCTGTACTGTCTGTCGGCGATCCAGGCTTAGAAATGGGGGTGAAGCAGCACGGGGCTCAAGCCACATCCACGCTGGGGCACTCTATGTGTAAGACAAATCAATCCTACTGGGGACACTTGTCCATGGGACAGCCGTCCATCAGATAGTGGCACAAGAGAACACTACTAGGACCTTGAAAAATAGTCCATACCTTGGACACTTGTCCGTAAGACAATGTCCGTCCGTAAGACCCTAGGAACATGAAACTCTTGTTTAAAATCAAACACCGTCTAATAAACAAAATGAACCTACCTCGAAATACTTCCGAGGGCTCAATAAATAATAAACAATCTGTCCTTTCTTCCAAATGACATTCTGGAGGACAAAAGCAAAGGGACGCCAACGTGCCAGCCAAATACAAATACAAGTTGGGACATCCGTAACTCTACACAAAAAATATTCAATAATAATATCGAATCTAAAAGGATAATATCTCATCTTTACCTGTTGCTTTGAAATAGCAGCTGATTCAGATTATACAGCAAGATTTAAATAATCACCATTTCTAAAAGCTGGGATAAAACAGAGCGTCAAAACAAATTGAGGTTAAGCACGGAGAGTTGACAGAAGCGATGTTGACAGCGCGCGCCTTCACAGAATAGTAACAGGGTTGTGTCGAACGATCACAGGGTTGGCGACCAGGGAACGTAAAAATTACGCGTCAAATAATCTATCCGGCCTGAGCGAGAGGGAATCCGGTGATGATAGGCCAGACATCATATATTATATATATAAAAAAGACATGTAACGAACTAAAAACGTTACAATATTAAATATTAAATCGACATGAATGTTCTTAACAATCTAACCACTAAACATAGTCTGTACGATATTATTTAAGATGTCCATTATTGTTTAAGACTGTAAATGTTTTAAATGTTAAATGTAAAACTAGAACTCTTAAATCTACACTTAGCTGTTCTTTATGTAATCTTGCTTTAAACAGTAACAGCGTGAGGTGGTCTCGCATCTCTGTACTCAGCCATCCAACACAACCAAAGGGGCCAGAATGAGGACACCATGAATTGATACAGCCGTAACTAACTAGCTTATAGCTGGGAACGAAGCAGCATGGGACTCAAGCTACATCCACGCTGTGGCACTTATATGTAAGAAAAAATCATTCTTACTGGGGACACTCGTCCACAGGACATCCGTACATAAGATAATGTCCGTACATAAGACTGAAACTCTTGTTTAAAACCAAACAAGGTGTAATAAACAAAATAAACCTAGCTTGAAATACTTCCGAGGGCTCAGTAAGTAATAAACAACCTGTCCTTTCTTCCATGTGACATTCTGGAGGACAAAAGAAAAGGGACGCCAACGTGCCAGCAAAATACAAATACAAGTTGGGACATCCGTAACTCTACCCTAAAAATATTCAATAATAATATCGAATCTATAAAAGGTAATAACTCATCTTTACCTGTAGCCTCGAAATAGCAGCTGATTTAGATGATACAGCAAGATTTAAATAATCACCATTTCTAAAAAAACTGGAACTAATGGCATCTGACAGGCCAAACGATCAAACCAAAAGTGCCGTTAAATCACAGAGAGTTGACAGAAGCGATGTTGACAGCGCGCGCCTCCACAGAATAGTGACACGATAGCAGGGTTGGCGACTAGGGAACGTAAAAATTACGCCAAGCGTACCAACAAAATGATCAGGCCTGAACGAGAGGGAATCCGGTGACGATAGGCCAGACATCATATATTATATGTAAAAAAGACATGTAACGAACTAAAAACGCTACAACCGTAATTATTTTGAGAAATCCTCTAACTCTTACCAGTAGATACGTTATTCAACTTGTGCTGAAGTCCTCAACGGTATGTGGATATCAGAGCCGTGACTATAATCATATTTGTTATAGCGGTATAAGATCTCATAAGTTCTAAACTAAGCACATATATTTTTATTAGAACCCTTAATTATAATTTAATTTAATTAGTAGAGGTGGTTTCTTTATTAATTAAGTCAGTTGAGACTAATTGATAGGAATATTAGATAAAATAAAAAGGTGGGATAATAAAAATTATTATAGGATAATTAAAATAAATAGATAAAATAAAAAGGGTGGCAATAAAATGTATGCTGAGTTATGTATATTACATTAAAAATAAAATTATGCTATATTATTCTACGTCACTAATTTTTTTCTTAAAGTATTAAAATATATATTATACAACATAATTATTTTGCTGAAAACCCCTATTTATATACTATTATTATATTGTAGTATTATATTAGTATATTGAGATTTAAATATGCTTAATATTCGTAACCATATTTACTTAATATATAAGGTGAGTTTCCTACGATGTTCTCTATGGGCATCTCGGAAACTACTGGAGATAGAGAGTCGGTTAAATGGGGAAAGAATTGCAGTTTTGTGGGGTTATAAATATGCGCCTTTCAGATTTTTGAAAAAGTTTATGGCTTACTAAATATTTCGAAAAAATAAAATTTTGGCTATTTTAAAAATTGTCCCTAATTCCATTATAATCTATTTTAGACAAAAAGTGTGCAGATAAAAGTTGTAGATAATCACATTCCTAATGAGTTTGAGTTCTCCAATTTTTTCTAAAGCCTGCCATTTTTGACTTATGACATAAACATATGTTTTTTTAATGAAAACCATAGTTGGCCATGACTTCATAAAAAGCGCCATTTTTTAAGCTTTTCAGCGATACGCATTGTTACCTTGCTCAGTTTTAATTTAAAAATAGATACAGTTTTTCTTAAATTACTTAAAATTGGCTTCTCCAAAATTGTTCATATTTGGCATGTTTATTCAGTATAAGCAGCTCTTTAAAAAACCTATGTACGACTTCTCTGTAAAATAAATAGGGGAGCCAATATTTGGACAGATCAAAAATTGCATGAGATTTGTTTCCTATGTTTCCGACAACAATGCACCACCCGGTATACGAATGAATTTAACATAAAACTGGCACCTTTATATCAATAGGTATATAATTTTTTAGCATTGATTAACGCAAATTTTTAGCATTATTAACGCAAATGAAAATTTAATATGTGGTTTTAGTATTTTATATTTACAATAATAATAGTTTCAATTAATTAAATTAATATAAATCAGAAAACAAGAATTTGCAAATATTATGTCAAACAAATATACGTTTAAATAATTATTAAATTTATGTCAAAAGCAAACATACAGAAATGAGCATACTTATATAGAACAACTAATATTATTAAATTGCAAGAGCATAGTTGCGTGATTGCAATGATACGAGCATTCCTATTATATTATCTAGGGATTTAGATCGTTGCTAATAATAATTACTATACCGTAAATATTTTACTCCGTATTTTGCATGATATGTAATCATCCATATCCATCCATATCCATATTATCCATACATATATAAAAGCTCAAAGGTTTTTTTTTGTTACCTCCATCCCGCCGAAACAGCTTCGCCAATCTTGATGATTTTTTTTTTAAATGAAAGGTATATGTATATGTCTAGATTTTTTATGAAGCATTTTTATATCGTTTCATCGCTATTTCTTTATGTAAAACGAGTAAATATTAAAACATACCTGAGGAACCCCTTCACAGAATACCTCCAGAAATAAATTATTTGTCATTGTCAGCGGCGTGTCAATTAGATTATATATTAAGTTTTTAGATATTTTAGGGGTCAGTTCATACCGCTTGCTTTAGATACATAAATATTAGCACAAATGTTTGTTTAAATGGTATTAGTGATTAGTGAATTAGCTACGCAAAGCAATTTTAAGAAATTTATCCCCTTAGAGTGTAAAATTATGTTGAACAATTTGTTGTATGAAAATTCCTTACTATCTGGTCTAGAAGAATGAAATTCTAAAGAAAGAAATAGAAGAGATTTTTGAAATTAATCAACCAAATAGGTAAAGTTAGTCAAAATTTATATAAACCTTCGTGACCTCTAGATTATTCACATAAAAATTTGCACAAAGGATCATATAAAAGACATGAGTTAATTATTTAGACATAGAGAATTTATGAAATTCATACTCATAGGGAATAGAATAGGGAATGAAAGTTTGCTATACGAAAATGCATTACTATAACATCTAGAGGCTTTATTTAGTGACATCAGTAATATGAACTAAATATTTCTTCTTCAAGTCATCCTTCTAGGAATAAAAAATAACATATAAAGAGAGTATTAGTGCTCTGGAAAAAATCAAAAAAATCAGGGGTGTATATAAAGATAAACGACAATTGAAAACTTCAAATATTCAGTTGAAAACTTTATATGTCAAAGCTATTTATTTTAGTAGTACAGTTTATATGGGACCATAGGTGGGGTTCTATCCATAGAGGATAAATAGTCATTTCACTATTTATTATTTTCGAGAGATTTTCTTTTTTCATATTTTGCAAAATTTCGACTTTGGTTCGGGTTCTAAAACACCCTATACATTTTGTTTGAAATAGGTACCTTGGTTTCAATAACTTATAGAATTCTTAAGATTATTTATTTCAGACGTGTCTATTTAAAAGTTTTATTTTTGGTATACAGTGTTTCATAAAGTCATACAGGGGATAACTGTGTCATACAGAATGAGATGGAGATGAAAAAATAAAAAATGGTTTTTAAATTTTGGGATTTTTTTAAATACATAATAATATTTAAAAAGAATAAAAATGCTCTTGAAATTGGCATATTGTCGGCTTTTTATAAATTTTCAGTAAAAATACATTTTTAAATCAAAAATAACAATATCGATTTTTTGAAAGGATATACAGGACAAGTTTTAAATAACTGCAATAATTTTTAGCGGTAGTATATATTTTGACCCCAGAAACACGATTATGAAATTAGCGAATTTTTTTTTTGAAAATTTAGATTTTTTTTTTGTTTTTAGTTAAAAACCATAGTTTCTTGATAGTATTATGGCAACATTAGGTAGTAGATTAAATTTACCAGACAGAAAAACCACGAAAACTTCAGTTTTCAAAACCAGGTTTTCAAGATTTAAGGAAAATTTTTTTGTAATTTTTAAAGTAAAATAACTCGGTTATTTTGGAGTTATTTGAAAAACGCTAAAGAGAAAATATGTTTCTTTTATCAAGATCTACCAGCCCTGAAAATATTTGCACTTATTCAAGATTCGCCCTGTATAATACCCAGAAAATCGACAATAATTGCTAACTTTCATATGAAATACGAATAGCTCTAGAACTCTTAAAAACATAGCTTAAATAGTGCATTTGCAAGGCTCACTAGCTCTATCTATAAAGAAGTAAACAATCATTTAAATCAACGCATGGACGATTCGAGATGTAACGCAAACGTAGTCGCGGGAAAAAGCTAGTAATTAATTAACCTCCTAAAAGCTGGTATCCTTTATTAGCTTTTAATTTTGTTTAAAGCAAGATAACGATATAAAGAGCTATATTAAAGCATGCTGATTTCTTAACAAAGATAATATTATTTTCCAAGGTCTTGAAATATTTGTCAAGCTTTCAGTGATTAATTATTACTCAATTTAGGGTAACGCTTTCTTGGGATTGTGATCAAGATGAAACTCCAAAGTTATTCATAGGCCCAGTTGCAACATTACTTTGACATGCCTATACAGTGTCTCCCCGGATTTTCTTTATAAGAAGAAAAACTTTTTTATTATTCACATTTTGAGAAAAATGCATTCTTTATAAGAATTTTTGCTTGTTCCAAAATGGTAAATTGTGTTTATACATTCCTAAATTTCCATACCGCTTTAGAGAAAATTATAAAAAAAATCTGAAAATATAGTTGAAACTCCTAAAAATCAAAACGCGTTTCTATGGTAATATAATTTCGTTTTCATTCTTTGATAGATTGTTATTGATAGAACTTTAATTAATGGTATGTCTTTTGCTGTTTTAAAATGTTAAAGAAGCACAAAATTTACTTGGTTCAGTGCTGCGGAAAAGGTGATCATAAATATTGCTTCTATTAAGCTTCTTAATCTAAAATAGCAAAAAAATAGCAATGATGTCAATCAAAATTAATACTAACTCATCTCAATAATACTAACATAACTGAAAGAATGAAAACTAAATGACATTACCATAGAAACGCCTTAGGATTTTTAGGACGAAAAAATTCAACCATATTTTCATGTTTTTTTTATTTTCTCTAAAACGGTATGGACATTTGGAAAAGTATAAACGGTATTAACCGTTTTAGAGTCAGCAAATTCTTTTATGAAGAATGCAATATAAATATGACATAAATTAGGATTGACTGACGTATTCGTTTGTTTTTGGCCAGTTCCTGTTTCACCAGGAATGACTACAACTTTTGATAGGTATTTAAATAGCACTCTCGGTATTTTTTTACTTTATCCGATAGAAAATGACATTCTGAATAGAATGACATATCATATGTCAACTTTTGATATTCTCGCTTAATAAAAAATTGTATTTTAAATTTCAATCTAGAGAGCCATGGCTATATTAAAAACACTAATTTTTAATCAAGGGGCGTGGGAAAATAGATTTGATCGTCTAATGTTTTTAGTCTCTTGTCCTGGCCGGTTAAAAGATGCCCAAATCAAGGGTGCCTCATTAGCATATTCGGAAAAAGCATTTTTTTACGAATAATTTGGTACCACATACTTGGTATTTCGAGTCAAATTTTCGTTATGAACCAGCATATTATAATTTCAAATAAACCATATGCAAAAATGTCAAAAGTTGACATATGATATGTCATTCTATTCAGAGTGTCATTTTCTATCGAATAAAGTAGAAAAATGCTGAAGGTACCATTTAAACATCATAAGTTGTAGTCATTTTCGGTGAAACAGGAAGTTACCAAAAACAATAATAATTGTATACGTCAATCAATCCTAATTTATGTTATATACTAACATACTAAATCTCGTTTTTCTATCTGGAAAAATAAAAAAGTTATAGGGGGTGAGCCACTTGTGAGACGCACCCGGTATAAAGAATAAGTCTATTTTCTAAAACTCTATATTCCTAAATTGCTTTTTTATTAGGTTTTCTTATTTAAGATTTTTATTTCAATATTTGTTGCTAAATATGCCATTCAAAATAGCGCAGCATTATAAATATTTTCATAGATTCACGGATGATCTTATACTAAAGACAGGGTGAGACATAAATGTGCAAAATAAAAAATATTTCAGGGTTGGTTTGGTTTTTCAAATAAGTCAAAAATAACCGAGTTATTTTACTTTGAAAATTTAAAATATATTCACTTAAATTTTGATTTCCATTGGGTTTTTCCATCTACTACCTGATGAAATGTAAAAAATACGAAAAAATGTCAGTTTCTTTTTAAAACGGAATATCTCCAAAAAAATTATGCTATTGAGATGAGATTTCTGCTTTCTTAACATATTCCACAGGGTGTTTCAAACTTTCACCGTTTACAACGTAAAACATATCAACGTTTTGTTTTCGCTCGTATAATTGACAGATGGAAATTTTAATATTTAATTTAGAAGGAGATACTAAAAAGTTAAATAGTTTAGCTACAAATTCCTTGAAAAATCATCAAAATTGGCCCACTAGAACACAATATATTATACTTAAAATATATCAAAATTTTAAGGTGCCAGTTTTTCGTGCCGGTGAGATTATAAGAAACATTTTATTGTTATTAAAAAGAAGGTCACAGTTACTTTAATGGAATCTTTCCTTTTTCATTCAAATGAACGTAGACTAGCTATCTTTGTTACCTTCTCATATTTTCCTTTTTTTCTAGGTATTATCATTGGGAGCAGACGTTTTACCTGAATACAAACTGCAGAATCCAAGAATACATCACTACACCATCCTCCATTACTCCCCTTTCAAAGCAGTTTGGGATTGGATAATCTTAATTCTGGTGATGTACACTGCTATATTTACACCATACGTCGCTGCATTTCTACTGGGCGAGCCAGATTTCAACAACAGGAAGTCGAAAAAGTATAGCGAAGATCCGATTGTTATAATTGACTTAATTGGTAAGTCTGTATATTTATATAAAGTTTTATGTTAGTAGTTATACAGGGTGAGTCTTAAATAAGTGCAAATATTTGCAAATATGAGTTTTTTTTCGCAAAAAAAAGGTGTTGAAAATCGTGCATTTTCTTTTAAATTTTCCTGTATATTTTTCGAAAACTTTTTAGAACTGCCTGTTCACCGCAAATTTTTCCAGGGTATAATTTCTTAATCTCTGATATTACCATAGTTACGGCTTTACTCTATGGCTACGGCACTAAAGAGATGCAAATACCGAAAAAATCCGGTGGCTCTCAAAATTTTTCCAAAAAAAATCTTTTTTTTTTAATTTTCAAACTTAAATAACTCGCTTATTTTGGATCTATTTGAAAAATGGCAAAGAGAAAATATGTTTCTTTTAGCGAGATCTACCAGCCCTGAAAATATTTTCACTCATTTAAGACTAACCCTGTATATCGGGGTAGGTAGCTGTTATGTATGGAAACGGTCGATTTTTAGGTCAAATATAGGAGGTGCCGCAAAAAGTTGAATACAAAATTTATATAGGATTTTTAAATATCTATTAGCGAGTAATAAATTTAAGTATACAGGGTCGGTCATAAGTCGTGGCACATAAAAGTTTCATTTTTTAAATAGAAACCCCTGTATATCACTGCATATTTCAATTCTTCCAAACTGCCATATTTCAATAATTCCTTCTAAACAAAAATCGAAATACACACAATGTATCTCAAACCAACCGTTTCCGAGTTATTGACTTTTGAAAATATCACTTAAACAATTTGATTTAATTAATTTCGGTATGTTCAGTTTCATTTAACGATGCCGTTCTGTCGAAACTGTTATACTTAATAATATTTGACATTAGTTCTCAAGTTAGCATTTATAGATGTATAAAATGAGATTATATCAAGTCTGGAAATTACAAAATTTTCATTTAACATTTCAATTCTTCAATTATTTATGTACATTGTATATTACGATTATTGCTTAAAATTGAACGAAGAATTAAAATATACAATAATATACAGGGGGTTTCATTTAAAAAAATAAAGTTTGATGTGCCACAGCTTTATCACCGACCCTGTATACTTAAATTTACTAGTAGCTAATAGGCATTTAAAAACCTATTACAACAGTATCACCAGTTTCGGCAGAATGGATCATTAAATAAAACTGAACATATCGAAATTAATTAAATCAAATTGTTTACGTGATATGTTCAAAAGTCAATAACTCGGAAACAGTTGGTTTGAGGTGCATTGTGTATATTGCTTAGAATTGAAGAAAGAATTGAAATATGCAATAATATACAGGGAGTTTTATTTAAGAAAATGGAACTTTGATGTGCCACGTCTTTATGACCGACCCTGTATACATAAATGTATTACTCGCCAATAGACATTTAAAACCCCTATAATTTATGTATTTAATTATTTGCGGTACCTTGTATATTTTATCTAATAATCGACCGTTTCCATACATAACAACGACCCTGTATATTTAAACACATAGGTGTCTAATATACTCGCAAATAATATTTTCTTAAATTATTGAAGCGAAAATTCTTTACGCGTGCTGGGAGTATCTCTATACAGGGTGAATCTTAAATAAGTGCAAATATTTCGACCCCAGAAATACGTTTATGAAGTTTTTTTGGCGGAAAAAAAATTGAAAATTTGGATTTTTTTTGAAAAAGTTTTTGTAAACTTATTTAATTCTTAGTTAAAAACATAATATTTAATATGGAAACATAGGTAGTAGATTAAGTTTAGAAGAAATAAAACCCAGAAAAGATCCAATGGTTCTCAAAATTTAAGCAAAAAATATATTGTTTTTAATTATCAAATTAAAATATCTCAATAATTTTGGACTTATTTGAAAAACCGCAAAGAGAAAATATATTCCTTTTATCGAGATCTACCAGCCCTGAAAATATTTGCACTTATTTAAGACTCACCCTGTATAAGTCACGAGTAAGTAAAACAAATTTACTTCTCAACACTTTTCACAACAAAACAAGAAGTATTTTAAATTCTTGTTTTTGTCTGTTGCAAAACTAATTATTAATATTTTAAATGCATGTCACGACTAGCTTCAAATAATAACAGGATCAAATTATAGTCTCAATTAAAATTCCAAAATGAACAAAACGTTCTAGAGCTTTGCACTTTTTTAATAAAAAAAAATGGAAAATACAGTAATTCTGGCTTTTATGTTCAGAGGACATAAGCTGTAATTTCTGTCAATGATCAAAGCACCATTTACTGCGCTCGAATCGTGCTATTTATTTGCCAACAACATATTACGATGGCCCTATATTGTATGTCGCTCTATCGAGGCGTAAAAAACGATTTTTTGACACCAAAATCACTAAATTCAATAATGAAATTTAAACCCACTTGCTCACTAAATTTAAAAATAAAATTTAAACCGAACAACAATTTGTAATTGATTTAGGAAATATTTTTAAATCTATTTGGAATTAAAGATACAATAAGAAATTTTACAATCTTAAAAAAATACTATAATACAGGGTGGCGCCTCTCATACGCCGCGGATGCTCCAAGGAGAACGACAGTTTGTATTGAAATGAAATTTTGTGAATGTATGTTAATTCAGAGCACTTTTTAAAAATATAGAGAGTTCTACAGGGTGTCCCCAATTTGTAATGTAATATATATTAATTGATTTGGGGAGAAAAATAAAGGAGAGATTTATAAGAGAAGTATATGACTAAAATGTAAGGGTTTTGACATATTTCACATTTTCTAGAAATAAAGAACTATTTTTAAATTGAAATAAAAGCTACCTAAATTGAATTTTACCCGATATAGCCTAATATGTAGTTAAATTAACTATTGTACTTTAAATCAAATTAAAACTTGATTCAAAAAATTATACAGTGTGAAACAAAATTAATATTGAACATTGGCCACCTTTAAAAGCATGTTACTCTTTTATTTTAAATTTAACACCCAGTATATTATTCCGATATTCAATGGAGAATTCATGTCTCTTCAAATTACTGTTAAGGTTGCCTACCCCTCAAACAAAGTTTTTCTTAGATATTTTCATTTACATGATTTGATCTTTATTATGTGACAAAATCTAGGTGGCTGTGATATGGTCTGACGTTACTTCAACATAGCTGTCTAATAAGTCCAACATTAACAACTAGTTATCATTTTGTGTCATAAGCTTATCACTTAAATGCTCCTGATTTTATCTACTCTGGTTTTTTTTTATGGGAATATGTTAAAGACAGTGTTTACAAAACTCGACAAACTTTTGTCGACAACATGAGAGAAATTATTGTAGCTGCTTTTTGAGGTAGAACTCCACATAAAATTATGCGTTTTAAAATGACAAGATCCTTTTGAAAAGACAATCATTTTAGGCAGTTAACAGAGGAAAAAAAGCATTTTGAGTATTCGATTTCATCTAGCTAATTCTTACGCATAAGCGTATCATTGATTGATAGGACAAAATATTTAATATTTCGGCTAAAATGTAATATTTTTTGATGATTTAAAATTCATTTGAAAGGTAGAATCAACAGCTATCATATTTTGGAACTTGTTTGATTTTTGTCAGAAAATTCAGGGGTCTTTGAGATTTCTAAATAAAAAATGATAAGGTCCATTTTTATAGGTGATTACCCAAGCTTCACTTTTTTATCCGACCATACCAATAGGTATGGTAGGCTATTAGGATCGGCAAAAAAAAAAGTTTTTTTAATTTCACTCGAAATGAGTTACTTGGGTCATAAATAACTTAAATACAAAATATGTTCATGGTGTCTGTCTGTCTGTCTCTCTGTCTGTCTGTCCGTCTGTCCGTCTGTTTCATGATAACTCAAAACCCGCTAAACAGATTTTAACCAAATTTGGCACAAAAATACTGTGGCACCCGAGAATCTGGCCATTAGTTTTTGGTGGGGGTGGGGGGTTGGTAAGGGGGTATGGGAGGGGGTTAAACGTTTTAAAAAATCGTAACTCTAAAATTACAGTAGCTAGCGAAACGCGGTTTTCAAATTAAGATTAGGAATAATATTTGCAACAAAATTTGTAATAACATCAAAATCAGTCGCAGTTTTCGAGATATTAACATATTTTAGTATGGGCGGCTATACGTGCCTCCGGGCGCCAATTTTTTAAGAAAACTTTTGTAAATTGCATATTTTGGCACATATTTGCGCAAACGGATTTTTCGGTCATTTGGATCCATTTTTTCAGCTAAAGCTGGCCGAGCACGGTGTTATAATTTTTCACCTAAAATTATCCCAAAAGGTACATGATCCGCCTGAAAAGTTCCGGTCGACGAATTAAGCCGTGGTTGGAATATTCCTTAAGCTAAACATCGACAAAACCAAAACCATGTGCACTCCCCTGGAAGATCACAACAGTGCTATAAAAATCGGAGAAGAACTATTGGAATATATGGCGGAATTCAATTACCTCGGCAGTTTGATTTCGGAAAAGGCCAATATTGACTCTGAAATTCAGCACAGGATTAGCAGCGCCTTAAGAGCATTCTAGCACAAAGTTTTCTACAATTTTGACTTGAGTACAAAAACGAAACTTGCAGTGTACCGAGCAATTATAATTCCCACCATGTTATATGGGAGCGAAACGTGGATGGCCATACCGCCGACACATGAACGCATTAAACAAGTTGTAACAGAGACACCTTAGAAAAAACTAACTGCGAGAGTGTTTGAGTCACGATTCCAAATTCCGCTTAAGATGGGCTGGTCACGTATGCAGAATGCAAGAAAACCGCATACCAAAATCTCTGCTTTACGGTGAGCTTGTAGACGGTAAGAGGAGGCCGGGTGGACAAGCAGCTCACAATAGAACTCAATGGAGAAGAATTGTAAACTCAGTTAACAGCGACAACCAAAAAGTAAAGAGGCAACAAAGCAATGAGATTTTTGAATGTCCGGAGTGCGGTAGGCAGATACCATCACTTACCGGTCTTTTCAGTCACAGAAAAGCTCATGAAAGAAAACGCCTTGCGTGACCATCTTCTGATGCGTGTCGAATACTCGTCAACGAGTAATGGTAGTAGTATGTATGTATGGTTGGAATATCCATTTACTTGATTAAAAGTTATTGTAGCATGTTTATGAACATAAGGCAGTAGATTGTAATAATGTATCATCGAAAATCTCGAATCAGGATTTTCTGCATTCGATCAATTTACAAACAATAAGTCTATTTTTTCACAGACAGATAAATTTTAATAATTTCGATGAGTCTCTATTAAATACTACTGACTAAACTATACAATCCATAAACATTCTTTTTAAATAATTTAAGCAGATCCATAATTTACATTATGGATCTACACGGCTAGCATGAAATAATAATAGAGTCAGATTACTTAAAACTTAAAATGGCAAAAAGTGAAAGCTTTCTAGAGCTTTATACATTTTTAATTAATAAAAAAGGAAAACAAACTTTAATGCTGAGTTTTTATGCTCATAAAGCTCAGCTATAAATACTCTCAAATAGTCAAAGCAATTAGTTCTCTCGAATCATACTTTTCATTTGCCGATAAAAGACAAATATTCCACTGACGGAAAAAAATCCGCTTTATTAAACATTATTAAGTAAACTTTGCAAGGATTATATTACGTTTTTATACTACAATGGATTATTTGTACCGTAAAATTTAAGCCCATTTGCATCGATATTCATTCATTTTTTTTACGCTGTAAAAAACTTTATTGGTTATAACAGCAATTTATACGTTGACTGTTATATCACGAAAGTGAAATCCAAAAACATGTTAAGGAGATTTCATGTCTTATAGGTATCATTATTTTTTTATTCATTAGTATTTATTATTATTGTATTTATTAGTTTTTTTTTCGATCATACTGTATTAAGTACTAAAATAATGGGTAAACTAAAATAATCTAAAAACCGATTTTTTAAATTGCAATAGATTGAAATTTAAATCTATTTCCATTATTGCATTCCAGCTATTTTAATGATCAGAAATTAAAGATAAAGATCAATAGTTTCAATACAGTTATAATTGAATTGGCATTGCATTTATAAGTCTATATTAAATTGGGAATAAAATGTCAGTGCAAATTTATTTATTTTGAGACAAATAATTCCTAGAGAATAGCCCAGATCCAAAACCATTAAATATTTATAGTCTGTTTTGTGAAAATGAACTTAAAAATCCCGTTAAAACCAGTTTTTAATTTGTGTAAAAGTAAAAATGTTTTGGTGTATTGTGGTGATTTAGTGTTTTATGTTGCTGTGTACCAAAGGTTCCAAGCCCCAACTGTAATAATATAATGCCATGTTATCAAGAAATTATGTTTTTTAAATAAAAACTAAAAAAGATTCCAAAATTTTTTTTAATTCCAAATTTTCAATTTTTTTTCGCAAAGAAAAAACTTATAATCGTCGTGTTTCTAGGGTCGAAATATACTACCCTTATAAATATTTGCACTTATTTAAGACTTACCCTGTATAAATCATATACATCAGCTAGGTCACTACTATTGTCAACCATATATTTTTAAGCCATACTATCTTATACCATAAGAATCGAAAAAAAAATCGGCGTCAGGATTGACTTGAAAATCAAGATTGCTGTTATTTTATATTTAATATTCCTTTACACGCGCTTTGTTTGTCTACATAAGTATTTGCGTGGGGTATTTTAATACACCAATTAATTTGAATGAGAAGATATTAAAAAAATGTGTATCAGGTACATCGGAATTGTGTAAAACATATTTATTTACAGTTTATATCAAATAAACTTTTAGTCACGTCGTTAAGCTTTACCGGCACGCGTTTCCCACTTTTATATATTTTCTTTTAATCAAAATATTTTAGGAAAAATAAATTAATTATAAATATATAAACAGTTATTATTTACATCGACAAAACTCGCCTTCTTAACAGCACTTACAGGACATTACTACTGTTCAAAATATTCTGTTAAAGTTGCGATGAGTTTTTTACGGCTATTAAGCTATATTGTACACTTCGCATTAAAAGAGGATCTAAAAAGAACAATGTTCGACTGCAAGGTCTGCTGGCCAATTTAAACCAAAAACTGGTAATACAAAACTAAAGTATCAAAACGAATGACAATGTCAGGAAGTAAAAAATAAATGCGGCAACTTGACATTTTTACAGCAGAGCTAACACCTGAATAACCAGCGCGAAATTTAAATTTCAGTTAGTCAGCACGGCGCCGAATATGTCCATGGCTGACAACAATGAATTTAAAAATCGCGCCCTCGATTACGTAACTAAAAGTTTAATTGATATGACATTTACTTAAATTATAACAATTATTATAAACATTAAAAAACTTGTAAATTGTAACTAAATATAAATTGCTAGAATTTTCCGAGTCAGAAACTGACTTGGCCTGATTTACTAGACCATTGTTGATGGATTTTACATATTCATTTGCTGCACTTGAGGCAGCTAACTTGGTTTTCCTGTCGTGATTTCTGGGATATAAATTAATAACACCTTGCTTTGTTTTGAAATTTTTGAACATTTTTGCACATATTTTAAGATTTTAAGTATTTTAGCAGATATTGATGGTTTCTCAACATCTAAAATAGGATGTTCATAAAGTATTTCTTAATTGTTGGTGACGCGATCTCCTAGCACACACACACCTACACAATACGTTTAAAGAATACACGAAGCCACATGTAATTTTGACATTAACTCACCAAGATATCTGAGTAAAATTTCGCGAGTACTGGAAGGTTAAAATTATATGCAAAATGTCATCCATCGTCATTTCCCAGCCAAATGGATGCCGTTTGTTTAACGTTGTACCGTATTTTTTCAACTATTTTATTTATAGATACTTGATTTAAAAAATCAACAGTTTCCTCAAAGTTTACAGAATTAAAAATACATTTAAGCTTCATTCAGAACCTCGAAATCAGTGGAATAAATTAGTAGTTTCAATTAGCCGTAGAAGTTTGTTCACCTAATTTTAATGTAAGCATTCAGAACGTCATAATTAGTGGTAGTAATTTTCAATTATTGGAAAAAGTTAACAAACTTTTGACTTTTCCACTAATTATACTTCAAAATTTGCGAGGAATGTCATTTTGGCCTTTGATTATCACCCGTCCAGAAAAATTTTGGTTAGAAATCAAAAGTTTATTGTTTTATAAGCTAAATATTATGCTTTCTCTGTGGATACAACAGACTACCGCAAGCTGTTGCTAGGATATTTTATTAATTTTAATTATATTTTTTAGACATTGTGAATGATCGTAAACTAAAAAGTATAAAGTGTAATTGAAACCATTACTTTATTCCACTAATTACGAGGTTCTGAATGAAGCTTTAATTCTAAAAACTTTGGTTTCAGTGAGGTTTTAATTGAATTAACGTTTATTTACAAATACTACATCGTAAATAAACTGTATATATGTGATTTTGTAGTTAGGCTATTGTGAGCCTGTTTGAATAATAAATAAATAAATAAATATTTACACTATCTAATTAAAAGCCCACATAGCTATCAAATCAGGCCACGTCGCCGTTATTAATAATTACCAACATATATTTTCATTCAAACCGATTACTTGACCTATACAGGGTCCGGCAATAGTGCGTCGGGCATCTGTAGCTCCTAGAATAAAAAACTTGGAAATGTTGTTTCAGCGCAAACCTTAATAACTTTCTTGTTTCCTCTAATAAATTATGGTATTATTTAAAACGTATCATGTGTTTGTCACGATTAGAATCAAATAATGCCCAGCACATGAAAAATAAAGCTTTAATACACAAAGCCGTAAAACAGAGGAAAGCTAGTAGTAATTCTAGCATGTTCATGGTCATAGGACAAAGCTATAATAATTATATGGTTGAAGCACCATTTATTCTTTCTGTTCATTCCTTTAATTTACCAACGAAAGTCGATTTCTTCGTTAAGCGAAAAATAGTAATTGGACTCAACTATAAAGATCTAAGAACCTTTAAACCTGTAACTTTTTATTGCTACAATAATTACTTCTATCTTCAGAAATCTAACAATCGAAATAAAAACAACTAGAGAAAATTCACATAATTTATTAGGAGATATTAAACTATTTTTTTTAAATATTATTGAAATTCTTGCATCAGTTACACATATAACGTTATTTTCTGTTTTACGACTCAAGTAAGACTTTGACAGACGATGGCAGAAAAAGAGGCAGATGTCAATACAAATCCAGTTACTTCACTAACAAAAGTTTCTAATTTTTTTAAGTTAACTATGGATAGGTTTATATATAAATCCGTCATGGCGTCGTCTCTTGTTTTTTAACCAGTCTTATTGGTTTATTTAAAAAATGACAGATCATATTTCAACATGATTAGAGTGACGGAACGTTGAAAGATGTATTGACGCATATGCGTATGAACTCGACTTAAAATTTTTGAATTTGTCTTACTAAATCAAAGATTATAATTTATGTAAAAGTCTTTGAATAAGAAGACTAAGGAAGGAGCATAATGCTATCCATGTATACATGCATGGTGGGCAGAAAAAGGACTCTAGGGTGGGGATCCATGACAGTTCCGTTTAACATTCATTTGACACATTTGAATTTGATTTGAAATTTTGTGGATTTGTCAGTCTTTACGGAGCTTATTTTATGTTATTTATTATTTATTCTACTACTGATAGTTGTATAAAGGTAGTAAATCTAGATGGAAATTGTGGCAGAACTTAAATTAACAGTGACACTATCGCGATTTATCGAAAAAGACTCTAAAATAGTTGGTTGTGTAGCGTGCAGTAGATCTCGGCAAAAATTGAGTGAAATAATGGAACAACTTTTCGCTAGTAAGTGACTATATAATATACATACGTGTAGTAAACCGGTCATTTATGAAATTCGCTTAAATTAACTAATTATATATTTTTTCTTGCATTTTTGCTTTTATTTACTACTTGTCAAAGATTAGATGTCAAATAATTTAGAGACGTCAATTTGACTTACCTGCTTCAGTAGCGCATCGGATGTTTGTGTTAATAAATAATTATTATAACTTAAAACAACAAATTATTGAGTCTACCCCACGTCTACCCTTCATCATAGTTTTACATTTTTTAAATAAAATTAGAACGGCACTGATAAACCGGAATTTGTCGGCCATATTTGAGTCCCATCGCGGTGGACCTAAGATTTTTGATATACTCCTTCTTTAGTCTTCTTATTCAAAGGTCAAATTATGTCAAATAACCTGCGTTCAGGAAAATAATAAACATTTTCGAATTCCTTTTGCACTTTGGTTCGTGTTATTATAGTCTGTCCAACGAGAAGATCCATGACAGTGATAGATGTGTCTGTCATTTTAATTTCAAAGTAGTTTATTTTATTTTACAAAGAAATAAGTTGGTACAACTGGAACGCATAGCAGGAAATATTTAAAATTTGACTGACAAGTGATTACTTCAAAATATTGTGAAAAAAAACTGCATAAAACTGAAAAAATGTAATCGAGTTATTTTATTTAATCAAAACGGTATGTGTTAATACAAAACAAACACGAACAAGACACCATATACCAAAAAAATAGAAAAAAAAAACTATTTCTTACTTTCAAGCTTTATGAAACTTCCCGCATTTATGATTATATTTATCAATATAACTTATACATATATACAAATACAAATTTGTTATATTCCACAGGAATAAATAAAACAACATAAATAAAACAAACTATTTTATTAATAATAATACTTACCAAATTTTATACCTTAAAGGTTGATTAATTAACTTTAATCTTAATATTTTTAAACCAGTACCTTTTGACATTATTTTTCTGCAGTACTAAAATCCATTATTTACCTATCGTGTGATGTCGATATTTTACAGCTACTCCAGTTTTTAGTATGTGTTTAGTATGGTCCTACTATATTCGAGATGCACTTATCTACGACAAGATGGTATACGAACTTTATTGAGGGTAACTTTATTGGTGTATAAGACTTTCTGCTTGGGCAGCGAGTATTAACCATACACTGTGCTCTGGGTCTATAGTTAATTTTCACTCAATTTTTCCTCCACTTGACTTCAAAAGACACAAAACACAGGTAATAACACGAATCAAAATGCATCATCTTCCAAAACGCAGGGTATTTGACAAAGTTGACACAAGTTGACACAAAATTATAACCTATAATTTGGCAAGACTTTGACAAGCGTCAAAAATCTAAAGGCGAGTTTATACGCATCGGCGTCCGTTTGTCGTTCATCGTTCCGTCAAACCAATAAAATTGAAATACGATCTGTCATTTTTGAAATAAGCCAATAAAACTGGTTAAAAACAACAAGAGACGACGCATGACGGATTTATATTTAAACCCATCCATAGTTAACTTAAAAATTATTAGAAACTTTTTTTAGTAAAATAAATAGATTGGTATGGGACGTCATCTGTTTTTCTTCTGTCATCGTCTGTCGAAATCTTACCTGAGAAAAAAAACAGAGTTTACGTACGTTTTGTTTTTTAAAGTTAAGTGGAGAAAAAATCGAAGAAAACTTAAGTGTAGACCCAGAGCACAGTTTATATTCGGTGCGCAGAGAGTTGTATTAGTCAAAATTAGCAGCGCCTCAAGAGCATTCTGGAAATTAAAAGACAGGGTTTTCTACAATCATGACTTGGGCACAAAAAGGAAACTTGCAATGTACCGAGCAATAATAATCCCTACCATGTTATATAGAAGCGAAACCTGGCCGTAACGCTGACACACGAGCGCATTAGACCAGTTGCAACAGAGACACCTTAGACAACTGTTAAGAATCAAATGGTACCACCATGTCTCCAACGTAGCAGTCCATGATTACTAAATTTCGCTTAAGATGGGCTGGCCACGTATGCAGGATGCAAGAAAACCGCCTACCGAAATCTCTTCTTTACGGTGAACTTGTAGAGGGTAAGAGGAAACCGGGTGGACAACTCAAAAGATACAAAGATATTTTCCATGAAAACTTAAAGGGGATAAGTATGCAGCATCAGTGGGAGGAAGCAGCGCACAGTAGAACGCAATTGAGGAGAATTGTAAACTCAGTTAACAACGATAACCAAAAAGTAAAGAGGCAACAAAGTAATGGGATTTTTGAATGTCCGGAGTGCGGAAGAGAGATAACATCACGTATCGGGCTTTTCAGTGACAGAAAAGCTCATGAAATAAAACGCCTTACGTAACCTAAGATAAAGTTCATTAACTTTTAAGGTATAATATTCAGTATCTGTGAATTATTTAAATTATTATTAATAAAATATGTTTTTCTATTTATGTTGTACGTGGTGTTTTGTTTAATATATAGGGTGGCCCATCGAAAACGTTCCGCAAGGCATAACGGCCAGGGTATTATTTTTTTCATAAAATCCAAAAACACGTCAATTTTGTTTGTGAGGGGGACAACTTTTGCCCCAAAAATGATTGCAAAATCTTCAACCCTCTGAGCGGGGGTGTCATCCCCGAACTTTTTTCAAATGGGAAGGGGGGTCAAGTGGCGCCGCAATGAAAAGAGCTTTCTATTCTCTATATTTCCCCGCCTCCTCTATATTTCCCCGCCTCGTTTTTGAAAATCGGTCGAGGCATTGAGAAAATATGAAGGATTGAAATTTGAAAAGAGTTTATTTAAAATTTTATCAGAGTAAATGATAAGGATAAATTCCTTTGACCAATCTGAGTTTTTTTCTTATTATTTCTAGATGTTTAGCATTTTTTCACGTGCCACAATGTTTAACGATCAGGTGCGGTAGTTTATAGATAGCTGTTCTGTGACTTGTGCGTTGAAGTTCTTCTCAATATCGTTAAACTGACCCACAATAGAATTTCCAAAAATACCAGCACACACATTCAATTTCTGAGGGTTTTGTGTGTTCACCTCGTGAAAAACCCTGGGGTTGTCCTCAGCCCAGTACCGACAACTGTGCCGATTAACTACATCGTTCAAAAAGAAAGTACACTCATCCAAAAAACACACATTAAATAGGAAATTATTATCATTCGCCACTCATTCACTCATAGTTTCACAAAATTGCAAGCGACGATCAAAATTGTCTTGGTTGAGTTCTTGTACCACCTGAATTTTGTACGGGTGGAACTTGTTTTTTTTAATATCCTTTTGACATTTTTGTACGATTCACACCGGTCTCATTGGCTAATTTTCTTGTACTCAGCGTACTATCCATGGCAACTTGGCCCAATACGAATACCTCCATAGCTTCATTTACTACAGGATTTTCCCTCTGCCTTTTTTTATTCATAACAAAACCAGTTTCTTGAAATTTTGCTACTAACTCGCGAACAATTTTGCCATAAAGGTGTTTGTCAGGATGGCCTTCGTTCAATATCTGCGCAAACCGATTGCCACATTCATTATTTTTAAAATAAAGTTCGATTATTTCCACTTTTTCTGCAAGTCAATTTTTGCAACACCATAATAATTGTCAAAAAGTTAAACGATATTGAGAAGAACTTCAACTCATAAGTCACAGAACAGCTATCTAGCAACTACCTCACCTGATCGTTCAACCTTGTGGCAAGTGAAAAAATGCGTAAACATCCAAAAATAATTAGAAAAAACAGCAAATTGGTCGAAGGAATTTGCCCTTATCATTTACTCTGATAAATGTTTAAATAAACTTTTCAAATTTCAATCCTTCATATTTTCTCAATGACTCGACCGATTTTCAAAAACGAAGTTGGAAAGTATAGAGAATAGAAAGCTCTTTTCATTGCGGTATCACTTGACCCCCCTTTTTTTGAAAAAAATTGGGGGATGACACCCCCGCTTAGAGGGTTGAAGATTTTGGTTTGGTTTGGTTTGGTTTTATTATATGGTTAATTATTTTTGGGGCAAAAGTTGTCTTCCCCTCACAAACAAAATTGACGTGTTTTTGAATTTTCTGAAAAAAAATTACCCTGGCCGTTATGCCTTGCTGAACGTTTTCGATGGGCCACCCTGTATAGGTACCCTTGTTTGTTTTGTATTAACGCACACCGTAAAATTTTTATTTTCAAGTGCAATAACTCGATTAGATTTTTTTCAGTTTTTTAGAGTTTTTTGATAATATTTTGAAGTAATTTGTTGCTAAAATTTTAAATATATTAATTTCTTGCTTTGCGTTCCAATTGTACCAACTTATTTCTTTGTAAAATAAAATAAACTACTATGAAATTAAAATGGCAGACACATCTATCACTGTCAAGGATTTTGTCGTTGGACAGACTATATCTGGAGGTATAATACTAACGTAGTTAATATAAATAGTAAACGTTTTGAAGCCAAATAATACTCAAACTAAAAATTAAAATAAAATTGAATTGTTTAAAATATTTATAATATAATAAAAGTGGCTTAAAACGATTTTTAAAATATATTTTATATTTTTATAAATTTATTTTTTTTATATTTTTTGGGAATGTTTATGATTTCGTTGTCACTCACTCTAACATGTTATTAACAAATATTTTTCCTTCCAGTTGACGTGACATTTATAATCGACATACTCATCAATTTTCGAACGACGTATGTCTCCGGAAACGACGAGATCGTCTCGGATCCGGGCAAGATAGCGATTCATTATTTGAAAGGCTGGTTTCTAATAGACCTGGTGGCGGCCGTTCCATTCGACTTGCTCTTCTTCGGCAGCAACACTGACGAGGTAAGTGAACTGCGTGTTTCTGTTGCATTTGTCGAAATTGTTTAGGTTTACCTTACGTTACAGCTACATTTCTGATAAAGTGTTTACTATATAGCCTTGACTACGGATATAATTTTCAATGAATGTTTTAGTATGAAAACTCCCTTGGATAAAAGTTGATAAATTAATATAATTTAACGTCGGTAACATCCCTAGATCATATATACTTACGTGGATACATAAATAAATATGGAAACTAACTCAAATATACAGGGTGGTCCGAACTGTATTCCGGAAACTTTGGCAGCATATTCTGCAGATTAAAATAAGTGAAAAAGTTCGTATAAATGTATGTCCTAAAATGCTTTGTTTCGGAGATACAGGGTGTAGAAGTTTCACTTTTATTTCGATTTTTTCCAAATAATTTATGAAGTAATGTCAATATTTGGATGAAAATTGGTGTCTGGGAGTTTTTTGACACGAGAAATTTGATTTTCTTACCAATATGACTGCTACATGTAGAGGGCGCCACCTACATATGTTTTAGTACCTACATATTTAGTTTAGTTATTTGGCGGATTGGTTAGCGTGGTTATTTGGAGGGTGTTAATTCATTGGCTAGTTGGTTATTTGGTGGGGTTGGTTGATTTTTACTAATTTATATTTGTTTTTTATATTTTTTATCAGTGTCGAGGTTAATTGCGTTGGTTAAGTTGGTTATTTGGTGGGGTGGATAGCATTGGTTAGTCTTTATAAAATTCCTATATTTCATAAAGCCGTCAAGTGCGTCACATCAACGACGTCATACCTATTAACGGCATTTTAGTAAGCTACCGTTTAACAGCAGTTTAAGTACAGCCTTTTTTATTACATACTTAAATTCTCTGTAAAATTCTATGAATATTGATGTTAACACTCTATATCTAACATCAACCGTTTTTGAGAAAAAATTATTTAAAATTTTTGGACGAAAAAAACTACCTGTCAAAAAAATTTGTATAGCCTAAAAGTCAAATTTAGTGATTACCACAGCCACTGTGACATCAAGAGAATACATGTGGCTATCTATTTCAAAAATCAACTTGTTCAAATGTCATATAATAATGGCGGTAGCTGTCATGGAAATGAGTGATAAAAAAATTATCATAAATTATTTTTTTCAAATGGAAACCCACTTTTTTTATTTCACTAATGAAAGAGTTTTTCAATTCGTTTCTTTTTAACTAAACATGTTCCTATACCTAAAATAAATCGTTTTTAAGTTATTTAAGATAGAGTTTGAAAACTTTTATTTTCCTTAATTTTATCGAGCTTCCTTTGACATTAAATGTCCAGACAATTTATTTCCATCTGTCAGAAAACAAATTATTTGAATTTTCTATAATATAAATACTGCCTGCCTTAAGGGTTTAAAAAGTGTATTTATAAAAATATATCTCGTATTTTCGCTCTTTAGTGATATCTAATAGCTAATATTATTAATAATATTCCGTATGATCGAAAAAAAAGCGCAAAGTTGGCTTCAAAAAGATGCTGCTTATTGAACAAAGCATCACAACATGACATGGCCAGGTCCAAGCCAAATCTATTATTTTACCTCACTTGACGTTTAAAGTCATAGGCTACTGGTTAAAATCAAGAAAAATATACGTTTTAAAACTAAATCTTCAATAACTCAAAAACGATTTATTTTAGGTATAGGAACATGTAAAAAATAATTAAATCGAATCCAATTTTTTTTAAGTTTCTCAAAAACGGTGGAGTAGGGGGATACGAATTTTTGAATTTAAGCTTTTCCAGTGGACCACTTGGACTGGCAAAGTATGAGAGCGGGTGTAATTTGATGGGAGTTAAGGTGCCAGATTGACTGTACTAAAACCTATTGAACGTTTAATAAAAGTAAAATAAAGAAGGTTTGAAAAAGGCATATCGTGAAGTTGAAGACATCCTTTTTAATGCTTATCGTATGGCGTTGATATATCCACGTAATTATAATGATCTAGGGTAACATTCATTCGAATATTATTTTGCTGGGGTATATTTTATTTGTATCTTTCGTTTGCAATGTTACGTTATCTTGGGTTCGAATTTATGAAATAATTGGTGGTGATTAACATTCGTTCAAAATAAACATATAGAGAAATCCATAAAAGTTGGAGTGTACGTCTTCAAAGACCTCGAAATTATTACCAAATTCAATTTCTAATAAATAAAATAATTCATATCAGATTTGGGGAGCGCGTTTTTCTTTTTCTAATAATCCTTTATATCTTGGTTAAAACGGCACACTGGCACTGTGGCATCAAGTAAACTGATTAGCCGATAAAAAAGGCTTTATGTTGGTAGTCATGGCAAATGTTGCCGGTTGTCATGCGATTTTTCCTTAAAAATCTGATATTTTATTTTTTATATATTAAAATGCCAAAACCATTATACAGGGTGCTACAAATTCGAGGTACGAGCATTGGTATATCGGTAACCGTAATAGATACGAAGATTATTAAATTGGGGCAAAGTTGCTCCTTGGCATGTTCATCAAGATGCCATCAAAAAAGTTTTGAAAATTTCAAGGATTGCTGGGTTTTTTGGAAAAAACGATTTTTTTTGAAAATCAATTTTATTTTTTTCTGTCGTTACTTTTTAAAAAATCAAAAAACTAATTGCACATTCTTATTAGTAAGCCACTTTATTGGGGCTTTCTGATGGTATTTTTAGATTTTAAATTAGCTGATAATTTGTGAGATTCAGAGGCCAACTTAATTTTGTTAAATACGGACCTGAATTTTTTATTTGAGATTTTGAAAGAACTCGGTCTACTGAGTACAATGATATGCCACACTTATACTTATTTTTGGTTTCGGTACCTTAGCAATAACAAAACTATTTTATTGTTATTTAAAATAATTTCAAGTCCGATTCTGGTTTTTCAATTTATTTAATCGGATTATATTCATCACAACAATATTGATCAGCGCTAATTAATATTGAATAAAGAAAATCAAATTGAAAGATTCAAATAATTAATTTCCAGGTCAGCAATTTAAAGATATTTTTTTAATTTTTTTTTATTGTGATTTGAAATCTCAGTGTACCATCTAATAATATGCACAATATTAATCGAACTTATTATAAATAAATCAACTTCTACAAACTAGTTTCTAATAAATATACCGGTGAATACTAATAATACTAATAAATAAAGTGTTACCATGCACCCTCCATAATGGACAAATTTATTTTTCGTTCAATCTTGTTTATAGCAGTTTGAACAGATCTTGTACTTATACTTCCGAATGCATTTTATACTCTTTATTTGTTTTTAATTGTTCGTTAATTGTTTTGTAGTATTAATGTTGAAATGTATTGATTTCACTTTTCCAAATGACGTCAAGTAATGAGACAGGTCCGGGAACCTCGCTGGCCATTATACTGCTCTACCATTTCCAATCTTCCGAGGAAATTATTTGATTGTTTATATTATATTATATTATTTATATTATTTATTTTATATTATTTTTATTATTTTACTGCACTTGATTTTCCGTATTCAATGTTTTACCCCACGTCATTGTTAAGCTTGAAAGCTTAACAACATGGTAACGATGAACAGATTAAATATTTAAAAAAAACAGAGCCGGACTTGAAATTAGTTTAAATAAATTGTGTTCAAAAGTCCAAAACAAAAAAAAAAGTATCTAGTGTGGCATATCATTGTACTCAGGAGACCGAGTTCTTTCGAAACCTGAAATATAAAATGCAGGTCCGTATTTAAAAAAAAATAAGTTGGCCTCTGCATCTCACAAATTATCAACTAATTTAAAAATCTAAAAATACCATCGGATAGCCCTAATAAAGTGGCTATAAGAATGTGCAATTTGTTTTATGATTTTCTAAAAAGTAACGACAGGAAAAAATAAAATTGATTTTCAAAAAAGCCGTTTTTTCTAATAAACTCAGCAATCCTTAAAATTTTTAAAACTTTTTTGATGGCATCTTGATGAACATCTTATTTAACCATGTTCGTATCTATTACGGTTATCGAGACACCAATGCTCGTACCTCGAATTTGTAGCACCCGGTATAATCGAAATCAGCAACTTGTCTCTATCACAAACTAATTTAGGTTGTAATTTATGTGTAACTAGCGTGTACCAGCGACTTCGTTCGCGTCGAATTAATCATTTGTAATGGTGATGATAAAGCAAAGCAAAAATTTCCATTAACATACAAACTGGATAAAATTTTCTCACATTTATATCAGCATCCGAAAAAACAATATGGCGATATTATTATATAACTTGGTAATATTTGAGGGGTAGTTTCATCTCTTTGGAATTTGACTTTCCGGAAAAATCCGTTTGCCAAAAATAAGCTTTTTACGTCAAGCAGTTTAAGCAGAATCGTGGTTAAGAAATTACCCAACTTGTTGGAACACCCTGTATGATTTTATAAAAAATTTCAAAATATTTAAAAAAAACCAAATAAATTATGCTTGGCCAAGCGTTTTCCCGAAAGACTAACCGTTTTATAAATAACAAATATTGTAATATTTGAGGGGCGTTTTCACCCTCTTGGAATTTGAGATTCGAGAAACCCCTCCTTATCGAAGCTCTACACCCCACAGTCAATCCGTTTGGCAAAAATCAGCTTTAAACGTTAAGCAGTTTAAGCAGAATCGTGATTACTCAATGGTCATATTTTATGAAACACCCTGTATAAATTTATAAAAAATCTTAAAATATGTAAAACAACAAAATAAAATATACGTGTTTAAGAGTTTTTCCGAAAAACTCACTTGTTTTGAAATAAAAAATATTTTAATATTTGAGGGATAGTTTCACCCCCTTAGAATTCGAGTTTCGAAAAATCTCTTCTTATCGAACCTCTACACCCTAAAGTCAATCTGTTTTCTAAAAATCAGCTTTTTACGTCAAGCGCTGTAAGCAGGATCGTGATTAATCAATGACCAGCTTTTTAGAAACACCCTGTATACGTTTTTAAAAAATCTTAAAATATGTAAAAAACAAAATTAAATATACGTGTTTAAGCGTTTTTTCGGAAACTTGACCGTTTTTTAAATAAAAAATATTGTAATATTTGAGGGGTCGTTTCACCCTCTTGGAACTGGAATTTCGAAAAATCCCTTCTTATCGAACCTTTACACCCTAGAATCAACCTGTATGCCAAAATTGAGCTTCTTACGTTGAGTGGTTTGAGCAGGATCGTGATTAATCTGTTTGTCAGTCACTTAAGGATTTTATATATTAGTATAGATTTAGGTTAGTCTGTGTATATCTGTGTAGTAATATTTTGATCACGTACACACCAACTTTTATTCATTTTCCTATATTGTAGAGCCTATTTAACCCGATTATTTGAATTACAAATAGAAATACAAATGCTAAAGGGGGTTTTCATAGTAAAATAGATCTATTTTTAAAAATAGCCCCGCTGATATTCAATAAAGTTCTAAGAATAAATTGTCTTCTCTAAACTTTCATTGGTTGGATTGATTTTCTAGCCCTATCATAAAACCTTAATATTTTATTTTCTTTAAGACTTTAAAAATGTTACTCCCCACCAATTTAAATATACAAGGTGATATATCCAATGTGTAATATGAATAATACATTTTTCTCGCAATGTATTCTTCATAAAACTACTTTAAAGACAATCCGGGAACATACTGTATACAATCTGATACGAAAATGACACTTACAGGTACTATACCGAGCGTTTCTTAAAAGTGGCTCACTCCTACTTTTTCAGATAAAGAAACGAGATTTAATACGTTAATATATGACATAAATCTGGATTGATTGACGTATTAAACTGTTTTCGATCACTTCCTGTTTCACCGGAAATGACTAAAACTTTTGATTTTTAAATGACATGCTCGGTATTTTATTAATTCGGTAGAAAATTACACTCTAAATAGGATGACATATCATATGTCACTTTTGACATTTCCGACGGATATTTCCTTGAAAGTAGATAACTAAAAATACATATCAATCTTATAATAATACGCAGTATGGTACATTCACCTTGTATATTTCCTTGTATTTATAAAAAATGGTCTTAATGTAATACATGTTGCATTTTGATAAAAATATATTTGGAATGTTTGTTGCAACAATATAAATGTTTGATGTTAGTATTTATTTTTTATGTTATATAACGTAAGATATTTTTGAAGTAGCATATTTAGAAGTGGTAATTTTTAATTTATATAATGAGAAGACTTTGTCGACCTTTGTACCGTGTAATACAAAAAAAGGCGTTAAAGACCGTTGGGAGTGACAATTTATGATAATTTTTGCGAGGTCAATCTCGAAACATCATTTACTAAGAATTGTAAAATCTTGTCAAAAATATAACACTAATAATAGAAAGATAAAAAATGATAGAATGATTCTAGGCACACATCTATTTTCAAAAAAAAAATCTTGCATTGTAAACTTAACCATTTAAAAACCATTTTTTCTCAATTTAAAAATAACTTACCTTACAGCGTTTTCAGATGGAGCGACCCGTCCGCGACGGACGGCCCATCGTGTTTTTTCAACATAGCCGTCGGACAAACTCCGTCGGACGGAGCAGACGCGCGCATGTGAAATTGTTCATATAACCTCATGGTACTTGCTCGAACTCACCGACTCTCCGTCGCGGACGGCCCGCTCCATCTGAAAGCGCTGTTATCCTTCTTAACAGCGCTTTCAGATGGAGCGGAGCGTCCGCGCGTACATTCAATTTCACATGGGTCGCGTATGCTCCGTCCGGATGTCTTAAAAAAACATCCACGCGGACGCTCCGCGCCTACGGTCCGCTCCATCTGAAACCGCTGTAAAGTCAACAGACAGTAACAGCGCTTTCAGATGGAGCGGAGCGTCCGCGCGTACCGTCCGCGAGTTCCATGTGTTTAAATGAACAATTTCACATAGGTCGCGTATGCTCCGTCCGGATGAGCTATCTTGAAAAAACATCCGCGCGGACGGACGCGGACGGTCCGTTCCATCTAAAAGCGCTGTAAGCGTCATTAGAAATACAGAAGAGTACGGACCAAGTAAACGATATCTAGGGGTTGACCTCGCCAAAATTTCATCGAATAAATATATCATTCCTCAGCCGTCTTTGACGCCGTTTTTTTTTTGCTCGTATGATATTTCTTCTTACTAAAATTAATTATTTATTTTTGACATTTCGTATCGTAATTGGTAAAACAGTGATTTTTGTAAGTCGATACTTTTTTTAAATCAATTTTTTCAATTCTTTTCTATAGTTGGGCTTGGATAAGGATGAGGTAGAGAGATATAGTTTTGAATCGCTTATATTTTTCTATTATTTTCAGCGAAAATTTAGGACAACAGTGTAACTATATTCGAAGGGTATTTACTTATTGCACCACGTTATAAAGGATTGAGTTTAAATTATGTTTGAACACTTCGAGTATAGTTTGAAGCTAATTTTTCATTATTAAAATTCACAATGTTTACATGGACTCTAATCAACATTACCTCTACATACAGTTAAATTTGAGTATTGCTTGGATTATTTTGTTGAAGTTTTATGCACGCTGTATTTTGATATGCTATCTTTTATATTGGAATGTTTTTTGACCAATTATACGCTTATACATTTAAAACATATAATATATCCGAACCTCTTTCAACGAATTATATATTTTGGTAATTTTTGATTGTTTAATTACACTCAGATGCAAAAAAACGCAACGGAGAAAATTTTGGTCAAACTTAAATTGTTATATTTTTGTTATTTTTAGGCCTATTTCCATGAATTTTTTAGCAAGCTGTATATAATTATATTACCTTTAATTTGTAAACTCAGTTTTTTATAAACTTTAGTATTTGGCATATTATACAGGGTTAAGCGAGAGGTTGTTTTCTTACCCTAACTTTGACATACCCTATGCGATAATTTCGTGTGTAAATTTTCCTGAAATATAATTTTAGGGTCAGAACCATGTCTCCTGAGCATTTTGTTTTTTGGATCATGTCAATACATGCCTTGGTTAATTTTTAAGAGCGAAATGAACTTGCCACCAACAATTTGTAATTTTTTCAATTATAATTTATTTTTGAAGTTTTTTTTCAATATGACAAGGCAGCTGTGGTGATTATTGTGAACTATACAGGGTGATTCCTGTAAGTCGGTCATGCTTTCGGGGAATGATAGAGGACGTCGAAATATTAATTTTGATTTAGCACACTATGGGTCGGAAATGCCTCTTACGCAAGATACAAGGTGTTAAAGTTTTTGAAAAATTAAAGATATTCTTTAATAATATTTTAACAACTGAAGGTATCGTTATAAAATTTTATTATAGGAGTCTACCTAACAAAGACACTTTAAAGGTAAAAAGAAGAGATTTTAGTTTTAACCAGTGGCGTAGATGTTATACGCATCAGGTAATTTTGGCAAAAAAAAATACGCCACTGATAAAAAATAAAATTTTTAGAGTTTTTTTATTTACTCGGTTTATTTCCAAGCAAAAATATCTCTTGCAACTTTCTCCTATCTAACACCATTTTGTCACAATTTAAAAATACATACATTTTTAATGAGAATCTTAAATACAGCGAATAATTATAACTAGAGGGCAGAAACACATGTGCAGATGTGCATCGTCAGCTCCCTTCATAATTTATGTACATATGAATTTAAATAGGCCAAGGTTTAGCTCCTTAAATAAATTTTTAAAAAATTATAAATTTAAACTAGATTTTTTTTATTGTCAATAATAAAATTCATAGTTTTAAGGTAGTTATAATAATTCGCATATTTAAGGTTCCCATTAAAAAATTATTTCTTTTTAAATTGTGACAAAATGATGTTAGATAGAAGAAAGTTGTAAGAGACTTTTTTTCTTGGAAATAAACCAAGTAAATAAAAAAAACCGAAAATGTTATTTTTATCAGTGGCGTACTATTTTTTTTGAAAAAATTATCCGATGCGTATCACATCTCCGCCACTGGTTGAAACTAAAACCTCTTCTTTTTGCATTTAAAGTGTCTCTGTTAGGTAGACTCCTATAATAAGATTTTATAACGATACCTTTAACTGTTAAAAAATTATTAAAGAATTTCTTTAATTTTTCAAAAATTATAACACCCTGTATCTTGCGTAAGAGGCATTTCCGACCCATAGTGTGCTATATCAAAATTAATATTTCGACGTCCCCCATCATTCCCCGAAAGCATGACCAACTTACAGGAATCACCCTGTATACTACCACAGATTATACAGATTATAAACTTTGTTTTTTCTTTATTGTTTTTCGTGGTTCCAATTTTCGGAATCGAGCACTAGTTAGGTTACTAGTTTACGCACATAGCACGCCCACTTATGGCCTCTAAAATTGTGCACAGCGCCTGACCAGGACAGTTATTAGAGAGATATCGGAAAACCGAATAGCGTCATGCAGTATTTACGCGTACCTTATCATGGTTACGATATGCGCGAGTCAATTTTTAACGCAACACCCGCTAATAACGTTACCGTCTGACGCAGTTCATTTCGCTCTTAAAAAATAACCAAAGCATGCATTAAGGATAAAAAACAACCCCTCGATTAACCCTGTATAATATGCCAATTACTAAAGTTTACAAAAGACTGAGTTTACGAATTAAAGTTGATATAAATATGTACAGTTTGCTAAAAAATTCATGCAAATAGGGCTAAAAATAACAAAAATATAACACTTTAAATTTGACCAAAATTTTCTCTGTTGCTTTTTTTTGCACCTGAGTGTATAAAATATCGATATTACAGGGTTACTTTTTTGAAAAAAATATATAAATAAATATTTATTATAATTTTCTTTGTACATTATATTTTATTTATGCGTTTGGTATTTATTTTTTATGTAAATATTATTTTAATTAAATTTTTTTATTATTTCTCACAGGATTCGCAAAGTATTAACGAAAAGCAACAGGTAATCAAAAGTAAATATGTTACTTGTTTTGGTGTCACATTCAGTTTTTTAAATATCATTAGCAGGTTTCTGTTTGCTTATTTTAATGCCCATTATTTCTACTAACTAATTATTTACCAAGCAGAAGCATAATGCGTGATGAAAAGTATAATTAACTAATACATTAATTTTAATAACAAATATTTAATTAAGTTAAGTCACAAATTACATATTTTGCCATAATTCTTTAACTTAATTAGTACCTATCGTATTAATACTTTTGTAGTATAAAGTATGTTTCGTTGAATTTATTATAAATATTTAACAGTTTTATATTAGCTTTTTAATAACATAATAGTTATATTGTAATAAAAGGAAAAAGAATAACAAATATCAAGCTATCAATAGTAAAATAATAAGCTTTCCAATTAAATAACAATATTCGTCCCTGTTGGCTTTCATGTTCAAGTTTATACAGAGTGAACATTAAATAGTTGTAAATATTTTAGGTGTAGTATATTTCGAGCCCAGAAACACGGCTATGAGGATTTTTTCGCAAAAAAAATATTGATTTTTTTGAATTTTTTTTTCGAAATTTTTTGGTTTTCAGTTGAAAAACATAAATTCTTGATAATATGCAACATAGGTAGTAGATTAAATTTACAAGAAAGAAACCCCAGAAATGATCCAGTGGTTCTAAAAATTTAAGTAATCATTTTTTTTTTATTTTCAAAATAAAATAATTCGGTTATTTTGGACTTGTTTGAAAAAAAGGTAAAAAAAAATATTTCTTTTATCGAGATCTACCTACCCTGAAAATATTTGCACTTATTTTTGACTCACCCTGTATAATATGAGAGTTCCCTAAAGATAATGCAAACACTTGAGAAGCTTTTAAATTGAAAATCATTTTTTTTAGTTAAGCTAGCTTGTTATATTTGTTCCGTACATGTATGTTAAAAAGAAACTAATAAAGTATATTAACAATATACTATACTATATTCCATATTAATATTACTAAATATTACTATTTTTTAAATGCTAAGGTAAAAAATTGAATATTTTATATAATTACTTGGCTTTTATTGATTTTTATTGTCAAAAATTTTTAAATGAGATACACTCCCCGGCAAACAAAAACCGGCCACTAAAAGTCCCAATTTCAAAGTTGGATTTCTCGCGAACCACTCATTAGATTTTGATGATTTTTTTTTAAATTGTAAATTAGTTCCTTCTTAACGGATGCTACGTCAGAAATTTTTATTCCGAATTTATTTTGAGCATATACAGGGCACAACAATAAGACGTGTTTTTTTGCCCGAACTTTGTAACACCCTGTAGGGTGCAGCAGCTGTCGTAGCTATTGCTAAATCAAATCGCATTGTAGCCTCATCTTTTGTGAGCATTTTGTTTTTTTAGTCATGACATTATCTCTGTTTGTGTTGGAGATACGCTGCTTTAAAACGAACGTCTCGGAAAAATGCTTCTTAGTCCATTGCTCAATATCCCAATTCACATGCAAACGCGCAAACTGAAGACGTGCTCGACGATATCTTGCAAGTAGCTGGGGTCCTGTGGCAGAGAAATCCAACTTTGAAATTGGGACTAGTTTTTAATGGCCGGTTTTTTTGCCGGTGAGTTTATATCCATTTATTATTTTTTACTATAATACCATTTATTATCATTTGCATTTATTGCCATTTGTTATAAAATCTGGGAAAAATAAGGTATAGTTATTTTATTTATGCTGTTTGCTAACCTAATTTTATTTTTTAATTGTATATATTTTATATATTATTTATTATACAGTATAATTTTTTACATCTTAAAATATCCAATTTTAAAAGAAATAATTACCTTTAGAAATCGCCTAAAACTAATATCATTTGTCGATGAGCATGAGCTATAAAAGTGGTAAATCTGTATTTTATTGCTTGAAAATACACATTAAGTTTGTATTCTAAAATTGGCATAAATAAATATACCGGGTGCGTCTCAGAAGTGACTCAACTTTTTTATTTTTTCGGATAAAAAAACAAGTGTTCGTATGTTAATAAATTACATAAATTAGGATTGGTTGACGTATTTAATTGTTTTCGGTCACTTCCTGTTTTACCGGAAATGATGAGAACTTTTGATTTTTAAATGTTACCGTCGGTATATTTCGATAGTAAATGACACTCTCAATAGAATGACATATCATCTGTGAACTTTTGACATTTTCGCTTAAAAAATCGTATTTTAAATGTCAATCTAGAGTACCATGGCTGCGGTTAAAACACTAATTTTTAATCAAGAACCCTTGGAAAAATAGATTTGATCGTCTAACGTTTTTCGTGTCTTGTCCTGACCAGTTAAAAGATGTCCAAACCCATTAGCATATTTTACCAATTAGCATATTTTAAAAAATATATTTTTTACGAACAATTTGGTACCAGACATTTTGTATTATGAGCCAAATTGTCGTTGTGAACCGCATGTTACAATTTCAAGTAAACAATATGCAAAAATGTCAAAAGTTGACATATTCTATTCAGAGTGTCATTTTCTACCAAATAAAATAAAAAAATACCGAGTGTGTCATTTAAAAATCAAACGTTGTAGTCATTTCTGGTGAAACAGGAAATGACCAAAAACAATAGAATACGTCAATCAATCCTAATTTATGTCATATACTAACAGACCAAATCTCTTTTTTTATCTGAAAAAATAAAAAAGTTGTACGGGTGAGCCACTTTTGAGACGCACCCGGTATCCTATATACATAATTTTTCATAACTTTGTTGGTTATGATTATCTTTTTATAATATAAAAAAGTATTTTTGAAATCTTTTTAATGACTTAAGCCTTTCCTAAAAAGACTGAAATCTTTTTCTGTTTCGGAAAGATAATCACAAATCATTCATAACAAATCAATTAACTATCGTCTTAAGTCAGCTTTCGAAAAATGACTTAAAATCATATGACTTAAATCATTAAAATGGTTTAAATAAAAAAAGACTAAAAAGACTAAAATTTTCTCTGAGCTTGCAGCTCTGCTGTACAGTAAGATGCAAAGCGCTAGAGACGTGAAAATTTGTCAAAACTTATTCAACAACTTACTTTATTTAATAACTTTGGTATGCGTATTTTCAACCACCTGAAATACAGATTTACCATTAGTTGTTTATAAAAGTTAAATTTACAGTTTCATGTTAAACAATAGCAAAAATTTTGTCGGGATTAAGTTAAACATATTTGAAACAGGTTTTAACTCCTGATATAATCACCCATGGATTCTTTTACCACGCCACACATTTTTAAACTAACTAACCTTTGAAAATGTTTAATCGAGACAAACGACGTGAAAAACAACGCATTGTCTCTTTTTTTCAGACAACAACACTGATCGGTCTCCTGAAAACAGCCAGACTATTGAGATTGGTAAGGGTCGCTCGTAAAATTGACAGATACTCGGAATATGGAGCGGCCGTTCTTCTGCTGCTTATGGCCACATTTGCATTGATTGCCCATTGGCTTGCATGCATATGGTAAGTACTAAACGTAGGAATTGTCTCGTTTTGCAAATATTGTCAAGCACAGTATTTATTTTACGATATATTAGGCTGACTTTACAAGGGAAGTTAAAAATGGAGACGGATTGATTACTTATTCCCATACCAATTCCTTCCATTTATCCCACTGCACTGTTCCTATTGCTTTAATCTCGGTAATTAATCGTTACGCTCCCTTGGTTTTGTCTAGCTTTGTTGATTTTGTCACGCTAGGTCAATACCACCAGAGTACCTATATAAATGTTCAATATGTGAATAATAGATTAGTTTAACATAATATGGTTAGATTAAATTTGAATGCGTTTATTGATACCATTATAAAACTTGATTAAAACTTGGCTTGGTGTATTTCACGCCGTCCCGGTTACAGTTCATGTTGATCGCATTAAAATAATATTGAAATCGTGGGTTTGTCATAATATTTAAATATTTTAGTTTTTTACTGTGCAGTTATTAAAACTATAAAAATAGTGCAGTTATTGAAACTATAAAACTCTCAGGTACGAGACTAGTGTGTTGTAACGTTGTTTCGGGTAGTAAAAAATAAGTGGAAAAAGAATCCGAACTAGGCGTCGTATTGTGTTGTGACAATTTCAAATGTTAATAAAATTGCCGAAAAAATGCTAACGCATAAAGGAGAGCGTAATTAGGGCATTGTTGGGTGCAATAACATTAAATAACTCAACTTTCCCGGATATTCAACCGTCCCGAACCAACATTTTATAGCTTCATACTTTGTACGAAAGAATGGGGGCTAACGAAAGACATGCTATTGCTATTATAACACTTTTATTAAGCATTTTTGCGATAGATGATTCTTTTTTAGATTTTGAGTTTGGTGTGTAAAAAAGAGGACTTTCGATACGTGAGAGAAAAAAGGACAGTACGTACAGTATAGACGACGCACACTGGGGCAGAATTGGCAATTTATATACAATAAGTATTAAAAACTAAATCTTCCTAATTCAGGTGAAATTAATGTATTGTTGTAGGCTATATGCCCCTGAATATTATATAATAATATAGGCGCTGAATCGACAGTGGTTGCTTAGAAATAGCCTTTGTTTTTGCGTATCAACTAAAATTGTTTCGATTTTCTTGAGCCGGCTTTTCAATTTACTCCTTTTTGTATTTGATTTTCTAGTAATAAGTTTATATTTATTTTAATAGCGGCATTGTTATTCGCTCGAATCAGGTAAGTAAATTAATATTCCTCTGGTTTTGATCTATATTACGCGATTATTCGAAGACACAAGAAAGTTGAAATAATGTAAGCCAAAAATTTGCATCCACTTAATTAAATTTGAAAATCACAAAGTAGTTTAGTTATGAATCTTTGTACATCCGCCTGATTTTGACATATATTATTTTTCCTCCATTCAAACAATTTAATATTATAACAAAAATGTTTGCCCGCTCTTGCCCCATTGTAAATTATTTTAAGTTTAATGAACCTATGAATAGTCGAAAAATTGATCATAAATTATCGCTAAATAATAATAAAAAGTTTTCTTCAGCAAGTATTGACATTTCTCTGCTATTTTCTTCTGGATATATGGTATAAAAATAGAAAATGGATGAAATACTATATTACGTAATGAGTACTGTAAAAATATATTACGGGCGAATAGAAAAGTTGCACACAAGGCGTGTGGGGATGGGTGTAGTATTGTATGGGCGCATTACTATATTTCTACAACAAGATTTGCGTACTAAACTTTACCTACGACCACAAATACTGCAAAAACATTTTCGTTATTAAAGTTTTTTAAATGTTTGGTATACAGGGTGCCACCTCTCATACTACTCAGAGTATACGGAAGCTCCAAGAAGAATGTCTGAATGAATGTTTACATTGAAATGCAATTTTGTAAGTAAATGTAAGTCAATTTAGAGCATTTTTTAAAAATATATAGAGTTCTATAAGGTGTCCCCAAAAAAAGTTACACATCAAAGTTGTATTTTTTGTAACGGAACACCCTATACAGGGTGTCCCAGAAATAAGTGCAAGTATTTTAAGGGGTGGTAGATCTCGATAAAAGAAACATATTTTTTCCTTATCATTTTTCAAACAAGTCTAAAATAACGGCGTTATTTTACTTTGAACATTTCAAAAAAAATATTTTTTGCTAAAATTTTGAGAACCACTGGATCTTTTCTGGATTTTCTTTCTTGTAAATTTAATCTACTACCTATGTTGCCATATTATCAACAAATTATGTTTTTTGACTAAAAACTCAATTAAAAAAAAAATCTATAAAAAATTTCCAAAAATTCCGAATTTTCATTTTTTTTCGCGAAAAGAAACTCATAAGCATGTTTCTGGGGTTGAACTATACTACCGGTTATAATACTTGCATTTATTTCTGGGACACTCTGTATATTAATTGATTTTCGGATTCTAGAAAGAAATAAAGGTGAGTTTCATTAGAGAAGCATAAGAATAAATGTAAGGTTTTTGATATATTTAACATTTTCTAAAAATTAAGACTATATTTTAAACTTCAGTAAATTCTACCTAAATTGGAATTTCTAATCTAATATATAGTTAAAATAACCGTTGTAAACTTTCGAAAAATGAAATGATTTTTTTATGTTTACCCGTCCTGTATAACAGTTATACTACTAAGCAATAGCCATTTTTTGATAAAAGTTGCTTTATAACCTGCTGAAATTAAAGTAATAAAAATATCTAAACTTTCGAAAAATAAAGTAATTTTTTTGTCGAGCCACCCTGTATAGTAGTCATACCGCTAAGCAATAGCCTTTTTTGATAAAAGTCACTTTATAACCTGCCGAAATTAAAGTAATAAAAATATATAAACTTTTGAAAAATAAAGTAATTTTTTTGTTGACCCACTCTGTATAATAGTCATACCGCTAAGCAATAACCATTTTTCGATAGAAATCACTTTATAACATGTTAATTATTCGTAAAATATATGTACACTATCACCCAAACTTTTTCGACATATTTAGTGAATCCTGCCCCACTGTGCGACGGTTGACAACGCTAATTTAAATCCGCGTATTTGTATATATCAGTTATTTACGATATTCTCCGACGGTGGCAGCACCGGCGGAGAATGCACCAAGCCTCTAAATCATAGCAAATCAACTTTTAGCACATGATTAAGCTTACATTAGCCGCATTACTATTATAGCAGCATTAGTCATTATTACTTAGCCGGTACAGCCTTGCCCACTTTACATATTTTCTTTTAATCAAAATATTTTAGGAAACAAAAATGAATTAATTATAAATATATAAACAGTTATTATTTACATCAACAAAACTCACCTCCTTAACAGCACTTAAGGGAAATAAAGGGCTATTACTACCGCTTGCCCGTTCAAAATATTCTAATAAGTTTGCACTGAGTTTTTTGCAACGGCTGTTAAGCTGCTTCGGCATCTGCTAATCCAAAAAATTCGTAATACAAAACTGAAGTGTCAAAACGAATCAAAAAAGAAAATAAATAAATGTGGCAACTTGGATATTTGAAAGTTACATGAACTACATTATCTACTTCGATTAACTACATGTAATGTAGTTTATGTTGTTTTTAAGAGTAACATGTAATTAACCAAACCCAGATAACAGCGCTCGGCTCAAGTAAACCTCCACCTTTACATTTCTGTTTTAGTGTCGAAATACACATCCTTTTTTCAAGTAATGAACTCGAGGCAAAAATAGTATATTATTCAACGAGCATATAATGGTGGCTGTTATTCACGCGGATGAAGTTTTTATCCAAGTGAATAACAGCCATTATATGCGAGTAGAATATACTATACTTTATCCAATCAAAAAATTTAGATAATATCAATATAAGTTTTTATTTTTAAAAAGCAACTTTTGAAACTCCCCATAGATAAATGCAAAAAGTGACAATTAAAACTTCAAATTTTTAAATCGAATTTTAGAGTAGAAAACGAGGGAATTTTAACATTGTTTCTTCGTAATGGTGTTTAATAATTTGTTTACATGTCGAGATATAACATGAGAGACTTATTATAAAGGAAAAAATATATTTTAAAAATCTTATGACAAGAAAAACAACTTTTAGAACACCCCATAGATGAGTGCAAAAAGTGACATTAAAAACTTCAAATAGCTCTTGTTTGGAGTTTGGATCAAGATATCCGTGGAAGCGGTGAATAATGAAACCATTATTCACTAGTGAATAATGAATATTATTGTTATTCCATAAACTCATGTATAATAATCAAATTATAGACGAGTCGTGGATAAAAGAAATTAATACCACATTAATAATACACAATAAATTATATATTTTTTTGTTTGACTTTGTTAGTCTTTAGTTTGACTTTGTTAACTATAGTCTGCAATTTTTCTTTATGCTTAGGAAAACAAATACAGGGTGAGTTTCCTACGATGTTCTCTATGGGTATCTCGGAAACTATTGGAGATAGAGAGTCGGTTAAATGGCGAAAGAATTGCAGTTTTGTGGGGTCATAAATATGCGCCTTTCAGATTTTTGAAAAAGTTCATGGCTTACTAGATATTTCGAAAAAAAAAATTTCTACTATTTTAAAAATTATCCCTAATTCCATTATAAGCTATTTTAGACAAAAACTTTTCAAATAAAAGTTGTAGATAATCACATCCTTAATGAGATCGTGTCCTCCGTTTTTTTCTAAAGCCTGTCATTTTTGACATATGACACAAACATATGCTTTTTTAAATGGAAACCATAGTTGGCCATGACTTCATAAAAATCGCAATTTTTTAACCTTTTTGGCGATATAAGCTATAATATGTTTTCTTTGAAAAATTACTGAGTTATAGCCAATTCTTATCATTTTTAAATAATTTCACTTAGTTAGCCATGGAAACAAGTTTAATCGTCTTTGCTCTCATAAATGTGAAGCTGTCACATCCAAACTTTGTAAATTAAGATAAACAAAAATTGTAAATATGAATTTTTCAAATGAAAAAAAGCGTGTAAGATTATTGGTTCAACTTTTCTTGACCATACATTTTCGAGGATACGTTGACCGGTGAGTGTTATGTTTTTTTAGAGAACGATTTTCAAGACTTGTTAGAAAAGTTATATTTAGTTATAGCAAATTCTTATTTTTCTTGACTGATTTCACTTAGATTGCATGGCATTCTTATTCTGTTATGATTTATAACTTATAAAAAATCAGAATATATTACTGAACGGTTCTTTAGAATTTACATTACACAAACTAAAACTTAAAAAAATAATATCACTGCAGTCACTGCATACACTTTAAGTTATTTTAGAAAATGTTCAAAAAATCCGCCATTGTTTTGAGTTACATCTTTTTAAAACTAAATTATTACCTACTCTCACAGAACGACCAGTCGACATAATTAAACTTCTCTCGTACCGCCACTTCGAGTGCCTCTCTTAATTCATAATGTATTATTATGATATAAATAATTTTTAACATTTCTTTCATTATGGGGGGGGGTCATATGGAAACACTCTATTGATGCGCGAGTATCTACACGCTTTTCTTCATTTGAAAAATTCATATTTACAATTTTTGTTTATTTTAATTAACTTAATTTACAAAGTTACGGCTTCACATTTCTGAGAGCAACGGCGATTGAACTTGTTTCCATGGCTAACTAAGTGAAATTGTTTAAAAATGATAAGAATTGGCTATAACTCAGTAATTTTTCGAAGAAAACATATTATAGCTTATATCGCTAAAAAGCTTAAAAAATGGCGCTTTTTATGAAGTCATGGCCAACTATGGTTTCCATTTAAAAAAAAACATATGTTTGTGTCATATGTCAAAAATGACAGGCTTTAGAAAAAAACGGAGGACACGATTTCATTAAGGATGTGATTATCTACAACTTTTATGTGAAAACTTTTTGTCTAAAATAGCTTATAATGGAATTAGGGACAATTTTTAAAATAGCCGATATTTGTTTTTTTCGAAATATCTAGTAAGCCATGAACTTTTTCAAAAATCTGAAAGTCGCATATTTATGACCCCACGAAATTGCAATTCTTTTCCCATTTAACCGACTCTCTACCTCCAGTAGTTTCCGAGATACCCATAGAGAACATCGTAGGAAACTCACCCAGTATAAATGAGTATTGCAGTAACACAAATGTTCTTAAACAAATATTTTTATTTGTGTACGATATACCTACTTTTATTTTTCAATTTTCTTCTAAGTACGAAATATTATAATTCAACAGGGTTTACCTACTATTAAAAATAATTATAAAGAGTCTAGCACTAAAAGCTATTTCTCATAAAAATATCCTTAATATGGGGGCTTAACGGCTATAATAACTCCTCTTGCCATTTCATTTCATTATAGCGTACTTACCATTAGCTAGAGAACCACCAACGTATAAAAATGGCTTAGAAAAAGAAAATGAGATTTTTATTTCGAAAAAATCTGTGGTTTTCAATCTCAAATTAATATATTGTTTTAAAAAATAAATATTGATTAAAAGTGGTTACTGCCTGTCATTTATACAGGCTGTCCCAAAAAACATGTGCCATCTCTCGTAGAGAGATTCCTCACGTAAAAATTAAATTCATTTTTCATATCAACATAGGCACGATTCTGCTTTGTTTCGTAGCTACAGGGTTTTAAAGTCTCTATATTTTCTCGATTTATTATAATTTTCTTCCAAGTACTTTGAGCGTTTCGAATGAAATTTTGAGGGTAAAAGTTACTATAAATGCGACATATTTTAAGGCTAAAAAAGTGTCGCCATATTCATCAGGGACCTCCATATAGGTTATCACTCGAATATTTTTCTAAAAAAAGCATGTACGCCACTGACTTATTTTCTTTTGTTAGCGAAATAGTGTAAGCTGTTTAATGCCGATTAAAATTTGTCTCTTGATATTTTGTCGATTTCGGCCTCGTTAATGAATAGTAATAATAACTAATAATAATAAATGATAATAGTATTTAGTAATAAATTACGTAAAATAATTAATTTATTAATTTCATTTTTATTTTTATTTTTTTAATTGTGATTAATAAAATTCCGTTTATCTCATGAATTCCACAAAATATCAAAAGATAACTTAATTGACATTAAATGTCCTACACAATTTTGATATCAAAAGAAAAAAAGTCAGTGGCGCACATGTTTTTTTTTAAATATTCCAGTGATAACCCATATACAGGGTGTTTCAAAACAAATGCGAAAAACTTCAGGGGGTGATTCCTTGTTCAAAATAAAGGGTAGTTTGCTTTATAAACGTTGGGTCAAAAGTCAACCATTAGGGAGATATCGCGGTACAAAGATGGCGGAAAAATAATGTTTTTATTTTTTATCTTGAAAACGAAAAGAGATAGGCTAATAAAATTTTATGGAAGCATTACTGTTATGAAAACACACTTTTAGGTAATTTTTTTACTTTTTTAAAATGAGTGGAAGGGTTTGAAATAAACTACCCCTATCATTCTTGTTAACGAAATTTAAAGAAAAATCTTATCAAAACATGCAAATGCTTTAATTTGGATAGTTTAGTTTGTTTAGAAACTTTTTTACCTCTTATGTTTTTTTGATAAAACTCACCGATTGGAAATTAAAAAATAAAATGTAAAGCATTACATGTCAGGACAAAAAACAATTTTAGATTAAGAATCTAGTGATAATAACGATAATAATAATCATCTAGATAATAACGTATTGCAGTAGAGTAATGTCAAATAAAATAATATTAGAAACATCCTAAAAAGTAACAGCGGCCGACTAGATTTTTTCCTAAAAAAATTACAGCAGCCCACTAGATTCTTTATCAGAAAATGTTTTTTGTCCTGACATGTAATGCTTTACATTTTATTTTTTAATTTCAAATCGGTGAGTTTTATCAAAAAAATACAAGAGATAAAAAAGTTTCTAAACAAACTAAACTATCCAAATTAATTTTTTTGCAAAAAATAAAAACATTATTTTTCCGCCATCTTTGTACCGCAATATTTGATCCTTTTGATAGTATATAATACTTTTGATCCAACGTTTATGAAGCAAACTACCCTTTATTTTGAACAAGGAATCACCCCCTGAAGCTTTTCGCATTTGTTTTGAAACACCCTGTATATGCACGTCCCTGATGATTTTTTAACACCTTTTTAGCATTAATATATGCAGCACTTATAGTATTTTACTTATATTTTTTTTTTAATTTCATTCAAATCACTAAAAGTACGTGGAAGAAACGCCCGGACGCTCCGCACGGACTGTCCGCTCCATCTGAAAGCGCTGCACTATGGTTTCTAGAAGCTACTTTTTTGGCCAAATGGAAAATACCGACTGTAAATTTGTGTTTTTAATAAAATAATAAAAGACTAATAAAATGAAGTTATTTTTAATCTTCTCATTCAACGTATGATTAACATTTACCTATGAAGTATCTTCTGTATCTAGTTCCAAAAAAGAAAGTTGATCAATCATCGAATTACTGCTGTCTTTAGAAATATCTTCTTGCACTTCTTCTTTTTGCATTTCTTCTTCTTCTTGCTCTTCCTCCTCGTATTACTCTTCTTTTCCATGCTTCTCTTCAAATTGTTCTTCATTTAACTTCTTTTCGATTAAGTCAGGTACACGAAGTAGGTTAAGTACATCGGCAGGATAACTAAATTTACAAAGCAGCCTGCACAAGTAAAGTATTTTGCAGCCTGCCCAAGTAAGCCCAATCCTGCTTATGTTCATCGGAAACTTTTGTGACCGTTGTTCTCTAAGTTCTGGAAGATTGCTCCGAAAAAGATAAACGTGGGCGGCCGGCAGATGATGTGGATGGAAGGGATTCATTTAACTCAAGGATAAAATGCTCCTTTAACCAGTCATCATTTTGTTTTAAAAATAAATCTTTAAGCCGCGAAGCCGCCTGCCATCTTCTTTCAAAATTTATACAAAGGCGATTTATCTTTTTTTCCATTGTGCCCGATAGTTCTTGTTCATTATTCTGAAATTTTTGTCTTACAAAATTTGAAACATACCCGTTTTTCTCAACTTTATCGGCCCCTTGTAGCCATTTTTCCAAAAGATCTATTTTTTTTCAATCGATACATAGCTGAAAAAAAATTCTTTTAAAAAAAAGTTGCAGCTAGTATCAGCCAATTTTTTCTTTGATATGTTCAGAAAGGATTGTTTCAAATTTTACAATAATCTAGCATGGAGAAATATAGAGAATTTTTTATAAGCCAAACTAAACTTTTAACTTTTTATTTATGTTCTGTCTTAAACTCATTATTTTTAATTAATTAAAAAATAATGAACGCTGATTCTTATGTGCAATTGTTAGTGATTTCTTAAAAATACATACCATAAAGTATAAAAATAACAATAATTCGTTTTTATATCCCACTGAAATACATCACTTAATATTCACCAAAACTCTTCCAAAAATAAACAACAACTGAATAGGCACAAATACTTCACTAAAACGTCTAAATATAAATGCTGATAAGGATTAAAAATGAAAACTAAACAAAAATATATGCATGTGGTCTTCTTCATTTGTATATCTGCTTGCGTTCCACTTACAAAAAAAGTCCATATACAGTGAGTCTAAAATATGTACCTATTTTGGCCAAAAAATTAGCTTCTAGAAACCATAGTGCGCTGTAAGGGAGTTACAACAAGGGGGCGATAAAAAAAATAAAAAACAAATACACGATATTAAATAAAACCCGAAAATGTCAAATATGTATAATGTGAGATATATCTACCTCATTATCCTGTTTAATAATACTATTGTTCGCCCATTCATTTAAATTACAATTACATATATCCAAATTTTAAATGCTATATTCTCCGGTATAAATGTAATATGGCTAACAGACAAAGCTATTAAAATATCGTAATTACAATATAGGGATACATGTATGATATAACCGTTCTCAATTGAATGTTGCCTGGCAACCTATAATGAGACCGAAAATGTACTATTTTAAGAATACACACTGCTTTAGCACTAAATTGAACAATCCTTTCTTAAAAATACACGATAAATGTTAGTAAATTTGATCGTACAATGCAGTGACCATAAAAAAAATAGAATGTTTATTTGTTATTCAGTTATCGAAAAAGTAATGCAAAATTAATTCAGCACTTTAAGAAATTCACATTAAAGAGAAATAAATCATCTCTAATTAAATCAATAAACTCATCTATTAATTACTAAAAATTTTAAAAAATCGTAACTCCAAAATTACAGTAGCTAGCGAAACGCGATTTTCAATTTAAGATTAGGATTAGGAATAATACACTCACCGGCAAAAAAACCGGCTACTAAAAACTAGTCCCAATTTCAGAGTTGGATTTCTCGCGAACCACTCATTAGATTTTGATGATTTTTTTTTAAATTGTAAATTAATTCCTTCTTAACGGATGCTACGTCAGAAATTTTTTTTCATATACAGGGCACAACAATAAGACGAAGTTTTTTGCCCGGACTTTGTAACACCCTGTAGGGTGCAGCAGCTGTAGTAGCTATTGCTAAATCAAATCACATTTTAGCCTCATCTTTTGTGAGTATTTTGTTTTTTTAATCACGACATTATCTCTGTTTGTATTGGAGATACGCTGCTTTAAAACGAACGTCTCGGAAAATGCTCCGCAGGCAAAACCGCGATTCATCCGTGAAAAGGACTTTAGTCTATTGCTCAGTATCCCAATTCACATGTAAACGCGCAAACTGAAGACGTGCTCGACGATGTCTTGGAAGTAGCTGGGGTCCTGTGGCAGGCCTCTTTGCAGACAAGCTGTTTAATTTTAGTCTTCGTCGGATTGTTCTTTCACTGACTTGAGTTCTACGCACGGCTTGTAGCAGATACTGATTCTGAAACGCTGTAATTCTACGATTTCTTCAAGTATTCAGGACAATAAGAGGTCGTCAATTGCATTCCGTTTTCTTCCGGAACCCGAGCCTGGTGAAATTTCCTGTTTCCATATACCGATTCCAGACATCCTGGACTGTTGTTCTAGGTATACCCCGAGTATCGGACACAGAACGTTGACTTCGGTCATCCTCAATTAATGCCACAATACGAGCAACATCCGTCACAGATAATGGCATTTTTTAATTTTCCAACCGTTTTGTCATGTTCCAAATACTCATAAACCCGTTTTCGCCTATGTCGCCTTGATTATTTATACATAAAACTTTCTGCCTGCGAAGCATTTTTCCGAGACATTCGTTTTAAAGTAGTGTATCTCCAAAACAAACAAAGATAATGTCGTGATTAAAAAAATAAAATGCTCACAAAAGATGAGGTTACAATGTGATTTGATTTAGCATAAGCTAGTACAGCTGCTGCACCCTACAGGGTGTTACAAAGTTCGGGCAAAAATCTTCGTCTTATTGTTGTGCCCTCTATATGCTCAAAACAAATTCGGAATAAAAATTTCTGACGTAGCATCCGTTAAGAAGAAATTAATTTACAATTTAAAAAAGAAATCATCAAAATCTAATGAGTGGTTCGCTAGAAATCCAACTTTGAAATTGAGCCTAGTTTTTAGTGGCCGGATTTTTTTGCCGGTGAGTTTATTTACAACAAAATTTGTAATAACATCAAAATCAGTCAAAATCGCAGTTTTCGAGATAAAAAAAAATTGGGAAAATTCCTTTACTTTGAAACTAAAAGAACTGCCTACCAATTTTTTATTAACATATTTTAGGTCTTTGATTTTAATATGGGCGGCTATACGTGCAGCCAATTTTTTATTAAGTAATCCATTAGTATAAATTTAACATTACCTTTTTATATTAATTAAATATTATTTTATAATTATTTTTAATAACTATAATATGTTTATAAACGTTTAAAATAGTTTCATATTAACATCGCCTAAATACCTGATAATTTTAAAGTGTATTTTGTTTGACACTTAATCCGCTAATACGAATATACCCTGCTGGCAAGAGAAACCTTGGGTCGGCGTTTATATGTATAGGAGTGAATCGCTATGGCAATCTAGTAAGTCGGAGAGAGCAAAAATACGAAGTATTTATTAGATAATCACTTAATTTGACGGTAGATTCCATGGCATTCTGTCTTTATTCAGTACATCTTATTTTACTAAGCGTGTTGACCGTACTCTTCGTACACACGAAAATCAGCACCCAAGACCAGAAATGCCGATTCTAGTATACGTTTACTACAACATTTTTTAACTTTCAAATTTAGATTTTAATTAAAAATATTCACCCATAAACTATAAATGAACATGAAAATTTCACACCTCTACTTTTCAACCAATAACATGCTTTAATGTTGACTAGTTACCATGGCAACTGAAAAAATTTTCGGAAATTTTTTCGAGGCGCCACGAAACTTTAGTGGAAATTTTTTGACAGTTGAAAAGGTAAACATAAGATCTACAATCATAATGTGAATGAACTACAATGTCTATATATTGAAATATTACCCATTTGAGTTTTAGCATTTGATGTAACTAAGGTTGGTAATATTTTTTATTTAAGGAAATATGTTAGATATACCTACATATGAATTTCTTCGAAATTGCCATGTTCTAAAAAATATAGTTCTGCCGCCTTTATTTAACTAAAGCTGGTATTTTTCTATTTAACGAAATATGATGGATATACACTTGATTTTGATTTTCGGGTGTTATCTGGTTTTATATTTTCAATTTCTTCTTTAATGACTTGTTGGTTTACTTTTCCAAATCGCGACATTTCGCTATACACTTCTTACTCTACGTACAGACGTTTTAAAACTAGTAATAGCTTAATGACAGAATCGCAAACAAAAATGACAAAACACATAATATGTCAAAAACATCAATACCTTGGCCAACTTAACAAATTGAAATTATTTTAAAATGTCATGTTGGATTAATATTTTTTTTTTTCAAATTTAGGTGTGAAATTTTCTTACCGAATACCACGCAAGCTTAAATTATTCCTGGAAATTTTCTTTCGGGCACGAATATTTTAGGAAAATTATCAGGAGTCGAAGACGAGGGATAATTTTCAAAATATTCGTGCCCTCAAAAAAATTTCCGAAAATAATTTAAGCTCTTGTGATATTATAAGTGATAAAAATTTCATTAATTTCTTTACCCTCAACTTCTTTTTTTGTCGTCTCAATTCTCCTTCCAATAGATGTTTATGTTTTTAATTATATTACTCACTTTTTTAACGACGCCTTTTTTACTTCGATGGTTTACTTTATAATGGCAATTTTTTAATAATGTTAAAATTTTATTTAGATTTTGATATAATAAATTAAAAAATATACCGATAAATTTTGAAATTAATTTACGCGTCTAATTAGATGCTAATGTAACAAAAATTAATAAACGTGTTTTTCCAGTAAACAATCTTGTTTATATTTTGCTTTACCTCAAAACAGATCGACAAGGAATGTTCCATGCTATCCATTTATTCATATATTCGTACATTTATTATTAAATATTTTACATAAATGGTAATATATTAAGCGTTTATAAAATTACCTTATTATAAAATAATTTTGCAGCTAATAATCTTCATTATCCTAAACATTAAAGTGTTCGATTCTTATTACGAGCTGATGTTTTTTTTTATATTATAATACATATACAGGGACCGGCAATAGCGCGTCGGGCATCTGTAGCTCCTAGAATAGAAAACTTGAGAATTTTGTTTAAGTATGTACCAGGTTGTATTTCCGGAAAATATTTTAACTTCTATAAGGCGGCTGAAAAAACTGTGAGTGGATCTGAATGATTTTTCTTAAACGGAACACCCTGTATATTATTGCATTTTTGGCTTCCTTTCAGATCACTTTACATAATCCTAAGTTATGAGTAAATCTATTTCGATAGTTTCAGAGATATTAAAAAATGAATCAAAAATATATATTTTTCAACCCTTCTTAAAAAAAATATTAAAAATACAAGAACGGTCCTGATATAAAAACTATATTACTTTGCTATAAATATGGTAATCGTAAATCATACAGGATGTTCAATATTCTACACCAAACTTTCAAAAATATAAAATATTTTTTCTTCGTTTTTTTAAATGGAACACCCTATATATTATTTTTTTATTAGATGAAAAATTAAAAAATGAACATTTTTTGTATTTAAAGTATTTCAAAATTTTTAATAGTTTTCCGGATACACGCGGTATTATTTCATATGGCGCTTTCAATGGTAAAATACGAGAGAAAAATCATTGGGTGGCTTTGTTAGAAATTTACTATGGAAAATGCCATATGAAATACAAAACCGGGAATATTTCCGAAACCGTTAAAAATTTTGAAATACGCTAAATACAAAAAATGTTCATTCTTTAATTATCCATCCATTGAAGAAATAATATACAGGTTGTTCCATTAAAAAAAAAACGAAGAAAAATTATTTTATATTTTAGAAAGTTTAGCGTAAAATTTTGAAAATCCTGTATGATATACGATTACCATATTTATAGCAAAGTAAGTACAAACCATCTAAAATAAATATCTAATATAGTTTTGATTTCAGGACAGTTCTTGTATTATTAATAATTTTTTTAAGAAAGGCTGAAAAATATATAATTTTTTTTTTATTTATTTATTAATATCTCTGAAATTATCGAAATATATTTACTCTTGTCTTAGAATTATGTAAATTGACCTGAAAGGAAGCCAAAAATGCAATAATATACAGGGTGTTCCGTTTAAAAAAAATAATCCCGATCCACTCACACGTTTTTGAGCCACCCTATAGAAGTTAAAATATTTTCCTGAAATACATCCTAGTACATACTTTAGGTCTGCACTTAAACAAAATTCCCAAGTTTTTTTATTCTAGGAGCTACAGATGCCTGACGCACTAATTCCGGACCCTGTATGTATGCTTTTGGTTATTATCAAAAGCTTCAGTCTAAACTGAATTTCTGCTCATTATGTATAGGGAATTAATATTTGTTGTTTATTTAAAGGTATGCTATTGGCAATGCTGAGCGTCTGCCCTACCGAATTGGCTGGTTGGATAGTCTGGCCAACGACACAAATCAGCAGTACTTAGAGAATGGCACTGGTGGTCCAAGTATTAAAAGCAGATACGTTACGGCATTGTATTTTACGTTTACGTCACTGACAAGCGTAGGATTTGGCAACGTGGCTCCAAACACCGATGCGGAGAAAATCTTTACGATCTGCGTCATGTTGGTTGGATGTAAGTAGATTATCTAATTTTTAATTAAACTACTCAAAACAATTATCGCATATTTTCTAAAAAAAATACTAATTTGAAAAACAATACGCTTTGAATTCCCTGACTTACGAATTTAAATAAGTAGGGATACTGTGAAGTAGTGATGGGAATACCGGTTCCACAATATACCGCGATTTTGTAACCGAGGTTCCAACTTCCAAAGTGTCGCGGTCCTCGCTAAAAATATATCTAACTTATCTATATTTGTAGATTAATGTAACTTTTTTTTCCGCCACTCATTTTCCAAATATCGAGTTTATAATTGTGTATAGCCCATCTATCTCATTTTTAAAAAACGATGACATTCGGTGACATATTTATAGCAATATAATATATTTAATGTTAAAATCAAGAACAAAGTCCCAACCACTGTCAAAAAAATTGTTTATTTGCATAACCTAACCTTAAGTTTAGAATGTATAAAAGCAAATAAAATTTTATTTTATTTGCTTTTGCGTTTTATCTTTCAAACAACGCTATTTTATACCATGCCTAGTACATACCAAAAATCGCTATTTCGAAAGTAACGTAGGGACGGGAGGTATAGTAACCGACCAAATCGCGACAGGCAAAACCGGAACCGTAGAAGCGCTCCAGCGACTGCTGGAACTAAGTACGTCGCCGCCGAGGTAGAGCGTCGATAGCGAGTTACAGCAGGGACCAGTTACTTTTGTTCGCGACAGACGGAATTACGGCTCTAGGAGCGCGACGGCTGGAGCGAAGTTACGTCGCCGCCGAGGTCGAGCGTCGATAATCAGTTACAGCAGTTACCAGATTCTTCTGTTTGCGACAGGCGGAACTATGACTCTAGGAGCGCGACGGCTGAAGCGAAAACGCGCGACGCTACGTACATACATACCAGTGCCAGTTGACTAAACACGTCGCTATGCGGTTACTACGGTGCAAACTAACTTCAAGAGCGTTTATAAATAATTTATTTGCAAATTATAAATAATTTATAATTTTGTCGTCATTATGATCGTCGTTCTTCAGTAACAGATTCCTGATTCGTTGTGGAGCGCGACACTACGTTACAAAAAAATACCGCTCCAAAATCGCGTTACTCAAATACCGACACATCACTACTGTGAAGGAAAATGCGATACGATAAGTCTACGCGTTAATCTGTAATTTTTAGTCGGCTGACTATTTAGTTGCAAAAATAAAACAATACATGCTCACACATACTTATGAAGTAGATCGGCCGACTATTTCATTGCATGTTAGCGCGACTCTATAAGAACATATCAGTTATAAAGTGTTTGCGCGAATTGTTTTTTTAATTTGCAACAGGGGTATGTAAACGGTATACAGTATACGTCTACAAAAACCTATGCTCAGTACTGCAAAAACTTGTCATTGAACATGAACATATTCATGCATATAAAATATACATAAATACATATGTACAGGGTGGGTCAAATTCTACGCTTTTAAATGGAAACACCTTTTTCTATATGAGTTAGACGAAAACTAATATCGGTGTCTGGAGCTCAATTTTCATCAAAAACATGATGGTGAAAACCGCACATCAATATCTGTTACCGTTTCGGAGTTACGGGGTGTTTTTCAAAAATGTGCATTTTTAACAAATGGCTGTAACTTTTTTGCTATGGAAAATTTTGTATTTCTATGAAAATATTTCCAAGCAAATTAATAATTTAAGAGTTTTCAACAGAAAAATATATTTTTTATTTGGGACACCCTCTATATTTTTAATTAACTGGAAAGAATTTAAAATTACCTTTCCAAAAATATAGCACACTTGATATTTTGTTATAATCCCCTTCGAAATACAGAATATTTAAACGTTCGCCACTTTTAACTAGTAGGCTTTGGACCCCTTATTGATGATATGCCCTTAATGGAACTCGAAAACATATTTTTCCAGCAAGACGACGCACCGCCTCAGAACACTGAAGTTATCAGCAAATTTTTGCAGCCAATTTCAAGAATAATTGAATAGCTAACCAAGTTCCCAGCCGTTGGCCGTCGAGGCCGCCTGACTTGTGCCCATGGATCTAATCCTATGGATATATTTGCGGAAGAATAAAGGTTCTTTATTCTTCCGTATAATCTAGACAAGAATTAGAAATACTTAGCAGTTATGAGAGGGTATCTTTCACCCCCACTGAGTTAATGAATTCCGCGAGAAATGTTCAAAAACGGCCCCGTCTGTCCATAACAGAAAACTGTCGATATGTCGAACACCTGTAGCAAAATCTCATGTCTTGGTTTGCTATTTATTTTTATTATCCCAGCCGTTGGCCGTCGAGGCCGCCTGACTTAGTACCCATGGATCTAATCCTATGGATATATTTGCGGAAGAATAAAGGTTCCTTATTCTTCCGTATAATCTAGACAAGAATTAGAAATACTTAGCAGTTATGAGAGGGTATCTTTCACCCCCACTGAGTTAATGAATTCCGCGAGAAATGTTCAAAAACGGCCCCGTCTGTCCATAACAGAAAACTGTCGATATGTCGAACACCTGTAGCAAAATCTCATGTCTTGGTTTGTTATTTATTTTTATTGTTATTAGATATAGTTTAAATGCGTTGATGTTGGTTAAATATATTTCAAATTGTTATAAAATTCTGCATCTCTCATAGCAAATATTATTTTCGTTTTAATTGATTCTCACAGCTAGATTTTTTTTGCATTACAGCTGGTGCCGTTCAAAGCCTACTTAATTAAAACGGGCGAATCTTTATATACTCTATATCTCGAAGAGAAATCGAGCAAAATATCAAGTGTGTTATATTTTTGGAAAGGTAATTTTAAATTATTTTCAATAAATTAAAAATATACAGGGTGTCTCATTTAAGAAATCAAATTTTCTGTTGATAATTCTTAAATTATTAATTTAAAAAAAATTATACTTAAACCATTAAATTCTACATAAAAAGGTGCTTTGGAAATGTTTTCATAAAAATACAAAATTTTTCATAGCAAAAAAGTTACAGCGATTTGTTAAAAATGCATATTTTTGAAAAACACTCCGTAACTCCGAAACGGCAACAGATATCGATATGCGGTTTTCACCACCATGTTTTTGACAAAAATTGAGCTCCAGACACCGATATTAGTTTTTGTCTATTTCCTATAGAAAAGGGTGTGTCCGTTTAAAAGCGTCGAATTTGACCCACCCTGTACATGTGAATTTAAATAAAAGCTTATAATTGATAAATTTAAAACTTACCCTCAATTTCGTTTCCAAAGAAAAAAAATGACGAAAAAAAATCCTCAAAACGCTACAACGCGTAATACGTAAGTAACAGAGCCTAAGTGTACTTTCTCTTTCTTCTGCAATTGAACTGTAAATTGTGTAAAAGGAGTAGCTGGATTACCATATTTATGTCTTTAGGAAAAGTATTATATTAAATAACGCACCTTATATTGATAACAAACAAACAATGTGCGGACACAATGGCGTCTTTACCCTTGGTCACGCTTATGAATACCCTGAGCCTAGATGTTTCATAGAAGACGCAACGTGATTGGATAGATTTGATCATGTGACAAGATTTTGTAGTGTCGAGTATAGGTTTCATATACGTATAACATATTCCATTTAGATTCCTTCTGCTGTAAAAAGTCTAACGATATGATTGGTAGATCTAATCACGTGACTAGATTTTATAGTGTCGAATAAACGTTTCGTATATGTAGTCTATATACCATTTCTATACAATTTATTGATACTGGTTATATACGTTTCTGAAATTCAATATTTTTATATTGGAGTTCAAATTTATCAAAAAATCACAAAAAACAGTTTGATAATGACTTACTATGCCCTTTGTGTCTGAACTTTTCAAAAATTACGAATATAACAGGCTTGGTACCAAAATCGAAATATTATACATATACTTAAAATATATGTTTGGAATATACGTTAAAAAGCAGTATAATAATGTTCAGTATAATAAACGTATATACTAAGATACGGAAAATAAAACCCTTTAATATGCGTATATTATACGTTGCATATAAAAAAGTAATATGAAATACGTATATTATTTATACCTTTAAAAAAATATACAATATTTATACGGAGAGTACGTTTATTAAACGTATATACTCTTGAACGGTGTTGCTTGGGTAGATTTACGGATTTTGGGTACGATACGTTAATAATGCGGATTTTCTATCATTAAACAATTTAATATAATACTATTTGATTAAACAAAGAACGTCGTCATAGTTGGCTTGGAAATTAAGACCGTTGTTATTTCATAGGTAAAATATTATAGTAAATGTCAATAGTCGTCATTTCCAAGCCAACTAAACGACTTTTTTCGATCATTCTTTTTTTCGAAATATTCAGTACTTATAAAAGAATTTTTATTTTTGTTATTTATTCTATGTTTAATACGAATAAATTTTCAATGCATAAACGCGAATTTTTCATCCAAAGATATTTTCGTCAAACGTATTACAGATATTACATTTAAATATGGCCACACTGTCGCTGTCAGTTCCACACCGTCTTCGATATGTCTTCGCCATCCAAATTAAAGAAAATGAGTATCTTATGCGTTGGCCGCAGAACGAGTGGGGACTCCACTGTACAGTACTTGAGACGTAAGGAAAAATCAAATCAGCCTTGTCACGAATCTGCTCATTAGATTGCGTATCTTCCCAATTCTTTCAATCGGCGCTATTACCATATTCCTATGTGATTATGTTATTTAATATTGGTTATCCTAATTTTCCCTCATTATATATTAACCAATAATACGATTAATTTTAATTAGATTATTGATTTCGATAAGTATACTTTTTTGTAAAAAATATGGTATTGACAAAACTATTGTTTATAGCAGATATTCTGCTTGCGTTTTATCAATATCTGGAATGATGCAACCAGAATTCAATTTAAAAATGAGTTATGTATTTATTCAGATCCGTTTGTTTTCGGTCCGCTTTTATCACGTTTACAACCCACATTTGTTCCAGGAATACATATTTTTTATAATATTTTCCTTAAAATGAAAATATTTATTAAATAGTAAATATATGTAGGAATAGAAACACAGAAAAAAGAGACAAATGATTTTCATTCAAAAGCATTTTATTTGTTAATGGCTATCACATTTTATTTTTTAAACAATCCTATAGAAGCTTTGAAATAATAAGCATATAGATACGCAGTACAAATTTTCCTTCTTTAGATTAGACTTTTAATCATACAGTTCAATTCACCAAAATAGTTTTCTTCAAAAAAGGCAAAGGAGGATCATTTAATCGAGTTAGACCAACACCGCCTATATTAAAAAGGCCTCGGAACTACACTCGTGACGTCAGCTCGGTAGGCAATTAGATGCACACTATTATTTTTGGCAATATTTTGCTATTTTTTGTTAACTGGCCTTTCCAGTAATAGTAGGTATATATTTCGATATAATAATCTATGGTTAAAGGTTGATTCTCACTATAGCTTCCATATCAGCTCCCTTCCGTTTACATAAAATATTATATCATGTAAATAAATAGGACAATGCACACTATCCGTTTCGTTTCCCTTCCGTTCCATATCCTTTCCTTCCATACATTTTTTGGCGGACGGAGTGAAGCGTATCGGAAACAGCGTTGTCAAGTTCTTACATTTGTACCAGCTCTGTTAAAAGTTTGCTGATATTTATTTATTCTTTCGTCTCTTAATTAAATATGTTACCTTTTTCAAAAGATATAAATTTTTAAAATAAAACTTTCGTAATGATATAAATTTTACAATAAAAAGAATGGAACTGATATGGAACGGAAGCTTACGTATAGCGTCAATACGATAAAAATACGGAACGAATATGGAATGGAAACGGAAGGTACAGTGAGAATTAGGGAATGCAATCCCGCACCAAAATCTCAATCCCGCAAACCCGCTGGATTAAAGCAATTGATCCCGCGGATCCGCAGAATTGCGGGATTGTAAACAATAAATGCTCTTCTTTTCTCTCTCCGATTTTGGGATGCGGTTTGGACCAGGTTTTAGACGCATCTATTGTGATGAAGATGCTATGTGGTTTTCGAAAATATATTTAGCGAATTTTCATATACAGGGTGTTTTATAATAGTGTACAAATTTGGTTAAGAATCTTTTTTACCGAAAATTTACAATTTTTGAAAAATCGAAATTTTAACTATGTACGACTAATCTGTATTGAAATTAGAAAAAACAATTTGGTGTTTTTTTTAATTCTTTGTTTTAAGGAAAATACGTTTTTTTTTCGAAAAATATGCATTTATAGTCATACATTTGGTACTAAATGGTACAAAATGCATTGTACATTTTGCATAGGCCCACAATATATTGATATAGCGTGTATCTTAAACTATCTGTACAGAAATTTGGACCGATGTATACAGGGTGTTCAAAAAATATATTTAATATTAAATAAACTTAAATTTTATTATAATTTATCTACTTATTTTATAAATAAAAATATTATTCTGATGCTGAATTTTTTTTTTTAAATTGTGTTAGTTATCTGCTTTCAGATACACTCTAATATCAATAATTTTTTGGCATATGCAGAATATACAAACACATTACACATGTATGTACATACACATCTGAAACCTGGTCTAAACCGCATCCCAAAATCTTTAGTTCAAGAGATATTCAACTTTAAATTTACCCTAAAATTTTGCTTCTCCCGATAATTATGTCCGGCAGTTTATTTGACGTAATTGTCCACAAGTTTTTCTTCACTTAGGCACGCCAGAAAGAAATCTAACAATTAACCTGTTTGTTTCACTTATTTTTAATGGCCAAGCCGTAAGGGGAATCCCCTGGTGATCCCGCAAATCCCGCACAGTAAATCCCGCAACTTTGATCCCGCGGAATCACAGAGGGATCCCGCATTTGCGGGATTGCCTTCCCTAGTGAGAATCAACCTTTATTGGTAAATTATATGATTTCAGATATGGTTATTGAATATTACCGTCATATGTGTTTACTTTTTAGTTCATTTGAACGTTCTCTTTATTGCCGATCGTTATCTTTTATGAATATACTTTATTTTATTTCAATTTCGCTTTTTTTGGTAATATAGCATAATCCAATATGAAAATGATTTATTATATTTTTAATAAATATTTTCATAATCTTTCGAGACATTTATTAAAAAATAATGTATATTTTATTTGTAAATATCTAATCTAGAAACCTTGATTGTATTGTCCTATACAGGGTAAGTCTTAAATAAGTGAAAATATTTTAGGGGTAGTATATTTCGGCCCCAGAAACACGATTATGAGGTTTTCTTCGCGATTTATTTTTAATCTGGATTTTTTTTAGATTTTAGTTAAAAAACATAACATTTTTTGATAATATTGCAACTTACGTATTCGGTGGTAGTAGATTAAATTTACAAGAAAGAAAACCCAGAAAAGATCCAGTGGTTCTCAAAATTTAAGCAAAAAATATTTTTTTTGGAAATTTTTAAAGTAAAATATCTCAGTTATTTTAGATTTATTTGAAAAACGGTAAAGTGAAAATATGTTTCTTTTATCGAGATCTACCAGCCCTGCAAATATTTGCACTTATTTACGGCTCACCCTGTATAGACATCCGATAAGTTTATTTGCTACGTTAAATGTAATGTTTACTTTTTTAAAGAAGTGTAAAATTTTATTTTAGATCCGAAACTATGCGATGCAAATTGTACAAAAGATTGTTTCCGCACTTTTGCGTTTTCATTCTCTTTACCATCTTCACTTTAATCCATTGTTCTAGATAGATTCTTATTCATTTCCATTCTTAGTGAATAAAGTTCTGCAACAAAGTTTGTTATAAAAGAAAACTAACTTTAATTCCCTTCTTTCCTAATTCGGAAATAAGTTTCTTTAAATAGATTTTTGTAATTACAATGAATGTAAAACAGTTCAAGAAGATACTGGAACATTGATAATTACTTATTCACATTAGGCAGGAACTTAATTCGTATGAAAGAAAATACATTTATATGTTGCTTATACATTAAAAGAATAGATAGAAAAAAAGCATTTCTAATTTAACATTACCAGTAAGTAAATGTTACCTCGTCCAAAATTGTTACTATAATTAAAAGAGTAGTTTTTAACGGTTATGTACAAGTTGAGCGGAACTCGATGTCATACCTCTATTATGAGAAAACGAAAAATGATAAAAAAAATATCTGAAAAGAGGTTTTTAAATGGGACTAAATAAAGTGTATTTTAAGCCAAATTTGCGTATATTTTGAAATTGATGTAGTGACGCCAACGATTTTTATTTTCCCAGAAACATACCTATATTTTGGCATATTTAAAGAGAGCTGGTTTTTCTGAACAAATTTTATAAACAACAGAATTTGCTATCTCATTCCGGTAAAAAATTACAAGCAAATTTGTAAAAAAAATAATATTTTAAAATTCGCAATCATCACGATTTAAACAAGTAGCCTTTGGAAAAAAATAGAAAAGTCGCATCTGTCAATTAAACTAATTATTAACAAGCAGTCAAACAATTTTTATTGTCATTTGCCTTGTAAAAATGTTCACGCAGAACGAATAAGTTGACATGTTATTAGTTTATGGCGAATCACAGGAGAATCCTAGAAGAGCAGTTCAGTTATACGCACGAAGATATCCGGAAAGTGTTATTCCAAGCTTAAAAATGTTTGCACGATTGGAACGCAATTTACGTGCAAATATCGAGTCATTTTCTTCTCGAAAGGGAAAACAAATTGTTAAAAGGGTCAATTCTGACAATACCGTTGCGACCATTCTGCAGTATTTCGAATACCATCCAAGGAACTCGATTCAGAAAGCCTGTCGTGAGTTGAAGTTGAAATACAGTTCTGTGCAAAAAATTTTAAAAGAAAACGATTATCATGATAATAAACTTCACAACTTAGAACACTTGTCCGACGAACACCAACACCGAAGAATTAATTATATTGCCCCAATAATGGTAAACTTAGATAATGACAATCGGTTGCTTGAACATGTGTTGTGGACGGATGAAAGCCATTTTGTCAGTAATGGTAAGCCCAATAAAAAAAAATGAACATTTTTGGGCTACTGAAAATCCAAATTTTTGTCAACCCGATTGATAATCAAGGACATTTCGGAATTAACGTTTGGTGTGGTATTATTAATGGGCATTTGATTGGTTAGGTTGGTTACTTCCTGTGCTTCTCGAAAATGTGCCATTACAGTTGCGAGCAAACATGTGTTTCCAGGATGACGGAGCGCCACCGCATAAATCAGAAATTGTCCAACAATATTTAAATGAAACTTATGAAGAAAATTGGATAGGTATAAATGGACCGACGCAGTAGGCTCCTAAATCACCGGACTTAACCCCAATAAAGTTTACAAAACACCATCTATTAATTTGGAACATTTAAAAGAAAAAAATAGAAATGCTTGCGACGAATTATCTAGAGAAATGCTTCTTAAGGCTTCAGTGAGAGAAGTAAGGCGTAGATTGGATAAGTGTTTAGAAGTAGGAGGTGGGCAATTGAAAATTTATGATGAAGTGATTGCCTGTGTAATACGTTGTTTCTGTTATAATAGTTATAATATATTTTTTTACGACAGTTGTGTTTTGTAAGGTAAAATTACTAAATAGCACAAATTAAAAATGCTTAATTATTGACAGATGCCACTTTTCTATTTTTTTCCAAAGGCTACTTGTTTAAATCGTGATGATTGTTAATTTTAAGATATTATTTTTCTTACATATTTGCTTGTAATTTTTTAACGGAATGAGATAGCAAATTCTGTTGTTTATAAAATTTGTTCAGCAAAATCAGCTCTATTTAAATATGCCAAAATATAGGGATGTTTCTTTGAAAATAAATATCGATTTCAAAATATGGAGAAATATGCAAATTTGGCTTAAAATACACTTTATTTAGTCCCATTTAAAAACCTCCTTTCAGATTTTTTTTATTATTTTTCGTTTTCTCATAATAGAGGTGAGAGTTCTGCTCACCCTGTATATTTTGAAAACATTTAAACCGCACTACGTAGAGTTTTGTTAAAATATGGATTTTCCCGGGATACATTATTGGCCAAACGTGCAAGGCTTATACAAAGCCTCTAATAAGAATCTTTTAATTAAAAAAAGATTCAAAAAGCTCAAATTTTGCGCAAAAAATATAAACAGAAAAATATTTTTGTTGGGATGGTTACGGTTAAACAGCACTAGTTTTCTAGAATTTATTTTTTACGCCCTTTACATTGATATAAATAAAGGATATTTGAATCTATGAGTATTTTTTAATAAATCTATAATATCAACTATTATAATAATTAAAGTAGTTGCACAGTTGTTGTGAGTATTTCGTCACTGAAGGAGAAATCTTAAAATATGTAAAAGATATTTTTTGTAAAATTTAAATTTTTATTTAAAAATCGCGTCAGAGTTGGCGTGGTAATCACCGTCACATTTTACATATAAACTGTATACATAATAGAAAATTATGTATACAGTAATACAGTTCCCATTCAGTCACATTTTATATGTAACTATCTACATTTTTTAAATCATTTTTTTATCAAACGGTGTTTGGGATATACAGGGTGAGTTTTAAATATCATAGAAATTCGTGATGTTTAAACTTATTTTAGAAGTGAATTACCGCTATAAAGATACAGCCATCAAAGAAATTAATAACAATAAAAAGATACAATATTGATTATTAAAATTAAATACTTCGAGAACGCTTTGAATAGATATTATACGTCTATATAACCGGTTGGTTAAATGCTAAACAGGTACGTCAGAGTGTAGAGGTGGTCAGCGTTATCAGCTCAAAGGAAATTACTGAGGCTTCTCGGCACATACCAACTTCCCGAACGTGTAAATGAGCAGGACGGAAAATTTGGAATTAATAATTCAATAACTGTAATAAAATCTGTGATGGTTTTTTTCTCCAATGGCAGCGTGTCCTTGGCTCTAATTATTATAACATAATATTTATTTAAATATTAATGAGCGGGGCACCTGAAGTATAAGTGCAACCTTTGAATAAGAAGACTAAGGAAGGAGCATATCAAAAATCTTAGGTGCACCGCGATGGGCCTCAAATATGGCCGACTTAAATTCCGGTTTATCAGTGCCGTTCTAATTTTATTTAAAAAATGTAAAACTATGATGTAGGGTAGACGTGGGGTAGACTCAATAATTTGTTATTTTATTTTACGTTGTAAATAAACGTTGGTAGTTAATTAATTAATTAAAATTGTTATAAAAATATATAATTCTAATAAAAATAGATAAGTTATAATAAGTATTTATTAACACAAACATCCGATACGCTACTGAAGCAGGTAAGTCAAATTAACGTATCAAAATTCTTTGACATCTGATCTTTGACAAGTAGTAAATAAAAGCTAAAATGCAAGAAAATATATAATTTAGTTAATTTAAGTGAATTTCATAAATGATCGGTTTACTACACGTATGTATACATATTATATAGTCACTTACCAGCGAAAAGTTGTTCCATTATTTCACTCAATTTTTGCCGAGATCTACCGCACGCTACACAACCAACTATTTTAGAGTCTTTTTCGATAAATCGCGATATTGTCACTGTTAATTTAAGTTCTGCCACAATTTCCATCTAGATTTACTACCTTTATACAACTATCAGTAGTAGAATAAATAATAAATAACATAAAATAAGCTCCGTAAAGACTGACAAAGCCACAAAATTTCAAATCAAATTCAAATGTGTCAAATGAATCGTCAAACAGAACTGTCAAGGATCCCCACCCTAGAGAGCTTTTTCCGCCCACCATGCATGAATACATGGATAGCATTATGCTCCTTCCTTAGTCTTCTTATTCAAAGAGTGCAACGAATCCTCCGGGCGTTCTTATAAATTGTTCAATTAAATCGCCCAGATCAAAACTTAAAGCAATTATACGCATTAACCCTAAAGGTACATTCAGCCTGAGAGCGTCGAGCGTCGCGTCGCGTTTGCGTCGCGTCCGCGTGTCGAAATGGAATCAATACACTTAACTTAAATTAGACCGTTCAGGCAGACAGCGTCGCGTTTGGCGTTGCGCTAGCCCCCGCTGAACGTCGGGTTTCGAGTTCAATGGGGCGGACGCGACGCAAATGCGACGCGACGCTCGACGCTCTCAGCCTGAATGTACCTTAACACTACAGGGTCCGGCAATAGTGCGTCGGGCATCTGTAGCTTCTAGAATAAAAAAACTTGTGAATTTTGGTTAAGGATGTACCTATTAGAATAAATTATTATTATAAATTATTAGAATCGGCATGATATTTTTTAAATGGAACACTCTGTATATCATTGCATTTTGGCTTCATTTCAGACCACTTTACATAATCTTAAGATGTGAGTAAATATATTTCAATAATTACAGAGATAATACATGCATAAATAAAATAGATTATTCTTCAACCTTCCTTTAAAAAAAAATATTACTAATACCAGAACTGTCCTGAAATCAAAACTATATTAGGTATTTACTTTCGATGGTGGATACTTACTTAGCTACAAATATCGTAATCTTAAATCCTACTGGATGTTCAAAATTCTACGCCAAGCTCTTTAAAGTAAAAAATAATTTTCTTTGTTTTTTTTTTAAATGGAACACCTTGTATATTATTTTTTTATTAGATGGAGAGTTAAAAAAATAATATAATATTTGTATATAAAGTATTTCAAAATTTTTAATGGTTTCACAGATACAATACATAATTACATAATACTGCTAGCAGTATTATTTCATATTTTATGGCTCTTTCAACGGTAAAATACGAGAGAAAAATCATTGGGTGGCTTTGATAATAATAATTTACTGTGAAAAATGCCATATGAAATATAAAACCGCGAATATCTACGAAACCATCGTTAAAATTTTTTAAATACTCTAAATTCAAAAAATGTTCATTTTTTAATTAATGTTCTATTTAAAAAAAAACGAAGAAAATTTATTTTATATCTTTATATTTTCGAAAGTTTGGCGTAGAATTTTGAACATCTTGTATAATTTACAATTACGATATTTATAGAAAAGTAAGTACAGACCATATAAAGTAAATACCTAATATAGTTTTGATCAGCACAGTTCTTGTATTCTTAATATTTTTTTTAAAAAGGTTGAAAAATATATTTTTTTTATTTATTTATTAATTACTCTGATACTATCAACACATATTTAAAAATATCTTAGGATTATGCAAAGTGGTCAGAAAGGAAGCCAAAAATGCAATAATATACAGGGTGTTCTATTTAAAGAAAATCATCCCGATCCATTCACACTCTTTTAGCCGCCCTGTAGAGGTTAAATTATGTTCCTGAAATGCATTCTAATATGGTAATCGCAAAACAATTTCCGATGCACGTGATCAACTTTGAGTGACAAGCGATGGCGACAGCGCTGCCAGATTGTGATGGATTTATGAGATGAATCTTAATTTGAAAGTGACAAACAATATACAGAGTGTCCCAGAAATAAGTGCAAGTATTTTAACTGGGAGTATAGTTCAACCCCCGAAACACGTCTATGAGGTTTTTTGACAAATTTTAAAATTCGAAATTTTTTAAAACGTTTTTTTAAATTTTTTTTAGTTTTTAGTTAAAAAACATAATTTCTTGATAATATGGCAACATAGGTATTAGATTAAATTTGCAAGAGAGAAAGTCCAGAAAAGATCCAGTGGTTCTCAAAATTTTAGCACAAAAACATTTTTTTTGGAAATCTTCAAAGTAAAATAATTCCGTTATTTTTTACTTATTTGAAAAAGGATAAAGAGAAAATATGTTTTTTTATCGAGATCTATCACCCCTTAAAATACTTGCACTTATTTCCGGGACACCCTGTATTTATTATATCATTTTATAAAGATTTTTATGTTTTATTTTTAATTTAATAACTAATATTTTAGTAATTAATTGATTCATTTGCTTTATAGCTTATTTTACTTATTACTTATTGTCAAAAACTAGTCCATTATGAAGATTATTCTAAGCGTTATTATGGGGTATTTATTTATTTATTGATGTACATCTTACAACGCCATAAATGGTAATAACAAGTAAGAGGGTTCTATTAATGCACAAACTAATAATCACACAATTTAATAAAAACTAATGTAGAAATATCTTTGAAAGTGCTGTAATATGCTTATCAATCAAACTTGCTTCTCTGACTGCAGTTAAAGGTAATAAAGGGTCTTTATTCAAAATAGTTTATCAGGGACGCTACGAGTTCCTTGTTTCGACTGTTAGATGCTTCGGCATATTTTCAACACACAAATTTCAAGAAATGCAATACAAAAACCCGAAAATTTAGTTCCTAAAAGAACTGTTTGTGCTTAAAAGTACAATTTTTAAAAAATGGCTATGAGAATAGGGAAAAAAACGAGAATTACTCACAAAGATTCAACAAAAACACGATATTATATAAAATAATGACTGACATTAGGATAATTGTCAATTAATTAACGACAACCTTGCTGAAAACGGCGCAATGTGACCATCATAGCGATGATAAAATTCGGTTTAAACTAATTTTTGCAGCTTTAATCTAAACAAAATATCTGTTACAATCATTTGCTCTATAAAGTCAAACGAAGAGCTGCCCGGTATCTTAAATTATACAACAAATTTAAACATTTTTGCCAAAATTTCATTTAGTGAGGTTTATAGACTTTAGTGTCAATGTCGATATTATTGATGACATGCATGGGAATATGTTTTGTGATTACAATACTTTAGGTTTGCACTCTTATGTTAGGAGCTACAGATGCCCGACGTACTATTGCCGGACCCTGTATAAAATAGTATAAATAACTTATTAGTATAATACCAGGTATTTTTGAATGCATACTCTTCTTTCAGCACTGATGTATGCCAGTATCTTCGGCAACGTTTCGGCAATCATTCAGCGTTTATACTCAGGCACCGCACGGTACCACACGCAAATGTTGCGGGTACGGGAATTCATCCGGTTTCATCAGATTCCCAACCCCCTACGCCAACGACTGGAAGAGTACTTTCAACATGCCTGGACCTATACGAACGGCATCGATATGAACTCGGTACTGAAAGGATTTCCTGAGTGTCTGCAAGCCGACATATGTTTGCACCTGAATAGGAACCTGCTACAGAATTGTAGTGTGTTTGAAGGAGCCAGTCCAGGATGTTTAAGGTGAGTGTAGAGTTATTTAGTTGTTCGTAGTAGTTGCCAGTGTATTATAAATTGATATGGTATACCAGTGGCGGCTCGTGATTATTATTGTAGGGAGGTCAATATCTAAAAATATTGCGTCGATTTTTTTTAAGACGCGACCAAATTTAATTGGTTTCTTACAAGGTACTTGTAAGTTTAGTTAAAGGAACATAAATCTAAAAATAAATACAAATTATGATAAAATGAAACCTACCCTTACATTTTTAAACAGGTGGTCTAGTGCCATTACACTAAAAATCCAGTCAATATTCTTTACACGAATTTTCCTCGGTAGAATTTAAAAGACACATAAATAATATGTCACAAAAATATAAATACACAGACACATTTCTAAAGTAAACGCCGCGAATTTTTGGGAGTGATTTATCGCTTGATGAAGTTAGAATCGACACGCGCGCTATCATTTTTACATTAAAAACGTAAATTTTACCGCAACAGGTTTTTAAAGGACCGGTCTAATCATCTGCCTGCGCTCCTCCTACTTATTCTAAAATGTTAGCGTGATTGACAAAGACGATACTATATCGCGTTTCTTTGATTGATTCGTTTTTGTGCAGTCAGTCCATTGGTGTGCTTGCAGTGCGACCAATGGGGCATTCCATTTTATATTTATAACCAAATATATGTTTTGACAAGACTTTGACAGTTAAAACAACAAATTACAACAGATTATATATTGATTATTATATGACTTGAAACACCACGGCACTGGAATTAACTTTTATGTGACCTTGAACAGATTAGTTCACATGGTAGCGACCGATGAATCACTCCCAAACATTCGTGGCGTTTACTATAAAAGTTTTATTTCACATTTTTTTTATATTTTAAGTCAATTCTTTCTCTAAACGTTTTTCGAAATTTAAGCAATGGTTTTCTTTTAACCGCACGATTTTACAAACTAAACACCATATGTTGTCTATTTGAAAATATCTATTCCAGAATCAGTCAACAAGAGTTCATCATTTATCCAGAACCAGAAATTTATGAATTATTACCTACACAAATTTTGCGCTGCATCACAGACCCTCGGCTACGACAAAGATACGGCAACTAAAACTTATTTTTTTTTCGATATTAAAATTAAAATATTGATTTGTACTGACTAAACCAAACATTAGGTATACGCGATACGCGATAAACGATACAAAAACCTAGGTTGTTTTATAATTTGAGTTTTTATAAACACCCAAACTGCCCAAACGGCGAAATTTTTCCAGAGATATGACTGAAATCCTATAATATAAATCCTACCGTAAATGTGCCGTACGCATTTCAGACATTTACAGTGACATACAGTAATAATAAAAAAAAATATTTATTTAAATAATATTTGTTAAATGTTCGTTTGTATTTTTTTTTTTCTTTCTTTTTGTCATATACGTACTTTGTGTCTTAATATGCCATACGCTAAATAAATAAATAGAAATAATGCACTCGATATTTCTTAATCAACTTTATTGATTCTCAACTAATAAACAATATTACAAATTACAATAACAACACGCTGGTTTCTAGCAGCCCGTGCCTGGGGTATCTGGCGCCTACGTGCAGCATTCTTTGGTGCGCCCTTTTATATTTAAATCAATTATATATTTTAATCTTAATCTCAAAAATTTAAAGAATTTATATTCTGCGACAAACGAGCAATATGTAATTGGAAATGTAAAAAAAAACATTTATTAAATAAATAAAACAAACAAAACCACAAATATTTAGTAACAAAAATAGTACACTAAAGAAAAAAACTGACCCATTTTATATGAAATACATAAAAACAATAAACTAAAATTCGGAAATAATACACATGTAGGTACTGATTGTGGTACTGATTTCTTTCGAAAATCGACAACTATGAAACTATGAACCCTTCCCGGACACAAACAGTACATTGTGAGACAGGAAATTGTAGAGAGAAACAAGCCCTATAACATAGGATACAACATTTTAATGAACAGTGCTTTCCATAAAATCAATAAAATGAAAAAATACGAAATAATATACATGTACTGATTTCTTTCGAAAATCGACAACTATGAAACTATGATCCCTTCCACGACACAAACAGTACATTGTGAGACAGAAAATTGTAGAGAGAAACAAGCCCTATAACATAGGATACAACATTTTAATGAACAGTGCTTTCCATAAAATCAATAAAATGAAAAAATACGAAATAATATACATGTACTGATTTCTTTCGAAAATCGACAACTATGAAACTATGATCCCTTCCACGACACAAACAGTACATTATGAGACAGAAAATTGTAGAGAGAAACAAGCCCTATAACATAGGATACAACAATTTAATGAACAGTGCTTTCCATAAAATCAATAAAATACAAAATATACGAAATAATATACATGTACTGATTTCTTTCGAAAATCGACACCTATGAAACTATGATCCCTTCCCCGACACAAACAGTACATTGTGAGACAGAAAATTGTAGAGAGAAACAAGCCCTATAACATAGGATCAACATTTTCATGAACAGTGCTTTCCATAAAATCAATAAAATGAAAAATATACGAAATAATATACATGTACTGATTTCTTTCAAAAATCGACAACTATGAAACTATGATTCCTTCCCCGACACAAACAGTACATTGTGAGACAGGAAATTGTAGAGAGAAACAAGCCCTATAACATAGGATACAACATTTTAATGAACAGTGCTTTCCATAAAATCAATAAAATGAAAAATATACGAAATAATATACATGTACTGGTTTCTTTCGAAAATCGACAACTATGAAACTATGATCCCTTCCCCGACACAAACAGTACATTGTGAGACAGGAAATTGTAGAGAGAAACAATTATCCTATGATGGTTTAAGTATTTGTTTATTGCCAAGAAAGCGTATCGGTTTTTTGTTACAAAGTACTGATTGACCCTTTGATTTTGCGCCCCCAAAATGTTGCGCCTACGTACGTGCACGCACTGCACGCTCGCCAGGAACGACCCTGGTTTCTAGACAAAGACGAAAACCGCCACTTTTTATCATTGAACTATATACTAAAGTAAAGTTACGTTAGTTATATAGTTCAATGCTTTTTATATCGTCTGTCAGTAAACTACCAAATACAAGTGTATATAAAGTTGCCTACCTTAGAAATCCTTCTGTGTATGACGCGGTCAATGGCCAATATAAACTATATCTATCGCACCTTAACCCATTATATTTTCTAAACGTAGTATACCTTACCTTGTTGGCGCCACGAGCCGCGGCACTTGGAGTTTAATACGTGTAAAACATAGCAGGAACGAAGGACAAAATGAAACTTTGACCGGCAGTAGAGAAAATGGGTAAAATAAAATGTTTTCAAGCGAAAATTGAATAAATTGGGAATAGTTTTGAATATTTTAAGTGTATATAAAGTTGCCTACCTTAGAAATCCTTCTGTGAATGACGCGGTCAATGGCCAATATAAACTATATCTATCGCACCTTAACCCATTATATTTTCTATCCGTAGTATACCTTACCTTGTTGGCGCCACGAGCCGCGGTACTTGGAGTTTAATAAGTGTAAAACATAGCAGGAACGAAGGACAAAATGAAACTTTGACCGGCAGTAGAGAAAATGGGTAAAATAAAATGTTTTCAAGCGAAAATTGGATAAATTGGGAATAGTTTTGAATATTTTAGGATGAAAAAAAGTGATTTACAAAAAGTATAATTCAAATAAGTTTTTTTAATTTTCTCCTGATTTTTTTTGGGGGGCATTGACCATTTGACCTCATGGCTAAGCCGCCACTCTGGTATACCAAGTGTTTTTCAAATGTGACTCACTTCTATAACTTATTGAATTTTTCAGATAAAAAAACAAAATTTGAGTATTTAATTTCGTTATGATTGTACCAGGTGTTTCAAAGAAGTACGTGCCATCTCTCGTGGGGAGGATTCCTCACGTAAAAATATGATTTATTTTTCATGTGAACTTAGGTCCGATTCTGCTTTGATTCGTAGCTACAGGGTGTTAAAATCTTAATATTTTTTCGATTTATTATAATTTTCCTCCAAGTACTTTTACCGTTTCGAATGAAATGTTGAGGGTAAAAGTTATTATAAATGCCACATGTTTTAAAGCTAAAAATATATTCACCAGGCACGTGCATATGGATTATCACCGGAATATTTTTCTATAAAAAGCATGTACGTCACTGATTTTTTTCTCTTGTTGGCGAAATAGTGTAAACAGTTTAATGCCTATTAAAAGTTGTGTCGTGATATTTTGTCCTGATGATTTCGGCCTCCTTAATGAGATAAACGCAATTTTATTAATTTGCCTTCATCCAAGTCTAATAGCAACCTTTAAAAAATTGTATTATCATTAACTTGCGAAAATTTTAAATAAGTACCTAATCATTGATTTCTCGTAAAAAAATATGAAGAAAAGTTCCTATAAGGAGTTAAATTTTTAAAATTAGGTTTTATCTTAAATACCATTATTTTTTATTTGAAATTGCCGTTGGACTAATAGTAATAATATTTAATAATAAATTAGGTAAAATATACAATTTATTAACTTTATTTTTATTTTAATTTTATTAATTGTGATTAATAAAATTGCGTTTATATCAAGAAATTTATCAAGGAGGCCGTTTAGTCGACAAAATATCATGATATAACTTTTAGTTGAGATTAAACGGCATTAAAAATTTTGATATCAAAAGAAAAAGTTTTTGGCGCACATTTTTTTATATTCCAGTGATAACCCGTATGCACGTCCCTGGTAAATATGTCGACACTTTTTTAGCATTAAAATATTTAGCACTAATTTTTACCCTCAAAACTTCATTTGAATTACTTAAAAAACTTCGAAGAATATTATAATAAATCTAAGAAAAATGAAGATTTTAACCCCCTGTAGCTACGAAATAAAGCTGAATTGAACCTATGTTGATATGAAAAATAAATCTTATTTTTACGTGAGGAATCTCCCAACAAGAGATGGCACATATTTTTTGAAACACCCTGTATATCATTTGAACTTTCTCTTTTAGATAGATCTAATGTTCATTTTGAATAAGCACAATTCCGTAACACAAACTTAATATACCTTACATAATATTATTTTTGTCATACGCTCCCAAAAACAGCTATTTTACGGACTCATTTCAGTCCGTAAAATGTTTCTTTTTCGGCCTAGGCCGTAAAGGTCGTCATGGCAACCTTTATGGACTAAAATGTCTAAATTCGTTATTTGGTTGTTTTATTTTGTCATTCGAAATTTGTCACAAAATCACATAAAATTATACATATATTTATAATTAAATTATTAAATACTAACAATATCAAAAGCTAAGTTATTTGTTTAAAGTAAGTACCTAGGTACCTATTTAAAAGAGGCTTTTAAATTAAAATATTCTTAAATTACAGTCACAAACAAGACATAATCATGTGGTACATTTTTGGCCTAAGACAAGCATATTTTCTATACAACTCAACTGGATTGACAACGTTCCCTTCGTTCACCACCGGAAACACTCTTTTGATATTAGTTTTTGTATCCGCAAGGGTAACTAAAAGGCAGCTGTTGTCTTTTTCTATGATGTCTTGCACTCGTAGAGAGTACAATTCTTCTCTTCTACATGCTCCACAAAGGCCAATGACAAGAGCTACCTAAAAATCAAATACAATGGAATAAGAAACCATCTATATATTTTAAAAATCATTATCGCAAACTTACCTTAGTAAGTAAATAAGTTTCATCACTAGCCGTGGCCAAAAAATCACCGATCTCTTTTATGGACAAAACCTTAGACTTTTAGGCTCGTAACCAACCGAATTCCTCTTCAAAAAGCAATAAGTTTTGGAAATTTGTCAATATAAATATCTTCTTTAACACTTAACACTGCTCTCAGCATGGAATATTTCGACCAAATTGACGATGGTTTGAATGTTTGTGACTGTAATTTAAGAATATTTTAATTTAAAAGCCTCTTTTAAATAGGTACCTAGGTACTTACTTTTCGTGGAAATAATTTAGCAATACATCTTCATTTACAACGAATACGCCATTTTTGTCTTTCCATTCATTAAAAACATCATATTCTTTCTGGTAAATGGCACGAGACTTCACAGGAAGTAAATCCAACACGATTTCTTTGGCCTTATTAGCAATATGTTCGGGATTTTGGAACATTTTAAAATTGTTGATGAATTTGTGTGATTTTGTGACAAATTTCGAATGACATGTCAAAATGCGATGAAATAAACAAACTCGTTACTAAGATATGAATTTATAAGCCAACTTTTTCAAACATTATAATTTCAAATATGGAAAATTTGCAAATATGCGTTCTAAAAAACTGTAAAAAGCGTATGACAAAAAATAGTGTATGTAACACGTACCTAAATTATGTTTTTTAGGACTCATCTACTATTTCGGACTCGGCTAACGCCTCGTCCGCAAACAGTAATGATTCGTCCTAAAAAACATCATTTTAGGTACTAGTTACATAAATAGCTATTTTATGTAAAATTAATATAATACAAAATTAATACATATTATAAAATTATGTTTGAAAACAAAGCTTTAATTGCTATAGTAAAAAATGTTTTAGTCTTGCAAACTTTTTAGCAATAACTGTATATTGAAAACACAATATGATCGGAAAAAACGGCGTCAGCGATGGCTATGAAATAACGATCGTTGTCAGTTTATATGTAAATTTATATGGGAAATGTTATCGATTTTTTTTCGATCATACGGTTTATTGAATTTCTTTAATGCTTAACCTAAATTTTATCTTTGTAAACTATAACGAAAGATTTTGAAGCCAAAAATTTCCAGAAATTAGAATCACAAATTGCTTTCATCTTTCATAGGAAAAGTAAGTAATGGCAAATATAAAATCCCTCTTAACGTACATTTTATAATGGATTCAATTTTAAACAAACATTTTAAAAACTTTCTGAAATTTTTAAATTGAAAATGGTATTTCCTTTTAAATTTCCATTTGCATTTAATTCTTTTATCTGTTACAGTTTACAGTTTACGAGTCTCTGCAAAGGATATGGTTAGCTGAAAGGCTGTATAACCGTTCTGATATTATTTTTGTTGCAAAAAGTAAAAATATACCTAAAAAACATTTCACAAGATGACATTTTTTAATACTTTGTAGTAGAAATTTTTATTTCAACCAATAAATCTCGACTTAAGACTATTTCCAAACAATAGTATATTGTTTTATTAGGAGTAAAAATGATACTTCTTATGGCGATGCTGTACGTCTGCCATTACAGGCGAGGCACAAAAAGTCATTTTTACTCCGAATAGAACACGCTATTTTTTTTCAAACGCCACAAATAATTTTTTAAACAATTTTAAACAATTCAAATAATATAAACATATTACCGCAAGTTAAGAGGTACCGCAAAAACTTAAATACAAAAGTTATAGGATTTTTAAATATTTATTAGCAAGTCATAAATTTAAGTATACAGGGTCGTTCTTAAAGTCGTGGCACATCAAAATTTTATTTTTTTAAATAGAACCCCCAGTATATTATTACATATTTCAATTCGCCCTTCAATTCTAAGCAAAAATCAAAATACACACAATGTACTTCAAACCAACCGTTTCCGAGTTATTGACTTTTGAAAATATCACTTAAGCAATTCGATTTAATTAATTTCCATGTGTTTGGTTTGATTTAATTATGCCATTCTGCCGAAACTGTGATACTGTTGTAATGGGTTTTTAAATTCCTATTAGATATGTACTAGTAAATTTAATTATACAGGGTCGGTCATAAAGTTGTGTCACATCAAACTTTTTTTTTAAATGGAACCCACTATATATAATTGCATATTTCAATTCTTCCTTCAATTTTAAGCAATAATCGTAATACACAGTGTACATAAATTGAAGAATTGAAATGTTAAACGAAAATTTTGTAATTTCCAGACTTGATATACTCCCATTTTATACATCTATAACTGCTAACTTGAGAACTAATGGCAAATATTACTAAGTATCACAGTACACAAATAAAACTGAAACTGAACATATCGAAATTAATTAAATCAAATTGTTTTAGAGATATTTTCAAAAGTCTATAACTCGGAGAGGGTTGGTTTGAAGTACATTGTGTGTATTTCGATTTTTGCTTGGAATTCAAGGAAGAACCGAAATATACAATTATATAAAGGGGGTTCCATTTAAAAAAATGAAACTTTGATGTCCCACGACTTTATGACCGACCCTGTATACTTAAATTTATGACCCGCTAACAGATATTTATAAACCCTATAACTTTTATATTTAACTTTTTGCGGTACTTCCTATAGTTTACCTAATAATCGACCGTTTCCATACATAACAGCGACCCTGTATATCGAGAAACTATAGTTACGCTCGTTGAATTTCACACTTTATGTCAGTCATAATATATCCATATAGTTTTTTCTTCTTTCTTAGGTATGAGGTTTTATAACTGAATGATAGAAAACATTTTTTTCCAAAGCATTTGGGATGGAAAGCATTTGTACAGACTGGTGCTAACAAGACGACTTCAAGTTTTAGAATAAAGTGCCTCATAAAGCCCACTATGTTGGAGCGAAACGTCGCATAAAAAAATGTTTTCCATCATTCAATTATAAAACCTCATACACCCAAGAAAGAAAAAAAAACTATATTGATATAAACTAATGGTTAAACAAACAATTAAACTACATAATATATTTTCGCATACTTTTGTGCTTAGGTGTAAAAGTGCTTCACTTTTATGCCTAGGCGTTAAAATGACTTTTTTATATTGTCAACCACGTCGCAAAAATTAATACTTTTGCGATGTTTGAAAAAAATATATTTTCATTAAAAAATTCTTATTCCCAAATAAAATAAATATATAGGGCCTTTCAAAAAAACAATGTGCCATCTCTCATGGAGAGATTGCTCACGTAAAAATAAGATTTATTTTTTATATCAACATAGATCCGATTCTGCTTTATTTCGTAGTTACAAGGGGTTAATAGTTATTTTTTTTTTGTTTATCGTCGTGTATAAAACAATATTTTTTTCCATAGCGAGTTACGTTTTAAAAAATATTCAGAAATTATTATTTCAAGGAATTTATTACGAGTAGAAAAAATATTGTGCTGGGTTGGCCTTGGTTTCTATGTAATTTGACAAATAAATAAAGCTGTGTCTTTAGTTTTCAGTTTTGAGACAATATTTTTTAATTCTCTTTCGTGTTGATTGCTGATTGAATTGGAGCCAGAAATGGCTCAAAACGAAAGAAGCAAATTACCAACAGATATTCAGGCTGAGGCGACAAACGCCATATCCAAACTACTTCCATTTAAATCCCGAATAACTTATGAAAAGAAATACAACAATTTTCAAAAATGGAAGCAATTAAAAAACGTGCGAGAAGAAATAAAGATTTTAACCTATCCTCGCTGTTAAAGTATCATTTAATCTACCCTTGCGGTTAAAGTACTATTTTATCTACTATTTTTGATAGATATAAGGCATTTTTAACAGTTATTGCTATGGAAAAAAGTATTTTTATTTTTCGATTTATTATTTCCTTCCAAGCGCCTGCGCCTGTAGCGATTCGAATGACATTTTGAGGATGAAAGTTATTTTAAGTAGGTATTACACAATTTAATGCTAAAAAAGTGTCGACAAATTCACCAGGGACGTGCATATGGGTATTCACAGGAATAATTTTCTAAGAAAAGATGTGCACCACTGCCTTTTTTTCTCTTGTTAGCAAAATTGTGTAGGCCATTTATTAGCAAGGTCTGTTATTTTTCACATATCACACAAATATATGTTTTTTTAAATAGAAACCGTTTAAAAAGATTTAAAAAAAAAGATATGTCAAAATGTACAGGCTTTAGAAAAAAATGGAGAAAACAGTCTCATTAAGGTTGTGATTATCTACAACTTTTATCTAAATTTTTTTCGTCTAAAATAGATTATAATGGAGTTAATCTCAAACTATTAAAAATAGGTATATGACATGCTAATAAAAATTGAAGAGTTTTGTAAAATCTATCAGAAAAAATGATAATATCTAGGGTTGTACCATTTAAAAAAATTGAAATTTCGAAAAAAGTAGGCAGTTGAAATTTATAAATATATTTTGAACACCCTGTAGCATCTAACTAAAATATCTTTACATACGTCTTTTTCTATATCTATATAAAATTCTCCTACCAAATTTTTGTTGTCCAACTTCAGAGACAATGGCATCATCATTGACATTTTTTTACCACACTGCAATTGAACCATTTGTTTAAACAAATTTAAATATTACGAAAACTATTAATTTTAGGATCGTGGATAAACATTTATAACAAATAAGGTTTCATGTGTTTATAATAATTATTATCATTAGAACAGTTTATTATTTGTATTTAGTAGTTATTTAGTGCAAAATAAATGTTTTACAAAATATTTTTTTCTCTTTGGTAGTCATCTAAACAAGGAGTGCGGTAATGAAAATGCGTGAGTTAAGGGCTTCTTAACTCACTGACGGTAGATAAAGTCCATTATCTAATTTGTTTCGAGGTTTACAAAAAATATTAAATATAAAAATTATAGGGACGGTTAAGATACACATTTTAAAATTATTATAAAGTATACAGGGTGCTTTAAAAAAGTGTGGCGAATATAACATATTATATTTTATTAAATGCAACACTGTATGTTACCTAAAATTAATAGTTTTCGTAATATTTAAATTTGTTTAAACAAATGGTTCAATTGCAGTGTGGTAAAAAAATGTCAATGATGATGCCATTGTCTCTGAAGTTGGACAACAAAAATTTGGTAGGAGAATTTTATATAGATATAGAAAAAGACGTATGTAAAGATATTTTAGTTAGATGCTACAGGGTGTTCAAAATATATTTATAAATTTCAACTGCCTACTTTTTTCGAAATTTCAATTTTTTTAAATGGTACAACCCTAGATATTATCATTTTTTCTGATAGATTTTACAAAACTCTTCAACTTTTATTAGCATGTCATATACCTATTTTTAATAGTTTGAGATTAACTCCATTATAATCTATTTTAGTCGAAAAAAATTTAGATAAAAGTTATAGATAATCACAACCTTAATGAGACTGTTTTCTCCATTTTTTTCTAAAGCCTGTGAATAATGGTTTCATTATTCACCGCTTCCACGGGTATCTCGATCCAAACTCCAAACAAGAGCTGTGCTCGATTCAAACCGGCTCACAGTGGGGTATTTGACACCAATAGTTGATCGATTTTTTTTTTATGTAGACCTATATAAATTATTGCTATTTTCAATTAAAGAGGAAATAATATGAACAAAATAAAAGAATTCGTCGAAAAAGAAAGAAAAATCACTGTTCCAGTGTTTCCACGGTCAATGCCACTAATGCCAGTAGTAATATCGCAACTAATACTACTAATGCTACGACTGATCCGCGACCAATGCTCATGCCACTAAAGCCGCTACTAATGCCAAATTGTACTATACTGCTAATGGCACTAATGCGATCGCTTTGTAAGCAACAATGCCATTGAGGTTTACCTTCGCATTAGTATATAACTGATTTAGAGGAAACCAAGAGAAAAAACCATTAGAAGAAACCAAGAATGTTTTTCTCATTTTATCAGCAAAGTCGCAAAAAGTCGCAGTATTTTATTTTACTGTATGAAAGTCCAATGTTTACTAAGTAAACAAGTATATAGACAATATGCTGAATTCTTCGAAATGCGCAACTAAATCTCTAAGTATAATAAAAATGTCACAAATTTAATCAAATTTTTTGAACGCCCAACTTTTAGTTGCAAAAAAAAATCGTTAGTATAGAGAATATCAAAATAAATAATATGTTTTTGTAGAATACATACCTGCAGCTTGCTGAGCCATTTTCAATCAAAACAACAATATAAACGTAAAAGGAGCACAAGAACAACAACAATTTATAATCTTAAACATAAAATTTAGCCATTTACCTCTCTCTCTTATCTGTGAGAAGTAACAACTTTGACGTTTCGTTGAAACAAATGAATGCAACTAAACAGACCCATAGCAACGCCATTCATGGCAGACATGATTTAACTTATCATTTATCATTTTTTGGGAAATCTTAAACACATTTGCTTTTTCGAATTTCGATCACCTTTTTCATGCTAATACTCCACCGTGCGGCTTGGAATACGATTGTACGCACAAAATAAAGAAAATTTCTTTGGTTTGTTTCCATGTTACTTACTCGTTATACTCGTTCAATATTTTTTTGACATTAAAAATAAAAACTTATATTAATATTATCTAAATTTTTTTGATAGTCCTGGATAAAGTATAGTATTCTACTCGCATATAATGGCTGTCATTCACTTGGATGATTTATGATAAACTTTATCCGCGTGAATAACAGCCACCACGTTGAATAATACAGTTTGAACAATCTTTCAAGTAAATGCCTCATGAAGCATATATATTCATTTTAATAGATATCATAGTATGTATCATTGAATAGAAAGCCCAGAGACGAAGGCTTATAAGTAACGGATAAATTGGAAAAATATGATATAAGTTATGAGTACCTTTACATTTCCATAGTTTATTTTTTTTTCATTTTTCATACTTAGAGTATGAATATTCATACTTCTGTATCGATCTTGCTGGAAGCAATCCAGAAATGGCACTGAATGCCTCTTCTTCAATGTCAGAGGGAATACTTTCCGAATAGCTCATTTTTTAAACTAGTGACATCAATATTATTTACTGTCATATTGACATTGCTATGCATGGTGTTATTTGAACAAAGGTACTAAGGTAATTGATTTTTAGGATAGGTATATAGTTAAATAAAATAATTTTTAAAATTAATTGTGTTAGGCGTAGATAAAATATTGTACAATACACGCGAGTTAACTCCATTAAGATACTTGTGTGGTTACACAACTCGTGCTACGCACTCGTGTTGCAACTTTCACACGCATATCTTAATGATGCTGTTAACTCACTTGTATCGTAAATATCTTTTACTCTATCGTTGACTCACCCTGTAGATTTTCTTCTAGTGGCGAAAAACCCATTAATATTTTTTGAAGAAATAAACCCGCCACAATGTTATATACATTATTTGTTGGTCATCTAGATCTACACCAGGGAATTAAAGAATCTCTGAAAATAACTACTGACGAATAAATCCGTAGAATTCAAATAGTTTTTCTTTTTAATTCCATTCAAATTAGTTTGCAATTGTAATTCAGGAACCTTTAACGGGTCTTTAGCATTTTCGCCATCTCTATGGAGATAGCAGTGGGAATATTAAACAGCAAGTGAAATTTCCTGTTCTCCCGGGTTTCCCAAATACAAAATCAATTTTCAGCGGTAGTCTCCGTTTGTCACCCGTATCCCCGACGGTATCGCATCGAAAGCATGAAAATTTTCAAAAAGCAAATTTACACAATGCTCATTTATGGAATATGTGGTACAGGTGGTTAGTTTTAGAGGCAGAGTACTTTTCACATAATCATATTGAACCAATAACTACAAAATATAGGGATAATAAGATATTATTCTATGAAAAATAGTATTATAGTCAATTATCTCCATTGAATAGTATACTCTGTTTTTTAGTCAGGTAAATTTCGACAGACGATGAGGAAACAAAAATAAATTAATCATAAATATATAAACAGTCATTATAACACACTCCTTAATACCACCTAAGGAACATAAAGGGCCATTACTACCGCTTTCACGTTCAAAATATTCTAATAAAGTTGCAATGAATTTTTGTTTACGGCTATTAAGCTATCTTGTACACTTCGCACTAAAAAAGGTTCTAAAAAGAACAATGTTCGACTGCAAGGTCTACTAGTAAACATTTCTAAGCTTAAAGTATCACAACTTATCACAATACTATTTATTTAAACCAAAAAGTCGTAATACAAAACTAAAGTGTCAAAACGAATGACAATGTCAGGAAATTAATAAATAAATGCGGCAACTTAGCATTTTTTTACAGCAGAGCTACCACCTGAATAATCAGCGCGAAATTTAAATTCCAGTTAGTCAACGCGGCGCCGAATATGTACATGGTTGGCAACAATGAATTTAAAAATCGCGCCCTCGATTAGGTAACTAAAAGTTTAACAGATATCAAATAAATACATATACAATATACATATAAATCTGTCATTTATAAATCTGTCATGCGTCGTCTCTTGTTGTTTTTAACCAGTTTTATTAGTTTATTTCAAAAATGACAGATCATATTTCTATATTATTGGAGTGACGGAACGATAAACGGTGCGCGGACACAGATGCGTATGAACTCGGCTTAAAAATTTTTAGGCTTGTCAAACTCTTGCAAAATTATATAATTTGTGTGTATGTGTGTTTTGTGTTTTTTTGGAGTTAAGTGGAGGAAAAATCCAGGGAAAATTAGCTGTAAAATAACGGCTCACGATAGGTAAATAATAAATTTTAGTACTACAGGGAGATAATGTCAAAAGATACTGTTTTAGAAAAAATTAAGATTAAAGTTAATTGATATGTATAATGAGGCAAAGCATTACGAAATTTACATACTAATGAAAGATATTTTAGACACAATAACAGCCTTCCATCAAGACAGCCACATAGGGATTCCTTGATGCTAGAAGCAAAATGATCGTCATTTAACAGATAATATTTTTAAGAAATGAAATGGCATCTTTTTTTTACAAAAAAGGATTAAAACTAAATTTAAACATAGTCCTCGTCTACTGATTTCTTTGAGAAACCCTGTACAATCATTACTATATTCCATAATAAAACTTAAATACGCCTGCAAAATAGATAGGCTATTTGTAAAAATTCTTTTGTTTAAAATACAGGCGTTTTATAATATGCCTATTCTTTTTGCAAAATGCCCAATTATTTGATATGGTTGGCACATACGTATACACAATTTTAAAATTTTAATTTAAAAATAGTGTCATTTTATCTATAGGCTTGATGCTTTCTCCACTGGTGCTGCCACCATCGGAGAATATCGTAAACAACTAGTATATACAAATACACGGATTTAAATAGCTAGTATACGAAAAATTTATTATATAATTATTCTAAAAGTGTTAGGAAGTATAATTTGTGAAAATTCTAAAAATAAAAATAAAAAAGTGGTATTCCAGCTAAGAAAAACTTTTTAGATGAGTTCAACTACGGTAGCGAGCATAGTTTTAATCACCGGTTTTGCTAGTGGGGTAATAATTGTTTGGGGTCGGACTGCTTCAATCCATTTTTGTTTTTGATCACCTCGGTCGGTGTGAGAAACTATGAAGCCATAAAATGTTGTTTCGGGAGAGTTATATCCGGGAAAGTTGAGGTATTGAATATTATTGCACCCAACAACGCCCTAATTACGCTCTCCTTTAAGCGTTAACTTTTTTTCGGCAATTTTATTAACATTTGAAATTGTCACAACACAACACGACGTAGGCGTAAGGAAAAAGTATCCGAACTTTATTTTTTACTACCCGAAACAGCGTTACATCACATAAACCTCGTACCTGAGTCTTTTATAGTTTCAATAACTGCACTAGGAAAAAACTAAAATACTTAAATATTATGACAAAGTCACGATTTCAATATTATTTTAATGCGATGAACATGAACTGTAACCGGGACGGCATCGGCATGAAACACATAGCGAAAATTTCTAATTTCTGCCATATGCAGTGTTGCGGTCGGAATTTTTTGAAAATCAATTGAAATGCACTAAGCCTATAGCAATGTTTACAAAATGTGCATTCTTTAACTTTGTCGATAGTCTGTCTAAAGAAAGAATATATTTATGGTTTCGAGAAAAAGCAAAAGTATGATCTGTTATTGAACTAAACTGCCAGCCAACACTAACCCAGGGTCAACTTTCGTTTAGCTGAAATCAGTTATTAGAAAAAAATACATTTTTGTCTTTATAAAGCTACTGTGAAAAAATATATATTTTTGCCTTTTAGAAGCGTTTACAAACTCAGGAAAATAAAAAATTTCCTGCGGAAATGCTTAATTTTCATTTTCCATTTATTCCTTATTATATTATCGGGTCTTGTAAAGTATAAGTACCCACGAATTTAGCAAATTTTTTTTGGCAAAAAGTCCTATGCTTATAGAATAGTTTAAAAGAAAAAAATCCTAGAATGAAGCACTTTTGAATCATTTAAAATTGTCTAAAATGCTAACCAATCTAATAATAAATCTAATAATATTTTTACAAAATCACAGTTAATTATTAAATTATAAAAACCACAGCTTAACACCCTCCACAAAGAAATGCTAACAAGAATTGCCTCCACAAAGAAAAGCTAACCAAAGCAACCGAAATCCTAACTAATCTAATAATATTTTTGCAAAATCACAGTTAATTATTAAAATATAAAAACCACAGCTTAACACCCTCCACAAAGAAATGCTAACCAATCTAATATTTATGCAAAATCACAGTTAATTATTAAAATATAAAAGAAAACTGCATGATCCAATGGTTTTTTGTTTTGAATCAGCCCTATTTATGTAAAGCTTTAATAAAAAACAAGAATACGTGCAACATTCTGATGTACTTAAAGTTTACAAGAACCTATATTAGCTATTCTACAAGGATTGTTATTCCTCCGAAAGATGTTTTACCCCAGCCAGCACCCCTATTCGCTCCCGTGTCCCGTAAGCTTCTAAACTGAAAAATGTGTGAAAAACAAAGTGCACAAAAATGTAAAATAAAAATAAAAAATTTCCGCAGACACTTTTTTGTTTAGAAAAATGTCTAAAACACACCCCGAAGACTAGTTTTGATGTAACAGATTTCGGCTATACTAAAGTCCGAAAAATGAAAATGACGCATTTCCGCAGGAAAGTTTTTGTATATTTGTACTCCTAACGCCTTCTAGAACGCATATATAAAGTCATTTTTTATATAACAGATTTCAGCTAAACGAAAGTTGAGCCCTAACCAGCCTAACAGTCAGCCCTTGTCACTGTCACATATTCTTTTACTGGACAGACTATATTGAACTATACTGTGTAGACTGTTTATCATATTACTATATTAAAGCCTAATCGCTTTATCTTGTTGACGAAATGCAAATTCAACTTGTTTTATTAAATTTTCTAGCAATTTTAAGTTCCGATTTAATTATGGAAATTCGATTACCTTCTGAAAATTTAGGCCACAAAGGGAAGATTACATCAAAAGTAAAAGATAATTTTCCAATTGTATTTATTCCGCTCGGTATAACGTAATAAAAGGGACCGAAATGTTAAAAGCATGACAATTTTAGAACCGTGAATTCAATTCCTCAAGGATACGGGTGACAAACATAGCTTGTCGCCGGAAATCGATTTTTTATTCTAAATACGTCAAAACTAGAGATATTCTGTTTGATGTAACACAAGGTGCTAAATATAAATATGTATCTAGAAATAATTTAATTATTATTTAACTAAGAGAACATGTTTGACATTTTTTAACTAACTCAAAATATTAGGGCAGACTTTATTATACGGGGTGGTGTGTCGGTATTGGAAACATACTAGGGGCATTGGCTGTTTATTTTACAGCGAATACTGACATTACTAACTTTTAAAAAATTTGAAAGTGTCAAATTATCTACATTTCTCCCCTCATCCCCATTTCCCTCACCCATTTCCCTCACTCGGTTTTTCTTATTTCTCGCCTCATTTAATTAAGCAAAATATTCTTTAATATCTTTATTAAATACTTATCTAACATCAACAAAAATAAACAAGAAGATTAACAATAATAATTAAAGATTTTAATACATTTATTTGTTGAAGGTAAAAATGTTAGACTTCTTTGGCTAAAAACCTACATTCTGGCGTTTTAAAAAAGCGACGAGTGTGTGATATTTTGATATGTCAGTCTTTTTCCTTAATTCTAGCACTGGAACCTCGCTGGACATTATACTGCTATACTACTTCCAATGCATCTTCCGGGACAATTATTTGATTGTTTATATTATATTATATTTATATTAATTATTTTATTGTATTCAATGTTTTACCCCACGTCATTGTTAAGTTTGAAAGCTTATCTCAATATTGTAACGATGAATAGATTAAATATTAAAAGAAAACAGAGCCGGACTTGAAATTTGTTTAAATAAATTGTGTTCAAATGTCTAAACAAAAAAAATATTAAGTGTGGCATATCATTGTACTCAGGAGACCGAGTTCTTTCAAAATCTCAAATAAAAAATGCAGGTCCGTATTTAGAAAAATTAAGTTCGCCTCTGTATCTCAAAAATTATAAGATAATTTGAAAATCTAAAAATACTATCCGATAGCCCTAATAAAGTGGCTAATGTGCAACTAGTTTTTTGATTTTCTAAAAAGTAACGACAGGAAAAAATAAAATTGATTTTCAAAAAAATCAGTTTTTTCCAAAAAACTCAGCAATCCTTGAAATTTTTGAAAAATTTTTGACGGCATCTGGGTGAACATCCCATAGCGCAACTTTGCCCCAATTTAACCGTGTTCGTATCTATTACGGTTACCGAGATACCAATGCTCGTACATCGAATTTGTAGCACCCCGTATATTTTTATTTTTACACTTTTGTTTACCTCTTGACACGGCTTACGTTTGCTATTGACATAAAAACTGAAGAAAAAAATAATCGCAGTTAAAATACGAGTCTGGGACAGTATGGCCGTCAGCAGACTGTTGATTTTAATTTTAAATTTCAAAAGCAGAAATTGTCACGTACTATTCTCTTGAGTTCTTTTTAATGAATGTGTCTATATGTTTGGACACATTCATTAAAAGCAATTTTATACGTATTTGAACATTATTTTCAAACAGTTATCTTGAAAAATTGTGTAGAAGATGTCAAAACAAATGAAAAAAAAGAAAAAAAAGAAATATTTTTTTGAAACTTAAAGTAAAAATCACAAATAATGTTTTTTTTCATAGCAAAAAATTGCCTTACTTATATCTATCAAAAATTGTAGATAAAATAGTACTTTAACCGCAAGGGTAGATTAAATGATACTTTAACGGCGAGGATAGGTTAAAAACTTTATTTCTTCTTGCACGTTCTTTAATTGCTTCCATTTTTGAAAATTTTTGTATTCCTTTTCATAAGTTATTCGGGATTTTAAATGGAAGTAGTTTGGATATGGCGTTTGTCGCCTGAGCCTGAATATCTGTTGGTAATTTACTTATTTCGTTTTGAGCCATTTCTGGCTCCAATTCAATTGACTCAAAACTGACAACTAAAGGGACATTAAATAGAAACCAACGCCAACCCAGCACAATATTTTTTCTACTCGTAAAGCTACACGCACACTGGTGCGATCACGGCCGCGATCACGATCACGATCAGGGCAGCGATAACATGAGCGATCATTCTAGCACACACCAACGCGTTAAAGTTTACCACCGTACCTATATGTAATGCGCCATCCTGTACATAGGTACAAATTAAAAATGTGAATTATGTATACCAAAAAAAAAACATTCTAAATATTTACCTACAATATTTAAACTTAACAATAAAAATGTATACATATATATGTACAATCCAATCCAATTGCCACTCCAATTTTGTCTCAAACTTTTTATTTTTAATGATATTATTTTTGTAACTTGGATCGGATAAATCATATAGAATTTTGTGTATTTTTACAGCCTTAATTAGCTGCTCTGTTAAGTCCATTCCTAAATTGCAACAAGAAAAACACACAAAATAATATAAAATTCCTATCAGTTGGGTCGCGATCACGCGATCAAACTCGACAAGTTGAATCTGATCGCCACCGCAGAATAGAACGCCGCCAGGCCGCTTCGTCTCCAAAACTCGATCGCGCCAATGTGAAACAGCTCATTAGTGATGGGCAAAACTGTTATTTTTAGATAACAGTTGAAACTGTTATAGTTATTTATAAAAAAACAGCTTAAAATAACAGCTTAAAAATAACAGGTTTCTTTATTTTACTGCTAAATATCTGAAAGAGTATGAGACGGTCACCGCCAGGCGTATTAACGCAGTTGCAAGTTGCAACAATGACGTGCTCGGTGGTAGTATTTCCAGGGTGTCAAAACATTTCTAAATATCGATTGTTATCTAAAATACCTCTCTAAAAACGGTCGTTGTTTACAAATAAGCGCTGTTTACAAATTGCGATATAAAAAAAGCCAAAATTCCGCCACTCGTCTATACCTACACATTGCGATCTACCTACGCCCTGCCCCTCGATCCGCTTAGATCCTGAATTGCGTAGCAGTGTACAGGGTGCATATCACTCGACGGGCGAGAAGCTCTTAGTTATGATTTTACCATTTGCGGTCAAAAAATAGCAATATAAGAAAATGTGTAGTATATTCTTCATAAATAAACCAACTACACACTAGAGTTCGAATTAATTTTACACTTAAACTAGCGTGTACCCGCGACTTTGTTCGCGTCGAATTAATAATTTCAAATGGTGATGATAAAGCAAAACAAGAATTTCCATTAACATACAAACTGGATAAAATTTTCTCACATTTGCCAAAAATAAGCTTTCTAACGTCGACAGTTTAAGCAGAATCGTGGTTAATCAATTATTCAACTTTTTGGAACACCCTATATGATTTTTTAAAAAATTTCAAAATATGTAAAAAAACAAAATAAATTATGCGTGTCCAGGCGTTTTCCCGAAAGACTAACCGTTTTTTAAATAACAAATATTGTAATATTTGAGGGGCGTTTTCACCCTGTTGGAATTTGAGATTCGAGAAACCCCTCCTTATCAAACCTCAACCCCACAGTCAATCCGTTTGCAAAAAATCAGCTTTAAACGTCCAGCAGTTTAAGCAGAATATTACTCAATGGTCATATTTTATGAAACACCCTGTATATATTTTTAAAAATCTTAAAATATGTAAAACAACATAATAAAATATACGTGTTTTAAGAGTTTTTCCGAAAAACTCACCGGTTTTTAAATCAAAAATATTCTAATATTTGAGAGTAGTTTCACCCCCTTAGAATTCGAGTTTCGAAAAATACCTTCTTATCGAACCTCTACACACTAAAGTCAATCCGTTTTCCAAAAATCAGCTTTTTACGTCAAGGGCTTTAAGCAGGATCGTGATTAATCAATGACCAGATTTTTCAAAACACCCTGTATACATTTTTAAAAAATCTTAAAATATTATTCTGAAAATTTTTCAGAATAAATAAATACCTAAATATTGAAACTTAATAAGTAAGTACTGAGACATACAGCGCCATAATATCTCGACCTCCGTCCGTTATGCTCGTAACAGGTTGAAACAGAATGTATCTAAAACAACTGATGCGTTATTCCCCAACCTGTTTCGAACCTCCATCGACAATCGACCGATGCAGCAGCGTTCCTTTCCCACACCGATTATCTCGACCGCCGCCCTGTTATGCTCGTAACAGGTTGAAAAACAACATATCTAAAATGACTGCTTCTCCAACCCGTTGCGAGCCTCCATCGACAATCGACCGATGCAGCAGCGTTCCTTTCCCACTCCTGTTATCTCCACCGCCAGGCGTTATGCCCGCAATTGTTTCAAAAAAACTGCTTCTTTTATATCCTATTATTTTTAAGCTGTTGTAAATACGACCATCGACGGTATCGACCGAAGCAGCTACGTTCGCCGTAGCGCTTTCCCCACTCCGTTGTCCGTTGTCTCGCCGCCTGTATCGATGGTTGACGAAATAACATGTTTTCCATCCATACTAGTTGTTTTTTGGAATTGCTTCGAGCAGCATAGAATTTCGTGGTGATGCAGAGCGCCGACTTCGTTTTTCGTTTCACGAGCGGCCGATCTCTACGTGTAGTTATTTTATATCTGTTATTTTTTAGAAGTAGTAACGGTTGCGTTATGTTATTTATAAATAATTGTTACAAAATAACAGATAGTTAAATAACAACCCATCACTACAGCTCATATGTATTCTTCAGCAACTTTTGGCCGCGGCCGCGTGGAGATCGTGATCGCGGCCGTGATCGCACCAGTGTGCGTACAGCTTGGAAATCATAATTTCTGAATATTTTTTAAAACGTAACTCGCTATGGAAAAAAATATTGTTTTATACATGACGATAAAATTGCATTGCCGTCTCCCGAAATTAATTCACTCGCGATTTCATCGCTCGTGAATTAATCTTTTCGGTCGACAATAAAATATAATTTTATCATCTTGTATAAAAAATAACTATGGATAGTGGTTCGACATTGATTTTTTGAGCAAAATTTAAGATTCTTATAGCTAAATACGAAACAACATACTTATAAATTTTAACTATTTTATTTGAAGTGTCTGGGATAACCAATGCACTTATTAACATTTTTCTTTTGTATGTTCAAGTTTCTCAAAACGCACTACACAATCGTTACATTTTCATTTTTTTTTCAGAGCTCTTACCCTAAAGTTCAAAACTACTCACGCGCCCCCTGGAGATACTTTAGTTCATCGAGGTGATGTGCTGACGTCGTTATACTTTATATCGAGAGGCTCAATTGAGATATTGAGAGAAGATATTGTTATGGCTATTTTGGGGAAATACGATATCTTTGGAGAAAATCCCTGTTTGCATCCGACTATAGGTATGTTAACATAATAGTATTTTATTCGTTAACATTACAGTATTTTATTATTTGAGTAATACAGGTCTGAACCTTAGATTATTATAGATAACTTAAAAACGATTTATTTTAGGTATAGGAACATGTATAGTTAAAAAGTAACAAATTGAAAACCCGTTTCATTAATGGAATAAAAAAAACAGGATTTCCATTTGAAAAAAATGATTTATGATAATTTTTTAATCACTCAATTCCATGACAGCTACCGCCATTATTATATGACACTTGAACAAGTTAATTTTTGAAATAGATAGCCACATGTCTTCTGTTTATGTCACAGTGGGTGTGGTAATCACTAAATTTGATTTTTAGGCTATACAAATTTTCTTGGCAGGTAGTTTTTTTCGTCTAAAAATTTTAAATAATTTTTTTCTCAAAAACGGTTAATGTTAGATATAGAGTGTTTAACATCCGTATTCATTGAATTTTACAGAGAATTTAAGTACATAATAAAAAATGGGGGCCCCATTTAAAATTAGAAAGTTGCTGTCAACTTCTGGTATATCCGGAAGTGCTGCCATATTGGAAATATTTTTAATCGATAGATCTCGTTGTAAAACAATGATGTGCAAAAAATCTCCGATCTAGATATTGTGGTTCTCTAGAAACTTCTAATGCATGCTCAGCCTGGGACACCCTGTATACTACGTCTGAACAAAATTTTACCGCATATTGCTAGATCATGACGAATGTGACGATTTAACTCAACTTTTGTTAGTACAAAAATGTATAGTCTCCGATATACATACCGACGTATTAATCACAGTTTTTTAAGGAATATTTTCATAATAGCCCTTTGGTATACCAGGTGCGTCTCAAAAGTGTATCACCCCTATAATTTTTTTATTTTTTTTTCAGATAAAACAACGAGATTCGGTATGTTAGTATATAGTATATGACATAAATTAGGATTGATTAACGTATTTAATTGTTTTCGGTCACTTCCGGTCTTACCGGAACTGACTACAACTTTTGATTTTTAAATGGCACCCTCGGTATTTTTTTACTTTATTCGATAGAAAATGACACTCACAATGATATGACTGAATAGAATGACATATCATATGTCAACTTTTGACATTTTCGCATATGGTTTCTATGAAATTAAAACATGCGGTTCATAACGATAATTTCACTCGAAATGCCAAGTGTGTGATATCAAATTATTCGTAAAAAAATGCTTTTTCCAAACATGCTAATGAGCCACCTTCGTTCCCTTTGAAAAAATGGAGATATGATTAAAAATACGATTTGGGCATCTTTTAACCGGCCAGGGCAAGACACTAAAAACATTAAACGGTCAAATCCATTTTTCCAAGAGCCCTTGATTAAAAATTAGTGTTTTTAACATAGCCATGGCACTCTAGATTGAACTTTAAAGTACAATTTGTTTTTAAACGAATAGGTCAAAAGTTTACATATGATATGTCATTCAATTCAGAGTGATCAGTTTTCTATCGAATAAAGTAAAAAAAATATCGAGGGTGTCATTTAAAAATCAAAAGTTGTAGTCATTTTCGGGGAAACAGGTAGTGACCGAAAACAATTGTATATGTCAATCAATCCTAATTTATGTCATATACTAAAATACTAACATACCAAATCTCATTTTTTTATCTGAAAAAATAAAAAAAGTTATAGGGGTGAGCCACTTTTGAGACGCACCCGGTATAAATCGTATAAATCAATAAATGAGCAAAAATTTTTAAAGTGAAAAAATAAAAGGTATATTTTATAAAGTTATGGATCTATCTACAGGATGAACCAGAATCACAATATTATCGACGTTATTCAAAAATAGTTATAGTAAACGCCACGAATGTTTGGGAGTGATTCATCGCTTGATGAAGTTAGAATCGACGCGCGCGCTATTATTTTTACATTAAAAACGTAAATTTTTACCGCAGACGTAGGTTTTTAAAGGCCCGGCCTAATCGTCTGCCTGCGCTCCTCCTACTTATTCTAAAATGTTAGCGTGATTGACAAAGATGATACTGTATCGCGCGTTTCTTTGATTCGTTTTTGTGCGTCAGTCCATTGGTGAGCTTGCAGTGCGACCAATAGGGCATTCCATTTTATATTTATAACCAAATATATGTTTTGACAAGACTTTGACAGTTAAAACAACAAATTACAACAGATTATATGTATATTGATTATTATAATGACTTGAAACACCACGGCACTGGAATTAAGTTTTATGTGACCTTGAACAGATTAGTTCATATGGTAGCGACCGATAAATCACTTCCAAACATTCGTGGCGTTTACTATCACTCAACATTCCCGAAACTTTTTCTATTTAACATTTTTTTTCCAAATTCTAATAAAATAATGAACTATCGTTGACTCACCCTGTAAATATAGCGGGTGTTTTTCCGATAAAAAAACGAGAATTCGTCAGTGAATGTTAATCTGCTAAGTCCATTTTTGACGTTAATTAATTATTAATAGGTTTAATATATAATTTTTACGTTAAATTTTTAAGAAATATTGAGTTTTATTGTTCCCCAGCAAATATTATTGTTATCTTTTTATCATATTAACTTTTTATTCTTAATCTAAGATATTAACGCAAGAATATAATAGCTACATGTGTACATATTTTTGTAACGTTTTTACTGCTCTTCTCGAAAATGGAGTAAGCAGTTTAACATATTTTACCGACGATTTGATATGTTAGTACATGACATAAACCGAGATTGATTGATGTATTCAATTAGTGTTTGTCACTTCCTATATTAATATTAAGAGCTGAAAGCCTTTCACAGTATGTTTTTTCCTCATTTTCACCATTTCTTATATAAGAAAGAAAAGAAAAAATTGTCGATTTTTTTTTCAAAATAGTCTAATGTATATGTATATACCGGGTTTTTTTCAAAAGTAGCTCAACCCCTATAACTTTTTTATTTTTTCAGATAAGAAAATGAAATTTGGTATGTTAGTATATGACATGAATGAGGATTGATTGAATTAGTTTTGTTCACTTCTTTTTTCACCGGAAATGACTACTAAGTTTTAATTTTTAAGTGGTACCCTCGGCGGTATTTCTTTACTTTATTTGATAGAAAATAACATTGTGAATCGAGTGCCATCGCCATAAAAGTAAGGACAATTTGTCTCGAAATACGAAGTATGATACCAAATTATTCATAAAAAAATGTCTTTTTCCAAATATGCTAATGAGCCACCCTCGTTCCATTTGAAAAAAATGAGTTTCGATTAATAAAGGTTGATTCTCACTAAACTTTCCATATCAGCTTCCTTCCGTTTACATAAAATATTATATCATGTAAATAAATAGGACAATGCACACTATCCGTTCCGTTGCCCTTCCGTTCCATATCCTTTCCTTCCATACATTTTTTTGGCGGACGGACTGAAGCGTATCGGAAACAGCGTTGTCAAAATTAAAACAAAAAAAAGTAAAAATTTGTACCTTTTTCAAAAGATACAAATTTTTAAAATAAAATTTTCATAATAATATAAATTGTACAACAAAAAGTATGGAACTGATACGGAACGGAAGTTTACGTATAGCGTCAATACAATAAAAAAAATACGGAACAGATATGGAATGGGTAGGGAATGGAAACGGAAGGTATAGTGAGAATCAACCTTAAGTCGTTGAGCATCTTTTAACCGACCAGGAAAAGATACGAGAAACATTACGATCAAATTTATTTTTCCAAAGCTCCTTAATTAAAAATTAATCGTTTTAACATAGCTTTGGCACTCTAGATTGAAATTAAAATTCTTTTTTTTTTAATTTGAAAATGTCAAAAGTTGACATGCGATATGTCATTCTATTCAGAATATAATTTTCTATCAAATAAAGTAAAACAATACCGAGGATACCACTTTAAAATCAAAAGTTGTAGGCATTTCTGGTGAAACAGGAAGTGACCGAAACTAATTATTGAATACGTCAATCAATCCTGATTTATTTTATGCGACTATATTGATAAACCAAATCTCGTTATTTTATCTAAAAAAATAAAAAAAGTTATAGAGGGGAGTCGCTTTTGAAAAACACCCGGTATGAAAATATTATTAAAATATACTTTACCATTATCATGTTTTGGAAAAAAGATCTTGAGAAAAACGGAACAGAGCACTTGGATTAACCCTCTATAGCCTTGCCATATATGCAGGACGCTATAATAATTTTTCCTAGTTTCCCGAGCGTCTTACTCAACTTATCTTCCTACACACATTTATCATTTCAACTCCTACAACCTACTAAGCTAACTTCGTTAAGTTTTTCCCATTGGGATTTTCCTTTAGTCGAGTAAATTAAATTTGGCTTCGGTAGAAAATGTCTTTCTGATATATGTGTCTTGTATTATTGTAGGAATTTGCATATTTTTATTATACTACACCGAAATATCTGCTCTAAAAATATATGACAATTTGCTCCCTATAACTAACACGGAATGTTCGTTTAAAGTAATAGAAAATGAGTTCTTCAATTGAGTAGTAGTAAGCTAATATCTAAAGCGATACAAAAATACAGCATAAATATACCGGGTGCGCCTCAAAACTGGCTCACCCCTAACTTTTTTATTTGTTTCAGTTAAAAAAACGAGATTTGGTATAGAGTGGTTTTTGGTCACTTCCTGTTTCATCGGAAATGACTACAACTTTTGATTTTTAAATGGCACCCTCTGTATTTTTTTACTTTATTTGATAGAAAATGACACTCTGAATAGAATGACATATCATATGTCAACTTTTGACATTTTTGCATATGGTTTATTTGGAATTATAACTTGCGGTTCGTAACGAAAATTTGACTCGAAATATAAAAAAATACTTTTTCCAAATATGCTAATGAGCCACCCTCGTTCCATTTGAAAAAATTGAGATATTATTAAAAATTCGATTTGAGCATTTTCTAACTAGGCTAAGACATTAAAAACATTAGACGGTCAAATTTATTTTTCCAAGGCTCCTTGATTAAGAATTAGTGTTTTTAACATAGCCCTGGCAATCTAGATTGAATTTTGAAATACGATTTTTTATTAAGCGAGAATGTCAAAAAATTGACATATCACATGTCTTTCTATTCAGAATGTCATTTTCTAGCGAATAAAGTAAAAAAAATACCGAGGGTGCCATTTAAAAATCAAAAGTTGTAGTCATTTCTAGTGAAACAGGAAGTGACCAGAAACAATTGAATACGTCAATCAATTCTAATTCAGTCATATACTAACATACCAAATGTAGTTTTTTTTATCTGAAAAAAAATTAAAAAGTTATAGGGGTGAGCCACTTTTGAGACGCACCCGGTATATATAAACATTAAACATAGAAATTTGACTGTAGTTATTGGTAATTACTACCCCATTATTATAATCGCGTAGATCGTAATATTTCGTGCATTATAAAAATTTTACAGATCATACTATAAATAGTTCTGATTTGTAACAAAGCCCATGAGTAAGCAACGGGGATGTCATTATTAGTCGGGAACTAATGTGAACTAAAGACCTATTTCAATGAACTATTCCTCTGGAGGACGAAGTAGAACTAAGGAACTAGTTCCCCCCAAGGAACTAGAATTCCCACCTCTACGAGATTCTCCGGGGCGCAACACCAACACAGAATGAGTCAAGCCTATAATAATGTTATAAATGACAACCGGACAATTTCTATAAAAGTTGAATCTAAAAAGAAAGTTCTAAATTGAAGTTGAAAATTGACCAAAGACTGAATGAATGAATAGCTTGAGACTGGAAACGCAATTTTGAAGTAGACCTCAAAGCTGACTTTATAATTTCGTTTGAAAGCAACCACGTAGAGAATTTTCTTTTTAAATAAAAATTTCGTTCTAGAGTCATCTACTTTTTGATATGACAAGTTTTGCTACCAATATACTCGTGGATAAGATTAGTGTTAGAACAAATGCATGACTTTCACTTGTAGATTAACAGAAAAATACATCTCTCCAAAAGTCCTATGGGTATTTCGCCACTGTAAGAAAATCTACAAAATAAAATAGTTATTTTTTGTAAACAATGCTGGGTTAGAACGGAGACTAATTGTCAGCAGTGATTTACTAATAAACAAATTTACCTAACGAAGAAAAAAATGCTTAACGTTTCGGAAAGTATATTTCTTTCCGTCGTCGGAAGCAAAAAAATACAAAGAACAAAGAAAAAAACTATTTAAAATATCTAAATTCAACTATTCGAGAGCACTTTAGGTACATATATACAAATACAAAAATTATACTGAATATTGTGCTGGGCGGCAATACTAGAATATAGAAATGTTTACTCAAAATTACCAAAAATGGATATGACGAGTTTTGATACTCAATCCCTTAATTCTATTATCTATTTCTATTATCATGTTATCATTTCATGCCGGACTTCATTATAGAAACAATGAAGTCGGGTCCAAGCATCACAACATAAAATGGTCGAAAGCCCGGGTTGTCCACACGGAACCCCAGTGAGAAAAGCGCAAATTTAAAATCGTATCGTATTCATGTCTAATAATAAATCTCTAGCAATCAAGTATGAAAATTTCAACAATATGACAACCACTCATAAAACGCACCAATGCGTGTATTCTTAGTAAAGAACCTCATTCTTTATTACACCCAACTTCTTCATGGGTGAAGCTCAGTAGTTTTAGGATTTAGATTAGTTCACACTTTATAACGATCAGTGATACTTCTGCCAAACAAAAATAAAGACAATGGAAATCCATTTGTTTTGGTTTCAATACAGTTATCATTGTGGGTAAATACAGTTCTAACCAAACCAAACACAAAATTGTTTCGTGTAAATCTTCAAGTTTGGTATTGTAATAGTATATTACATACCGAGGAGGCAAGTGTTTCACTGTCGAGAGATTAACTAAATATCGAGACAATAATGAAAACTTTCCTCCGAGGTTTGTATACTATTTTATTTACAACCACATCATTAATAATTAATGAACATGTACTATAATTTTTAAAATTATGTTTTAGGAAAGAGTGCCTGCAACGTGAGAGCATTGACTTACTGCGACTTACACAAAATCCACAGAGATGACCTTTTAGATGTTTTAGAGCTCTACCCAGAATTTTACAACCATTTTTTAACCAACCTGGAAATTACATTTAATCTCCGAGATGTAAGTAACCACCATTAGCTACAAAATATTCAAATTATCTTTAATGAAAACTAACTCTAATTATCAAAATCAAAGACAACCTCAACAAAAATTGTATACAGATGCGATCTAACATAATTAAATATATTTTATGTTATAACAATTAAAGTCAAGGCTATTGTTACATAAATTTGGTGACAGCGGTGGGGTTTCAGTCCAACAAAAAAATATTCAGTTTTTCCCAAAGAAAGAGTCCTCTATCCTAATCAGTGTTTACGAGTTTGTAAAAAAAATATCAATTTAACAACGAACAAATGTCGACCTCTAAACAAGCTATATAAAGGTTTTTATACCGGGTGCATCTCAAAAGTGGTTCACCCCCTATAACTTTTTTATTTTATCAGATAAAAAAACGAGATTTGGTGTGTTAGTATGTATATGACATAAATTAGGATTGACTGACGTATTCAATTGTTTTAGGTCACTTCCTGTGTCACCGGAAATTACTATAACTTTTGATTTTTAAAGGGCACCTTCGGTATTTTTTTTACTTTATTCGATAGAAAATGACGCTCTGACTGACTGAATAAAATAACATATCACATGTCAACATTTGACATTCTCGCTTAAAAAATTGTATTTTAAATTTCAATCTAAAGTGCCCTGACTATGTTAAAAACACCGATTTTTAATCAAGGAGCCTGGAAAAATAGATTTGATCATCTAATGTTTTTCGTCTCTTATCCTGGCCGGTTAAAAGATGCCCAAACCGTTTTTTAATCATATCTCAATTTTTTCAAATGGAACGAGGATGGCTTATTAGCATATTTGGAAAAAGAATTTTTTTACGAATAATTTGATACCACACACTTGGTACTTCGAGTGAAATTGTCGTTATGAACCGCATTTTCAAATAAACCATATGCGAAAATGTCACAAGTTGACATATGATACGTCATTCTAGTCAGAGTGTATATATTTGGAAAAAGAATTTTTTTACGAATAATTTGATACCACACACTTGGTACTTCGAGTGAAATTGTCGTTATGAACCGCATTTTCAAATAAACCATATGCGAAAATGTCACAAGTTGACATATGATACGTCATTCTAGTCAGAGTGTATTTTTCTATCGAATAAAGTAAAAAAATACCGAGGGTGCCATTTAAAAATCAAAAGTTGTAGTCCTTTCCGGTGAAAAAGGAAGTGACCGAAAACAATGGAATACGTCAATCAATCCTAATTTATATCATATACTAACATATCAAATGTGGTTTTTTTATCTGAAAAATAAAAAAAGCTATAGGGGTGGCCACTTTTGAGACGCACCCGGTATATATAGTATACATATAAAAACATTCAGGTAAAAATCTTTAGATATTGTAATATACTCATAAAGTATGACTTTGTCATGTAATAAATACAAATCAAAGTGTGTAAAATTAGTTTAATAAGAATAAAAAATGTAGTTACAAAGAGAACAATGATTTTAATAATGATGTTAATAATTTATTGTCTTATTTAAGGAGGAGCAAGCTGGAGTTGTTCCAAGAAGATCTTTTTATCCGAAAGGCAAGGAAAGTAGATATTTTAGAGGAGTGCCTTCTAGGTCTAACGGATTAAGTTCGAGAGGAAATTCGGTAAATGGTCGACAGGAAAGCCAATACAGCGACGAATCGGAATCAGGTGATATAGAGTACTTAACAAATAAATGTCAAATGAAACAAATATATTTGTTACATCTCTGGTTACATTGAGCATTTATTTATAAAAAGTTGGCATGGAAATAGCGATCGATGACATTTACCATGTATTTTTACATATAAAATGTCAATGCTTGTCATTGCCAAGCTATCTTTGGCACTATTGTTTTACCAAACGGTATATTATGCTTACTATAGTCTAACGACAAAATCATTGACAGTGATAGATGTGTTTGTCATTTGAATTTCAAAGTAGTTTATTTTATTTTACCAAGAACTAAGTTACTACAATAACTGGAATGTAAAGCAGGAAATTAAATTTAAAATTTATAATATTACACAGGTATAAATAAAACACCACCATATCCATTAAACCCACCCATAGTTAACTTAAAAAATATTAGAAACTTGTTTTAGTGGTATATTATGGGCATCATCTGACGTTCTTCTGTTATCTGTCGAATCTCTTCTGTCATCTGTCTTCGTCTATCTGTCGAAATATTCCCGGTCGTAGAACAAAGTATACAAAAAATTCAAATGTAAAAAACTTCAAGCAAAGGGGAAAACGATTTTACTGAAGTTTCTCTATAACTGATATACTTTGTGCTTTGTTGCATTATGTTTTCTATTTCGCTGTATTATATTTTTTATTCTATCTTTATTTACATCTGTTTTACAGAATTTTTCTATGTTTTATAAAGAGTGGTGATGGTGGACTAGTAAGTTCTTCCCTAACCTTTTTTAGAATACAACAAAATACAGCAATATATATAGCAAATACAGCAAAATACATAATATACACTATATATCAGTTACAAACAAAATAAAACAGACAAACTACAACGCAACACATTTTAGTCGTATTTATTGTTTATGAAAGTTTGTTATAAAAACATACTTTTAAACAATTGTTATAAAATTCATTGTGTGTATAAACAAAAATAAAAATAGTACATATATTTGTTTGTCGATGTTTTTTTTTGAATAAGGCAAATTACAGATTAAACGTAGATTTTTTTTCATATTTTATTGCAAAACATTGTGTATCAGAGTTTAATCTATTGTGCATTTTTTTATGGAATTTAATTACTAAAATATCACAAGCCGATTGATTTGGCTGTTTATATACCTTATAAATATTACCTTACAAAAAAACATATTTGAATTGGAATACATTTTCTTTTTCTGGTATTAGGTCATGGAATCTTGGAATTTACCACGGATAAAGCTGGTCAAGACGTGACACCTTTAAATTTAAACTTTGGTGAAGAAAAACGGCGATCTTCTACACTAAATTCAATAACAGGTAAGTACAAAATTGGTTGTGGTATTGTTTTACATCTGTTTTCGAGCTTCTTATACATTCTTCGTGTGATAACCAAAGGTAACTTTATTTCTAAGATTTTTAAAAGTATTTTATAAATAAGAAAAAATACAATTAATACATTATAATATAGTTTAATCGTTTCTTTTTCTTTAACAATTAGTTTATTTCCATATAGTTTTTTTTTCTTTCTTGGGTATGGAAAACATTTTTTATGCGACGTTTCGCTCCAGCATAGTGGACTTTTTCAGGCACGTTATTCTAAAACTTGTAGTCGTCTTGTTCGCACTAGTCTGTACAAATGAGTCAAACTCATTTTGCGGAACCCAAGAAAGAAAAAAAAACTATATGATTATATTATAGTAAGCATCTATAAGAAACAATAAGTCAAAGTTATTTTAGTCTCGAATATGAAGATGTTGCGTATTTCAGTTTTAAATTAAAATTTTTAAAAAAACTTTTAAATTTTCTAATAAATTTATGAAATCATAAGAAAGCATAATTTTCCTATGGATGCTAATAACTCGAGAGCTTGTAGTAGCATATGCTTTAACAGTCAACATTTTATGGTAAGGGAATAAACTATCGACTAATTACTTAATAGTTAACTTTGAAAATTATCAAAATATCAAGATAAACTCAACGTTTGTTACCGAAAGATCTAACGCAATCTGCAGAAATTTATCATCATCGATTTTTGTTGAAAACTCAATATGTTTTCTCAAGAGAGATGTTTGCTCAATATAAAATATAAATAATTTGTTTGTTGTAAGTAGAAGTTTTTGAGCTGATAGTTCATCTCTCTTCCGTTGAATGCAATGCTATAGTACCAGAGCTAGCAACGTTTGGAAAACAAGTATTTTAAGAAAGCTGGCTCCTTAATATATCTTTTGCTATGCTCTCTGGAACAGCATGCGAGTCGTCTGGCTGCCGATAGACGTTGCGTTCACTACTGCGCATTGCAAGAAGTTCCTATATTTTTATTTAGTTGTTTAAATTCGAGTATTTAATAATATAAATAATATAAATCGAAAGAGTCTCCATAACGCGGCGTGAAAACGTTCTGCCTATAACGCGAGAAGTCCCAAGTTCAATACCAGCTCGGGGTAAACTTTTTTTTATTTAATTTTCGTTTATATTCTGATAGTAAAGTATTAAATAATTCTGGTGATTAAAAAAAATAATTATTTAATGCTTTACGACAGAATATAAACGAAACTATAATAAAAAAAAGTTTACCCCGAGCCGGTATTGAACTCGGGACTTCTCGCGTTATAGGCGGAACGCTTTCGCGCCGCGATATGGACACTTGTTCGATTTATATTCAATATTAGAATTTAACGGACTAAATAAAAAAAATATAGGATCTTCTTTCAATGCGCAGTAGTGAACGCAACGTCTAACGGTAACCAGATAACTCGCACGCTGTTCCAGAAAGCAGAGCAAAAGATATATTAAAGAGCCAGGCTGAAACTCCGTAACTAAATAGCGATCGGTAGCGATAAAGAATACTGACCTTGGCCGTACAAACTAAATGGCAAGCGAGAGTATTCTTCATCGCTACCGATAGCTATTTCGTTACAGAGTTCCACCCCAGCTTTCTTAAAATAATTTATCGAAAACTTTGCTAGCTCTTAGACTATTATAACCAGATAATAAAATATCATAATTTATAAACCTATGGCAGGCTCCCGGGCTATAATAAAATAATCTATACATTTTAAGCAGCTTTGAAATTCTTTACAGTTTTATTTTCAGAGCAATAAAACGATTTTAATTCATTATAATTTTTAATCGTAGAGTATGCTTCATTTTGTCCTGCTTTTAAAAGGCATTTTTTACTGTTACCGAGTTAGCAATTAGTCGAATGAAGAATGTAACAACCATTGAGCTTTTTATCCAGTTTTCCTAAGCATTTTGCAGTGCATGTTTTATTTTATAAAATAAAATCGTTTTATTAAAAAATACGTTTGTGAGGCTCATACATTTAACCATAGCATTTTTAATTTACTACTCTAAATACCGTTTCATAATCTTTATCAATGTTAGTGTGTAATAATAGTTAAATTAAATGAAATTAACTTGAAATATCATTTTGAATTAAATATTAATAATCTACCACTAGTGTTAGCCATTCACCCATTGTTATGAAATTATAATATAGTTCAAATTAAAATAATAGTTCAAAATAAATACGGTATGTCCACGGATTGTTTTTACAAGAGGAAAACTTTCTTCAGAAAGATACATTCTTTATACAGGGTGCGTCTTAATTAAGTGCAAATATTTTTAGGGGTAGTATATTTCGACCCCAGAAACACGATTTTGAGGTTTAAAATTTGGAATTTAAAAAAAAATGGATTTTTTTTAGTTTGTAGTTAAAAAACATAATTCCTTGATAATATGGCAACATAGATAGTAGATTAAATTTACAAGAAAGAAAAACCCAGAAATGTTCCAGTGGTTCTCAAAATTATAACTCGGTTATTTTGGACTTAAAACGGAAAAGAGAAAATATGTTCCTTTTATCAAGATCTACGAGCCCTGAAAATATTTGCACTTATTTAAGGCTCACCCTATATGAGTTTTTGCTTATTCTAAAAGATTAATTCCGTTTATACTTTTCCAAATTTCCTTACCGTCTGCGTCCTAGAGAAAAATTTTAAAAATGTGACAACTATATTGTCAAATTTATTTAATGTTTTTTTGGTCCCTGAAATCACAGCTGTAAAACGTCGCGCGTCGTTCCAGGAAAGTTATATTGAGTATTGTTAAACCCAACAACCACGCCATTACGCCCTTCTTTTCGTGTAGCCATTTTTTCTGCAATTTTATTATCTTTTGAAATCGTCACGACACAACTCGTCGCCCAGTTCACGTTCTTTTTCATTTAATTTTTGTATCCGAAACAGTGTTTCAATTTACATCACAAAAACCTTCGTACCTGAGAATTTTATAGTTTCAATAACTATATACTAGTAATAACCACGATACTTAAATATTATAACATAGCTACGATTTATATATTAATCGAATTGAACCAACATGAACCGAGACGGCGTGAAATAAAGTTAGCCGGACAGTACTGATTTCTACCGTACCAAGCGCTGCTGTCGGAATTTTAAAAATCTGTTGAAATGAACCAAGCTTATAATACACTTTGATTATAGTGAATAAAACAAAGTATTGTAATTGCAAAACATTTTCCGATGCACGTCATCAATCATATCGACATTAACAGTAAACTCTATTAACCTGACTAAATGAAATTTTGGCAAAAATGTTTAAATTTGTTGTATAATTTAAAATACCGGGCAGCTCTTCATTTTACTTTATAGAGAAAATGATTGTAACAGATATTTTATTTAGAATAAAGCTGCAAAAATTAATTTAACCCGAATTTTATTATCGCTATGTTGGTCACATTGCGCCGTGTTCAGCAATGTTGTCCTTTATTATTTGACAGTTATCCTAGTGTCAGTCATTATTTTGAATAATATCGTGTTGTTGTTGAATCTTTGTGAGTAATTCTCGTTTTTTACCTATTTTCATAAGAACTAAATTTTCGAGTTTTGGTATTGCATTTCTTGAAATTGTGTGTAGAAAATATGCCGAAGCATTTAAACAGTCGAAGCAAAGAGCTTGTAGCTTCCCTGTTTTTTTTTAACTATTTTGAACGAGAACGTGACAATAAAGGTCCTTTATTACCCTTGACTGCATTCAGAAAAGTAAGTTTGATGGATAAGCACATTATACCACTTTCAAAGTTAATTTTTATTAAATTCTGTGATTATTAGTTTGTGCATTACTAGAACCCTCTTATTTGTTATTACCACTTATGGCGTTGAAAGATGTACATCAATAAATAAATAACCGATAATAACGCTTATAATAATCTTCATAATGGACTAGTTTTTGCCAATATGTAATAAGTAAAATAAGCTATAAAACAAATAAATCAATTAATCACTAAAATTAATATTAGTTATTAAATTAAAGATAAAACGTAAAACACTTTAAAAAATAATATCATACATATGTTGCTTGTCAATTTTAAATTAAGATTCAACTCATAAATCCATCACAATCTGGCAGCGCTGTCGCCATCGCTTGTCACTCAAAGTTGATGGCGAGCATCGGAAATTGTTTTGCGATTACCATATAAACCTTTTCGTAAATAATTAGATAGAGGAACAGTTAAAAATCGCAAGACGGTAAATTAGCAGCTTTCGCACTCGCACTTCTAAATGAATAGTTTCGTAGCTGATCGTTCTGTCATTCACGTCTTAACCATTCACAGATTATTTTTAATTTATTAACAGCTGTGAATTGCTACTTTTATCTAACTGTCAACAAATCACGGATAGTGTTTTAGGTTTGATTTTGAAGTAAACGATATTTGAATTTTTTGCCAATTTTTTACCTAGGTGTAGCAAAGTTTTTGTCAGTAATATCAAGACTATAAGATTTCAAAGCCTGCCTGAATATATAAAAATATTTTTTTTTATTTGAATTTCAATATGTATTTTTTATCTTAGATGTTTGTGATGTTAAAAAAAGGTTTTTGCGTTTTTATGTGTTTAGGCATGTTATCGCAACTGAAAAGGAGCATTCCAGATCTCAGATTACACAAAACGCACCAGCCATTAGTAGGTAAGTATCATTTTTCTGCTTTGTTTTCTCTCATATGGTGTCTCACTAACTTACAATATTTATATGTGATCTTTTCTCACTAAATTGTCACTAAAACAATTTTATTTTTTTATTTTAAGAACACTCTTCATCTTTTATTGTTAGCCTATTCTTTCATCGGATGAACTATAAAGGTTAGAAGAATTAATAAAAAATAGTTAATTTTAACTTAAACTTTTTAAATTATTGCTACTACTGTATTTTCTATATATTTAGTTCCTTTCTATAGCACTCAGTTTTAATTTAATTAGATAAATGATTATTATTATTAATTAGAATTTTATTTTTGAAATTATTTTATTATTTGATACATGTAATCTTGATATTCAAATATTTTAAAATGTTTAGGTAATAATATTACAGTAGGTTTGTAGCTCGCAGTATTTTTCTTGATAAAACATAGGGTAGACTATATAGGTATGATTTTATAAAAGAGAATTAGACACCCCTAAATAATTTCATTAGGTATTAATAGAATAGGTATTTGGTATCATTTCATATACAGGGTGGCCCATCGAAATCGTTCCGCAAGGCATAACGGCCAGGGTATTTTTTTTTCAAAAAATCCAAAAACACGTCAATTTTGTTTGTGAGGGGGACAACTTTTGCCCCAAAAATGATTGCAAAATCTTTAACCCTCTAAGCGGGGGTGTAATCCCCTAACTTTTTTCAAATGGGAAGGGAGGTCAAGTGGCACCACAATGGAAAGAGCTTTCTATTCTCTATATTTTCCCGCTTCGTTTTTGAAAATCGGTCGAGTCATTGAGAAAATATGAAGGATTGAAATTTGAAAAGTTTATTTAAACATTTATCAGAGTAAATGATAAGGATAAATTCCTACGACCAATTTGCTGTTTTTTCTTATTATTTCTAGATGTTTAAGCATTTTTTCACTTGCCACAAGGTTGAACGATCCGGTGCGGTAGTTGCTAGATAGCTGTTCTGTGACTTGTGCGTTGAAGTTCTTCTCAATATCGTTAAACTGACCCACAATAGAATTTCCAAAAATACCAGCCCACACGTTCAATTTCTGGGAGTTTTGTGTGTGCACCTCGTGAAAAACCCTGGGGTTGTCCTCAGCCCAGTACCGACAGTTGTGCCGATTAACTACACCGTTCAAAAAGAAGGTACACTCATCCGAAAAACACAGATTAAATAGGAAATTATTATCATTCGCCACTCGTTCACTCATAGTTTCAGAAATTTTGTACGGGTGGAACTTGTGTTTTTCTAATATCTTTTGGACACTTGTACGATTCACGCTGGTCTCATTGGCTAATTTTCTTGTACTCAGCGTACTATCCATGGCAACTTGGCCCAATACGAATACCTCCATAGCTTCATTTACTACAAGATTTTCGCTCTGCCTCTTTGTATTCTATTTTGCTACTAACTCGCGGACAATTTTGCCATAAAGGTGTTTGTCAGGATGGTGTTCATTGAATGTGTGCGCAACCCGATACATTCATTATTTTTAAAATAAAGTTCGATTATTTCCACTTTTTCTGCAAGTGAGCAATTATGGTGTAGATTGTTAAAAAGTTAAACGATATTGAAAAGAACTTCAACGCACAAGTCACAGAACAGCTATCTAGCAATTACCGCACCTGATCGTTCAACCTTGTGGCAAGTGAAAAAATGCGTAAACATCTAGAAATAATAAGAAAAAACAGCAAATTTGTCGAAGGAATTTATCCTTATCATTTATTCTGATAAATGTTTAAATAAACTTTTCAAATTTCAATCCTTCATATTCAATGACGACCGATTTTCAAAAACCAAACGGGGAAATATAGCGAATAGAAAGCTCTTTTCATTGCGGCGCCACTTGACCCCCCTTCCCATTTGAAAAAAGTTGGGGGATGACACCCCCGCTTAGAGGGTTGAAGATTTTGTAATCTTTTTTGGGGCAAAAGTTGTCCCCCTCACAAACATTGACGTGTTTTTGAATTTTCTGAAAAAAAAATTACTCTGGCCGTTATGCCTTGCGGAACGTTTTCGATGGGCCACCCTGTATAGTAAAAACTCTCTTAGTAAAAAGTATCAACTGACTAGTGGTTGGATTTTTACCTTCTACAAACTGTATGTATACATTAAATAATTATTAGATATTAGATATCCAAGTCGTATTTTTTTGTTAGTATTAATATAGACCACAAATTTTATGAAAATGTTAGTATTAATTTTTAGATATTTTTTTTATTATACTGTTGATACTAGCATGGTATTAAATGCAAAGCATGAATAAATACTTTTTAAAAATAAGTGGTTTACATAAATAAACTCAAGTAAATTATTACTTATTACATTTTCTAAAATAACCATTAGAAAGATTATTATAAAAATGAGTTATACTTATACAGGGTGAGTCTTAAATAAGTGCAAATATTTTCAGGGCTAGTAGATCTCTATAAGAGAAACATATTTTCTCTTTTACCGGTTTTTAGATAAATCCAAAATAATCGAGTTATTTTACTTTGAAAATTTGCAAAAAAAAATATTTTTTACTAAAATTTTGAGAACCACTGGATTTTTTCTGAATTTTCTTTCTTGTAAATTTTATCTACGATCTGTTGCCATATTATCAAGAAACTGTGTTTATAAATAAAAAAAAAACAAAAAATTCCAAATTTTCAAAAAAATAATATCGGGAAAAAAATCGTAATCGTGTTTCTGGGGTTGAAATATACTAGCCCTAAAAATATTTGCACTTATTTAAGACTCCCCCTGTATAATACAATATATTTATCATAAAATTAATAAAAAAAGTGAGAATCATAGTTACAGTAATTATGATACATAACACATTTAGTCGACTTCAAAATTTATGTACAGCCATTACATAGCTAAGATCATATCTTAAGATATTTTTATAGTAACCAGAATGCTAAAAAATTTCTAAAGTTATTCGCTTAAAAACAAAATAAAATTAAGGGTTATTTTCATATTTGTTATATATTCGCTTAGGATATCTTTGAGAATCTTAGAAATATCTTACTTGAAAGTAGTATCGTGCAGAATTAACTTATAACTTAAATGTATTGTAAGAATAAATGTATTAATATATTCTTGTAATTTATAATAAATTAAAATACCATACGATCGAAAAAAAAACGGCGTCAAAAGCGGCTGGGGAATGGCAATCGAAGATAATTTTAGCTGGGCCAACTCTAGGCGTTATTTACTTGGCACCTACTCTTTTTTATTTTTTAATGGTGCTTATTGCGAGCTGACCATAAGAAAGTTGTAATAGATTTTTATATTGAGTAAAAATGATTTTTAAAAAGTGTAATTTAAAATTCGAGAAAAAAAATAGTTTTTGGAAATAGATTTGTGTCTGGAAACGTCCTATCCTTTTTTAATCTTGCTATAATTAGTGAGACAAGTTTTATGTCAATTTTGAGTAAATGACGTCTAGAGATTGACCTCGCCGAAATTATTATCGATCGTCATTCCCCAGCCGTCTTTGACGCCGTTTTTTTATTATAGGGTATTTTTATTAATAAAAAAAGCATTTTGATAGTACAACAGTAAATAAATATTATATTAATAAGAAATATTATATGCCCTTTTTTATGTGATGCTCTATTTTTTCGTTAACTTCTAAAACCTTATTGTCTTGGATTTATCACAATTTTTATCGAGATAAACAAGCGAATAGCTTCTCTTACTATAGTTGCCAATTTGCTAATAGCAAGTACGTTATAATTAAATTATGATAAAAAAATAATATCATAGAATATTCTTTGTTATAGCTCAAGCCACGCCCCCGTCCTCACATCGCGTCCGTACTATTCGTCGGCAATCGTCAGTTGACACCCATCAGCACAGCTCGGCCCCGCCCCCAGCCGCGTCTCACGCTCACACCAGTGCACCCTTGTCTAGTAGCACCAGTTACTATACAAACAGTCCCAGTCCACCCGTACCTCAGATAGAACAGCCACATGGAGATGAGGTAAATTGGTTAAAGAGTAGAACCAAACGAGCAAAACCAGAATAGCCAACTATTTTAATTGTAGATCGCTTTGTGGTTATAAATGTGGAATGTTTGGGAAGGGGGTTAATCACCGCGACCTTAGAGATCTATTGTGCGTCACCCTTTCTTAAGACCAGTATCTGAGACAAATTCACAGACGCAAGTTCTCCCTCTCCGGTGTCAGTCGTACCAAAGTTTATGACATAAATGGTTGTCGTCTTGGCGCACTCACTGATAAGGTGTTCTGGTGTTTTCCCATTTTCCCCATAGAATTTGCATTCGCCGTTGTTTCTTAGCTTCAAGCTACTGAGGTGTTTGTTGAGGAGACAGTGTCCTGTTAAAAACACTTTGACAGTCCGAAGACTGTTCTTACTTAAATCAAGGAAAATCCTTGATTTTTCTCGGACGTAAGTTCTGAGAAATTTCTTCGAGTGTTTGAGAACGTTGGCGTAATCCAAGTTCTTGAGTTCTGCTTTAATGTAGTTTCCGCTTGGAAAGCAGAACGGTTCTTCTCCAGTTAGTGGAGTGTTCGCTCCTTTTCTAGCTAGATTATTTACTTTCACATTACTATCCATTGGTGAGCTGGTACCCAGAGTAGGAGGACTATATTTTCTTTGCCTAATTTGTTCAGCTTCTCTAAGCATATTTTGACCAACTTCGAATTGATGGTTACTGATCTGATCGCTTTTAGTGCTGCTTGACTAGCGGATAAGATGGCGATTTCCTGTTTCTGATTAGTTCCTACCTAAGATCACACAACAGATTGCATTGCTGTACGTTGCTCTAGTTTTGTGTACCAACTGCTCCATAGGTAATCATCGGTCTTACTATCATGCTATATATCGACCGCAAAATGTTCCTCATCTATTCCCCGCCGGTCTTCTGCGTATCATAAGAGCCTTTGACGCTTTGCTGGTAATGTTCCTAATATGCCCGTTTAGAAATATGCCATAGAAGTTTACTGTCCAGGGTTATTTGGATAATATTCCAGATATTTAACTTCCCGTTTTGGCAGTATTTCTTTTTCATCTAGATGGATTCTATTCTAATTTTTCCGACTTCGCTTTCTGGTGAATGGCATTATCGCGATTTTTTCTGAGTTGATGTTCCCGACCGTCCTGACCATTACTCAGTGATGCGGAGTTCATTTTGGATATCATACAGGGTGCCATTCATGTTTCTCCCGAGCGGTCATAGTCATGATAAGGTATACAGATGACATGACTACGTCATCTCACATTATGTAGTATATTCCCGCTCGGATTAATTCGTCTATTTTCATGCACTACCAAGCTCCACAGTAGGAGGGAGGTTACTCCACCTTGTGGAGTTATTTGTGTTGTTTTAACAGCTACAGTTTTGGTACCCTTCTGAACTGTAGTTACGACACTTTACTGATTTACATTTTTGTCAAGTTAATGTGATTTTGTACATATTTTCTATAATGATTTTATCATATTTTTAGATTTTAGTTCCCGTCGACGCTGGAGGAGGGCAACCCTCTTCGCATTCCGCCACCAATGCAGTCCAACATTCCGAAAAAGATGGTGAAATACTTTACGTCAGCCGTTCGCATCTAGAAGCTTTACATGGCCAATTAGAATCGTTAAGTAGAAAAGTGGAAACGTTAGAAAGTTCGCTTGGCAACGATGTCAGAATGATACTGGCGCTATTACAAGACAGGCAGGGTAGTCAAGTGACAACGATAGGGCAACAGTGTTCCAGTCAAATACAAGGACTCTCGCAAGGATCGGCCGGTTGGACTATTGACGAAGTCACAGTATTAAAGGGATCAGAGGTAAATTAAAGATATTGAATATAATAATTAGTCCCTTAAATTAAATATACTTCTTATCCTCGTCCGTTAACTCTCGACATCATGTCTCCATCGTTGTTCTCCAACCCTCTCTATCTTGAGCGGCTATAGAAGCCTCTTGCAGACCGTGAACAATAATTTCTTTAGTTTGGTCCACCCAGCGCGTCGAAGACCTTCCTCTTGGTCGTTTGCCATTAATCTTCTCTTCGATTATGATTTTTTCCAGTCCATCTGTTCTTCTCAAAATGTGCCCGAAGTACCTAAGGTATGACTAGTTTACTTTGGTTGAAAGTCTTGTGTTAACTTTTAACTGCCTTAGAATTGATACGTTGCGCGTTGGTCCGATGTTCTGTGTATGAAATTCGCAGCATTGAGAGAATAGTATCTTCATTCGCTGTTGTTTCTTAGCTTCAATCGACTGAGCTGTTCATTAAGGAGACAGTGTCCTATAAAACCCGTGACAATCCGAAGGTGGTTCTTACTTAAGTCAAGGAAAATCTCCGATTTATCTCGGTCGTAAATTCTGAGAAATTTATTCGAGTGTCTTAGGCCGTTGAAGGACTCGCATTCCAGGTTACGGATGGAGTCTTTCAGGTTCTTGAGTTCCGCTTTAAGTTGGTTTCCACTTGGGAAGCAGAACGGTTCTGGTCCAGTTATTGGAGTGTTCGCTCCTTATAACAAGCTTTGTATAATGAGGAAACGATTATGAAAAGAGATGTGCGATTTGAAATGTCTACTACTAATAATACTACTACTTTGTAGAAATAATAATAATAATCTACTACTTTGTAGAAAACAGAAATAATAAAAAATTACCTACCTGTTATTCTGAAACTACTTTTTACTCATTGTTTCTAAAACTTATTTGACTGATTCAAAACTATCTTAATTTTAGGTACCAGAATATGAAAATTTAGTATTAGAACAGTCATCATCTAGTCGCAGCAGAACAACTTTCCAACGTTCTGTGAGTGAACCTAAACCTATTTCAAGAAGTCATCATTCCCAAGTATTACACAGGTATGTACGCTTTATCTTTTAGAGTAATTAAAAAGGTTTTTGTTTCATCTCTAGAAGAAATTATCACTTAACAAATCAGTTATATAAACACCTTTTACTATATAAACTAATTAAATTATAGTGCGTTTAATACAAACTACCGTTACAGATTTGCCTCCTTTAACAAAGCTTTCGACTTTGACAAATTCCAAGACCCCTCCTGGGTAGAATGTCTTATTACTAAAGAAAAAGATACCATGGAGGAAAAAATCGCTCCTATAGCTAAATTAGAATCTCTAGATGAATTAGATTTGGTAAGTATACCTACTCCATAGCCGATTAAACCTTAAACATGTTCGCTACATATGTCTATTAACTATTTAAAGTAAAAACACAAAACATCCCCCTTTAGAACTTCATCTGTCATGTTAAGAAATGAAAGTAAATAATAAAGCGCCTCTCGTGCTTGTTCGCACACTAAAAACTTCAATTAATGCCTGTATATATTTTTAATATATATTTTAAATTTACATTTTTTTAATTGTAAAGTAATATATTACATTTAAATGGAATATATTACATAATAATTATGTCAATTATAGGATTACAGGCTTGTTTTCTAAATAAAAGGAATTATAAAATTTCAATATATGTAGGTATATTTGTCGTAGGTATGAAAAGAGTAAAATATAAAATGGACAAACGCTTACTTACATTTCAATAAAACTTCCACTTTTAGTTTTGCAATCCAAACGTAATATTTCTATTTCACAAATAAAAATACCCGAAAACACTAAAATCACTGAAGCTTCCGCAGCTGACAACGAAAACTGAAAAATATAACAGCACTTTTTGTTTTGCGTATCAACATTACGCTGTACCATTATGTTTTTGTTTTTGAAATAATATGAAATATCTTGTGAATTTTGATATTTTAACATGATTTTAACTATTTCTGACAATAGCTAACTTTTTATTATCAAGATTACATTTTAGACGGCAACTGGCATATATATCATAATATTTTAATTTTAAATATGTATGTAATATAATTTAAATTAATATAATACAACTTTATATTAAGAAAATATTTATACATTCACAAAATACAACAAAGTCTAATAATATAGTTTGAAAACAATGAAAATTGAATTAAAATTAAAAAAGTTAAGCGCGATACCTTGTGTCAAAATTAGATGATTAAATTTTCTCAATTTTTTCACCATTTGATGAACAGTGGCGCCTCTAGTGTTTGTTCGGGCGGTTAGTCTTTTACTCCTAAAAGACTAACCTACTATGGGTGGTACCATAGGCCATTAAAGAAAAAATTCTAAAGAGGGATGTTTTGTGATTAAAAACTCTGACAGACGAACAACACTGACAGTTAATTAATTAAATTAAAAAACTAATATTAATATTGTATATTCATTTCAGGAATCGCCTCTCGGTAGCCCTACAAAGAAACCAAAAAAATAGCGATTGTAGTTAGTAGGAAGCTACAGAAAACTGCACTAAATACCGCGATTTTACTCCTCGCCAAAGTATTAAGTTAAGAGACATGCTGCAAAAATTGTCCATCGTATATATACACATACTGATTATAATAACTATGTTACCAAAAAAAAAAGTAAGTTATTCATATACGAAAAAGATTTTTATAGGTTATCAAATTAACCGCAGTCACCAACAAACCATTTAATTGAAAGCATGAGTTAAACTGTGTCTTTGTATTTTTTTTATTATAACCATGGACGTACCATCAGTTAGGCTAGGGACAAGAATTCAAGCCCTACGCATCCCTATGACTGGCGTATTTAATAGGTAACCTTAATCTTTATACAAAATTTAAAACAGATACTTATTAAATTATTTAATAAAAAAATTAAATATCAAAATCTCCGGTACCTACCTATTAAATACACTTCCTACAAAAATATACAGACTTGGTTGGACAGACTAAATATTATCGTTGATTGAAGAAATAAGATTATGCGCAACCTTATGTATGGGCGATTTCGTGGCACAAAACATATCCGAGATATAGCTGGCGATACCGTCAACGCTGGCGATTGCGCCGCTGAGCGCTGATAGTGCGTTTACAATGCAGCGGATAAAGAATACTGTACCGTAGTTTTACTTTCAGTCGACAGAGTGGTTGGTTGTCGGAGACAGTGTTGCCAGAACTACGGATTAATCCCTACATTTACGGATTTTACGTTACGGAGTACGTTAATAAATAATAATTTTCTATCATAAACAATTTAATATTATATTATATGATTAAACAAAGAGCGGCGTCAGATCGCTGTTATTTCATATTTGTAAAATATTACGGTAAATGTCAATAGTCGTCATTTCCAAGCCAACTAAACTACTTTTTCTATCATACGAAATATTCAGTACCTATAAAAGAATTTTTATTTTTGTTGTTTATTCTATGTTACTAACTAACACGAATAAATTTTCAATACATAAATGCGGATTTTTCATCCAAAGATATTTTCGTCAAACTTATTACAGATATTACACATTTTAGTATGGCAACACTGTCGGTTTCAGTTCCACGCCGTCTTCGATGTGCCTTCGCTAGCCGAACTAGAGAAAATGAGTGTTTTATGTGTTGGTCGCAGAACGAATTGAGGCTCCACCGTAAAGCCCTTGAGACGTAAGGGGAAATCAAATCCACCTTATCACGAATTTGCTCTTTAGGTTTTTTTTTTCTCAATAACAAAAAAAACCTAAAGAGCAATTAGGTTACATATCTTCTCAATTCTTTCAATCAACGATATTATATTATCTGTATATTTTATTAATCTGTTCAATGTGTACAGTGTGTAAAAAAAATATAATATGGTATTTTTAACTTTCAGAATTAATTTACAGTACCTTCAGAATTAAAAAGTACACCTACAAAATAATTATATGTTAAAATAATTTTCATATTTCAAATAAAAAACAATGTTGTAGACAGAACGATAATTTTTGATTTATATACAAGAAAATGTAATGTAGAATTAGAAATATTTTGATCAAAAATGTTTTTCTGTCTATACTAATACGTCTATAAAGCATTAAGTGTTAAAAACATTCATTTGCTTCAGTTAATTGTTTAATTTTTATGCTGTCTGTAACAAAAGTCAAGAAACTGATCTAAATTTAAATAAATTTACACTTGTATCTCAAAGAGCGGTCGGTAAATACTGTCTGTTCTTAATTGTATTTACTACTATATATATTATACATATTGTTAAAAACATTGAGAACATATATTTTCAAAATGAATATTGAAGTGAACTTTAAAATATCCCATGGACTGTGAAAATTGAATGTATAAGATATTGAAAAAATGTGATTTATGTATTTTCCAAAGTCATACCTGTTATATTATTACTTTATTATGAATAGGTTAAGTTTTCGCGTTCATTGAACATTTCGTACAAATATCATATCGTTTACGTTTAAATTTCATTATTAAGTCGAGAAACGGCAACAGCAAACAACTGAGTTTGGAAAGTACCAAATAATATAAGGATTCAACAGTTAAAATCCGTCTTATGTAAACTTAAAAAATAAAAATTCGGCAGTTAAAAAAAACTGTGTTTAGGCATAAATTAGTAAAAGACACTTTTTTTAAATTATTTGTTATTGTAATTAAAAATATATACTTAAGTAGAACCTTAAATATGTCGCAATTCGAAAAATTTGATGACTTCAATTGCCATTTTTGTTTAAATTAGCAGTTGTTCTAAGGATTATTTAACACACCATTTGAAGGAGAGAAGGGGAAAAACATGATAAGCGCCATTTCACTATTTTACAAGAGAGCACTGGACGGCTGGTAGTTATCAGGTTCTTGCCGTGTATTCTACAGGGTTGTTTACCACATACGACACGGAGTATTGTGGCTAAACGATTAGATTTTTACAAATTGTAAGTTTTGGGTTCGTTGAAGGACTATTAGAGCTACAACTTAAAACTATTTTTACAAGATACAGAATGTCCCAAATAAGTAAAAAATATTATAGTTGCATTTTTTTAAATGGAACACCCTGTATATTATGCCATTTTTAGATTCTACGATTGAAATAAAGGTAAATTTGATTAAGGTTTATCACACTTAAACCTTACCGTTTTTGAAATATTTTCAATTTTGTGAAATTGCATTAAAAAAATTAAGACTTCATTTCTCCAAAGCTATCAAAGTTTATAATACCAAATATTTACTGAAGACTATTTATTGATCAGATATGGTGGGTGTTTCAATAATAAAAATTATACTACCTTATACAGAGTGTCCAAAAATTCATATTAAATAATTACTAGCTTTAAACGGTAATAACTTGTTTAATCTAAATGAAACATCCTGTATATTTTACGTGAATCAGATGCACAATTTAATTATCTATCAAATTGTGTTATACCATTTTTTACCTATCTCTTCAAGTTTTCGTAGAAAATGCATTTTCTTATAATTTAGACCTTATTTATCACTATACCCATGGAATATTGATATTATTAGATTATTTTTAAATATGTAACAAATTTTCAAAGAGTACAGATACTAATATTGTCTAATTATAGTTTGCTTATATTATTAAAAAATAAAGGACTGTTTAAATATTAAAATTAAAGAGGACCAATTAATATGATCCCAGTATTCAAACTACATTAATTGACTGTTTACGTTGATTAATAATAATAATTGCTCAAATACTAAAAAATTGAATTTTGTATGTGTATTAGACAGTGTGGTAAAAAGTAACACCTTATAAAAATGTTATTTCATTTTTTAAAGAATGCTTATTTATAACAGAGACGTTCATTTTCATAACTTATTATTATATTGATTTCTGAGTCAAATCCACATTTATTTAGAATAATAATTAAAACGATGAAATTAAGTATGCAATTAACTAATTTTTGGGCGGAAATAATGGTGGTATATTTAATTGGTATAGTCTTTTACAAAGATTTAAATAATTTTCTGTTTGTAAACAAATAAGCTTGCGATATTATTATTTTTACCACCTGTACATTTTGTACATATGTTGCTTTAAAAAAATTTAATAGTCAATATTCCATGGGTATAGTGATAAATGAGGTCTAAATTATAAGAAAATGCATTTTCTACGAAAACTTGAAGAGATAGGTAAAAAATGGTATAATACAATTTGATAGACAATTAAATTGTACACCTGATTCGCGTAAAATATTCAGGGTGTTCCATTTAAATTAAACAAGTTATTGATGTTTAAACCTAGTAATTATTTAATATACATTTTTGGACACTCTGTATAAGGTAGTATAATTTTTATTATTGGAACACAATATCTGGTCCATAAAAAATCTTCAGTAAATATTTAGTATTAAAAACTTTGATACCTTTAGAGAAATGAAATTTTAAAATTTTTACTGCAATTTCACAAAATTGAAAGTATTTCAAAAACGGTAAGCTTTAAGTGTGACAAACCTTAATCAAATTTATCTTTATTTCAATCGTAGAATCTAAAAATGGAATAATATACAGGGTGTTCCATTGAAAAAAATACAACTATAATATTTTATACTTATTTGGGACACTGTGTATCTTGTAAAAATATTTTTAAATTGTAGCTCTAATAGTCCTTCCACGAACCCAAAACTTACAATTTGTACAAATCTAATCGTTTAGCTACAATACTCCGTGTCGTATGTGGTGAACAACCCTATTTTTACTAGGCATATATCATAGGATTTAACAACTTATTGCCCTGCACAGTTTATACATTTTGTAGAGACCAGTTAGACCTACCATAATACTGTTTGTAAAATCCTAAAATTAAGAAATTGGCGCTTATCAAGTTTTTCCCCTGGAGCCTCCATTTATTATATTGTTTCTTTTAATAATTTTAAAATACAGAAATTAATTTCTTTTTATATAGATAAGGGGTATCAATATGGGAGATGTAATTAATAATCCCTATATAATATTTAATAATTAAATTATTTCTAGCATTAAATTTAGTTTGTTAGGGCTGTTGTTACTTAATATTTAACCACAGGTACATTGTACCGTTTATTATGTACAAAATATATATCGTTAGAAATTTTGTATGCTACCTCTTAAAAATGCTAATTTATATCATACGATCGAAAAAAACGGTGTCAAAGGCGGCTGAGGAATGACAAGCGATAGTAATTTTGGCGAGGTCAATCCCTATAGACGTCATTTACTTGGCCCGTATTGTTCTTTATTTCTTAACGGCGCTTACAGTCTGAAGAAAGGTGTAATTTATTTTAATATTAAGTAAAAATGATTTTTGAATGGTGTAGTTTAAAATTTTCGAGAAAAAATATTTTTTTTAGAAATAGGTTGGTATGTCTGGAAACGTTCCAACGTAAATTTTCGACAAGTTTTATATAATTTTTTAGTAAATGTCGTCTAGAGATTGACGTCGTCAAAATTACCATCGATGGTCATTCCCTAGTAGTCTTTGACGCTGTTTTATTTTTCGATCAAAGGGTATTTTTTTGTTCAATTGACAATAAAAAGTAATTTGCTTTAATTTGATATGCAGATATCAAATGAAATCTTGTTTTTGGTATAAGTTTCGTCGAAATAAAATTAATTTCTGTCAGTTATCTTTATACAGGGTGTGTCTTAAATAAGTGCAAATATTTTTATGGGTAGTGTAATTCGACCCCAGAAACACGTCGACGAAGTTATTTCACGAAACAAAAAATTTAAAATTTTCAATTTTTCGATTTTTTTTTAATCATGTGTTCATAATAGGGCAATATATTATGTTGTAGATTAAATTTACAAGAAAGAAAATCCAGAGAAGATCCAGTGGTTCTCAAAATTTAAGCAAAAACTTTTTTTTTTAATTTTCAAAATAAAATAGCTCGGTTATTTTGGACTTATTTAAAAAACGGTAAAGAAAAAAATTGTTTCCTTTATCGAGATCTGCCATTCCTGAAAATATTTGCACTTATTTCTGACTAACACCGTATAGAGAAACTATATATTTTATATCGCCATTTTGGAAGGACAACGACGCAACTGCATAAGATGCAATTTTACAAGAGAGGCGAAAAACAAATAAATAATTATACTCGTAATAAACATTCAAAAAAACATAATCAATTTTATACTATAAAATTGGTTAAATAAGTTAAAAAAATTTGCATTTTAAAAATTACTGCTAAGGGTGAGTAAAGTCTATACAGGGTGAGTCTTAAATAAGTGCAAATATTTTTAGGGATAATATATTTCGGCCCCAGAAACACGTGTATGAGGTTTTTTTTCACGAAAAAAATTATAAAAATTTGGAATTTTTTGAAAACAGTTGAATCTTGATAATATGGCAACATAGGTAGTAGATTAATGTTATAATAAAGAAAACCTCGAAAAGATCCAGTGGTTCTCAAAATTTAAGCAAAAAAAACATTTTTTTTTTTTATTTTATAGTAAAATAACATGTTTCGGTTGTTTATTATTAAATTACTTTCATTCTGTAAAGTACATAATACAGATAACGTGTATAAATTTCTTTGCTAATTTGAGGTAGCATTTTAGTATCTTATTGTAGATAGAATATAGATATAAACACTAAAAATGTGATAATGATTTTAATAACTAAGCATTAATTCGGTGCATTACCCACGCGCATTTGTGTGATATGTTTCGTAGCATTTTGGTTTATTTAAAAATATTACAATTAATTTATAAATTACTAAACAAGTTAAAATATGAACGAATAATATATAATATTTAGCTTTAAAAAATATTTTCAACACATATCATCTACATTGTGAACACAAAATTTAAGCAGAAAAAATAAAGAAAACAAACGCATAAATATAATTTTGTAATTCTAAAATTGTTTAAGTATCTCTTTAATGTCACTATGCTGTACCTATATTAGAGGTATAATGCATAATCATTAGAAATATAAATAATATATAAATACCTTAAAATTCTTATGTATTTTATAGTTTTATATATTATGTTCTAGTGGACCGATTTTGATGATTTTTTTAAGAAATTGGTAGCTAAATTATTTGACTTTTTTTTCTGTCAATTATACAAGAGAAAACAAAATGTTGATATACTGGTGAAAGTTTTTAAACACCCTGTGGAATATGTTAACAAAGCAAGGAATTTTTTCGTCGTTTTCTCGATCATATACTACTAGTATAGGAGCTGGCAAACATTGAGGTGAACGATATTTATCAAAATTTTCACCTACATGGTCTAATTATACATGGTATAGACAAATTAAAATCGACCGTCTGCCGTTTCAAAGTGGCAGCTTTAACTAGGGGGATGCAGTTAAAAAAGGGTGGTTTTAAGATTTGGTGAACAATATTGATCAAAACTCATATTCACTCACTTAAAGAAACAACTTAAGAATGTGCCGAAATCACGTGAGCAGACGATTTATTTGACAGCTTAACCCTGGCAGACGCCTGTCAAAGTGGCATATTTTACGGTAAGGTGAACGACAATTATTACACATTAATTTTGGTGCATGTATTCTCCTATTAGTAGGTTAACTAAAAACCATATGGCAGACGAAATATTTGACAGCGTTTATGTGGCAGACGCTGTCAAAGTGACAAGCTCACTCTTAGTAAACAATATTTATAATCGCTTAAATTGGTAAAATAACATAAAGTACAAGGGTATTTTTTAAATTTAAGAAAGCAGACGACCTATGTGACAGCTTAACTTTAGCAGACCCTTGTCAAAGTGACATATTTTACGATAAAGTGAACGAAAAGTATTACACATTAATTTTGGTGTGTGTATTCCCTTATTAGTACGTTAACTAAAAACCATATGGCAGACGAAATATTTGACAGCGTTTCTGTGGCAGACGCTGTCAAAGTGACAAGTTCACTCTTAATGATAAAAAATGAAAATTACTCAAATTGGTGAAAAATATTAAACAACTTTGGTAAATGATATACAAACATTTTTATTGAAAAATTGGTTTTTCAATAAGTTCAATTCGTTAGGTTTGGTGTAAAATAAAAGTAAAAGTAAAATAAATAATTATTCTTTAACTAACATAAAACAGGATTTTTAAACCTTAATAAAATCAGTCTCTCGTTTGTACTCATTAACAAAACCTAAGAATACTTCAACAAACCTAAAACTATTATTAAAAAAATATATAACAAAGAATATATTCTATAAATGCGAATCTAGTTCCCCAAGTATTGTAAAAAGCACATTTCTTAAAAACTATAAAATAGTTAGGATTTTAAAACATCACAAAATCAGTCTCCCATTTTTATTATTTTACAAATAAGTAACCTAAATAAGAGAGAGAACTTCAACAAATCAACAATCCAGCATCATTTTAAAAAACATTTCTTAAAACTATAAAACAGGATTTTAAAATATTGCAAATCAGCCTCCCTTTTTTATTCTTTCACAAATAAGTAACCTAAATAAGAGGGGGAGAACTTTAATAAATCTTAACGTATTTATCTAAACAAAAATAAAACAAAAAAATATCTCCTACAAATGAATCTAGTTCAAACATCGTTTCCAAAAAAATATTTCTTAAAACCTTAAAGCAGGGATATGTAGTTATATCAAAGACTAATAAGTTCCCAAAAACTTGTTGAAAAATTTCAAAATACAAAATAAGTCGTTATCTAAGATATCACCATCGTCGTCACTTAATTCAACCAATATTGCGTCGGCGTCCCCGTCCTCGTCACTTTGGTTAGTTAAATAAGATTTATGCAAAATATCACCAAGTTGAACGGGCGTTTGAGGCCCTTCAAACCACAATATATCGAATTTATTTTCATTCAGTATCCAACCATGATTTAGAGTTAATATTATATCTGATGAAATTATTGATCAACTTGACGACATTCAGAAAACAATAAATAACCGTGAAAATTTCTCACCACAACTGGAAAATCTTTTAGAACAATACAATAAATACTGTGGAGAAACATAAATGGTAAATATGGAAAAGCAGCGCAATTTTGGTATACCTATATGCATCTCATACAGAATGTTTTTGACTTTTCCAGAAGCATTAGGACTTCTGATTTTAAGCCATATAGATCGATTTTATTTAAAATATCATCTATTTTCTTTGTATTTAATCAGCCTAATTATTCTAGGTCGACAATAAAGTTTCACGACAATCTTCTGAAATTCGAAAATAAATATCCCAACTTTAAGAGTGAATTTATGAATGGTTGTTTTAAAAATTTTGATAGCAACCATCTCTTTAACATTGCAACCGGAAAAGCTGCTGACATAAAGACTGAAGAGTTTTTGTTAAATATTTTAGAAAATGGAAATAATTCTCGCTCTAAATTTGTAGAAGAATGTGCCATCGACATCACGAGATTTGAGAAGCCGATCAAAAAAATTCAAATCAAAACCTTCGCAAACGAAGGGGTAAAATATACGCTTCGTCAAAAAAATTCCATTTGTGAATTAAAACTGGAAAGAGACTTATTTAGCAGGATGTTATTGCTTTCAATTGATAATAAAATCGATCTTGAGCTGGTTCTTAGTTACCCTTTCACGCCAGACAAAAAAGCAAATCTATTACACATTATAGAAAGCTTTGATACGAATCCCGAAGATACGCCTTTGATTGGTTCAATTATTGTTGACGGATTCTTTTCTTTACATCTCCTCAAGGAACCTCCTACAACATTTCAGGCTCTAGCTAGATTTATTTTAGCTAAATTGTGTGCTTTACAAGGAAATGAGCTGCATTTAGTTTTTGACGAGGTTTTTGATAAAATCGTAACACCTTCTTTGAAAGATATTGAACGGCTACCTCAGTTTTTCGAGAAGAAAACTTTGTTATCAATGGACCTAACCAAAAACGGCCTTCTAATTTCTTAGCATCTTTGAGGCAGGATAACTTCAAAGGAGCGCTTGTGACATATCTTGTTGAAGAGTGGGAAAAATAACTGTTATTACCCTATAATTAATGATAAATCTATATAATATAGTTACATATTATGTAACAATTGATAATCATTGCTATAAATTTTATCAGAAAAACGAATATGTTATTAAGGAAATAGCACAAGAATACTATTGTGAGCATGAAGAGGCCGATACTAAAATGTTGTTTCATATAACAAAAACTGTTTGCAAAAATATAGTTATACGAACTTCAGATACAGATATTGCAGTTATTGCATTAGCGCATGTTGACCAATTTAAAAAAGAATAAGCTTGTTTGGATGGAAACTGGTCAAATTTCGAATAATTCGTTAAGATATATTAATCTTACAAAGATACAGGGCTCTTTAGGATCAACTCTTAGCCAAGCACTACCAGCATTCCATGCATTTAGTGGTTGTGATTACGAAGCCTCATTTTATGACAAAGGAAAAAAGAAACCTTTTGCAATATTAAAAAATATATAGCAATCAAACTCAAGCTGCTTTTGCGTCATTGGGGTCAAAGCCATTTAAAGACATCCCTCAGGAAACACTAAATACTCTGGAAGGCTATGTTTGCAAATTATACTGAAAACCAAATTTAAAGGATATAGATAAGGCCAGAATGGAATATTTTATTAAAACTTATGGATGCATATCAGAAAAAAATCCAGTTTTATTAAAGTAACATTTTAATGCTCAAAACTTTCCCCCCTGCAAATCAGTATTATTGCAAAAAATTCGAAGGACCAACCAAATTGCTGCAATTTGGACGAATGCAACCAAAGCTTTTACAAAATTTTACGATCGACTAAATAATGGTTGGATATTGAAGGAAAATAAATTCGATATATTGTGGTTTGAAGGGCATCAAACGCCCGTTCAACTTGATGATATTTTACATAAATCTGATTTAACTAACGAAAGTGACGACGACGGGGACGCTGACGCAATTTTGATTGAATCAAATGACGAGGAGGGTGATTTCTTAGAGGTATAAATAACGACATATTTTGTATTTTGAAATTTTGCAACAAGTTTTTGGGAACTTATTAGTCTTCGATATAACTACATATCCTGCTTTAAGGTTTTAAGGAATATTTTTTTGGAGACGATGTTTGAACTAGATTCATTCATAGGGGATATATTTTTTTGTTTTATTTTTGTTTAGATAAATACGTTAAGATTTGTTAAAGTTCCCTCCCTCTTATTTAGGTTGCGAAAGGTTATTTGTGAAAGAATAAAAATGGGAGGCTGACTTGCAATATTTTAAAATCCTGTTTTATAGTTTTAAGAAATGTTTTTTTTAGAATGATGCTGGATTGTTGATTTGTTGAAGTTCTCTCTTTTATTTAGGTTACTTATTTGTAAAATAATAAAAATGGGAGACTTTGTGATGTTTTAAAATCCTAAGTATTTTATAGTTTTAAGAAATGTGCTTGGGGAACTAGATTCGCATTTATAGCATATATTCTTTTTATATATTTTTTTAATAATAGTTTTAGGTTTGTTGAAGTATTCTTAGGTTTTGTTAATGAATACAAACGAGAGACTGATTTTATTAAGGTTTAAAAATCCTGTTTTATGTTAGTTAAAGAATAATTATTTATTTTACTTTTACTTTTATTTTACACCAAACCTAACCAATTTTTCAATAAAAATGTTTAAATGTCTTTTACCAAAGTTGTTTAATATTTAGTTCACCAATTTGAGTAGTTTTAATTTTTTATCAATAAGAGTGAACTTGTCACTTTGACAGCGTCTGCCACAGAAACGCTGTCAAATATTTCGTCTGCCATATGGTTTTTAGTTAACGTACTAATAAGGGAATACACACACCGAAATTAATGTGTAATACTTTTCGTTCACTTTATCGTAAAATATGTCACTTTGACAAGCGTCTGCCAAAGTTAAGCTGTCACATAGGTCGTCTGCTTTCTTAAATTTAAAAAATACCCTTGTACTTTATCTTATTTTACCAATTTAAGCGATTATAAATATTGTTTACTAAGAGTGAGCTTGTCACTTTGACAGCGTCTGCCACAGAAACGCTGTCAAAGATTTCGTCTGCCATATGGTTTTTAGTTAACGTACTAATAAGGGAATACACACACCAAAATTAATGTGTAATACTTTTCGTTCACTTTATCGTAAAATATGTCACTTTGACAAGCGTCTGCCAAAGTTAAGCTGTCACATAGGTCGTCTGCTTTCTTAAATTTAAAAAATACCCTTGTACTTTATCTTATTTTACCAATTTAAGCGATTATAAATATTGTTTACTAAGAGTGAGCTTGTCACTTTGACAGCGTCTGCCACAGAAACGCTGTCAAATATTTCGTCTGCCATATGGTTTTTAGTTAACCTACTAATAGGGGAATACATCCACCAAAATTAATGTGTAATAATTGTCGTTCACTTTACCGTAAAATATGCCACTTTGACAGGCGTCTGCCAGGGTTAAGCTGTCAAATAAATCGTCTGCTCACGTGATTTCGGCACATTCTTAAGTTGTTTCTTTAGGTGAGTGAATATGAGTTTTGATCAATATTGTTCACCAAATCTTAAAACCACCCTTTTTTAACTGCATCCCCCTAGTTAAAGCTGCCACTTTGAAACGGCAGACGGTCGATTTTAATTTGTCTATGCCATGTATAATTAGACCACGTAGGTAAAAATTTTGATAAATATCGTTCACCTCAATGTTTGCCAGCTCCTATACTATACTTAAAGGATGAGATGCTCTAAACAGTTTTATCAATAGCATAACATGCTTTATTAAATTGGAATATTTTATTAAAAGTAAAAATTGAAATTAGTATGGATTCTTGCATGTGATCTATTTTATTAGTAGGTAATGTCTGTATTATTTGTTATAAGAATGTTGTTGTATTCTAATTACAAGGTTTTTGTAATGTTTATCTACATAATTTAAAATTAACTTTAGGAAGATATATGTATATAAAAAATCATATTATATCAATTTATTTTAATTTAGTTTACAGTTTACATTTTTTTAAATTTTTACTTATTTTAAGCCTATCTAGCACATACATATATTTGAAGCTCAATCTTGCATAAAAATTTCACTACATACATAATAAATAAACAGATAAATTATGATTAAGACAATAAAGCTAAATTTTCATTCAATATTACTGTATTTTGATAACTATTGTCAATATTTTTTGTCAAATATTGTGAAAAAAACGGTGTGATATATTAAAATTACAGTACTTGATGGGCAACTTGCAACAAAATTGAACAGGGTTTATTTGAAAACGCTGCTTTCTTGATAGGACTAATTCGTTCTTTTCCTTTTTAGTGTTTTTAAATATTTTTTGGAAATTATATAAATGTAAAAATAACCTACAGTTTTTTTCAGTAATATACTAATTTATTTACTATATATGCATATCCTTCATAAATATTATGTAAATAATATACTTATTTAAATAATATACTTTAAAAAAATTAAATTAAAAAAAAATTAATTATAAATATTCGAGGGGTGTACAATTACGAATTACATGTACATTTTCTTGGCAGTCGCTGGCAGTCTTATGGCAGTCGCCTATAATAATTACATGGCAGTCATAGGCAGTCTTCTTCATATTCATTGGCAGTCGCTTAGCAGTGGAAGGATATTTTGGCAGTACGTGTACATTTTTTACCCGAGTGAAACACCCCTCGAAAATATTATTTTTTTATTATCAGATCAAAAAATTATAAAGTATGATTGAAATATACTGTGATATAGTATATAAGTGGACATATATCTTACTTTAGCATGTGTATTAAAAATATTAAAATGAAAATAAATTGCGTCAAAGGTAGGAATAAGTAAAGTCCACTCTGTAAATACGATATAGCTATATAATTTCCAAAGATATACGTATAGGTTGCGTTAATCTATGTTAAAACAGGTATAAAAATAATATGTCTTTATTACTTTGAATATTTTTTACGCTTACGTACATACTGAAATTAAAAGGTCTGTTCCCAGAAGAATCTCTGACTAGTCAGCGCGTTTCTTATTGGTTGAAATGCGTAGAAACCTGATTGTTAGTCAGGAAACGCGTAGAAACCTGACTAACAATCAGGTTTCTACGCATTTTAACCAATGAGAAACGTGCTGACTAGTCAGGGATTCTTCTGGGAACAGACCTATAATCGACGGATTTGTCATAATTCAATAACGAGTCACGATACGAAAACCCAATAGAGTGTCCCATTTTCGTGAGTCTTATGTTTTTTCTACTCAGCGATCAGAAAATAGAGAGTCGGATAATTGGGAGTCTACTCTGTAATTTTGTGCCATCAAAAAGTAGTCATTTACCAAAAAACAAAAAAATAAAATGTTTTGTGAACGATCAGTCGGATTATTTATTGTTAATTCTTTCGTTGTCATGTTCTTATGTAGTTGAAATTAGGCAAACATAAAAAATTAAATACGTAAAGTTATATTAGATTTTAAAAAAATTTCGAATTGCGACATAAAACCAAAGAAAAATGTTACAAGTATAAGGGCTTGTTTTTATTTGGCATTCTGAAAATACAATTTTAAATAATCGCTTGTTACATATGAATCATTAAATACTTAATACGAGTACATTTTGTAAGCACAAATATAATATGTTTATACACATTTTATCATATTTTTAATAAATACTATGTAATATTAAAGATGCCCAATAAAATGGAAAATGAAAGATTACTTATTTTGTTTTACTTCTACGAAATATAGTCCCCTGTACATATTTATGTGTGATACAATACACTGTGTAATAAATATTTAGTGCGATACCTGTAGGGTTATCTTTTGAAGGTATTAAAAAACTTTAAAATAATATAAAATTTTAACTATTTTATATTATTTTTTTATGAATTATATTTTAAGATTTTTTAATGATATTTTTTTCAGTAAATATAGTTAAAATGTCTATATTTACATGAACCGTTTTTGAATATTTTTGTTTAATCAATGCAACAGCTACCACATAAAATGCATAGTGTTGCAAACCATAACAATTATTGATACTCTATCTTTTATTGATAGCGGTTGCATTAAATGAAATCAAAATAATTCAGAAACGGTTTACAAAATGATAGACAAAATATATATTATTTGTAATCGGAAGAAAATGATCTTACAAAAAAACTTAACATTTATATATTTTATTGTAACCGTATATTTACGGTTACAATAAAATATATAAATTTTTCTTAATTTTCTGATCTTCTGTTTATTTTTATTTCACTTTCTGGCGATTCAGGTAAAACTTCATAACTTCTACATTTAAAGTTTTTAACTACCGTAAAATGGGGTGAATAGAAACAGTTTCGTAGGCTATTAGCGATATACCGGTTGATAAAAATGTGGTATAATTCTCCCGAATATTTTAAAACATGGGTCTTTGTTTGTTCTTTGCGTATACATATAATTTGACTTTTGAAATATATGCGTATAAATATTAAATAAAAATAACATTTGTGTTTCTATTCACCTGCTATTCGGGAGAATAGAAACACACATTGATGTTAAGGTTTTTATCTATTCTACTTCCAACAAGGTGATTAGAAACAGTAAATTATTACATATTTAAGTAGGTTTAACAATAATTAACATTGAATAATAACTATTTTTAATCAAAAACATTTATTTTTTTTATGAAATACAAAAATATAGTAAACCTATTCTAAGCATCTTATATCAAAGTCAAATTCTTTAAGGCCTCTTCTAAACTCTTCAGGAGGATTAAGCTTCCCAATAATTTGGGTATATTCAAATTCAGAGATATCTGGAATATTGGGCAATCCATAAATGTATCCTTTAAAGTCCCTTGAATCTCTTTCGCGATAAAATTCTCCCTCAAAGTTGCCGTTTCCAATAAGGGCTCTTACTCTTCCTATATAAGGTTTCTTATTTGAAGTAGAACTACAAGCCTTTGTTGTGCTTACAAAAAAATTAACAACTAGCCAATCACCTTCTCGAATGTCCTCTTTGTTTATTTTAAATGGGTAAATAGTGGTGGACTTTGTTGAAATTGAGCTTGTTCATTCCTTTCATAGACACAGATCCAGCAGATGTACTATAAATAGACTTGTTCATTTAAGCACAATAAATCCAAATGTTCTGAAAAAAGAAAACAAAAGTATGAGGTGAATAGAAACAGTGTTTCTATTCACCACACAACCTAAAAAAAGTGTTTTATTTACAAAAACTATTATTTTTGAAAAGTTTATACAGTTGATTAGAATTATCAATTGAGTACCATGAAAAAATACATATAATATAACAACTTACATGTACCAGCTTATGTATTACTTTAAAAATAAATATTTTATTTATAAAGTTTTCGCGCCATACAAAATAGGTGATAAATCGATCTCACATTTATTGATCAGCTGATTGACAGAAACAGTGCTGCCACAGATAAAAATATAGTTTTTACATTTTATTATGTATTACCAATGATAGAAAAATTAGATATGTCGACTCTTTTTACTTTGAATATTTTTAATCGTGATTTGATTTTTTTCAGAAATGTTGTTTCTATTCACCACTATGTTTCTATTCACCCCATTTTACGGTACCACCGATAAGTAAGCCGGCAGGTATCGCACTAAATATCTCTGGAAACCATGTACCTACTGTTATCGAGACAATTATTGAGACATCCCTAAAATTAAATACAAAATCTGGCAACCCCGAAAACAGTAATAATGTAAGAAATCAAAACGTGAAGTTGACAGATTAACGGCACGGAGCCCCACGTTGGGCGCCATATTATCGGCCTCGATTATTTTATTTAATTTCTAATTAATAATTAATTTCTAATAAAATCTTATGCACCGACTTACCGAGATCGGCAATGTATTTGTATTTAAATTATGAATAGAAGCAAGAAAGGTTCATACCTAGGGAAATCAAAATCAGTTGTGTTAGGTTAGGTTAGGTTGTGTAGCGTTTGATCTCACGAAAATTCCACCCTTCGTTAGAATATCTCAGAAATCGATAACACTACATACAAGAGTTCGTCTACGCTTTGTACAGAGTGTCCCATTTTCGTGCGTTTCTCAGAGTTTCTCGTTTATAAGTAGAGGTTACGATGATACGGCTTTCATATCACTGTGCTAACTTATCGGAAAGGTGAAAACTGAGTGCCATAGAGTTTAGGTAGAAGTAGATTTAGTTAGGTAGAATCTACTTCTGTAACTTGTTTTTCGCTGGAAACTTCTTGTAATCATTAGTGTAACTAACAATTTATTCTGGTGAAGGCCTGGGGGGAGCTGGTGTTGATCCCAGGGGCCTAGGGCTTTTTTTTAAATGAAAAATAATTTCAAAAAAACATATTTTTTAATAACACGTTTACATGAATTTCTCTATCAATAAATTTCATAGACTTGATTATCAAACCGTAGATTACTTAAATACCTACAAATTTTCTAAAAAAATAAAAATTAACACATTTTTTGAACACAACAAAATAATATTAACTAAACAAAACTAGAAAACGTCATTTTTACTGCATTACAAGCAAATAAAAATTAATACGTAGCCAGGAGTCATAATTCAGGATTTCTCTGGGGACTGCCTTGAATTACCAGGAGGCCCGGCACCCCCGGGCACCCCCGTAGTTACGCCAATGCTTGTAATATGACCAAAATTTATGTTTTTTTTAATGGAACACACTGTATATTGATTTTTATTTATTTGCCTTATTATAAGCTTGCAAAAAATATAATATACTCTATACTTATTTTCATAAATTTTCATAAACATGGTACAAGAATGCGTTTTCAAATTCACCCTGTATTTCAGTAACCAAGGGGGCTAGGACAAAGCTATGTACACTAGGTATGTACACCATTTTTAGTTTCATAAAAAATCAGTACAGTGATGCGAAAACCGCATCTCTGTAGCTCTGCTTGTAATCGAGAAACCCCATAAAACACACGAAAATTAGACACCCTGTACAGAGCATGATGTGTCTGACGAACGAGTCGAGTAAGATTTCGACATCCAAAAATTATCGAAAATACATTGAATGAATGAATGAAAAATTCCGCTAGCACAAAATTTTTATTTATTGTCATCAATTCTTAGTACTCATGTATGCATACAAGCACAAATCTTCAAACACTGGTTTTTACATTTTTCTAGGTTCTCCAAATATGATTGTTTATATTGTAATGACATCAAATTCATTAGAATTTTTAAATGGTTTTAGACATACCAGGGTCTAATAATTATTTTCGATTAAATATTACAAGTATACCGGGTGTGTCTCAAAAATGACTAACCCTTATAACTTTTTTATTTATTCAAATAAAAATACGAGATTTGGTATGTTAGTATATCACATAAATTAGGATTGATTGACGTATTCAATTGTTTTTGGTCACTTCCTGTTTCACCGGAAATGACTACAAGTTTTGATTGTTCAATGACACCCTAGGTATTTCTTTATTTTATTCGATAGAAAATGACACTCTGAATAGAATGACGTATCATATGTCAACTTTTGACATTTTCGCATATGGTTTATTTGAAATTGTAACATGCGGTTTATAACGACAATTTGTCTGGAAACATCAAGTGCGTGGTATCAAATTATTCGTAATTCTTTTTATCCGAATATGCTAATTAGCCACCCTTTATCCATTTAAAAAAATTGAGACATGATTAAAAAACGATTTGGGCATCTTTTAACCGGCCAGAACAAGGCACGAAAAACATTAGACGATCAAATATATTTTTCCAAGACTCCTTAATTAAAAATTAGTGTCTTTAACACAGCCATGACACTCTAGATTGAAATTTCAAATATGATTTTTTTAAGCAAAAACGTTAAAAGTTGACATATGATATGTCACTCTATTCAGAATGCCATTTTCTATTCAATAAAGTAAATATATACCTACCATTTAGAAATCAAAAGTTGTAGTCATTTCCGGTGAAACAGGAAGTGACCGAAAACAATCTCGTTTATTTATCTGAAAAAATAGAAAAGTTATAGGGGTGAGCCACTTTTGAGACGCACGAGGTATATGTAAAACAGTTAAATAATAAATTTAATATTACCAGTTAAAAAAATTAATATACAGGGTGAGTCTTAAATAAGTGCAAATATTTTCACGGTCGTCCCCAGGAACACGTCTATGAGGTTTTTTTCGCAAAAAAAAGATGCTGAAAATCATGCATTTTCTTTTATATTTCCCTATATATTTTTCGAAAACTTTTTAGAACTGCCTGTTCACCGCAAATTTTCCCACTGTATAATTTCTTAATCTCTGATATAGTCTGTCCAACGAGAAGATCCTTGACAGTGATAGATGTGTCTGTCATTTTAATTTCAGAGTAGTTTATTTTATTTTACAAAGAAATAAGTTGGTATAACTGGAACGCATAGCAGGATATATTTAAAATTTGATTGACAAGATGACAAGTGATTACTTCAAAATATTGTGAAAAAAATGCATAAAACTGAAAAAAATGAAATCGAGTTATTTTATTTAATAAAAACGGTATGTGTTAATACAAAACAAACAAGAACAAGGCACTACATACCAAAAAAATATAAAAAATAACTATTATTTACTTTCAAGCTTTATGAAACTACCCGCATTTATGATTATATTTATCAATATAACTTATGTACAAATACAAATTTGTAATATTCCACAGGTATAAATAAAACAACATAGGTAAATACAACAACTATTTTATTAATAATAACACCTACCAAATTTTATACCTTAAAGGTGGATTAATTACCTTTAATCTTAATTTTTTTAAACCAGTACCTTTTGACATTATTTTTCTGCACCAGTACTAAAATCCATTATTTACCTATCGTGTGATGTCGATATTTTACAGCTACTCCAGTTTTTAGTATGTGTTTAGTTTGATCCTTATATACGAAATGCACTTATCTACGACGAAATGGTATACAAACTTTATCGATGGCAACTTCATTGGTGTATAAGACTTTCTGCCTGGGCAGCGTGTATTAACCATAAACTGTGCTCTGGGCCTACAGTTAATTTTCACTCGATTTTTCCTCCACTTGACTTCAAAAGACACAAAACACACGTAATAATACGAATCAAAATGCATCATCTTTCAAAATGCAGGGTATTTAACAAAAGTTGACACAAAATTATAACCAATAATTTGGCAAGACTTTGACAAGCGTCAAAAATGACAAAAATCTAAAGGCGAGTTCATACGCATCGGCGTCCGTTTGTCGTTCATCGTTCCGTCAAACCAATAAAATTGAAATACGATCTGTCATTTTTTAAATAAACCAATAAAGCTGGTTAAAAACAACAAGACACGACGCATGACGGATTTATATTTAAACCCCCATCCATAGATAACTTAAAAATTATTAGAAACTTTTTTTAGTAAAATAAATAGATTGGTATGGGACGTCATCTGCTTTTCTTCTGTCATCGTCTGTCGAAATCTTACCTGAGAAAAAAAACAGAGTATATTAGCATAGTTACAGCTTTACTCTATGGTTACGGCACTAAAAGGGATGCAAATACAGAAAAAATCCGGTGGCTCTCAAAATTTTTCCAAAAAAATCATTTTTTTTAAATTTTCAACCTTAAATAACTCGCTTATTTTGGACTTATTTAAAAAACTGTAAAGAGAAAATATGTTTCTTTTATGGAGATCTACCAGTTCTGAAAATATTTGCACTTATTTAAGACTCATCCTGTATATTTGTTTTTCAATTAACCCTTTTAAAATGATACCTACTTATAATAAACTTATGTCTTTATCAAAATATAAAATCAAACTTCGAACTATATTTTTTACATTTCTTTGGAAAGTTATGACTTATTTTTTTACAAGTATGTAATGTCAAAAATGATTATATGGTAATTTACAAGTAACTTCAAATTCAATATTACTTTGAAATGGTTTACAAAAGTTACATAATTTTAGAAAAAGTATTTCATAATATAAATTGAAACACCGTATAATAGAAAAACAACAGCGTCAAACACAGCTGGTGAATGACAAAAGATGATAATTTTAGCGAGGTCAGTCTCTAGAGATTATTTACTAAAAATTTATATAAAACTTGTCAAAAATTAAAACTAATGATAGAAATATTAGAAATTAAAAAAGAATTCCAGACACACAAGTCTATTTTCAAAAAAAAATATATTTTCCCGAATATTAAACTACACCATTTAAAAATAATGTTTACTCAATACAAAAATAAATAACAACTAGCAGTAAGCGACAGTACAAGATAAAAACGAGTACGGGCCAAGTAAACGACGTCTAAGGCTTGACCTCGCCAAAATTATCATCGATGGTCATTTCACAGCCGTCTTTAACGCCGTTTTTTTTGTAGCGCAGTGCGGTGTAATGTAGTGCAGTGCAGTAAGTGTAAAACAGTGTAAAATATCGAGTGCACTATAAAGTCAACTTATCAGTTCATAGATAACAAACAGATGACCTAATAAATACATACAAATTTTCGAACAATGGTGTTTACAATTTTCTATGTTGTCCAAATATGATTGTTTGTATTGTAATGACATCAAATTCATTAGAATTTTTAAATGTATTTAAAATTACAAGGGTCAAATAATATTTAGATTATACCTGTATGTGAGTATTATCCTTGTTTATAAGGGTATTAAAAATATAAACATATTAAGTTGGATAACGTTATATATCTACGTCCTCCTTTCTATTTTTGATAGTAAATCTAAGTAGAAGTATTTAGTAAATTGAAATATTATTGAATGCCGAATATCACTTCTAAAACTACAATGTGTTAATCATTTGCCCCTCGTATACTCGATGGTCTATCAAGAAGGTCAGCTGGGACATAAATTTGTATTTGTCAGACACAAACTTTCATTTCTTCCTGACCACGTTGCTATCTTATATTTCAGAACATTAAGTATAACGTTCTTACTTAATCATTGAATTAAAGAATTCTGTAGATAAAACTGAAAAAAAATGAATTATTTTACTAAAGCATTTATAGTAATTCTAGCATTGTTATCTGTGATAAAATTTAATACTGGAGCACCAGTAGAAAATACTTCCCTTACAAGTGGATCTGACGCAAAATGTAAGTAAAATTTTAAAATATCAGTGTGTTTTATAATCATTTAACTTCTTAAGATAAAACCATATGAACTGTAGATACTGTTTTTATGTTAGAAAGTTATGTTATTATTAATTTATTTTAAGTATAATAAATGACAGGTAAGGGGATGTAAATGAAAAAGCGCGAAGAAATTGTTTTTTAAAAAATAGGAGGCGTTTAATATATTAAATATTTCTCCTTAACGTTTTAATACATGGTTATATGTATATACAGGGTGTTTTACAAAAGATATACCATCTCTCATGTGGATATTCACCACGTAAAAATAAGATTCACTTTTTATATCAATCTAGGTCCGATTCTAATTTTACGTGGCTACAGGGGGTTAGAGTCTTATTTTTTTCGATTTATTGTAATTTTTCTATTTTAATCATTAAAATAGAAACATTTTGACTCTATAAATGTTCATCTGCATAAAATAGTTAACAAGAAAGATATAATATCAAATATTAGATAGTAGTCCCATTAGAATAACATTAAATTGTAAAAATCTGCTTGTATCATTTTAAACTATAATCTAGGTTAACATTACATATTACACACTCTGCACCTAGCAAACATTTGCAATGCAAATTGAAATTAAGATATACAGGGTGTCGCAATATTCCGTGGACATAGAACTACTACGTATTTTTAGAATTAAAATAAGTTCATTGGACACAATTACCTATACAAAAGTGCTTCGTTTGCCCGCGAGAGGGCATCAAGCTTTAAAAAAATAAACGCATTTTTCAGATATTCCGATTTGAATGAGATTCTCGGTGTCTATGTTTTGCTAAGTGCTTTAACATTTGACTTTCACAAAAACCAAGGAAATGTACGGGAAGGGTGATAACTATCCCCACCCCTACATAAATTTTAGTATAAATATTTTCCAACTCCACAGACGACAAATTTTCTTTTCGTAAAGTGGTCCATCTAGTATTTACTACATTTTTTGCCTCTTATAAAAAAACGCCATATCGCATAGTTTTTGAGAAAAATTTTGAGGAGAATTTATTTTTCCAAAGCAGACCTACAAAATATACAGGGAGTTCCAATATTCCGTGGAGATAGAACTACTACGTGTTTTTGAAATCAAAATAAGTTTATTGCGCATAATTTACCTTTATTACATCAATTAAAAATAAACCCGAACCTTAGTTAATAAAAAAATATTATTTTCTTAACTTCCTATGAGTCTTATTGGCAAATATAATTTTCGAAACTATCGTAAAATTCCATATTTTCGCCAACTAGATTAATATAAGGGCATAATAGATTTTACGCGCCTCCATAACTTAATGTGCAAAAAACATTTTTTGGTTTGATCGGCATCGGAAAAATATTTTTTTCTCAAAAAGTATGCGCGGTGGCTTTTTTTACAAGAGACTAAAAATGTAGTAAACACTAGAGGGCCCATTTTACGAAAAAAAAATCCGTAGTCGGTTGAGTTTTTACCCTTCCCATACATTTTCTTGATTTTTGTGAAAGTCTTAAAGCACTTAGCAAAACGTAGACACCTAAAATAACATTCAAATCGGAATAACGGTTCTTAAAATATCTAAAAAAATGTGTTTATTTTTTTAAAGCTTGATGTCCTCTAAAGGACAAAAGAAGCACTTTTGCATAGAGGTAAATTGTGTCCAATGAACTTATTTTCATTCCAAAAATACGTAGTAGTTCTATATTCTATGTCCACGCAATACTGGGACACCTTGTATATTACGATTTTAGTTTACCCAATATCAGCAAATAATGTCAAAACGCCAAATTGAAGCTTTTAAAAACTGAGATTTACTAGATTCATACTAATACAATATTATAAAACAAAATTACTATATGTTTAGCTGCATTTGGACAGGCCTTTGATGAGATAGTAGTAGAATCTACGCTTAACGTCAAAAGAAAAGGCAGTGGAAGACAATCCAGAAATAACCAACCTTCGATCACAAGAACTAAACGACAACACGGGTAAGCAACAAGTTCAGAATGTACTGCAGTACGATTGCAAAATTATATTTACTATTTACTAGTAAATTTAGCAAATACTCACATTGACGTTACTACCATATTACTACTGATTATGAACATGTCAAAAGTGTCATCCAGCGTCAACCAAAAAAAACATGAATCAGAGAAGTCTTGGAAATGAAGATCGCTCTCATTTGGGATATAAACTTATATGAGGAATGGCATCGATCGTCATTTCTAAGCCAACTGGAAGCCATTTTTTTTCGATCACACGGGATATTTTTCATTTTTGATTTATATACAGGGTGGCGCACCTCATTCGCCTCAGTTATATTATACGAAAATGGATAGATGTAGAAAAAAAATATTTTATGGGTATATGTGCGAAGGCAATGTGCATAATTTAAAATTATTTTGAAATGTATAGGGTGTGTCAGAACTAAGATTCACACCAAAGTTATATTTTTTCTTATGGAACACCCGGTATTTTATTTCATAGTTGGATCCGTCGACACAAAATAAGGCATTTATTATACGGGTCAAATATGTTTACAAGCTTTGGGTTTAGAGATATTTGAAGATATTTAAATATGTATGCTATAATAAAAAAAATTGTCAACACCCTGTAGCAGAATTAATTCTTGTGCTGACTTTTAAGCCAAAGAAATAAACTTTATTGAAAAATTTGATTTCTTCGTTTAATGTATACAGAGTTATCAAAAATTGCTGGTCTATTTAAAATATTTATTTTACATAAAAACTTCGTTATTTCAAATACAACACCCAGAATTGTTTAAAATGAATCGAAGAAGATTCAAATGCTTTTTCAAACTATATTAGGGTTTCCTATACATATCTAGCTTAGATTTTGAATAAATAGTAATTTTTCAATAAAATAGGAACCAAGAGGGCTAGTATCGTCATGGCAAGTTCCTAGTGACAGTTAGTAGCTATTTTCAAAATGGAAATTAGTTTATGGACGTTATTTAAATTTATACCAGTTTATTTTTATTTAATTTACCTATAATAGTTTAATAAATAAAATTTATTAAATATGTCTTTATTATTCTATCAAGAAAAACGAAGAAGTAGTACTGTGATTTACTTTATGATGACGTAGATATATGAATTTCCTATAAAAGAGTCAATTACGGCAAATTAATTTTCTTCAACGACAGGTTTCTGCCTAATAGATTTTTTATAAACCACACTACCAGCTCTGCGAAATAGGACAAGTAGTTTTTCAAAAGGAACGCTTATCAGCAATATTCTTATTTGGATATCTTTGAGCACTTGAGGCCAAGAAGCAATTTTCCTCACAAAATAAAATCATTAGTAACATATCCATTTGTTCCGCCAGCAGATACTGCTTTATTTTTTTTTGATAAAATAATGAATACTTACTGATTAAACTATTATAGGTAAATTTAAGTAAACTGTTATAAATCTAAATAATAATGTGACACCAGCCATCTTGATAGCGATTTTATTGAAAAATCGCTTTTTATTCAAAATCTGATCTAGATAGGTATAGGAAACCCTAATATAGTTAGAAAGAGCATTTGAATCTGCTTCGATTTATTTAAAAAAATACAGGGTGTTATATTTGAAATAACGAAGTTTTTATATAAAATAAATCCTTGAAATAGATCAGCAATTACCCCTGTATAAATTTAAGGAAGCAGTAATATTTTTCAATAAAGTTTCTTTCCTCGCCTTTAAACTCAGCACAAGAATTAATTCTGAAAAGTTATGTACAGGGTGTTAATACTCTATTCTATTGTAGCATGCATATTTAAATATCTTTAAATATCTCCAAAACCAACGATTTTAAACATATTTAACCCTCATAATATATGCCTTTTTTTGGGCCCAAGAATCCAAAAATGAAATAAAATACCGGGTGTTCCATACGAAAAAATAGAACTTTGGTATGGATCTTAGTTCTGAAACACCCTGTATATTTCAAAATAATTTTAAATTGTGCACATTGCCTCCCTACATAAACCCAGAAAATATTTTGTTTCTACATCTTTCCGTTTTTGTAAAATCAACCGAGGCGAATGAGGTGCGCCACCCTGTATATTTTTGCAATTTTAGATTTCCTTACCCATCATTAAATTTTCCTAATTATGGAGATTCTGTAGCGGCAGCCAGCGCACAAGCACAATCCCATCAGGCCCAAAGTCCCTTTGGAAATTTTGGTGCTTCCGGTAATTTTCCAAGGATTTTTTTCATTTAAAATTCTGCTTTCTTCTTTCCTAGATCCTTTGATAGTTAATTCATAGGAATCTAATTCATACATATCCTCTTGTATTCTCTTGTACTTTACCTCATCTTCCATTTTATGTTCATTCCCAAAATAGGTTCAAATTCTAGCAAATACCTATCAAGACTGCTGGAGAATGACAATCGATGATAATTTTGGTGAGGTCAAGCCTTAGACGTCATTTACTTGGCCCTTACTCTTCTTTATTTTTTAATGGCTTACTGCTAGTTGACCTTAAGAAGGTGGTAATTTATTGAGTAAAAATTATTTTTAAATGGTGTAGTTTAACATTCAAGAAATTTTTTTTTGAAAATAGATTTTTATGTCTGGAAACGTTCTATCTTATTTTAATCTTTCCATAATTAGTGTTATTTTTGACAACTTTTAAGTCAATTTTTAGTAAATAACATCTAGAGATTGACCTCGCCAAAATTATCACCCCCAACCGTCTTTGCCGCCGTTTTTTTTCGATCATAAGGTATTAACATTATAACTCCTAATTCAAAACTTATTTGCCTAGGTATGTTTTATTCAACTATGGTCTATTAGCTTTATCATCTAGTATTATTTTTATATCTTTGTATTATCTACGCACACCACATCCATAATATTCAATGCTTCTTCTTCGCCTCATACAAGTGTCAATTTTAAACATGTTGTCTTCTTTCAGCGTCGGGATCTCAATCCCAGTCGTTGGCTTTTGGGCCTAAGGGCCCATTTGGTTCAGCTTCTTTCGCAGGATCTCAACAATACATGTTACCAAATGGAGAAACCATAAATATAGCATTCGGTAATTCTATAGGAAATTCTGGTAGGTGTTTTCTTCTGCTTTACTATTTAGTAAAAATCTGGTAATCATGTATTTTATAATATTGAGTTATGTCGTCATTTAAATCAAAAATATAATAATTCAGACTAGTTTATTACATCACCTCTCGTTGAGGGTCACTCAAATTTTACTATTGTTCCTTATACCTAATATACAGGGTGGTCCGAATTGTATTCGAGAAATTTCGGGAGTATACAGTGTGTCCACGGATTGTCTTAACCTCGGTCTTAACTATACTTGTAAACTTGTTTAATTTCGATTTTTCGAAAAAAAGTCATTCTTCGTAACTTTTTTTGCTTGTTATTTAAATATGATTGAAGTTGCAAAATATAAACAAGCAAAAAAAGTTACGAAGAATGAGTTTATTTCGAAAAATCGAAATTAAACAACTTTACAAGTATAGTTAAGACAATCCGTGGACACACTGTATTCTGCAAATAAAAATAAATAGAAAGTTCGTACAAACTTATGTTCTAAAATGCTTCGTTTCAAAGTTACAGGGTGTAAATGTTTCATTTTCATTAAGTTTTTTTCCAAATAATATCTGAATTAACGTAAAACCTTAGATGAAAATTGGTGTCTATAGGTGTTTTATGGCATGAGAAATTCGAGTTCAATGTCAATATGACTCTTACTCGTAGGGGGCACCACCTATAGTCTAAGAGCTAGCAACGTTTTGAAGAAGTTTTACTCTCTCTGGAACAGCATGCGGCCCGTCTGGCTGCCGATACCCGTTGCGTTCACTACTGCGCATCGGAAGAAGATCCTATATTTTTTATTAATTTAGTCCTATAAATTCTAGTATTGAATATAAATGTCTCTATAGCGCAGTGCGTAGAGTTTCCGACCACGAACCGATAATTCAGAGTTCGAATCCGGGTCAGGGCAAAGATTTAAGACTTTTTTATTTTACATATTTTCATTTATATTCTGATAATAAAGTATTAAATAAACTGGTGATTAAAAAAAAACAAATATTTAATACTTTACTATCAGGATATAAACGAAAATAAAATAAAAGTCTTTGTCCAGACCCGGATTCGAACTCTGAATCATCAGTTCGTGGTCGGAAACTCTACGCACTGCGCTATAGAGACATGTTCGATTTATATTCAATACTAGAATTTAAAGGACTAATAAAAATATAGGATCTTCTTTCAATGCGCAGTAGGGAACGCAACGTTTACCGGCAGCCAGACGGGCCGCATGCTGATCTAGAGAGCATAGTAAAAGATATATCAAAGAGCCAGACGTCTTAAAATACTTGTTTTTCCGACGTTGCTAGCTCTCGTACTACTACTTGTTTTTTATCTGTTTTGAAGAGTAACAATTTTTGGTACGTACCTGTATAAAACTACTGAGTGAAAAAATATAAGTTTCCGTCATTTTTACAATGCAAATATAAAAAATGGCTATTTTTTGTGAAATACCATCTGGAGGAATCTGCAAACCAAAACTTTCCAGAGGTTAATTATTGTTATTGCAATAATCTAACAAAATATTTTGTGTTGTAAAATAAAGTATTTCTATTAATCTGGTAATATAGATATAACATTTATTTTCCAGAATCTAATAAAGCCGGAGGTGCGACTATTTCTATAAGCAGTCCCAAAAGATGACGATAATATGATACCTATAGTTATTTTAATACTATGTATATACAATTTCTTGCTTACATTTTAAATGTTTAAATAAAGGTTACAAAAAAATAAATGATTAATTTATTTACATACAAAGAAACTTGGATTTAACTATGAATTATAGATATAACAAAAAATAAAAGAAGTATAAAAATATATAGAGCATGAATCAGTAGACTTGTCTATCATTTATGTAATATTATTTTTATCCACAATCCATTTTTGTCTATTCGCCAATTCTGTCAATTTTTGGATATCACCTGCTAAAATCACATATTCTCAGACTAGAGAGACTATGTAATAACCACATATAGATCAAACGAAATAAACTTTTATTCACGTGATTAAGCTTAACCAGCACAGCGTTGCCCGCTTTTACATATTTTCTTTTAATCAAAACATTTAGGAAACAAAATAAATTAATTATAAATATATAAACAGTTATTATTTACATACTGGTATACAAGGTGCCCGGTGGCGTAGAGGTACAGGCTCTCGTCTACCAATCTAAAGGTAGTGGGTTCGATTCCCACACCCGGCATTTCATCAGCCGACTAGTTTTACTAAAATAAAAATACTTTGTGTACCTAGGTCGACTCAGCCTTAAATGAGTACTTGAGATTCACAATCCTGAGGTAATAATAGGCGGTTGAAGCGTAGTGCTAGCCACATTACCTTCCTTGTATACCGAGCGGCTCTAGTATGGCAAGCTGTACCTTACTACTTCCAAGGCGTTAAACGCTATATACGGGAGCTATTATTATTATTATTATTTACATGAACAAAACTCACCTCCTTAACAGCACTTAAGGGACATAAAGCTACCGCCATTACTACCGCTTTCCCGTTCAAAATATTCTAATACGGTTGCGATGAGCTTTTTACAACGACTATTAAGCTTATATCTGCTTATATCTTGTACACTTCCCACTAAAAAAGGTTTAAAAAAAACAAGGTTCGACTGCAAGGTATACTAGTAAAAATGTTGAAGTTTAAAGTATCACAACACAACACAATTCATTTAAACAAAAAACTAGTAATAAAAACTAAAGTCACTAAAGTGTCAAAACGAATGACAATGTATGTGACAATGTAAGTAAATAAAAAATAAATAAATAAATATGGCGCAACTTGACATTTTTTACAGCGGAACTACCACCTGAATCCCCAGCGGGAAATTTAAACTCCAGTTAGTCAGACCGGCGCCGAATATTTTCATGGTTGGCAACAGTGAATTTAGAAATGGCGCCTAGAATTACGTAACTAATAGTAAGTTTAATTAGTATCGGTTATAAATCCTTGGATTAGTAAAAAATTATGTAAATAGATTTACATACATTTTATATAATATTTATTTACTACTATCTCATATAATATAAATCATAGTGTGTATAAAATAAATTAACTTATATACATAGAAATTAAAAATAAATACAATAACTATATTAACTTAAGTACTAAATTATATACAAATTCAAATAATTTATGTACTTTTAATAAGTGTATAAAAGCTTTAAAGTAAGTGATTCTCTCTAATCCTTGTAATATTACTTGAATTACAAAAATATCAGAATTATATATAATGCACTTATCCAAATGCTAAGCACGACCTTGGATGATGTATTTGAAACACATATATTATCTTTTAAGGTGTACAGGACGGGACACTGGCATAAATTATTTCTACATACAAACGAATCGCCCAAAATTATGGTACAGTCAAATTTGGAAGAGCATTGCGATCCATAACCTACAAAACAAAAAATATTTTAATTATTTTATAGGCTTTCAAATTCTGACAGCAGCGCTCATAGGATTTAACAACTTATTGCCCTGCAGAGTTTATAGACCTTTGAATAAAAAGATTAAGGAAGGGGCATACAAAAAAACTGCGGTCAAGCGCGATGGGGACTAAAAATGGCCAACTTAAATTTCGGTTTATCATGCCGTTCTGATTTTATTTAAAACATGTACAAACCTGATATAGGGTAGACTCAATAATTTGTTGTTTTATTTTACGTTGACAATAAATATTGGTATAGCTGTGGCGGCTCGTGACCCGTGTGACTGGGTAGGCGACAAAATTTTAGTTGCGCCTATTTGCCCCCCCCCCCCTTGTTAAATCACTATTAAATGCGTTGGTAGTTGGAAATGTATCAATATAACAAATTTGTTAGATCAGATGTTAAATGCGTTGGAAACTTTTTATAGGATTCTTTAAATTTCGGATCCGCAAGAATAAAAATAATTAAGACATACAAGTACCTATATGCAAACCTTATTTCTAAATGTATAACAATGTTAGGTATCTAATATTTCATAAAATAAAATTCGCAAAGATATTTGACTTAGCCGCTTATATTAACATATCGAATTGAAATAGCACAGAGACGTTTCTGTAATATCTGTTGTATCGTTTTCTGGTACCGAATAAAATAACGCGCTTTTTTATTTCGGATTCTTCTATCTTCTATTTCTGTGGTGTGTTCTGAAATACAACCGGTTATATAATTTTTAATCATTTCGAACAAGCCCGAAAAATTTTTCCAATTTGCTTTAAACGTTTTTTGAATTTTCATTTAAAAGTTTTAAATGCTACTACGTATTATAATGAATCATATGAAATATCCCCTTAACGAAATGTGATATATATATATATATATATATATATATATATATATATATATATATATATATATATATATATATATATATATATATATATATATATATATATATATTTATTAAATCGACGGAGTCAGACCCGGTACGTTTAAGATAGGCCGTCAGACCCGGGGTATATCGGACGAAAAATGTTCAAGCGATGCCTTCAGGCCCTGATGCTGGACCGTTTAATTTGTCCCATTTATATAAAAAATAGAGGTTTATTCGTTTTCGCCAGACCCACGACGTTGCCGCTTTTAATTCTCAAATATTTATATTAGAATTAGACGAACGGACCTTTTGACGCGGTAATTGATGACAGTGCAGAAGTAAAAACGGTGCATTTCTGCTGTAGTGAATATTATTGTACTTATTGTTAGTATTAGATATATTCTGTCTTATAAATGCATCCGTATGAAAGCGTTTTTATCTGAAATTTCTTTAAAAATTAAATTTCTTTGTAATAAGCATAATCAAGTTACAATGCATTATCAATTTCGTTTAGTAGATTTTGTAAGTGTTTACTAAGTGATGATGGAACCCCGTTTATTATCTTTATACTTTAAAAGAAAAAAAGTTTAGCTACTTCTACAACGAAATCATAGCATCGAAACAAATTTTTAGATACTCGTACAATTTTTTGACACGACGATCGATTCCGACAAAAAAAAAATTTGTTACTTCTACAACGATATCGTAGCATCGATTTAAATATTTAGGTACTCGTACAATTTTTTGACACGACGATCGATTCCACGATTGTCACTTCTAAGGTAATTTGACATCGTGTTTTGGAATCATAGGGTATGTGTGTATTTATCATTAACCTTTTTTCTATTTTGTTATAAAGAATTATTTTAACTTATTTTTTTATTACATACAGATATGAGGGCGGCAATTTAAAAATTTGCACTGTGGGCAAGACGGGTAGAAAAAAGATGCTCATTTAGAATATTAAGAAATTCAGACAAAAAAATGAAAATAAGCATTCTTTAAAGATTGTTTCTACTAGTTTTATTTAAAAATATAAATAATATAAGGTCTAATCTGGCGAGTTGAGTTTGGATGAGACTGTAAACAAACTTTTTAAAAGTATAAATGTAATAATTTAAATTTTCTGCGTCTGATAAAATTCATGTAGCAGTAAAGTAGGAAAAAAGTGTAGGTTTAAAAGCATCAAATTCTGGGAATTCCCTATTTGTAGAGGCTGCGAACCACCTACTTTTCTGGGAACTCCATACTTTCAAGTTTAAAATTAGAACCGTGATTAAAACAAATCACTGTTTTCATTCATATTGCAATCAATGAATAATAAGAATATTATATTATCAAGTATTACTCTAATTAAATTTTCGAATACAAAGTAAACATAGAAGATAAAACATATTATAGAGATGCAACCATAAAACGTGTTTGTCATATTTACATGGTGTTGGTAGATAGCATCCAGCCGTAAACTGAATATACAACGTACCTATTACTGTAGTGTGTAGCCACAGTTTATAGAATACGTGTAGCCGTCAAAATTTTTGTTTCACTGAAATTACTATTTTTGATCTCACTGAACGAAATAATCCAATAAAATTAATCATTGTGAAATAACTGAATACTATCATATTTATGATCGAAAAAAAAAAACGGCGTCAGCGATGGCTATGAAATGAAAATTACTGTCATTTTATTTGTAAAATTATATGGTGAATGTCATCGATCGTCATTTCCAAGCCAACTGGACGCCGCTTTTTTTCGATCATACGGTACCTTTTTGTTAAAACTTTTTCCTGTGGGGAGAAATATCATACAAAACGGCCTTATCGTACAGTCACTATCATATATACGATTATCGTAATTACTTTGATGTAATTACTTCGACAATGAAATCATACCACCGAAAGAAATCTTTTGGTACTCGTACAATTCTTTGACCCGTCGATCGATTTAGATGAAAAAAATCTTTAGGTACTTCTATAACGTAATCATAACACGAAATAAATTTGTAGGTACTCGTACAATTCTTTGAAACGACGATCGATTTAGACGAAAAAAAACTTTAGGTACTACTACAACGAAATCATAGTACCGTAATAAATTTTTAGGTACTCGTACAATTTTACGACACGATGATCGATTTAGTAACGAAATCGACTTCTGTAACGAAATCATAGCACGAAATAAATTTTTAGGTACTCGTACAATTTTTTGACACGGTGATCGATTTAGATGAAAAAAACTTTAGATACTCGTACAATTTTTTGACACGACGATCGATTCTGACGATTTTCATTTCAAAGGTAATTTGACGCCGTTTTTTGGAATCATATATATGCCATGTGTATACTTATCTAATAAGTAAAGTGTATTCATTTAGAATATTAAGAGATTCAGACGAAAAAAATCAAAATAGGTAGTAAGTATTCTTTAAGATTGTTTCTACAAGTTTTATTTAAAAATTGTAACAGAGAACTATTATTATTATAGGGCCCCTCTCGGACCGCTTGGATGAGTCCATTATAAAAAAGATCGAGGGACAGTAGGTAGAAAAAACATATGATTTGATTTGTCACTGAAACGTAAAGTTTAATAAAAGTGTTTTGTTGAAATTCTTCGAGTTTTATCCTAAAGTTTATGGTTCGACACCCAACAAAATAATTGTAGCGAATCCCCGTCACAAAATATAAATAATTTAAAGTCTAATCTGGCGAGTTGAGTTTTGATGAAACTGTAAACAAAATGTTTAAAAGTATAATGTAATCATTTAAATTTAAATAAAATTCGTATAGCAGTAAAGTAAAAAAAGTGTAGGTTTAAAAGCATGAACTTCTGGGAATTCCCTATTTGTATAGTCTGGGAAACACATACTTTCAAGTTCAATTTAAAAAAATTTATTTTAAATTTCAATCTAGAGTGCCATGGCTGTGTTAAAAACACTAATTTTTAATTAAGGAGCCTTGGAAAAATAGATTTGATAATCTAATGATTTTCGTGTCTTGTCCGGGCCCGTTCTTATAAGATGCCCAAAGCGTATTTTTAATCATATCTCAATTTTTCCAAACGGAACAAGGGAGGCTCTTTAGTATAATATTTGGAAAAAGCATTTTTTACGAATAATTTGGTACCACACATGGTATTTCGAGTCAAATTGTCATTATGAACCGCATGTTACAATTTCAAATAAACATATGCGAAAATGTCAAAAAATTGACATATTATGATATGTCATTCTATTGAGGGTGCATCCACACTATCCTAAAAACGGCGTATCGGCGTAACGACCTTGAATAGATTTCCAGTAATTCTATTGGCTGAAAAATTCATCTGTCAAAAATGTCAGCCCATAGAATTACTGGAAATCGATTCAAGGTCGTTACGCCATTACGCAGATACGCCGTTTTTAGAATAGTGTGGATGCACCCTAAAAGTGTAATTTTGTATCGAATGTCAAAACACAAATACGATGACCGATTTAAACGAAAAAAAATTTAGGTACTACTACAACGAAATCATAGAACCGAAATAAATCTCTAGGTATTTCTACGTACAATTTTTTGATACGACGATCTGTTTTCTGAGACGAAAAGCATTTTTAGGTACTTCTACGTAAATTTCTAGGTTCTCGTACAATTCTTGACCCCTTTAGATGAAAAAAATCTTTAGGTACTTCTGTAACATATTATAATAGTACCGAAATAAATTTCTGTGTACCTACTCGTACAATTTTTTGACACGATGATCGATTTAGATGAACAAAAATTTTAGGTACTTCTGGTACTTCTACAACGAAATCATAGCATCGAAATAAATTTTTAGGTACTCGTACAACTTTCTGATCGATTCCGAGAAAAAAGAATAGGTACTTCTACAACGAAATCATAGCATCGAGATAAATTTTTAGGTACTCGTACAATTTTTGACCGTCGCGCGTCGCGTCTATCGATTTAGATGAAAAAAATCTTTAGGTACTTCTACAACGAAATAATAACACGAAATAAATTTTTAGGTACTCGTACAATTTTTTGACACGGTGATCGATTTAGATGAAAAAAACTTTAGATACTCGTACAATTTTTTGACACGACGATCGATTCTGACGATTGTCATTTCAAAGGTAATTTGACGCCGTTTTTTGGAATCATATATATGCCATGTGTATATTTATCTAATAAGTAAAGTGTATTCATTTAGAATATTAAGAGATTCAGACGAAAAAAATCAAAATAGGTAGTAAGTATTCTTTAAGATTGTTTCTACAAGTTATATTTAAAAATTGTAACAGAGAACTATTATTATTATAGGGCCCCTCTCGGACCGCTTGGACGAGTCCATTATAAAAAAGATCGAGGGACAGTAGGTAGAAAAAACATGATTTGGTTTATCACGGAAACGTAAAGTTTAATAAAAGTGTTTTGTTGAAATTCTTCGAGTTTTATCATAAAGTTTATGGTTCGACACCCAACAAAATAATTGTAACGAATCCCCGTCACAAAATATAAATAATTTAAAGTCTAATCTGGCGAGTTGAGTTTGGATGAAACTGTAAACAAAATGTTTAAAAGTGTAATGTAATCATTTAAATAAAATTCGTATAGCAGTAAAGTAGTAAAAAAAGTGTAGGTTTAAAAGCATGAACTTCTGGGAATTCCCTATTTGTATAGTCTGGGAACCACCTACTTTTCTGGGAAACATACTTTCAAGTTCAATTTATTAGAATTGTGATTAAAAGAAAGCACTATTCTCATTCATATTCGATTAATGAATATTAATATTAATAATATTATACTACCATATATTACTCAAATTAAGTTTTCGAATACATAGTAAGTAAACATAGATAGAAGATAGAACATATTATAGAGATGTAACCTGCAACCATAGAACGTGTTTGTTATATTTATATGGTGTTGGTAGATAGCATCCAACCGTAAACTGAATATACAACGTATTACTGTAGCAATCAACATTTTTGTTACACTAAAATCACTATTTTAGATCTTACTGAACGTAGTAATGTAATAAAATTAATTATTGTACTGATTAACTACCATATAATCGAAAAAAAAACGGCGTCAACGGTGGCATGAAATGAAGATTGCTGTCATTTTATACCGGATGCGTCTCAAAAGTGGTTCACCGCTAAAACTTTTTAATTTTTTTAGATAAAAATACCAGATTTGGTATGTAAGTATATGACATAAATTAGGAATTATTGGACGTATTCAATTGTTTTTGGTCACTTCCTGTATCACCGGAAATGACTACAACTTTTGATTTTTAAATGACACACCGGTATATTTTTGCATTATTTGATAGAAAATGACACTCTGAATCGAATGACATATCATATGTCAACTTCTGACATTCTCGCTTTAAAAAAATTGTATTTTAAATTTCACTCTAGAGTGCCATGGCTGTGTTAAAAACACTAATTTTTAATCAAGGAGCCTTGGAAAAATAGATTTCATAATCTAATGATTTTCGTGTCTTGTCCGGGCCCATTCTTCTAAGATGCCCAAATCGTATTTTTAATCATATCTCAATTTTTCCAAACGGAACAAGGGAGGCTCGTTAGCATATTTGGAAAAAGCATTTTTTACGAATAATTTGGTACCACACATGGTATTTCGAGTGAAATTGTCATTATGAACCGCATGTTACAATTTCCAATAAACCATATGCGAAAATGTCAAAAAATTGACATATTATGATATGTCATTCTATTGAGGGTGCATCCACACTATCATAAAAACGGCGTATCGGCGTAACGGCGTAACGACCTTGAATAGATTTCCAGTAATTCTATTGGCGGATGCGTCTCAAAAGTGGTCCACCGCTATAACTTTTTTATTTATTTTTTTTTTGGATAAAAAAACGAGATTTGGTATGTTAGTATATGACATAAATTGAAATTGATTGACGTATTCAATTGTTTTTGGTCACTTCCAGTTTCACCGGAAATGACTACAACTTTTGATTATTAAATGACACCCCCGGTATATTTTTACATTATACGATAGAAAATTTAGACATTTTCGCTTAAAAAATCGTATTTTAAATTTCTATCTATTATAGAGTGCCATGGATGTGTTAAAAACACTAATTTCTAATCAAGGAGCCTTGGAAAAATAGATTTGATAGTCTAATGATTTTCGTGTCTTGTCCGGGCCCGTTATAAGATATCAAAATCGAATTTTTAATAATATCTCAATTTTTTCAAACGGAACAAAGGTGGCTCGTTAGCATATTTTGAAAAAGCATTTTTCTACGAATAATTTGGTACCACAATTTGGTACTCGAGTCAAATTGTCATTATGAATCGCATGTTACAAATAAATAATATGTGAAAATGTCAAAAATTGACATATTTATGATATGCCATTCTATTCAGAGTGTGATTTTCTATCGAATAATGTAACATACCGGGGGTGTCATTTAAAAATCAAAAGGTGTAGTCATTTCCGGTGAAACAGGAAGTGACCAAAAACAATTGAATATGTCAATCAATCCTAATTTATGTTATATACTAACATACCAAAACTCGTTTTTTTTATCTGACAAAATAAAAAAAGTTGTAGGGGTGAGCCACTTTTGAGACGCAACCGGTATACGACGATCGATTTAAATGAAAATAATTTTTAAATAATTCTACAACGAAGTCATAGTATCGAAATAAATTTCTAGGTTCTAGTACAATTTTTTGACACGACGATCGAATTAGACGAAAAATTTTAGATACTTCTACAGCGAAATGACAGCATCGAAATAAATTTGTAGTTACTCCTACAATTCTTTGACACGACGCGACGATCGCTGATCGATTTAGATGAAAAAAAATTTTTGGTACTTCTACAACGGAATCATAGCATCGAAATAAATTTTTAGGTACTCGTACAATTTTTGACCCGCCGATCGAAATCATTTTGTTTCTAATATTTATTAGCCGAACGACCGGTTTCGACAATAAAAGTTTAGTTACTTCTACAAATCCGGTGATGACAGCAATTCAAAAAAAAGATTAGACCGTAAATTATTGATATTTTTAAATGAGACTAGTAGGAATAATTTTAAACGAATACTTATTTTCATTTTTTTCGTCTGAATTTCTTAATATTCTAATTAGAGTATGAGCATTTTGTTTTCTACTAAACATAACACGGCTATATCTTCGTTTCCCTTTAATAGTTTGCTTTACCGTGTTGCCGGTTCTTGGGTCTGAATACATCGATTCAACGTAAATCGGCTTATACACTTATACTAATGTCGAAGGTGGCGCCGCCCGTGACAATACCGGTGTACCCCAATCGTATATAAAAAACGTAAAACCATTTTTTCAGGCCCAGCTGAAATTTGGTCAGGGGAAGTGGGGAAACCGTTCTAGACGATAACCACTGAAATCGTACTCAGACCCGACCCCGGGCCTGAAATGTCGAAATCGGGTCTGAGCCCAATGAAGCAACGTAGTTTTTGGGCTCGTATAAGCGGTTTAATAAATCTATATATATATATATATATATATATATATATATATATATATCCTTATGAAATATCCGGAATATCCCCTTAACATCTAAGCCTACCAAGCCTCCACGACTTCATGCGAAGGCGACCGGAGATTTCGCCTAAGCCTTGCCTTAATATGATACAACCCCGACTTTCGTCGCGTCGCTACCGCACGATGAGTTAGACAGAGACAGTAGACTGCCGTACGTCGTGCATCGACTCTGATAGTAGGCGATGTAGAAATCGCCGAACAAAGGCGCTCCAACGGTCAAAATTATTTTGTTTTCTATCTCAGCGGCGCAGTTAGCGGTCAGCGTACGCCAGCGGTAGTGAATATGTTAATAAACAGGACCACAAATATTAAAATAATATTGATTATTAAAACACACTTCCGTCTATTAACAGTATTTTTATGTATTGGCAACATTAATAGGAAATAATGTAATGTAATAAATCGCTTAAACTCTGCCAAAATCTTAGGGTAGGCGCCGCCTACCTTGCCTACCCTGACGAGCCGCCACTGTGGTATAGTGGGTATAGTTATTAAATTTGTTATAAAAATATATGATTCTAATAAAAATATATAAGTTATAATAATTATTTATTAACACAAACATCCGATACGCTACTGAAGCAGGTATGTTAAATTGACGTATCTAAACCAGCTAAACTTCTTTGACATCTAATCTTTGACAAGTAGTAAGTAAAAGCAAACATACAAGAAAAAATATATAATTAGTTAATTTTAAGTGAATTTCATAAATAATCGGTTTAATACATAAATAACGTCTTTATTTTTTTTTACTCGGCGAAATTCAGCAGAGCTGTTAAGTTAACCAAGCATATAAAAAAAGTAAATAATATATTACATTCTTAAAAAATAACATTCAAAGAAAAAAAATTAGTAAGAAAAATGAAAATTAACAATATACTTTAGATAAAGAAAAATCAACAACTTAATAAGTTAAAGCAAAAACAGTAACAAATGAAAATTGTTCCGTAAAGGATACAAAAATTAATAAATCAAATTATTGTGTAATTCTATATCCGCTCAACATAAAAGTTTTTAATTTTGTTTTGAAAGTGAACGTCTTTAAATCAAGGGAGTATAGATTCAAGTTGGAATTGTACATCTTGGATGCCAGGTAAGAGAACAAACGCGCAAAAAAAAAATATAGCGTATAATATACATGTATGTATATTATATATTATAATAGCGAAAAGTTATTCCATTATTATTTCCCTCGATTTTTGACCGAATCTACCGCACGCTACACAACCATTTCATAGATTTACTATCTCTAAACAACTACCAGTTGTAAAATAAATAATAAATAACATAAAATAAGATCAGTAAAGACAGACAAATCCACAAAATTTCAAATCAAATTCAAATGTGTCAAATGAATCGTCAAACAGAAATATCAAGGATCCCCGCCCTAGGTCCCCACCTCCGTTTACCATGCATGAATGCATAGATAGCATTATACTTCTTCCTTAATGTTTTTTGTTTTTATTAAAAGGGGTAGACAGAATCCAAAAGAGTAACTTTCATATTTTTGAAAGATGACATCAAAACTATTAATCCAAAAACATGATTTTTTAACAATTAGTTAAGTATTTATTATCAGTGAATACGAATACTTACTTCTAACGAAATAGCAAGTATCGTTTTTGTCGGAGTACTCATCTTCGCATTGACAGTAACTCTTGTTGTCAGAACTTTCCAGACAAGCAGCATGCTTGATGTTTTCACATTGAGCCTCAATTAAACATTCTTGGTTGAGCTGTGTAGCCTCTATAAACAAATCAAATATTAATCATTCTCACAGCTGATTTATTAGACAGACTGTCGACTTCAGGCAGTCAGATCACCAGGCCTGACAGTTATGAACAGTTTATGAACGAAACCTCAATGGAGATTATAATCCGAATTGTTATATAACTTAAGACAAGCGAATATCTAGGTAAGTATGCAGAGTTTCATGTAAATCATATCAAGTTGACTAGCTGTCTAGCGAATACGCGGTAATCAAAATGGGATATTGAATTTGTATGGGAACTGATATACCAGTTCCCATACAAATTCAATAATAACTAATACAATTTAAATACTATTGCTATAAAATATAAAAGGAGTACCTAAAGTTTCTTAAAAAAATATATTTTCCATCCAAAAACTAGACAAATAAATACAGACTAAAAATGTAAATAGGAGTAATATCAGATACTTTAAGATTAAAACAGTACAAGATTACTCAAATAACAAAATTATAAGGTACTTGACACTAATAATTTTTTAAGGTGCTTGACTTTATTAGATCTGAATATATCTATACGATAAGATAAACTATGAGATTAATTTTCTAAAAAATACTACAAATAACTACTGTTGTCTTTATAGACTTGCTTGTTTTTATAGTTAAAGTAATATATTATCAGTGAAGCCCATATAATGAAATGATCTTTCCAAAAAAATCCTATGTGGGTATTTCGCCACTGTACTGCAAGAAAATCTACAAAATAAAATAGTTATTTTTTGTAAACACTTCTGCGTTAAACCCAAACGGATACTACTTTTCAGAAGTTATGTTTAAAGAAAAAAATACTTAACGTTTCGGAAAGTTTATCTCTTTCCGTCGTCGGAAGCAAAAAAATACAAAGAATAAAGAAAAAAATTCACAGATTTTGCAACATGCGCAACCATCATAGGCGTATTGAAAATACCAGACACAAAAGTCGGCGGTGGTCAGCAATCACCTGTTTTTTACATTTTATATTAACTTATGACGTCATTTGGAAGAGCTCAATAGAAATATAAAAGAACTAAAGCTTGTTTGGAAAGCAATTTGACATTCGTGACGTCAGCACTCCGGCAGTCTAACGTATCGCTAATTGCCATTCGCAAATATATTCCAGATAGGTATAGTGAACAAATGAACCGTTCGCAACGTTAAATAATTTTGATATTTGACTTTTATCGTGATGGCTTTTTATAAAAGTGAAGAATTTAGTAAGAAAAATATTAATGATGGAGATGAACGTGTACGGATTCATGAATGGTCACGATCACGGTCACGACACTATAGAAATGTGAGGTATGTGAGGTATGTGGGTATACATATATATATATAAATATTTATATATATATATATATATATATATATATATATATATATATATATATATATATATATATATATATATATATATATATATATATATATATATAGGGTGGTCCGAACTGTATTCCGGAAACTTCGGCGGCAAATTAAAATATAGTTCGACGATAATTTAGTTTGCAGCTTCTTTTCATCATACCTAGTAAAATCCCGTCACAACCACTACTCATAGTAAGTATACCTATGTATTTTTAAACATCATTATGATATTTAAGTCATAGGTGCCCATAATATGAGTAGCGTATGTTGTGTGATATGAAAAAGCAACAAAATATATTATCGATTACAGCAACTATACCTAGTTTACATTCAGTATGCCCAATTAATATAGAACATTAAACCTATGCATGATTTTAAAAATTTGCTACCATTATATTTTGATAGTTGAGTTTTTGAAATTATTTGTTAGCTTCTTAAACAAAACAGACCCATAATAATTCAAATCTTTATCATCCAAGACTTCCAAGAATTATAAAGTAATCTCATGTCAAAATTTTTTAAAATTATTGCATGCCTTAAATGTTTGCAAAGTTAACAAAAACATGTCTTTGATTACCTGCAATTAATATATTTGGTCCAATTTATCAGTTCTGCATCATATCCGAAATTCAGATTGTGTGTGACACAACGAAGAATCAACGTGCAACGTGAACGAGAAGAAAATGGCAAGTAAAAAAAATTGTAGTCTTAATTACTAATTGCACAGTCGTTCTCTTGAGTTCTCCTGCCTAAAATCTATATTGCCTTCCCTAAGATTTTAAATATAAATGATTGAAACTCATACAAGTTTACCACAATTTAAACTTAAGATAATTATTTAATTATTAAATTCATAATTATATTAAAATATAACACTTACGAAGTTACTAAATATTAACTATTTCTACTTAATCATACAATAATTTTGATAAAAACACTCTTGATTATTTATTTTAGAAATCGTACGGGCTATAATCATTAATATGACTATATTAACAATACTTAAATCAAAATTTATTTGAAGGAATGCTATTGTATTACAATAATTGTAAAACAAGTATGTAATAATAACTCGGAATAATTATTAAAACTGCTCATCTTGTTATAGATGTCGGCGTCTTGTCTCTATTATTTTATTAGCCGTTTAGCTATAGTTTGATTTCAGATAATGCAGATTTTAATGTGCCATTTGTGTTTTTATTGGAATTATTATTTTAGCATATTTGATATACCCTATGAAGTTATTTTTAAGTGCTCCTGTCCATTTTCAATTATTAAAAGTGCCTTTAGATACAATTAAAATTAATTAATTGGTGTATAGTATTTGTATTATGTGTTTGTTTATTTTTTATGAAATGAATTTTTTGCCTATTAAAATAAACAAAGCTTACTAAATCACTAGATAGCCATTTTTAAATACAGGATGTTAATTAAGTATCTGGCCAAACTTCAGGAGGTGATCCTTTGAATGTTTTTAAGGTAAAAAGTTCATATAAACATGTGCCCGGAAATGTATAATTTTCAAGATACAGGGGTGTCAAGGTGTTTTCTAATAGACCTATTAATATCTCAAAGATTTTGTTGTTGGCTGATTTTGTTGAAATTTCGCCATGTTGTAAAATTTAATAAGTTAGCACTAATTAAATGATAATTATTATTTACAACAATATTTAAACGATAAAACTTATCCCAATAAATATTTGGCACCGCCTTGAATTCATTTGTTTTTTCTGTTGACGGTGGAAACCATGCAAGCTTTTTCTTTGTCCGAAGTTGTTAATTAAAAAAATTAGTATCATATAAAAAATATAGGTCCTAATAGCCTAAATTTTATCAGAATATATCAGCAGATCCGATGAGACCCGAATTATTATATGTTTTGGAACTTAATGATTTAATTAATCATTCCCTTTAAGGCATCCATTGTGCGCATTATCCTATGCGCCAAGAAAAAATATTGCATTAGTCTAAATTTATTATTTATGTTATTCCGCTCTTTCACGTATAATGGTATACTCCTGCTTTTCATACGGCCCTCTGCTTTTCATACGGAAAGAGTTAGATTAAAATAGTCCCACTGTACCTAACAACCCATGCATGCCTTGACGCATATTCTTTTTTATAATAATATCGGCTTTCCCAGACTAATCATCCATATCCATAAAATAGTTGGCTCACACTAATAAGACCTCATTTCGGCCCTAGGACGACCTTGGTCTATTCAGCTATCGACTTACGTGTTGACAAGTTGATTAGGCAGGTTATTGAACTCCATGTCGCCTCTAGCATGTCGTTTTTTCAAAGATGGGTCCCATATAAACGCGGCCAGAAGTATTTTCAATACTAAAAACTATTTAAAATATTTAAATTCAACTATTCGAGAACGCTTTACTTTTTTAAAACAGATACGTCTACAAGAAACCCTTGACGTTCAAAATGGCATTATATCAAGTTAAACTTCAAAATTAACAATTACTACCTGAAAACAATTACTTAATAAGGTAAAACCAAAAAGCCCCAAACTTTCTATATGATTATTTTTAAATTTTACGTATGTTATGTTCTTTAAAATCAAAGAAGCGATTGCCATACATTACTAACATCTACAGATGCATGAGCAATACATTTATTTATATTAGATTGAATTAAAAAAGCCTCTTTTATTTTTCTTTTAGAGGCCATCGCTTCTTTCATTATAATTTTGGCGTTATTAAAATTTATGTTATTAAGATTTAAGATTATTAAGATTTGTCAGCATTCATGGGGACACAGGGCACAGAATAAATATTAATAACGCCAAAATTATAATAAAAAGAAAACGACGGAACTTTCCGAAACGTTAAACTTTCCGAAATGTTAAGCATTTTTTTCTTTGTTAGGCAAATTTGTATAACTGTAAACATAACTTCTAACAAGTAGTGTCCGTTTGGGTTTAACGCAGAAGTGTTTACAAAAAATAACTATTTTATTTTGTAGATTTTCTTGCAGTGCAGTGGCTAAATACCCACAGGATTATTTTGGAGAGATGAATCTGCCACATAGGTATAGACATTTTTTAATAAAATGATCTTCTACTTCGCTGAGTGACTTAAATGCTGAATCAGAATCAGAAATAGATCAGAAGGATCAGAAGGATCAATGTTCCTTTATTATTAGATTTCTCTTATATTATTAAAACTTACTTTCCAAACATTGCTCTCCATCTGTAGCATAAGAATCGTTTTCACACTGGCAGGTCTCATCTGTTGAACACTTAGCATTTTTAATATGCGAACAGTCATAAATCTCGCAAGAAGAATTTATTTCTAAAAAAAAATAAATAAATTTAGAGGCAAACTTACATAAAAAAAAGTATAAATTTTTACTTGGTAAACAGCTGGAATCTTCGTTACTTTTAAAATACCCATCATTACACTGGCATGTTTCATCCAAACACTGTTCGTAAAGAGAACACTCCGTATCTTCCAGACAGAGCCCTTAAATATAATCATATAATTGTAATTACCTATATAATACCGTATGATCGAATAAAAACGGCGTCACTGATGGCTATGAAACGAAGATCGCTGTCATTTTATATGTAAAATTATACGGGAAATGGCATCAATCGTCATTTCCAAGCCAACTGGATGCCGTTTTTTTTCGATCATACGGTACTTAGTTAACGTATTTTATTGTTTTATTATGATCACAGCCTATCGGGTGGGTCTCAAAAATGGCTCACCCCTATAACTTTTTTATTTTTTCATATAAAAAATCGAGCTTTGGAATGTTAGCCCCCCCTTCTCTCTCTCTCTCTCTCTCTCTCTCTCTCTCTCTCTCTTCAGTCCTTCACTCTACGTGTGAGTATGGTGACATCATGTGTTGATTCCCCTCACTTCCTCGGATCAAGTTGTTCGACACTGCGCCATATGTGAAGCTTCGGGGAGGTCGTGGCCCACTAGGTTTTGACTTGGTCTACCTCTTATGCCGCAACCGCACATGCAGCATTTGGCGATCTCCGATCGGGGCATCGCCGATTTCCTATGTATGTGGATGGGGGAGTCGGAGTTCGGCGACGAGAACGAGCGCTCGTTTTCTATGTTGTTGCTATCAGAGTCCGCATGTGTGGATGGAAAGGCGAAGTCCAATCATGAGCGCTCGGTAGTTGACGAAAGCGCTCGGAGATCGCCAAATGCCGCATGTGCGGTTGCGGCATTAGTTGAGTAGACGTAATGGAATGTAGGAATATGACATAAATTAGGATTGATTGAAGTATTCAATTATTTTCGGTCACTTCCTGTTTCACCGGAAATGACTTCAATCTTTGATTTTTAAATTGCACCCTCGGTATTTTTTTTACTTTATTCGATAGAAAATGACACTCCTAATAGAATGGCATATCATATATCAACTTTTGACATTTTCGAATGTAGTTTATTTCAAATTGCAACACGCGATTCATAACGACAATTTGACTCCAAATACCAAGCGTTTGGTACCAAATTATTCGTTAAAAAATGCTTTTTCCAAATATGCTAATAAGCCACCCTCGTTCCATTTGAAAAAATTGAGATATGATTAAAAATACGATTTGGGCATCTTTTAACCCGCCAGGACAAGACACTAAAAACACTAGACGATCAAATCTATTTTTCCAAGGCTCCTTGATTAGCGCTTTTAAAACAGCCATGGCACTCTAGATTGAAATTTAAAATTCAATTTTGTTGTAAGCGAAAATGTCAAAAGTTGTCATATGATATGTCATTCTATTCAGAGAAATTGAATAAAGTAACAAAAAACCGAAAGTGTTATTTAAAAACCAAACTATTCATTTCCGGGAATCAGGGACTGACCGAAAATAATTGAATACGTCAATCGATCCTAATTTATGTCATAGACTAATATACCAAATCTCGTTTTTTTATATGAAAAAAATAAAAAAGTTATAGGGGTGAGCCACTTTTGAGACGCACCCGGTATTCGTCAGGAACTACACAGCTCTACAAAGCTGTGCTTATCTTATGTTATGTAGCAAGTCGGATTCTGAGTTATATACGTTAAAATAAGCAAGACTCTGGTACATAGGGTTGTTAGACGTCAACAAGCAAAAAAATGTTTTGACTAAGATTTGTTTCAATTTTGTTTCCACACACTATTCACACAAATGTGGAATAGAAATTTTTAGAGCATCGCTGTTTTTTTTCATCACGGAATTTAGCTATAACAATCTGGCAACCCTACTTTGTCTACCGGTGTGTGTACGAGAACACAGGTAGGTGAAACGCGAATACTCAAAAATAAACTAATGTTACCATCTGGTACCGAATAGTTATGGCCGGAACAGCGATTTTTTAATAACAGGTACAAGCTGTTCCAGTTGCAAAAGATACCTGTTCCAAGAAACCTGTTCCAGTTCCAAATTGTTCCAAAACGAAAATTAATACCCTACTTGCGTCATTCTGATTCAGTTGCTATTTTTCTTTTTAAATTTATATAAAAGAATATTTTTTGCTTAAATAATGAGAACTACTGGATATTTTTCTGTTTCCTCTAAATTTAGTCTACTATCTATGTTGCTATATTACCAAGATATAATGTTTTTTTAACTAAAAATTAAAAAGAACCTATCAAATTTTTGAAAAATATAAACTTTTCAAAAACATATTTTCCCGAAAAAAAACTCATGAGAATCGAAATATACCAACCCTAAAAATAAGCACTAATGAATAAATATAGTGTTGCGAGCCGGTGTGGACTTGACCTAACCTCACAATATGGCCCGCCCTCGGATGACCTTAACATCGCATAGACACCGCAATGATTCATTCGTTCGAGAAGAATCGAGACCCACTAGAATGGACTAGTACATACGAGAACATTCGAAAACCTTCTCTATGCGCCTAACGATCTTTGGACTATTCTAGATTTCTTTTACCTGTCGGTATAAAAGCCGGCGGCAGTGATGACCTAGAGAGGGCAGTTATAAATATACCAGTGCAGTTGACGCGCTAAAATTCAAAATAAATTCTTAGTTATAAATCGTTTGTAAATAGTTCTATAAGTCTTTTATCGTTATCGTTATTGTTTTTGTTAATTAGTGTTAAATAAATAGTGTTTAAATAAATTGTGACTTTCTATCCACACGGAACCGACGAAAAACGTAACAATTGGTGTCAAGTGTGGCGTGTGTGATAGACTAGAAAAATAAAAAGACTAACAATGGCTCCGAAGAAATTGTTGAAAGACTTGAAAGTGTCCGAATTAAAATGCATACTGGAAGAGAGGGAATGCGAGACAGATGGAAAGAAAAGCATTCTGCAAGCCAGACTGAGAGACGTTTTGATTGAAGAAGGTGAGGATCCTGACACCTTCTGCTTTGAGCTGGAAGGTGACCTTGACTCGTCCTTACAAAAATTAGAAGACAATTTGAATAATAAAATCAGTGATAAGATTATGGAAAATTCCCAGGATTTGCAAGAAACTTTAAATGATAAAATGAATATTTTTAGAAGATAAAATCAGTGATAAAATTATAAAAAAATTCCCAGGATTTAATTAATTCTTTAGAAGATAAGATCATGGAAAATTCTAAAGACATACAGGCCAGCTTTAATAATAAAATACTTAATTTAGAAGAAAAGATAACAGAAAATTCCAGGGAATTAGAAGAAAAGATTATAGAGAATTCTACGGAGCTACAAGACAAAATAACACAAATTGAGGACGATGTAAATAAAAATCGAAATTTAAAACAAAAAATAGAAATGGCCAATTCACCAAATGTCAAGAAACATCGGAGGCACCGAAACTAGTCGAAAATAAGTATATCTCAAAGTCAGTTATTAAGCCTCCACAGTTTGACGGAAAAACCGCTTGGGCCAATTATTTTTGCCAGTTTGCGGCCGCTGCCAGAGCGAACGGATGGACAATCGCTGAAAAAGGCTACCGCTTTGACTGTCGCACTGCGAATGCGACTGATATCCTGCAGACACTGTCACCATCGGAACAGGGAGATTATCAGCAATTGGTACGACATTTAGAAATGAGGTACGGCCAAGCTCATTTGGAACATGTCTATCATTCACAGCTAAAAAATCGCATTCAAAAGTCAAATGAGTCTCTGCAGGAGTTTGAAGCCGACGTAGCCCGCCTGGTTCGCCTTGCGTATCCTGCTACGCCCGAGAATGTTATGGAGCGGTTGGCAGTACAGACATTCTCCGATGGCTTACGTGACAGGGAGACAAGGCAAGCGCTTCTTCTAGCCCACCCAACGCGCTTGGTGGATGCTTTAGCACGTGCCCTAGAATTTGAGGCCGCGAAACAGTTCTCGGTCTCTAGTGAGAGTACGGGCGGTCAACCAATGTTCCGACAAATCCGTGGAAAGCATTGTACGGAAAGTCATGGAGGAGTACATGGGCAAGAAAGGACCGACTTGTTGCTGGAATTGCGGCCAGGCAGGACACGTAAGAAGTCACTGTCAAGAAAAAGACGTGGACTCGGTTTCGCCAAGTGTCGAATCAAAGGGACACATATGGAGCAGTACCCAACAGGTTCCAACGAAAACTGTTCAAGTCGCATCGCTACAACACAAGTTCAACAGCATTTTTGTGGCTAGTTTCGTGGATGGAGAGTTACGGACCATGCTGTTGGATACGGGTGCGACCAAAACGATCATCAGGCCGGATATCCTTAAAACATCAAAAAGGATTAAAACAACACAATGGCGACTACGTACAGCTACAGGAAGCTGCGCTCTCATCCATGGAGAGGTAGATCTTAATTTTGTTATCGGAAGCACCTGTTTTAATCATCGAGTGTTAGTAGCAGACATCGAAGATGAACTTATTCTCGGAATGGACATCGTGACCACTAGAGGTTTTGAACTAAACCTCAAACAAGAAATTTTGAAAATAAATGAAGAAGAAGTGGTTCTACATCGAAAATGTGAGGAGACGCTTCGCGTGGTAGTAGCAGAAGATGTTTCGATCCCTGAGCGCTGTGAGATATTTTTGGATGGTCGCCTGGAAGGTAAAACGAATAATGGGAGTATTATTCTGTTGGAGCCAAGGAACCATGACAGCGAAATAGGACGAGGGGTCGCTGTTGGAAAACCCCTGCTACGAGCGAAGAAGTCTGTACCGGTAAGAGTAATGAACACGAATTATCATTCTGTATCCTTGAAGAAGGGAACCCTGTTAGGGTACTGTTGTTCGGCCTCCTCAGTCATTCGAAGCGTGGAAGCCTCCAAAGTTTCGATTTCAAAAATTCCGGACAAAATGGTTAAGGAGTTAGTAAACGTTAAGGGATTATTTCCCGAAGATAGTAGAAAATTGAGAAACCTGATAATCAAGTATCAAGATGTGTTTGATAAAGGAGAAGCAGGACATAGAGGTCGTACCAATTTAGTACAACATAAAATTGACACCGGAGATGCACGACCAATCAAACAAAATCCGAGTAGACTGCCGCTCGCCAAACGTGAAGAAGCTGACAAAATCCTTCGAGAAATGAAAGAAGAGGGTGTATCGAACCATCTAACAGCCCGTGGACATCGCCGGTAGTACTAGTAAAGAAGAAAGACGGTACCACCAGGTTCTGTGTTGATTATCGGCAGCTCAATAATGTTACCAAGAAGGATAGTTATCCCCTGCCGAGGATAGACGATACTCTAGACACGTTGGCGGGATCGACAATATTCTCTACCTTGGATCTGAAGACTGGATATTGGCAAGTCGACATGGCGCCTAAAGACAGGGAGAAGACAGCGTTCTCGGTGGGCTCCGGACTGTGGCAATTTACCGTCATGCCTTTTGGATTGTGCAACGCGCCAGCTACCTTAGAAAGACTAATGGAGTCTGTGTTAAAGGGACTATCCTGGACCACCTGTTTAGTGTACCTGGATGACATTATAGTGATGGGGAAATCCTTCGACGATCATCTGAAGAATTTGGAAGAAGTTTTCAAGCGACTTGCGAGCTCTGGTTTGAAACTTAGCCCCAAGAAATGTCATCTGTGTCAAGAAAAGGTACACTACTTGGGCCATGTAGTCTCCTCCCAAGGAGTTGCGGTAGATCCACAGAAGACCAAGACAGTGGAAGAGTGACCGATACCCAAAGACAAACATGAACTCAGAAGCTTTTTGGGGCTATGCACATATTATCGCCGTTATGTACAGGGTTTCACCACCATCGCAAAACCATTGACCAGACTTACCGAAGGCGAGAGGCGTTTCTCTTGGGACTCAGATTCTGACGAGGCATTCCGAAGATAGAAGAAAGCCCTGACTAGTGCGCCTGTACTTAGCTATCCTCTTGGCAACGGAAACTTTATATTAGATACCGACGCTAGCAATGTTGGATAGGCGCTGTTCTGTCTCAGATCCAGGATGGTCAAGAAAAAGTCATTGGTTATTTTAGTAAGACCTTGTCAAAACCGGAAAGGAACTACTGTGTAACCAGACGAGAATTACTAGCAGTAGTTAAAGCAGTGGAACACTTCTACAAGTATCTCTATGGAAGAAAGTTCTTGTTAAGAACAGACCATGCTGCTTTGAAATGGCTGTTGCAGTTTAAGAATCCTGAAGGGCAGGTAGCTAGATGGATTGAACGATTACAAGAATTTGACTTCGACACAGAACATCGAGCTGGGGCAATCCATCGAAATGCCGACGCACTTTCCAGAAGACCTTGCGCTAAGGACTGTAAGCATTGTTCCCGAGCAGAAGAGAAAGAAGTGAAACTCCTAAGAACAACTGTGGTTAATGATAGTTGGCAACCCGAAGATCTTGCAAATGACCAAACCAGTGACCCAGAATTAGGTTTAGTAATTAACTGGAAAAACACAGGCCAAAGACCAACGTGGGAAGAAGTTTGCAGATATTCGCCGAACGTAAAGTCGTACTGGGCCCAGTGGAATTCCTTGGTAATAGATAACGGACTACTTCGCCGTGTGATCGAGAGACCGGAGGGACAAGAAGAGAGAAGGCAGATCGTCATTCCAAAGAAGAGGGTCCCAGAAGTCTTAGAGGAAGTTCACAATGGAACCAGCGGAGGACATCTTGGTGTTACCAAGACACTTGGCAAGCTGCGTGAACGGTTCTACTGGGTGAACTGCAAAGAAGATGTGAGGGCCTGGTGTAAGAAATGTGACATTTGCGCAGCCATTAATGGGCCACAAAAGCGTGGTAAAGCCCCTATGCGCCAGTACAATGTTGGTAGTCCCTTCGAACGAATAGCGATCGACGTGGCTGGTCCTTTCCCGGAGACGAACGATGGCAACAAATACATTGTGGTAGTAATGGATTACTTCAGCAAATGGGTCGAGGCCTACGCGTTGCCAAATCAAGAAGCGTCCACGATTGCTGATGCCCTTGTTAAAGAATGGATCTGCAGGTTTGGTGTTCCCATGGAGCTTCATTCAGATCAGGGAAGAAACTTTGAGTCCAATCTGTTCCAAGGCGTCTGTGAAGTCCTGAACATCCGCAAGACCAGGACGACTGCTCTACATCCACAATCCGATGGGATGGTTGAACGCATGAACAGAACTATCAACCGTTATCTGGCCAAAGTAGTCTCTGACCACCAAAGAGACTGGGACAAATTTCTTCACCTGTTCCTGTTGGCCTACCGTTCATCCGTCCAAGAATCTACAGGGCAAACTCCAGCCAGCATCGTTATGGGACGGGAAGTGCGCCTACCCTGTGATCTGAAATTTGGTTGCCGACCGGGAGAAGAAGTCGCCGGAGAAGATTATGTCCACACACTACGTCAAAGGATGGACGACATTCATCAGAGAGTCCGCCTAAATATTCAAAGTGCTAGTGACCGAATGAAGGAACACTACGACATTCAAGCTGAGCATGGAGGATACCAACCAGGGAAGTTGGTGTGGCTATATAACCCGCAGAGACGTCGTGGGTTATCTCCGAAGCTACAATCCTCGTGGGAAGGGCCATACGAAGTCATGGATAGAATTAATGACGTCGTATACCGTATCAGAAAATTGCCAAAAGGAAAACCGAGGGTAGTCCATTTCAACCGTTTGAGCCCCTACCAAGGCGAAATAGAAGATCGTGCTGGGACCGTGAGAACCTGCAGCTTTGATCCCCCTGATTCGGAGATGTCCTTTGACGATTTCATGGCCCGATACAACAGCAGTGAGAAGGCTCGCTATGGTGTAACCAAAGAAGATCAACGAGACCTCTTTTCCGTGCCTCCTGATTATTCGCTCGCTCATTGTGTGGCTCGAGATTTGCGGATGTCCAGAGGAATCGCTGCGACGTTCAATGAGAAGTTTGGGCGTGTCGGAGAACTACGCCGACAGGATCCAGAGGTTGGAAGCGTCTTGAGGCTAACCGACAATGCACATGGTCAAGCAAGGCACATCTTCTACCTGGTCACCAAGGAATGGTCCCCGAGTAAGCCGACTTATCTCAATCTATGGAAGACCCTGATTGAACTGAGAGAAGCCCTGCTAAACAACAACATTGCACGATTAGCCATTCCGAAGCTGGCGTGTGGACTCGATGGTTTGAGTTGGCGTACAATCCGGAACATGATTGAAGTCTTGTTCAGATTTACGGGAATCGAGATCCTCGTTTGCTGCTACAACCCAAAGCTGAGATCGGGAGAGAAAACTGTAGACTGCTATTTCTACCAGACTTCGCAATGTACCAGGGGCCAGCTTTGCAAATACCTTCATTCACCGTATACATCTCCGGGACGAGCATGTGCCTAAGAAGGGGCAGTGTTGCGAGCCGGTGTGGACTCGACCTAACCTCACAATATGGCCCGCCCTCGGATGACCTTAACATCGCATAGACACCGCAATGATTCATTCGTTCGAGAAGAATCGAGACCCACTAGAATGGACTAGTACATACGAGAACATTCGAAAACCTTCTCTATGCGCCTAACGATCTTTGGACTATTCTAGATTTCTTTTACCTGTCGGTATAAAAGCCGGCGGCAGTGGCCTAGAGAGGGCAGTTATAAATATACCAGTGCAGTTGACGCGCTAAAATTCAAAATAAATTCTTAGTTATAAATCGTTTGTAAATAGTTCTATAAGTCTTTTATCGTTATCGTTATTGTTTTTGTTAATTAGTGTTAAATAAATAGTGTTTGGTTTGGTTTGGTTTGGAAGAACTGGTTTGAATTGATAATCGAGGTCGTATATCGGTTTCGCTAGTGCTAATGGACCAGTTTGGGACTTGAAACAGTTAACTAAAAGGAACTAGTTTCAGGTAGTTTCAGTTGAGAAACGAGGTAGTATATCGTTTTAGCGACGCGGTCGCTTGGCGTTATATTATCGAGATTGAGTGCGAGTGCACTAATATAGTGCATAGACGTAAAAAAACAAGGGTGACAGTTTTCGCAGCGTTGCCGATATTTGATATATTTAATTAAAATTCAACTTAACTTTTATTATAAATTTTAAATAGGAAATCAATATTTAAAAATACAGAAAGAAAAGAATATCTAATATTTACTATTTTATATATGTAAAATAGTAAAATACGTATATAAAATAAAAACAACTTACATTCCTAGATATTAAACCTAAAGTCAAAATATATTCTTGTAATAATAAAAATTCAACGGGCCTATAAATATTTATACCCTAAATTAAACAACTAAACAAATTATAACAGAGATAGACTAAAATGTTTTGGTTTGCTCAAAGAGTTATAATACTATTTTGCTCATTAGCAAAATAGTACCGTATGATCGAATAAAAACGGCGTCAACGATGGCTATGAAATGAAGATCGCTGTCATTTTATATGTAAAATTATATAGGAAATGTCATCGATCGTCATTTCCAAGCCAACTGGACGCCGTTTTTTTTCGATCATACGGTATTATAACGTCTAATTACAAATTAACACGAAGAATCTTGGAAGGAATTGTTAACGTTTATAAATAACAATTGTTTTAATTTGTTTGCACTAAGTCTTCTTCGGCGATCGGTTAAAAAAAATCCCGCTTAATTATGATGATTGTTGTGTACTGCACCAAGTAACTCTATAGATAATAATTCGGTAGCACGAATTAGCCAAAACAAAAAAAAATTAAAGTGAATTCCTTATACGTCTTTCGAAAATTATCATGCCTATAAAAAAGGTGGTCGCCTTTATCATAACATGCGGTTCCTTTGTCGGTATGTATACATTTTTTACGCAGAGTTTTTTAATGTAAACAGAATAGGGTGAAGAGAATATCTTACGATGAAAAAAAAACGTACTGGCGATGTTGCCAAATGCAATATAATATATAATTATCTCATTTTGAAAAATACACTATTAAGAATCTAGTATCACAAATATAGTAGATAACATAATTTAAACAATTCCAAGAATTTATTTCTTTAAGTATTTAATTTAAGTTGCAGTGTATTGAAACAGCTGGAACAGTTGGAACTGGAACTGGTATAGGATAGCACATAAACCTGTCCCAAGCCAGTTCCAAAACAAACCTGTTTCAAAAATAACAGATCCTGTTCCAAAGCGTCATCACTGGTACTGAATAAGCTGTGATTATTAGTACAACATATAGAATACCTGTTATGTTAGCATCAGGTTGTAACTGACAAAGGAACGATGTTTCATTTAACCGAGCTTGACTGATACATTCGCATTGCTGATTTGCGGAATTGCAATAAGCGTAAGGGCCCATTGCTTTGCACCACTCATTGTCCATACAATTATAAGTGTACTGTAATGTAGCTGAAAATATATTATTAATAAAACAAAAGAATATAAATATTTGTAAAAAACTCAAGGATCAGCAAATACCAATCATAAAATTTACATCTCAAAAACTTTATTACAATATATTTTAACTAAAATTAAGATCTTCACCTGTCAATTATAGGATGAAAAACAAAATGTTTTTTGAGCTAAAGTTTAAAACACAATGTAAAATGGTTTAACAAAGTAAGGAGTTTAAACATATCACTTTATCATCAAGATAACTATTTTCCCGATAGTTTATTTTTCGACTCATGTCAATAGTTCTTTTTTTTGTTAGAGATATTCGCTATAGAAGGAGATACTTACAGCAATATTTTAGCACTCAATGGTCCTGATCAACACACCTATGGAATAGTAGCAGTCATTGAAAAGACATATTATTGTGTGATGGCAGTTCTGGAGTTAAAACCATTTCTGCTAGTGTAACTGCCAACAAACAATATGACTTTTCAATGTCAGTGACAATGCAAAAACAAGAAACGGTATTCCAAAGGTATGTTGATTAGACTGAAACAATGGCATGCTTTTAACGCTAAGATTATTATTAATGATTACTGTCTTCTAAAGCCAATATCTTCAACTAAGGTAAAGCTATTGAGAAGAATCAAGAAACAAACTATCGAGAAACGATGCACCTTGATGACAAAGTTATTAAATTTCTTGCTTTGCTAAACTATTCCACAGGGTGTTTCAAAATTCGCCTAAATAATAACATTTTATTTTTCCCCGTATAAGACAGATGAAGGCTTCAATTTTTTAATTTAGAAAGAAGCCAAAAATTCGAATGATTTAGCTACAAAAATTGCTGAGAAAGTCATCAAAATAACTAAAACCAAATTTATTTAACTTTAAAATACATAATTAGTTAATTACTAATTTTAAAGTGTCAGTTTTTGTCTGCCCTGTCATAACTACTATAATACTAACTTTTTGTACACTCCCTGTTAGTATAATGTTGGAACCAATAGTTCTTGCAATAGCATATGCCATCTTTTAATTTTCCAGATTTAATAGGACAATCTTTATCTTCCGAATAATGGGTATTTGAATCCGGCATGCCCAATTCAGCTATGCACTGACCATCTTGTAGAAAAAACCCTTGCTTGCATATACAAGTCGAGTTTAAGAAGTATAAGGTATTAAGGCATTCATCACATTCTTCTTTAGTCAAATTTGACAAAACTCCTAGAAATATAACAGAAAATATATCAAAACTAAATATACATATAATATTTTATGACATGTATGTAGATTCTTTCCAAATCACTATATTTTTTGTAAAGCAGAACTCAAGAACCTGGAGGACTCCATCCGTAACCTAGAATGGGATCCTACAAGTTCCTCCATAAGTCACTCCAAGAAATTTCTCAGTACCAACGATCAGTGGCGGCTCGTGAGTATATAGGAAGGTGAGGCTAAGACATGAGGTTAATAATTTTGTTTAAATACAATAATACATTTTCTCATCTATGAAGTTTTATTCTGCGACGCGTTATCCTTTTTTTAATGGTACCAAATTTTTATTTTTATTAATTTTTTGTGTACTAAACCTAATAGGTTGGTACAATATTTGAAATTTTTTTAAATACCTATTGTCTACCTTGCCTCTTATCATTAAATATTGAGAAAATTTTTGACTCCTTAATATTTATTTGTCTTTTATCAATTTCATTTTGTCTAAGGTCTTAAAAAAAGTAGTTTCAAGTATAGAAAGAATAACGTTATAAATAGGATACATTTTAAAGAAAACACTAAAATTCAACTCCTCTTCGGTACTTTAAAATAAATAAAATAAATCTTATCGACGAAGAAAAGCCTAACCTTCAAATTTCAACAATATTTGTTGCGTTGAATTTTAAAAATTGCTAAAATTCCATCTTACCCTGTGTGTAATCGAGTTAAAAATACTGTATCTAATAGCCATCAAATAATTTAAATTTAGAAACACAAACAATCTAAATAATCGCCCTAAATGTCTAAATAAAAACAAAAATATACGCTAATAAATTCACCCACGCTGTTTTCACCACAACAGGCCAACCCCCGGCACTTTAACTTCCTGAGTCATGCATACGAAATCGAGACTTTGTCGCATTTTTCAATAGTCAGATGATTTAAATTACCAATGAAAACACACCCAAGCGCCAAATATCGCGCCTCAACCCCGCCTCGACCCTGCGATCGAGAATGTCGTGCGTACCCCGTCATCGGCCGCCGCATCACCGGCGTCACATGATCTTAAATCGTCGCTGCTAATAGGTAGGCATTTCGAAATTTCCAAGCTAGAATTGTTTCGCCTCTGTGTGCCTCTGTCGAGTCGCGTTCTTTTTGGCTAGATTTACGCGGCTTATGTTGTGCCTTTACCCGGACCTGGATGTATTTATAAAATATATATTTTTTTGTTTTATTATGTTGAATGTGTTGTAGAATTGTAATAAGTTATACTGGGATTAAATAAAAAACTAGATACAAAAAAATAAATCGTTCCTTCATTTTAAAGGTGAGGCGCGGCCTCAAGAGGCCTACCCTAACGAGCCGCCACTGCTAACAATTGAGAAAAATCAAAAATTTAACTAAGAACAATCTTGGGATTGTCACGGGGTTTTTAACAGGGCACTGTCTCCTCAGCACCTCTGTAGATTAGGAAACAACGACAAATGCAGATTCTGTGGAGAAAAGTGGGGAAACACCTCATCACTAAGTGCGCTGAGACGACATTCGTGCTCTAAACTTTGGTACGACTGATATCGGAGATAGAGAACTAACCTCTGTAAAATTGTAAAACCGTCTCAGATATTGACTTTTGTTATACAGTTATATCCACTATTATACAGCTATTAACTTATGTAATTTTCAAAGGCCTGGTATCGTAAAATTACGTACCTTTTTCACATGTGGTGTCGCTTGTTTTATTTCTATTTTCATTAAAGAGACTAATATTAGTTGTCGCAGTTGTTCGTACAGAATTTCCAGAAACACATTTTCCAAGCCCACAATAGATCTGTTTCGATATACTAACTACATCTGTAGAAACGCAATCTGCATTTATAGCGCATTCTACAAAAGATATAAATTAATTAAACCCAATGAATAAATAAGCCATCAAAAAAGTAAAATACTATTTTTATATTCAAGCATTAAAGGTGGAAAAACGGCAGTAAAAAACCCGTTTTTGTTAGTTTTATTTGACGTGTCTATTTATTTATTTATTTACTGCCAACAGTGGTAAACCATTTCATACAGGGTCCGGCAATAGTGCGTCGAGCATCTGTAGCTCCTAGAATAAAAAGCTTGAGAATTTTGTTTAAGTGCAAACATAAAGTATGTACCAGGATGTATTTCTGGAAAATATTTTAACTTCTATAGGGTGGCTCAAAAAAGTGTGGGTGGATCTGGATGACTTTTTTTAAATGGAACACCCCGTATCTTATTGCATTTTTGGCTTCCTTTCAGATCACTTTACATAATCCTAAGATATGAGTAAATCTATTTCGATAATTTCAGAAATATTAATAAATAAATAAAAATTGTATATTTTTCAGCCTTTCTTAAAAAAAGCGTTAATAATACAAGTAAAAGGGAAATTAAAATAACTTTGGTTGCACATCATAATACTATCACCAGCAAACTCCATAAGACAACGCATGGTGTAATTGATGACATGCACCCAAAGTTGTTTTAATTTCCCCATACTGCCCTGAAATCAAAACTGTATTAGATATTTACTTTAGATGGTCTGTACTTACTTTGTTATAAATATGGAAATCGTAAATCATACAGGATGTTCAAAATTCTACGCCAAACTTTCTAAAATATACAATAATTTTTCTTTGTTTTTTTAAATGGGACACCCTGTATATTATTTTTTCAATAGATGGAGAATTAAAAAATGAACATTTTTTGCATTTAGAGTATTTCATAATTTTTAACGGTTTCGCAGATATTCCCGGTTTTGTATTTCATATGGAACCGACCGTTTAAAGTAAATATCGAAGAAGGGTTGAAAAATATATATTTTTGATTTATTTTTTAATATCTCTGGAACTATTGAAAAAGATTTAGTCATATCTTAGGATTATGTAAAGTGATCTGAAAGGAAGCCAAAAATGCAATAATATACAAGGTGTTCCATTTAAAAAAAGTCATCCAGATCCACTCACACTTTTTTGAGCCACCCTATCGAAGTTAAAATATTTTCAGGAAATACATCCTGGTACATACTTTAGGTTTGCAATTAAACAAAATTCTCAAGTTTTTTTTATTCTAGGAGCTACAGATGCCCGTCGCACTATTCCCGGACCCTGTATTTATAAATCAGTTTATTAACTTTATTAGAAAAACCACTGCTTCGCTTGATTCCATATAGACAACGCAAACAAATAATCAAATAAAATTTAGCCAAATGAAAAATTTCATTTTTTACAAACCTTGTGAATATTCATACTTCACTCTACAGTCTAACCCTCTATCATAATACTCAGTATTACACTGACACAACCCTTCATGGCATATCAAAGCCAATGGGTCATTACCATCTAAACATAAATCAGTATCGGTACATGTATCACCTTTATTCAGTATCTTTTTGCATTCTCCTTGGTACCATCTAAAAAAATAATGTCACCCTAATCAATAACTAAACTAATCCAACAGATATTCTAACCATTTTCATAAGAGATTATATAGTTTATAATCTATTAAAATATCTAAATACACGGTTGGCAAAAACTGGCTTTGAGTAACTATTTTCGAGTATAAGACGAGTACAGTCAATGGGTTAAGTAGAATAAGATATACTGAACAAAATACAAGAGCAAATATTTTCCCAAACACATGAAATAAAGCGTCAAATTAAGTAGTTATATGTAATCAACACTTTGCATTTCCTCTCTCCGATTGACAAGATCGCCACAGTGATTCACTCCTTGGCATGTAAATACCGATCCAAGACTCTCCCTTACCGACGCTGTATAGTGAAAACTAAATCAAAAATTGGCCAGGAACACTAATTCCCGGATGTACGTACTCGGTTCAGGGTGAATTAAACCAGGATTTTAATCGTGAATCACATGAACTCGAGTTTAAGCTACGGTATCTCCATTATTAGTGAAGATAGAAAGATGCGGTTTGTACATACCTTTTTTGTCAAACGAAAGATGCTGTAAACAAAATGTTCATAGCCCTCTTTGTTTCTGAGCTACAGGATCTTTTTGAAAATTTTGCAATTTGGCACACCCCCCCGTATCACCGTTATTGCGAAAGGTATCGAGAACGTGAAAACTGTGGCGTAGTCTGTTATTCTACAAAAATAACATTTTCGAAGATATGAACTAAAGTTATGTTTTTTTTTTTAAATGGAACACCCTGTATATTTATAAATTATATACTTTGGCTTGCTCAAAAGCTTCTCAAAAATATATATCACTCTATATTTATTTTCACTATTTATTGCAATATTTAAAAGTTTTTATTAAAATATCATATTTGTTAGTAGGCCATGATTGATAATAAAAGAAAATAAAGAATTATTAAAAGTTAACTGCTATCTGTCTCTTGTTTTATTTTAGGGGCCACTAATATTTTTTTATATATTAGGAAAACTTAACTCTCTACCGCTATTTGTAAATCTTGAAAGTTATAGTACCGGAACTTTTAGATATTCCTTTAGCTAATTTACGTGAAATATACTTTCAGCAAGATGGGGTTTTCCCTAACAACTTTGAAAATATTAGAATTTTGTTAAATTACTATTTCTGAAATCAATGAATTGGAACCAATGGAGCCATATGATGGCCTCCCAGATTCCCGGATTTGTACGTTCTCGATTTCTGACTTTCGGGATTTTTAAAATATGAAATATATCGTGGCAACTACAACAATGTAGAACACCTGTAAAATGCTTTAATAATGCAAGCTTTTAGATATTAAACCCATCCTGTTATTATATAAATTCCGTTATAAAGAAAAAAATATATATTCAGGGATTCAATGGTAACAGTTCCAAAGTAAAATATATCAATCCCAAATAAAATTTTAATGTGTGTATGTGTAAATACCATTTTGATTTTTATGTTATTTATCACGGCCTACTAATAAAAAATGATATAAAGTAAAGAGTGAAAATAAATATAGATTCAGAATCATATGATTTATAAATATACAGGGTGTTCCATTTGAAAAAACATAACTTTAATTCATATTTTCAAAAATATTTTTTTCCGTAGAAAAACAGACTACGCCACTGTATTCTACGTAAAAAGTTTTACAAGAATCAGTTTTCACCTTCTCGATGTCATCCACAATAACGGAGATGCGGGGGCTCTCCCAAAATAGAAAATTTTCAAAAAGACCCTGTAGCTCAGAAACGAAGAGCGGTATGAAAATTTTATTTACGGCATCTTCTATTTGACAAAAAAGTGGGACAGGTTTGTGCAAACCGCACCCTGCTAACTTCACTAATAACGGAGATACCTTATAATTTCAACTAAAATGGGACACCCTGTACAATCAGGTCTAAAGGTCGTATTCACGAGTCTATGGTAGGAATGTTATATAATTACGAAGTACATAATACTAAATCAAATTTGAAAATTTGAAGCAACTGATTTTGATGATCTGTATTTTTTTTTAACAACTTATTTTGAAGAATATATTCAAACTTGGAATTTCCGCTCGCACAAAAATAGCCAATTTGTTATTAATTCATATAAATCAACTCACCTATATCCTTCGCTACATAAACATTTATTATTTTTACATTGTGCGTTATTCCCTAAAAATTTATCACACTGCCAATCTTCAAAACAGGTAAAACTATACTCGGTAGCATCTAAAAAATAGTTAATATCTATTAATCATGTGATCAATTCTAATGTTAAAATCAAAAGAAAATATTTATATCCGAAAAAATATTCATATTTTTAATTAGGTATATATACAGGGTCCGGCAATAGTGCGTCGGGCATCTGTAGCTCCTAAAATAAAAAAAAAACATTTGTACAAGTGCAAACCTATATTAATACAAGATGCAAGATAAGTATGTATTAGGATGTATTTAAGGAAAATATTTGAATTTCTACAGGGTGGCTCAAAAAAGTGTGAGTGGACCTTTTTATTCAAAGGAGTGGACCAGGATGACTTTTTAACCTTTTTTTGTATATTATTTTAGACTTCCTTTCTGATCACTTTACATAATCCTAAGATATTATTAATTAGGTTTTGATAGTTTCCGAGATATTAATAAATAACTAAACACAATATTTTTTTTAAGACTTAAAAAAAATAAAAGAAATGTCCTGAAATCAAAACTATATACTAAGTATTTACTATATAGTCGGTCTGTATTTACTTTGCTATAAATATCGAAATCTTAAACCATACAGGTTGTTCAAAATTCTATATACCAAACTTACTAAAATATAAAATATTTTTCTTCGTTCTGTTATTTAAAATAAATACCCTGTATAATATTCCTTCGTTCGATGGAGATATAAAAAATGAACATTTTTTGTTTTTAAAGAATTTCAAAAATTTTAACGGATTTGCAAATTTGTGTAGTATTATATTATTATATCTATGGGATTTTAACAGTAATTTTTTATCAAATCTTTTGATTTCAGGATATTTTTTATATTTAAAAAAAATAAGAAAGAATGAAAAAATATTTTTTTTCTCTTTGTTTATTAATATCTTTGAAACTATCAAAAAATATTTAATAATATCTTAGGATTATGTAAAGTGATCATAAAGGAAGTCAAAAATGCAATAATATACATGGAATTCCATTTAAAAAAATTATCCCGATCCACTCACTTTTTTGGGTCCTGTAGAAAAACTATTTTCCCGAAATACATCCCTGTACAGACATTATTAGGTTTGGTTTGGTTCGGAATCTTTGAAACTATCAAAAAATATTTAATATCTTAGGATTATGTAAAGTGATCAGAAAGGAAGTCAAAAATGCAATAATATACATGGAATTCCATTTAAAAAAAACTATCCCGATCCACTCACTTGTAGAAGTTAAACTATTTTCCGGAAATACATCCTTGTACAGACATTAGGTTTGCACTTAAATAAAATTAAAAGAAAAGTTTTTTTTATTATAGAAGCTACAGATGCCCGACGCATTATTGCCTGGCCCTGTATATTGAAATATACAAATATATGCTACTCACATTTTAAACACTTCTCTTCTACAATTGAATAATTTGAGAGTTTGTCACATTGACGAATATTGTCGATACACATACTTTTATCTTTGGCACAATCATCATCGGAACTATATGTCTGGTTTATAGATTCCCCTAGTCCTGTTAAATTTAACAATAGATTTAAAAATTGTAATGTTAACACAGGTGTTGATTATCAATGCGATATAAAATTATGATAATATAAATTAATATTTAAGCACCTGCAGATATTTGAAACTTTTCCTAATTTAGAAAAAATATTAAAAATGATATGGTAAGCCAATGTGCAATGGATTTTATGTGTTAGAAAGCAAAATGTAATGCTTATAGAAGCATATTCCCCCTTAAACTTTTTAAATGAGTTTAAGTTCTTATTTTTTTTATTCTGACAGTTTATTAAATAAATTTAAACAATCAACACTATAATTTTCAATATTTTTTTTTCTAAAGAGTTCCTTAAATATAGTGCTTCTCTGATAACTATTTCTCGTTTTGACATTATATATCTTAACGCAGGTTCAAATAAAAAATACGCTAATATGGCGGGTGGTAAATTAGTCAATATGTTCAAGATACATTAAAATATTATTTTTTTAATCTATTTCACTTTTCCGATATTTTTTTTAATTTAATTTAACTATATCTTTCGGTAATATAATAATTAAGTAACTAATTTCAAAAAATATATATATATTATAAAAACCTGTACACTCTAAACAAAATGTTTTTTAATAATTAAAACATTCGATATTATTTTATTCAAAAAAGCAATGCTATACATATAGTAGAAATGTTTAACTACTCTTTTTACCTTGCAAGTTAATACTAAATATTAAAATGTATTAGCAGTTAGCGACAAAATGTTAAACTTACCAATAAAGTATATACCAAAAACTATTATTAAAAAATGCATTGCTATTATCACAGATAAACGTGTCTTTCCGATACTAAAACAAACTGAAAATAAATTCTAAACCTGTCAATAACCTTTCTAATTTCAATTGTTCAATAATCTCGCATTATCTTGGAAGAATCTATAGATAACTATATATCAAAAAACTTGAACAATTCAAATTATTGTATTCTACAATTTCTTACACTTTTCAAGTGTTCAAAGCCCACGACTTAACCATAAAAGATTTTGATCACACGGTATATCATAACATATAGCGTGTGATCGAAAATAAACAATCGGCGTCGGGTTGGTTTGGAAATGAAAATCGATGACATTCCCCATATAATTTTACATATAAAATGACAGCGATCTTTATTTCATAGCCCTCGCTGAAATAATAGCCTTTTTTCCATCGTATTGTATAAATTGAACAAAAAAAATGGAAATTGAACCTCTAAAAATTCTCAAATTCACTCCAATGACTCAGGGTGTATCCACACTATCCTACAAACGACGTATCGGCGTAACGACGTTGATTTCCAGTAATTCTATTGGTTGAAATTTTTGACAAGTGAATTTGACAGATAAAATTCTGACAGATGAATTTTAATTACTGGAAATCTATTTAAGGTCGTTACGCCGTTACACCGATACGCCGTTTCTAGGATAGTGTGGATGCACCCTCAGGGTAAGTCCAAACCATCGTAGGAAAAGCAGAACGGCCGATCGGCGTATCGATTTTCAGCAATTCTATTGGCTGAAATTTTTGACGTATGAATTTTTTGCGTATTCAAATCCATTACGCCAAAAGTAAATTAAGAGATATTTCATTTAAATCGTTTCTATCCTTTTTCATTATCGCCTCAATCTCTCTTACTGTTTGTATTCATTTTGATGTTTTTTGTCTATTTAAGTGCATAAAAATGGACAATTTTGACAGATAATTTAAGTGATATAATAATATATGGCCAGTTGAGACTATTCACCGTTACGTCCTTTATTATTGACTGACCGAGTTCCGTTTTTTTTTCGGCATTTATTTTTTTTTCTTAAACTAATCATAAGTTACGATCCCTTTGATTCCAATCCTTTGGACTGCTGAAATTCCTATTTCTAAAGTATCAGCAACTGGCTATATTATTTAAAAACAATATCTATTTGTATTTTACATAGGAATATTACACCTTTGTATTGTACTTACTTCATATACGGCGTCCACGGGCAAGTGTTCCACGCGAGTGTTCTACGCGTCTCTTTCTCGAGAAAAATCTTATATAAGCTTAGCAAAGAGCTCTTGTTCATTTTGGTTAAATCTATGTGGCATTTTTGCAATAAAAAAATTGAATTTTGTTTTACAGCAACAATCAAATTTTAATTTTGACCTTAATCGATGTCCGTCAATAAAATTATAATCTCAAATCAAATGACAATAGCAATTGACGATTACTAAAAAGAATATGCAGTAATTTACGAAATGCCGTAATGACGTCACCAATCGCTTTCATCTCGTTGTCAGGTAATTGAGAGAGTTCGACAACATATGACGTGACGTTGAACGATGACTAAACATTCTATACCGCCGTTACCATAAAATAGGAATCAACGCCGTTAAGGCGGCCGCACATTTCCTACTATCGGATTATCGGATCCGACTATCTGAAACGATTTTGAATCGGACGACTACCGCACAGTGCCCAAAATATTTCCGTTTCATATTTTTTTTATAACTAATTAATAATAAAATAAGCCTGCACTGAGCAACTCACGCATCAAAACTGACAAAAATAATCGTGTTTGCCGTACAATATACAAAAACAATGCATAGAATACCTTCCGGCTGTCGGTTCAGATTTTTTGTCGGTCCGACCAGTACGACGATGTCGTACGTCCGATCCGATTTCGGATCGTAAGTGTGCGATATAGTTAAATAACCTATAGTTTATTTGAGCGTCAGATAATCGGATCCGATAATCGTTTCAGACAATCGTATCGAATAGTAGGAAATGTGCGGCCGCCCTTACGCTGATCCGCCGTTCTGTGTTTCCTGCGATTGTGTGGACCCAGCCAAATGCGTGTTCTTATGAACGAATGATTAATGATTATAAACATGTACATGATATGTTCTGGGCATGTATAAATAATTGGATTTTATAATTAAAAACACCTGAAAAAATATGTTTGGTGATATATATCGTTAAGCGAATGATATAAATAGCTGTACGATTCCAATATGGCTTTATATAATTGAACACCTGGCACCTGGTCTATAGATAAGATTAATAGTAAAATATTGTTCTTACCAACAATATAATTTTAAACAGTAGTTTATGTAGACATATTTTTTTAGATTTAGCATATTCAGCCTTTTCTGTACTATACTTTTCAGCATTCCAACATAGTCTCACTTCCTTTACCAACATACATTCTTACACTAAGTCGAGGTACTAAAGAAAACCATATTACCCAGTTAAATTATTATATAATATATTAAAACCATATAAATAAATATAATCTTTAAAATTTATATTATTATATAAATAAATATTTGTTTAAAATTGTTATCCACATAAAATACTATACGGCAAATTCAAACTGTCTTTTAAAATTTGTCACTCTATCTATGACGTCCTCAATAAAAGGTCTCTCTGCAGAATTAACTTTTAATATAAAAGTTATAATATCGTGAAGTTCCTAAAAAATATATTAAAGTGCATAAAAATGTACAATTGAAGTTAAAATACAATAAACTAAATACAGAAAATAAGATGTTTTATTTATCAATTAATATAATAAAAATAATAGTTTTAAGGGTAAAAGATCCCATTACGCATCCTAAAAGATACGTCCTAAAATATTTGTACACCACTGATAATCGGCGCCTACATCAAAATTGAAAATAAAAAAAAATCTAGAACAAATAGTAACAATGTATCGAGAATACGAAAACTTATAAAGTAGGTAATTTATTTATTAACATTTTTTTATATATTTACCAAATATTTTGATAGCAATTATTAAACTTTTAGTTACGTAATCGAGGGTGCAATTTTTAAATTCATTGTTGCCAACCATAGACATATTCGGCGCAGGGCTGACTAACTAGAATTTAAATTTCCCGCTGGAGATTCAGGTGGTAGCCCTGCTGTAAAAAATGTCAAGTTGCCACATTTATTTATTTATTTCCTGACATTTTCACTAGCTTGGACACTTTAGTTTTGTATTACGAGTTCTTGGTTTAAGCTAAAAAAAATTTTAAGCTTAAAAATTTTTACTCTTGCAGACGAGTATTGTTCTTTTTAGAACCTCTTATAGTGCAAAGGGTACAAGATTAAGCTTAAGAAGAACTTAATAGCCGTAAAAAACACATCGCAACTTTATTAGAATATTTTGAACGGGAAAGCGGTATTAATGGCCCTTTATGCCCCTTAAGTGCTGTTAAGAAGGTGAGTTTTGTTGATGTAAATAATAACTGTTTATATATTTATAATCAATTTATTTTTGTTTCCTACAATATTTTTATTAAAAAATATGTAAAAGTGGACAACGCTCTGCCGGTCAAGCTTAATCACGTGACTAAGAGTTTATTTGATATGAACATGCATTTAATTCTATCAAAAATTTAAACAAAGCAATGAGATTTTTGAATGTCCGGAGTGCGGTATACAGATAACATCACGTATCGGGCTTTTCCGTCACAGAAAAATTCATGAAAAAAAAAAGCCTTGCTGATGAGATGTCACCTTCTGATGCATGTCAAATACTCGTCAGAGAGTAATGGCAGTATGTATGTATCAAAAATTTACACTAGGGTGTATTCCATGGTTGTGTATTTCGTTGCTTACCTAGGTTATGGTTTTATGTTCCGTTTCTATCGGTTTCCTGAAAGTTCTCTTATTAACGGAACACGGTTCCTGAAAAAATCGGTTATAACATGTCATGGTTATAACTGTCACCAAACTAACCAGCGCGAGAAGGCTGTTTTCTCTGGTTTTGTTTGTCAATCAATGTCATTTATGTGACAGAAATCAAGCAAATATTGGAAGTTCGAGTGAAATTCTCATTTAATTTCTAAAATTTGTAATAATATTTTGTATTTACATCCAAAAGCAATGGAGGTAGGCAGTAAAGGTAAATAAATTTCATTAACTAAATAGAATGACTTTCTAGGACCATTTAAACTTATCATGCAGCCATTCTTTCTTAAAGTCAGGAACATTTAAAGAAAACATGAAAAACAAGACAACAAGTAATCGTAAATGTTTTGTAAGCTATAAAAATATAAATATTGATTAGATTTGTTTATTTATTATTGATCTGTTTTAATATTGGACCTGCAAATATTCACTTGAGCTGTCTAACGAGTTTAATAGTTTATTAATAAAGTACTTTTCAATATTAAACAACATTGAAAAGAAGAAGCAAACGTAAAAGCAGAGAATAGGTACATTAAAAATGCATAAAAGATAAATTTTATAATAGAGGTACTGAAATTTAGAAAACGTCAACATTTGACGTTTCTAGTATTTTACCAAACCGTTCCGTATCAAACCGATGTTTTTCAGGAACCGCTCGTTATACCGGTCTGGTTCGCCTGGTTTTGCAACAAAATACAGCCTTAGAAACCATATTAAAGCAATAAAAAAATAATTAATAAGTTATCCAATATAACTAAATGTTTTAGTCATTAACACTAACAAGAAATGTGTTTAATATTGGACCTGCAAATATTATATATATTGTATATTTGAGGTTTTCAGATTCCCGTATTTATACAGGGTAACTCCAAAAAGATCTGTATAAAAATTATTCTAGTTTGAAGTATTCACTCCATCTTTTTTTACAAAATATGAGGGCAATATCGGAGCACATGTATTTAAAAACTATTTGTCAGTATACAGGGTGATTTAAACGTATATTCTAACTAAAGTCGTATATCTTAAATAAAGTAGTATACGTTCCTTAATGACATAATTTTAAGGGGTGATTCTTGGATTTATTTAAAAAAAACTTCATATACAGAGTGGTAAAATTTAAAAAAAAGTGTTTTCATTATAATTCTGATGTTATAGATAACTAAAATTTAATACACATTTTCTATGCATAAATAAATAGAGTAAACGCCACGAATGTTTGGGAATGATTCATCGCTTGATGAAGTTAGAATCGACACGCGCGCTATCATTTTTACATTAAAAACGTAAATTTTTACCGCAGACGTAAGTTTTTAAAGGCCCGGTCTAATCATCTGCCTGCGCTCTTCCTACTTATTCTAAAATGTTAGCGTGATTGACAAAGACGATACTATATCGCGTTTCTTTGATTGATTCGTTTTTGTGCGTCAGCCCATTGGTGTGCTTGCAGTGCGACCAATGGGGCATTCCATTTTATATTTATTACCAAATATATGTTTTGACAAGACTTTGACAGTTAAAACAACAAATTACAACAGATTATATATTAATTATTATATGACTTGAAACACCACGGCACTGGAATTAAGTTTTATGTGACCTTGAACAGATTAGTTCACATGGTAGCGACCGATGAATCACTCCCAAACATTCGTGGCGTTTACTATATGAATGTTTTAATGTACAAAAATTTTTTTGTTGTATCTTCTTAATTTTTTACCGCATGTTTTTTTGCGATTTGGTCCTGAAGCAAAATTATTTTAATTTTTTTAACCAAAAACTAGGCGTCGGACGAAAAAAAATTGAGAGTTGAAAATTGTTAAGAAATGAATGAAAATTTTGAAAATATCATTTATTTTAGGAAAAATCAGTAGCGCACCATATTTTTCTTGAAAATATTCAATGTAAACCTGTATGGACGCCACTGTTACGACGCCAAATAAATAAAATTGTACATCAAAAAGCATTTTGATGCATAGAAGGCGTGTACCAACTGACCATTATAGGGCCGAGGACCGCAGTTCGTATTCCATGTAAACAAAGTAGGCCCCGTCCAGATTAGTCTTAGCAGCAAAAAGGAAACGTTAACTTAGAATACTTTAAAATAAAATTCTTTACCTGTGGGAATGGTGTATTGTCCGGAAAAAAAATATTTCCAGACAACACTGCTAAATTTACTGAATCCCCTCTCTCGTATATTATATCATAAGGTGATTTAAAATATAGCAATGCATACAGAAGACACCCTAAGCTCTAAAAAATATTATAAACCTATATATTATAATAATTTAGTACATAAAAATTTGTTTTTTACCCATATATCAGTCCTCTGATCAATAACACAATAGCTTTCTACATGAAATAGTTCTGGGGCTCTATATGTCATTGAACACCTCTCAGCTGCTAAATCTTGTAACTTTTGTGCATCTTGAACACCGCAAATTTGTACCTTAGCCGTCGTACATGATCCTTACATGGAAAATACATAGTGTAAATAATGTTAACTGTACCATAAATACCGTATGTTCGACAAAAAAGGGCGTCCAGTTAGTTGGGAAATGACGATCGATGACATTTCCTATATAAATTTACATATAAAATGATCTTCGTTTTATAGCCATCGCTGACGCCGTTTTTTTTTTATATGGTACAATATGATCGAAAAAATGGCGTATGAAGATCGCTGTCATTTTATATGTAAAATTATATGGGTAATGTAATTGATGTTCATTTCCAAGCCAACTAGACACCGTTTTTTTTCGACCATTCGGTATATGATTTTATTTGAAATGAAACACTTAGATGCAAAAGCCCCCCACAACTAGTTTACCAATAAATATACTTTATTAGTAGTAGTGTATGGCAGATACAAAGAATTTTACAAACAAACCATTGGATGCCTGTATAGAGTAACTATTGTACCTAATATCGCTGATTGAAGAAGTAAGAAGATGCGCAACCTTATGGGCGATTGGCACACCGATTGGCGTTACCGTTACATGTCCGAGATCTAATTTAGCTCTGCGCAGCTGCGCGCTTATTGTCGTTTACAGCGCAGCGGATAGAGAATACTGTACTGTAGTTCTGCTTTCAGTCGACAGAGTGGATAGTTGCCGGAGACTGTGTTGCCAAAACTACAGATTAATAAGTAGATTTAAGGATTTTGAGTACAATATGTTGATAATACGGATTTTCCATCATTAAACAATTTAATATATAATATGATTAAACAAAGAATGGTGTCAGAGTTGGCTTGGAAATGATGATCGCTGTTATTTCATATGTAAAATATGGTATATGTCAATATGTCAATAGTCATTTCCAAGCCAACTGAACGACTTTTTTCGATCATAGAAAATATTCAGTACCTATAAAAGAATTTTTATTTTTGCTGATTACTCTACATTTAACATGAATAAATTTTCAATATATAAACGCGGATTTTTCATCAAAAGATATTTATCTCCCCATTAGCTTGCGTATCTTCCCAATTCTTTCAATCAACGCTAATATGTAAAATTATTAAATCCATTTCCATTTTTCTTTACATAGGGCGGCTTGTATCTAACATTTTTCCTCATAATGTTTAATTCAATATATTAGCAAAAATATTAATATTTTAATAAGAAATATATACCTAAATCCATTAAAATAGGATCCATATTATCAGTAAGACAAACATTTGCTACTTTTATATCTCTGTGAGCTATAGCTTCTGGAGAATAATTATGAAGATACTTAACAGCTTCACATATATCTAAAAACAATCTAAAATAAAATTTGTTATTAAATATATCTGAAGAAATTTTAAAAATTAACTTCTATGTAAATTTTTACCTTAAAACTTCTCTTATGTCTAAATAATTCGTAGAAGATTGTCTAACTGTCAAATAATCATGCAAAGTTCCACGTTTATAATATGGTAACAATAAATAAGCCTCTGAGGTAGTTTGTACAACGATATCTGCTGATCCCTTAATACAAGCATCTGAAAAATATGAACAAAAATAGATTGAATGAAAAGAATTGATTAAAATGTATATTGATTAAAATATTTAGTGAATGTTCATACTGCAGTATTAAATAAATATAAATTAATTATAAACGTATTTTTTATATTAAAAGACCAACAAAAAATATTTATTTACTTACCAATTAATTGAATTATATTAGGATGTTTTAATTTTTTGTAATACATTATTTCCTGATTTGCTATTTTTTGATCCTCTATGCTGTGACAAGTAATTCGTTTCAAGGCAAATTTCTTTTTTGTAGATGTTTGCTCTACTAAATCAACACATGAAAAGCCCCTAAAAATTTAATAACTGATAGAAGAATATTAAGAAATAAATGATATTTACAGTAAGATCAATGTAATATCTCTAAACTTACCCTTCTCCAAGTCGTTCATTAACAACATATTTTATGCCATTAATGTCTATGGATTCTCTTATACATAAACATCCCATTTTCAAAAGCGTGCTTAAGCCTAATGCATTCATTTTATAGCCGTCTTGATATAAAAATTGGGTTCAATAAATAATATTAAAATTAATAGGATAATAGGCAATATTCTTAATTTCTAACCTTTAACTCTATTTCTATTTTATTTCATTACTCCTTCATCTATGAATTATAAGTTATTTAATATATTATTACCTACGTAATGTATTGTCATATGTTTAAGACTATTAAGACAACATAAACATCATATAAACATTTTTCATGAACATAAAAATAGAGAACATATGTTTATAAATTGTAAACACATTGGTAAACACCACGGGTAAATCTTTTGTAAATCAACTGTAAAAAGTGTAAATAACTGTAATGACTGTAATCATAAACTGTCACGTCATAAATAAATGTAAGAGGCTTTGATTAAGGTATTTTTGGTTGCATAGGTTGCATCAGGTGGCATTTTGAGGTTGCATATAGAAATGCTTGTTTAGAAATGGCCTGAAATGGTTTAGAAAATGTCTAAGGAAAATGTCACAATAAATTTTTAGTTATTTATTATTCTGCTATTTACCAATTTTACTGTTATATATCCATATATTTATTTTTTATACGAATAACTGGATATATTTATTGTTTATCAATAAAATGTTTTAACTTACCCAAGTTAAATGTAGAACAATTACTGGATAATATCTGACAATTATTAAACTTAGCAATAAACTGAAAAAACTAGTGGGGGCGATCAAAATATTGATTTTTATATCCTTTTCCTTTTTCGTCAGACTTGTTGCTTTGCTTTTACCGCTTTTACCAGTTGCCTTCATGGCCTTCATGTTTCGTTAAACACCAATCACCTGTAGATGAATTCTGAATTTGAATCATTATTAAATCAAGAAGAAAATCAAGGGGATATCCCATCTGGAAATAGAAAAAGGTACTGTATAATATTTTAGATACTGTATTCTTTCTAAATACGTTTCAATGTTTCTATAAAGTGTATTTGGTTTTAGAATGGAAGCCCGTTCTGAGCATCAAAAAACTAAAATGTATAATTCAATATATTCCTTTACAACATCCTTGGGTGTTGGATTAATATCTTTAGTTTTGTTTTGGGTTCTTCATAATCGAGGAGGTTTTGCATGGCATTCAGATATTAAAAAACAATTCAACTGGCATCCGTTTTTAATGATTTTAGGAATGGTATTCTTATATTCTCAATGTAAGACAATGCGTCCTTCTTTTATCTGAATATTATTTATATCCTTTCTTTTAGCTATGTTAATTTTTCGAACTGGTAGAGCCATACAAAAGAAGAAACTGAAAATTCTTCATGCAAGTATTCATCTGTTAGCCTTTATTTGCTCAGTAATTGGTCTAAAGGCTGTTTTTGATTCACACAATCTGGAAGAACCACCAATCGCTAATTTGTATACAATGCATTCTTGGATAGGGCTTATAACTGTAATATGCTTCTCAATTCAGGTAAAAATTACCTAATAAGTATTTTAATAATATCTAAAATGTATTAACTTTCTAGTTTTTATCTGGCTTCATATCTTTTTTATTTCCCGGATTATCATCGACAATAAGGAAAACTCTATTACCAATTCATGTTCTTTTTGGAACAAACATCTTTATTATGGCTTTAATAAGTTTTTTAACTGGACTAACGGAAAAAGCAGTGTTTACATTGTAGGTTGAAATTGATATTTTTTCTAACATTTTTAAGTTAATTTCCAGCTTTTGAATACTAATAACACAGAACAGCTAATAACTTAATTTTATTTTAGGGAAAAGACTTACTCTCAATTTCCGTCTGAAGCTTTTGTTTTAAATTTTATTGCTCTAATTGGAGTATTTTATGGCCTGTTAGTATTGTATTTGGTAAACGAATCAACATACAAGAGGTCTGCTTTAGAAGAAGATGAGCTTGCTTTGACCAGGAACGAATAATAAGGTATTCTAAACATACCCATACTATTCTAAACTTAATTCTATACATTATCTCCAATATTATCCCTTAGTAGATGGACTATATTTTATTGCGACTGTATTTTGTGATTATATATCGGTATTTATTACTACACTCAAATGCAAAAAAAAACGCAATGAAAAAATTTTTGGTTTGGTTTGGTTTGGTTGTGAGTTTGGTGTAAAGTTTAAAATGTTTTATTTTTTTATTTTTTTGCTCTATTTTCTTGATTTTTTTAGCAAACTCTCTATAAATATATCAACTTTAGTTCGTAAACTCAGTTTATTATAAACTTTAGTATTTGACTTATTATACAGGGTTAATCGAAGAATTGTTTTTTAACCTATTTTTAAAACATCCTGTGCAATAATTCAGTGAGCAAATAACCATGTCACTTGAATATTTTATTTTTTGACTCATGTCAACATGCTTTGATTAATTTTTAAGAGCAAAACGAACTTGCTACAAACATTTTTCAATTTTTGTCAAATATTGCTACTTTTTGATGTTATTCTTCATATTGACGAGGTGGCTTTGGTGATAATTGTTGTGTACAATTGAATATGGTTCTTAGTGTCAAAGATTGTGCAAAAGTCATTGATCTTGTTGAAGATGGCTAAAATTATAAATATTTGCTTCGTCTTTGAAGAAGAATGGGAAAACATGACACAATATATTTGCAGCCTCATTAACAGTATGAACCGACGTATACAGACAGTTATAGCAGCTGGGAGAGACAATACAAACTATTAAAGTATTTTTTATAAGTTTTTTGTAAACTTAGTTATTACAGTTATTTTTTTAATATCCTTAGTTCTGTTAGTGTTACCACAGAACAGATACAAATTGTATCTGTTCTGTGGTGTTACTAATACTTATTAAAATCAAGCCTGTTGGTGGGTTCATACAGCCAAATAAAATAAAATAAGAATAAAATAAAATAAAATAAGAAAGTTGGTTATATGGGATACCGTACATGCGTTCATACGGCCAAATAAAATAACAAATAAAATAAGAAGTCTTTTGGTGGGTTCATACAGCCAAATAAAATAAAATAATAAAATAAAATAAAATAAGAAAGTTGGTTATATGGGATACCGTACATGCGTTCATACAGCCAAATAAAATAACAAATAAAATAAGAGGTCTTTATCTTTTAACTTCTTGTTTTATTTTATGTGAAAACGGCTTTGCGCACGCTTAATTCTAACCTACAAATATTTTCAGTTTGGATTTAATTTATTTTATAATTTCACATAAGTAAAATGTATAATATAGTAGGCAACGAATAAATAAATATACTATAAATAGTAAAATTACTATAAACAATCGTAAAAGTTAACTTTTTATCCAGCCTCATCGTACTGCGCATGAGCAAATATATATTTCTTATTTTATTTTATTTGACTGTATGAACGCACACAAATAAGAATTCCTTATTTCTTATTTTATTTTATTCTTATTTTATTTTATTTGGCTGTATGAACCCACCATTTATCTTTTAACTTCTTGTTTTATTTTATGTGAATACGGCTTTGCGCACGCTTAATTCTAACCTACAAATATTTTCAGTTTGGATTTAATTTATTTTTTAATTTCACATAAGTAAAATGTATAATATAGTAGGCAACGAATAAATAAATATACTATAAATAGTAAAATTACTATAAACAATCGTAAAAGTTAACTTTTATCCGGCCTCATCATACTGCGCATGAGCAAATATATATTTCTTATTTTATTTTATTTGCCTGTATGAACGCACACAAATAAGAATTCCTTATTTCTTATTTTATTTTATTCTTATTTTATTTTATTTGGCTGTATGAACCCACCTTGTATCGTTACTTTTTAACGTTTTTTAAATTTTAATATATGGTGGGTTCATACAGCCAAATAAAATAAAATAACAATAAAATAAAATAAGAAATAAGGAATTCTTATTTGTGTGCGTTCATACAGTCAAATAAAATAAAATAAGAAATATATATTTGCTCATGCGCAGTACGATGAGGCTGGATAAAAGTTAACTTTTACGATTGTTTATAGTAATTTTACTATTTATAGTATATTTATTTATTCGTTGCCTACTATATTATACATTTTACTTATGTGAAATTATAAAATAAATTAAATCCAAACTGAAAATATTTGTAGGTTAGAATTAAGCGTGCAGTGTTTTCAGCTGTTTTTACATAAAATAAAACAAGAAGTTAAAAGATAAAGACTTCTTATTTTATTTGTTATTTTATTTGGCTGTATGAACGCATGTACGGTATCCCATATAACCAACTTTCTTATTTTATTTTATTTTATTCTTATTTTATTTTATTTGGCTGTATGAACCCACCAATAGAGTGTTGATATGACACTACAATATAGTCACCAACCCCACCTCGTGATATTAAAGAATATCATCATAAAGTAATGATAGTTGAAAAAATTGTAAATTATTGTTGTTGGCAAGTTCATTTCGCTTTTAAAAATTAACCAAGGCATGTGTTGCAATGAGTTAAAAAACAAAATGCTCAGAAGAAATGGATCGAAACATAATGTTTTAGGGAAAGTAACTCACGAAATTATTGCACAGGGTGTTTTAAAGTAAGGGTAAAAAACAACCCTTCAATTAACCCTGTATAATAAGTCAAATACTAAAGTTTATAAAAAACTGAGTTTATGAATTAAAGGTGGAAGATTTACATACAGTTTGCTAAAAAGTTCATGAAAATAGGGCTAAAATTAAAAAAACCAACACTTAAACTTGACGAACAAATGTTGCGTTGGGTTTTTTTGCCTCTGAGTGAATAATTTTTTTTGAAGGTGCTTTTTCCGTTAAGTTATATAAAAGAAATGGTGCTGAAATATCTAACTATGGTTCTATTATGTGATTATATATTATTAATTATTATTAAAATAATCTGCAGATTATTTTTGGTATGAGAAATTTATTTTGGACTTTTTATTTTCTGTATTACTTGATATGACTGACATTTACGGTTGAGTCTAATTGTAAGTTAAAATATTTAACATAACAAGCATTAAATAATCACAAATATCATAGTATTCTATGTCTTCCTCTACCTTGAGATATTCCTTCACAGTTCTATGCTGTTTTCTGTTTTTTTTTAATGTTTGTTAAGCACACAGTACTTGTGTGATATTGTGATATGCCTAATTTATCTGCAGGTTATTAACTTAATTATTGTTATTTGTATTGTTTGGTTTATTAATTATCTCTTAATAGCTCATTATTCTTTTAGAGTTATTTATAATTCTGATAAACATCACTCTCACACTTGAATATCTGTAGATGGTGCTAAAAGTAATATTTAATAAATTATTTATTTTATAATTTCAGATGTATCTTATAGTAAGTTTTATGTGATTTATTTCCTTAATTTTACAATGATAGAAACTTACTATAGAAATGTTCCTTAATTTTATTTTTGTGATATATTTTATGTAAATCATTTATATTTACTAAATTTTTAATTATTTATTCTTTGGCCTGATTTGCCAAAAAAAACGGGATGAATATTGAATCCTAAGACAATATATTATGTTTAAAAAAATATAACAAAGCTTTTAGGAGATTATTAGAATATATAATTATAAGCAAATAGAGATAGACATATTACGTATATAAGATTTGGCATCTCTATGACTATAATTTTAATGGTATCTAAACTCTAAATGTGTAAATTTAAGACAAATTATTTTTATTTGTAAATTTCGCACAAAGATGCCTACAAATTATAACCTATCTATACTTATAGGTATTATTCTGATTAAACATATAAATACATACCTATAAAACATGTAAACTTATAAAAATATTTAATGTGGAACAATGTAGGGTGTAAACTTATATAAAATATATATTTATATTGCTTTTATTGTTTTATTTTTAAAAGAAGTCAGGGCGTTCTATACTTATTCTATATTATTTATATTATTATACCCGCGCGCGCGTGTTCTAATTATGGTATCTGTCTACAGTGTCCGGCAATAGTCCGTTGGGCATCTGTAACTTATATAATAAAAAACTTAGGAATTTTGTATAAGTGCAAACCTAAAGTATGTATTGGTATGTATTTCAGGAAAATATTTTAACTTCTACAGGATGGCTCAAAAAAGTGTATGTGGATCGGGATGATTTGTTTTAAATAGAACACCCTGTGTATTATTTCATTTTTCGCTTCCTTTCTGATCAGTTTACATAATCCTAAGATATTATTAAATATATTTTGATAGTTTCAGAAATATTAATAAATAAATAAAAAATTTTGCCCTTTCTTAAAAAAAATATTAAAAATACATAAAATATCCTAAAATTAAAACTATACTAGGTATTTACAATTGTTGGTGTGTGCTTACTTTCCTATAAATATCGTAATCTTAGACAGGGTGTTCAAAAGTCTGTGCCAAAATTTATAAAATATAAAATATTTTTTCTTCGTTTTAAATTTTTTCCTTTTTTTAAATGTTTTTTCTATTTAAAGTGTTTCAGAATTTTTAACGGTTTTGGGGATATTCGTGATATTATATTACATATGGGTTTTTCAACAGTAATTTTTTTATCAAAGCCACCTAATGGTTTTTGTCTGGTATTTTACCTGAAATTAACGAAAATAATTTGAAACTATGTTTTAATGTAGTTATAACATTGCGCGTCGATAAGTCACTAGCCTGTCGTAACTTTGACCTACTTAGAGTTTTTGCAAAGGACTTTTTTTACTTTTTTCTATGGATTTATAAATTGACCAATAATATGAACTTTAATATTTTACTAACATCTCAGATATCACGCGAGATTTAACGTTCTTTTTAAAACTGGAAAACTAAGCGGCAGTTTTAATGTCATTAGGCGCTGAGTTTTTTTTCTGCGGCGTCAAATGTAAAAGGGCGCTGAAAAACTGCAGTCTTGGCTTTGGAATAATATGATTATGACAATATCTTACTTACCGTCATTGTTCGCCGACAAGAATTTGACACGCATCAAAAGATGGTTATGCAAGGCGTTTTCTTTCATGAACTTCCGCCCTTCGCGGACATTTAAAAATCTCATGACTTTGTTGCCCCTTCACTTTTTTAGCTGTCGTTGTTAACTGAGTTTACAATTCTTCTCCATTGCGTTCTATTGTGCGCTGCTTGCTCCCACCAATTCTGCATGCTTATCCTCTTTAAATTTTCATGGTATATTTCATTCTTGTACCTTTTGAGTTATCCACCGGGTTTCCTCTGGCCGTCTACAAGCTCAGCTTAAAGGAGAGATTTCGGTAGGCGGTTTTCTTGCATCCTGCATACGTGACCAGCCCATCTTAACCGGGATTTAGTACCGATACGTTTGAGACATGGTGGTACCATTGATGGTAATATCTATATAGTTACTCTATCATGTACATCAGTACCTAAGAAGTTATATACTTAAGTAATTCCATGTGTAGATATATTCTTTCAAACGTAGAGCCACTTTCGCCTGATTACTAAGTGCCTAGCCATTTTTTAAACTCTAATATCTGTTATTTACATTATATATGGAGTATATTTTTACCGTCTATTTCAAAATTCAATTACTCACTAAGTCACTGGCCTGTCGTAACTTCGACCTACTTAGACCTTTTGTGAAGGACTTTTACTATAGATTCATAAATTGGGCCACTTTTATAAAGTTTAATATTTTAGTATATACCTAACGCTTGGGCTTTTTGAAGACTTCTGAATTAACAAAAAATGTTTCACCGATATTCCCTTTCATTTCAGCTCATTTTTTCATAGTAGATATAGCTGGATGAGCATGGCGACAGAGAGGGAAGAGTGGAAGAGATTGGGGGAGGCCTATGTCCAACGATGGACCGAAGAGGCTGAATAGATAGATAGATATAGAGCACAATAGTAAAGCTTTTAAAGGGAGTTAAGTTATTTTTGTTTATAGCTTGAGAAGCTTCTTAGTTTTTTGTAACGGTTGTGTTTTAAATATGCCTATTTCTTGTGATTTTTGTCATTCATTTGCTTTTCCCATTTACTGAATTTTATTTGCATCAGTTTACAACTTTTGCAATAATATAGCCAGAGATGGAGTCGTTTTTGTATTTCCATGATAAAGTTTGATACTGATCAATTTTTTTAATAAAACTTAAAAAAATACCATATATTTTCAGATAGGAATGCATTGTTGGGGTATTTACAAACCATTTGGGTCTGTACTAATATCTAATGCGATGAACTCTGAACTTTACATTTTTATCTTAAAGGAAAGTTCGTTTATTCAAAATGTCTCAATATCAACACGTCATTATGCGATAACATTGAAGAATTTCAAAAATAATTTGAATATGTAAACATGTGCCATTCTGTGCTTGCCATAGTAATTTCATTAAATTTATTTAGTTCAAACGTTTATAAAAGTATAATAAAAATATGGCTATGTATTCGACGAAATTTTTGCTGATCCAATGTGCAAAAAACAATCTACAGCGATGCTTCTCTTCGCAAAAAGGCCAAGTGACATCATTATACGAGTTCCACATTAAAAATGGAGGGAAAATGGTGAATTTCGGAGGCTATCAACTTCCGGTTCAATATAGTGATCAATCGATTGTCAATTCCCACATTTTTACAAGAAAAAATGCAAGTATTTTCGATGTGTCACATATGCTTCAGACTGAAATTAAAGGTATAGTTCATGTCTGATTACTATGAATTAGAGTAATTTAATGTTGGTATACTTTTAGGCAAACATAGCATAGAATATTTTGAGACGTTATGCACCGCAGATATAAAAGGTCTAGAGGAAAACAGTTCAGTATTAACTGTATTTACGAACGAAAATGGTGGTATTTTAGACGATCTAATTGTTACTAAAATTAATGAAGAATTTCTTTACGTCGTTTCAAATGCAGCTATGAAGCAACAGGATCAGGAAATTATGTCGCGGGGTTTGGTAATTTTTTATTTTTAATTATTCATAAATGTTTTGTTGTTAAATTTAATATTTTTAATTAATAAGTTCCAAAGATTCACAACCACATTCAATTTCTTTATAGTTCATATCCAAGAACTATAAAGGTAGAAGCACAGATTATAATCTTTGTTTTTTCTTTATTGTTTTTCGTGGTTCCAATTTTCGGAATCGGGTACTAGTTAGGTTACTAGTTTGCGCACATAGCACGCCCACTTATGGCCTCTAAAATTGTACACAGCGCCTGACCGGCACAGTTATTAGAGAGATATCGGAAAACCGAATAGCGTCATCCAGTATTTACGCGTACCTTATCACGGTTACGATAGGTGCGAGTCAATTTTTAACGCAACACCCGCTAATAACGTTGCGGATCAATTACACCAAGCGCTATTTCTAAATACCGTTTAAAAATTGCTTAAATGGACATATGCGGGTATTTGACAACCGGGGCCGGCCGGCGAGATCTTTTATTTTAGGTTTACGTTATGTTTGAATTGTTTTGAATTATTACTATAGTTTTATTAGGTAATTTGATATTTAAGTAGTTGGGATTAGTTTTAATTAAATAAAGATTGGTAGAAGTGTCCCATTTTTTTGATGTTACAGGGTATCTCGTTTATGTGTATGATCTATTTTCACATCACTGTACTACTTTTTGAAGTGAAACTTCTTTACGCGCGCTGTGAGTAAAAATTCAAGGCCGTGACACACGCGCTAGTGGTAACAATCGAAAAGTGGTAAGGACGGCTTAGAAATACATAGTGACACAACGTGTATTTGTGAGCAGTCAACCTGTTTATCAAAAATATTGATATTTTAATACACATTTTGTGAAAGGGAATTACAAACTATTTGTTACACGTAAAAACATCTATCTGTTACACGTAAAAAACTATTGGTTACACGTACACGCAGTGGCGCATCTAGGGATTGAATCTGGGAGGGGTAATGGCCATATTTAAGTAAAGTACTAAATTTAAGTTAAATTTTCGCTGAAAGGTATTACGACTCTGGAAGAAAGTAAGCTTAGGTTGGCCTCTTTCCTTTCCGTTTGGCCTCAAATTTGTCTTTTCTATTTTGATTTGTATTATTAATTTATTTTTTAACAATATTTGTTTTATGTGACACATTTTATTTTATTAAGAATTACTTCCTGGGATTCTGGGAGGGATAAGTACAAGTACCCCCATTATCCCTCTCGTTTTTGCGCTACTAATTAAACGTAAAAAACTATTTTATTACTTTTTTATTTTACGCATATAAACCTATTTGTTACAGGCAAAAAACTATTTTTTTTGTGTGAAAAGCTATTTGTCACACGTAAAAAAATATTTGTTGCACGTAAAAATCCTTCAGTTTAATAGCTGTTTAGTACAATAGCAGTTTAATAGCTGTTTAGTAAGAAGTTTCACTTCAAATATGCGCACATAGTGCACACACCATTTTTTTTATTAAACTAAAGATGCTACACACAAATTTGTCCATTTGTCCTAGCTCTTTTAGTTCCTCAAATACAGGACGAATTATCCCGGTTATCTTATAACTTTTCGAAAAGGTGAAAACTAAGTCCCATAGATTGTGTCGCGTAGTATTCATTGGCGTAACTTGATTTTCGCTGGGAGCTGCCATTCTTGAAATATGACCCAATACTATGTTTTTTTTTAATGGGATACCCTGTATATTATTTTTTATTTTATTTGTCTTGTTATAACCTTTCTAATAATATAATATACTCTATACTTATTTTCATAATCAAGGCAAAAAACGAATTATTTATCTTTTTAACATAGACGGCCGGTTTAAATTAGGTAATCAAAACAAATCGTCATCAAATGTTGATTATTATTGGTTATTCCACGCGCTAGTTTCTGTGTGTGAAGCAATTGTACAAGTACATAAAAAATATCAAATACTCTGATTGACAGCCGCCTTATCTAAAAGCTGCACAAATTCATTTTTAGTGCAGTTTATTAAGATAACACGATGGAAAGCAAAATTATCTGGTTACATTAAATTAAATAAAACAATAATACTTATTTAAACTAAATTGGTTTATTTTAAAAAGTAAAATAATCTTATTATCTTATTTATGAAAATAAGTATAGAGTATATTATATTTTTAGAAACCTCATACCAACGCAAATAAAATAAAAAAAAATATATTGGATGTCCTATTCAAAAAACATAAGTTTGCCTCAAATTTCGAAAATGACGGCTCCCAGCGAAAAACTAGTTACGCCACTGGATTCTACCTGAAAAAAATATACGGGGCGGTTTTCACCTATTCGATAAGTTATAAGATAGCCAAGATACTAAGGGGTGGAAAAATGCAATATTTTGAAATTCGCCCCGTATTTCAGATGTGAACACTACTGATGGGAAAAACCTATTAATTTCAATAATCGAGTACTCGAGTTTCAAGCGATTTCAATAATCGAGCGATCGTTTGAGCGAAATATCGCTCGTATTTAAAAATACGTTTTTTCGCCCGTCGCTTGTCGCTTGTTGTACCCGTAACGCCAAGCAGTAAGTTGCGTGCGCAGAGCACATATTCTTTCGGTGATGAATGGCAAGTAGCAAGCGACGAGTAATTCGCTTGATTTATGATTTAGTTTGTTTCAAAGTATTGTCGATGTAGGTCGTAAAATTTTGTCACTCAGATACGCAACAGATAACGTCGTCGTATAAATTTGCTATCTGCAAGGTATGTAGTAAATTCGCTCGGATTTTTATCGAGTATGTCACATCGGAAAAAAATAAATAGAAAAGTTTTAGCGAATGTTATGATTTTAATTTGTATCTTAACTTTCTCTAAAACTTCCATATTTAACATTTTTTCGTAGTTCAGAAAACCCACGGGATAATTAACTTTACTATGAAAATATGTTTTAGAACTCATTCCAGAAGCGCGTAAATTCCGCTTCTGATATCAGAATACAGTTCTTTCATACCTTGGAAAGAACTTTAATAGCCTTACAAGGACCGAAAGCATCTACAGCATTACAAAGTATTACCGACTTAGACCTATCAAAATTATATTTTATGAAAACAGCTGTAGGGAGTGTTGCAAATGTACAAAATTGTCGAATTTCACGGTAAAACATACAGTATTTGTATAGGGTGGTAATTTCAAAAGTAGCAATCAATCGGGAATACAGGGTGTCCCAGGCTGAGCGTGCGTTAGAGGCTTCTAGAGAACTACAACATCTGGCTCGGAGATTTTTTGCACATCATAGTTTCATAACGAGATCTATTAATTACAATTATTTTCAATATGGCGGCACTTCCGGAAATACCGGAAGTTGACAGAAACTTTCTTAATTTAAATAAGTGCCCAGATTTTTTATTACATACTTAAATTATTTGTAAAATTTTATGATTTTTGATATTAAACACTCTATAACTCTATATATTATCTAACATTAACCGTTTTCGAGAAAAAAAAAATTAAAATTTTTGAACGAAAAATCTGCCTGTCAAAAATATGTGTATAGCCCTTGTATAGCCTAAACGTCAAATTTACTGATTACCACAGCCACTGTACCATAAAGAGAAAACATGTGGCTATCTATTTAAAAAAATAAATTGTTCGAATGTCATATAATAATTGCCACAGCTGTCATAGAATTGAGAGATTAAAAAATTATCATAAATCACTTTTTTTTTCAAATGGAAACTTATTTTTTTATTTCGCTACTGAAAAGTCTCTTCAATTCGTTACTTTTTGAAAATACATGTTCCTATACCTAAAATAAATTGTTTTTAAGTTATTTAAGATTTCGTTTTAAAGCGTATATTTTTCTTGATTTTAACCAGTAGACTTTAAACGTCAAGTGATAACAATAGATCTGGCCATATCATATTGTGACGCTTTGTTCAAAAAGCAGCATCATTTCCGAGCCAACTTTGCGCTTTTTTTTGATCATAAGGAATATTATTAATAATATCAACTATTATATATCGCTAAAGAGCAAAAATACGAGATGTATTTTTATAAATACACTTTTTAAACTCTTAAGACAGGCAGCATTTATAATATAGGAAATTCAAATAATTCGTTTTCTGACAGATGGAAATAAATTGTCTCACCGTTTGACGCTTTGAAGGAAGCTAGATAAAATCAAGAGAAATATACGTTTTCAAATTAAATCTCAAATAACTTTTATTTTAGGTATAGGAACATGTATAGTTAAAAATTAACTAATTGAAAAACCTTTTCATTAGTGAAATAAAAAAGTGGGTTTCCATTTTAAAAAAATTATTTATGATAATTTTTAAAACGCTCAATTCCATGACAACTACCGCCATTATTAGATGACATTTGGACAATTTAATTTTTGAAATAGATAGCCACATGTCTTCTCTTTATGTCACAGTGGCTGTGGTAATCACTAAATTTGACTTTTAGACTATACAAATATTTTTGACAGGTTTTTTTTTGAAAAATTTTAAATATATTTTTTTCTCAAAAAACGGTTAATGTTATAGAGTGTTTAACATCAATATTCATAGAATTTTACAGAGAATTTAAGTATGAAATAAAAAATGGGGGCACATATTTTTAGTCGATAGATCTCGTTGTAAAACAATGACGTGCAAAAAATCTCCCATCTAGATATTGTGGTTCTCTAGAAACTTCTAATGCACGCTCGGCCTGGGACACCCTGTATATACGTACATACATTTGAGAAGTTACTGATACATCTACAAACCTGTTTGCCAATGTTTCTTTGGCGTGTACGCGTCTTTAGAGATATTCGTGATTGCTACTTTTCGAATTCTACCTAATATACTCCTATTCACGTAAGATGACGATTGCGTTGGAATATATTTATTTTATTCCAGAGAGTCATCAGTTTTAGTTGGAATATTCAGTATGACGCAATCGCCATCTTTCCTGAATCGGAGAATAAGTATATTAATATAGATTCTTTTATCTTAGCTGCGGATACACGGGTGAAGATGGTTTTGAAATATCTATACCCGCCGAAAGGTCCGAAAACGTCGTTCAAACTTTGTTAGAAAATTCCGATGTAAAGCTGGCAGGATTGGGTGCTCGAGATTCGCTAAGGTCATTATTATAATATGAGGAATTGTTTTCATAAATTTAATTAGATATTTTCTTCCTACGTAGGTTGGAAGCCGGTCTTTGTCTATATGGAAGTGATATTAATGGCGAGACCACTCCGGTGGATGCGGCTTTAACCTGGTTGGTTGCCAAAAAAAGAAGAGAAACAAAAGACTTTCCTGGAGCCGATAAAATAGTACAGCAAATAAAGGAAGGGTAATAAAGATCTCCATTATATTCTTTATTTCTTACTGAATTAATATAAGCTTATATCGTCTTGATCACGCTAATCATAAAGTTATAACTCCATTGGGACATTATTAACGGGGGTTAAGATTATAGTGATCTTTAACATCCAAAACATTTATCAAAAATATAAATATTTCTTCAAGCAGCTAAGTTAAGAAAAATATATGGCTACGGCACTGTTTGGTGCCATGGTAACAATTTGGTCTCGGGTGTTATATGTCCTTGTATTCTTTAGTCATTGATATTAACACTATACCATCCTAATCACTTCATCTGCCTGCGTGGTCTGTATTTTAATGCATGCGATAGAAATAAATATAAATGACCGGTTGACAGACAGAGAGACAAAATAAAAGCGGCATACAGTGTTGCCATTTTTTACGTGTGTAGAAAAAATAAACTATTTTAAAAACTTTCATGTACCCTACTGAAATGAAGATAATATATCTAAGCTAAATATAATCTATTACAGCTGTAGTAAAATAAGTAAATAATTGTGAAAAATAAAGTTCCAACCTTAGATGCAACATTTTTCATAAACGCCTACTTGTGCGGTTTGAAATTTTGCTATCAAATCCGACAATACCGCATAGAAAAAATGTATCAACCAAGTATCAACCCAACTTTCATGTCTTTTTAATACATTTGATTTTTCATTAAGCTGTCTATATCACTGTCTTAATCACGTTAAAATTCAGACCACGCAGTTTCGATGAACAAATCGGTATATTAATAAAAGTATTAATATCACTATTATGCAAATATTTTAGTGAAATATGTGCCATTTGTTTATCTCAAATTCAGAATTCCCCCCAAATGTGCTTTTTACCCTATGAATCAAACAAGTTAATAAATAGTTAAAGATGTCATCGATTTAAATAGTTAAAATAAACCGTAGAGCTTACTAAAACAAGGTTTACTTTATTCGCTTTAAAAAATTATTTTTTTGTATTTCATAGTTCAAAAATAAAACGGGTGGGAATAACGTCATCGACTGGTCCACCACCACGACACGGGACGATAATTTTATCAGAAGATGGCCAAGAAATCGGAGAAATAACCTCTGGATGTCCGTCGCCGACGTTGGAAATTAACGTAGCGATGGGTTACGTACCAGCAAAATCTAGTAAAGTCGGTACAAAAGTAGGATTGAAAATTCGAGGAAAACAGTACAATGGGATTATTACAAAAATGCCATTTGTTAAGAGTAATTATTATAATAAAGTAAACTAATATGAAAATAATTTGATTATACATTTTCCCTTTCTATAAAAAATAATGGATTTGAATCATAGATTTATGAAGTGATCTCTTTACTTTTAATCAATTTAAATAGACTAAAAATAATAAAGGTTTAGCATTACTCTGATTTTTGAAAGATGATTCCAACTTGTTATACTTCTATATTGTTAATCTAGACTGCAACTATGGAGGGTAGATTTTACTACTGCGGTTTACTGGCAGCTGGAAGGAAGGACAGTTTCAAATATATCTGTAGCAAAAATATAAGGCTGAAGGGAAAAATACAAGAAACCTTGAATATACAAGGTGGTTTAAATTATAATCCAAAAACTTCGGCAATTCATTGCCGAAGCTTCAACATTTAACAATAAGTAAAAATTTTAATATAAATTTATGTCCTAATATGCTTCCTTTTTTCTGTAATTTCTGAACTAACATCAATATTTGAATTAAAATTGATGTCCGTTTTTTTACACGAGAAATTCGATTTTGATGCTAGTATGAGCAGTGATGGGCGGTGGGTAAAATAAAGTTAAAGTACCCAAAAATGATGGGCGGTGGGTAAAATAAAATACCCAAATTTCTTTATTATACCATTCAATGGATATAATATAGAAACTTGGATATATGCCCAGGTGTACGGTATATACCCAATACCCATAGAGAGTACATTTCGTCTGGGAACGCCCTTGTAAAAGTTGATTATTAACCTATTACCCAAATTCAATTAACTCTGTATTTTGGGTATATACCGGATGCAACACATCGGGTATTTATCCAAATCTCAATATACCGGGCGTTTGCCCATCTCTGAGTATGAGTACTACTTGTAGAGGGTGATGCCAACTATATGTTTTTTAACAGTTTTGAAGAGTAATAACTTTTCGTCCGTACCTGTATTACACTACTGTGAAAAAACATCAATTTCCTACCTTTTTACGCAAAAAAGGTCTCTTGGAAAAAATCGGTAAGAGCAACAGTTCTTAAGTTATTTCGAAACGAAATAATCAATACATGTCTACATTGACAACTAATAAACATGTTGACTAAATGAAATAATAAATATGAAAATGTTTTTGTGCTAAAGATTCTACAGAAACTGTTTTATCATAAATTTAAAAAATAAAATGTTTCCAAATGTATAATTTCAGTGAAATAACTATGACATGTATTGATTTATTTCGATTCCAAATATCTAACAGTTGTCAGTAGCGATTTTTACCAAGAGACCTTTTTACGTAAGAAATGGCGGAAATGTATATTTTTTTCTCCCAGTATAGTGTAATATAGGTAAGGGACGACAAATTATTACACTTTAAAACAGTTAAAAAAACATATAAACACAAAAACAGTTAAAAACATACTGACATCGAAATCGAATTTCTCATGTTAAAAGGGTGTATCTTTTGAGATAGATATCAATTTTAAAACCGATATAAAAAAGAAACTTCTACACCCTGGATTCCGAGATGGTTTTTTACCAAGTGACCTTTTTTTGCGTAAAAAGGTAGGAAAGACATTTTTTTTCTCAGTAGTGTAAAGGTACATTCAGGCTGAGAGCGTCGAGCGTCGCGTGGCGTTTGCGTCGCGTCCGCCCTATTGAACTCGAACCCCGACGCTCAGCGGACGCTAGCGCAACGCGAAACGCGACGCTGTCTGCCTGAACGGTCTAATTTAAGTTAAGTAAATTGATTCCATTTCGACACGCGGACGCGACGCAAACACGACGCGACGCTCTCAGCCTGAATGTACCTTAAAGCATGATTTTCATGCATCCGTTATCCGACGATACGAGATTAATTTTATTGGTTGAATTGAAAGATTTCGATTGGTTAGAAATGGTTAACCAATCGAGGTCTTTAAATTCATCCAATAAAATTTTAAAAATATCGTATCGTCGGACAACGGATGCATGAAAATCAAGCTTAACACAGGTACCGATAAAAAGTTATTATATTGTTACGTTTTTCGTCGGTTCCGTGTGGACAGAAAGTCACAATTTATTTAAACACTATTTATTTAACACTAATTAACAAAAACAATAACGATAAAAGACTTATAGAACTATTTACAAACGATTTATAACTAAGAATTTATTTGGAATTTTAGCGCGTCAACTGTATATTTATAACTGCCCTCTCTAGGCCACTGCCGCCGGCTTTTATACCTACAGCAAAAGAAATCTAGAATAGTCCATAGATCGTTAGGCGCATAGAGAAGGTTTTCGAATGTTCTCGTATGTACTAGTCCATTCTAGTGGGTCTCGATTCTTCTCGAACGAATGAATCATTGCGGTGTCTATGCGATGTTAAGGTCATCCGAGGGCGGGCCGTATTGTGAGATTAGGTCGAGTCCACACCGGCTCGCAACACTGCCCCCTTCTTAGGCACATGCTCGTCCCGAGATGTATACGGTGAATGAAGGTATTTGCAAAGCTGGCCCCTGGTACATTGCGAAGTCTGGTAGAAATAGCAGTCTACAGTTTTCTCTCCCGATCTCAGCTTTGGGTTGTAGCAGCAAACGAGGATCTCGATTCCCGTAAATCTGAACAAGACTTCAATCATGCTCCGGATTGTACGCCAACTCAAACCATCGAGTCCACACGCCAGCTTCGGAATGGCTAATCGTGCAATGTTGTTGTTTAGCAGGGCTTCTCTCAGTGCAATCAGGGTCTTCCATAGATTGAGATAAGTCGGCTTACTCGGGGACCATTCCTTGGTGACCAGGTAGAAGATGTGTCTTGCTTGACCATGTGCATTGTCGGTTAGCCTCAAGACGCTTCCAACCTCTGATCCTGTCGGCGTAGTTCTCCGACACGCCCAAACTTCTCATTGAACGTCGCAGCGATTCCTCTGGACATCCGCAAATCTCGAGCCACACAATGAGCGAGCGAATAATCAGGAGGCACGGAAAAGAGGTCTCGTTGATCTTCTTTGGTTACACCATAGCGAGCCTTCTCACTGCTGTTGTATCGGGCCATGAAATCGTCAAAGGACATCTCCGAATCAGGGGGATCAAAGCTGCAGGTTCTCACGGTCCCAGCACGATCTTCAACATTCTTTAACAAGGGCATCAGCAATCGTGGACGCTTCTTGATTTGGCAACGCGTAGGCCTCGACCCATTTGCTGAAGTAATCCATTACTACCACAATGTATTTGTTGCCATCGTTCGTTTCCGGGAAAGGACCAGCCACGTCGATCGCTATTCGTTCGAAGGGACTACCAACATTGTACTGGCGCATAGGGGCTTTACCACGCTTTTGTGGCCCATTAATGGCTGCGCAAATGTCACATTTCTTACACCAGGCCCTCACATCTTCTTTGCAGTTCACCCAGTAGAACCGTTTACGCAGCTTGCCAAGTGTCTTGGTAACACCAAGATGTCCACCGCTGGTTCCATTGTGAACTTCCGCCAAGATTTCCGGGACCTCTTCTTTGGAATGACGATCTGCCTCTCTCTTCTTGTCCCTCTGGTCTCTCAATCACACGGCGAAGTAATACGTTATCTATTACCAATGAATTCCACTGGGACCAGTACGACTTCACGTTCGGCGAATATCTGCAAACTTCCTCCCACGTTGGTCTCTGGTCCGCGTTTTTCCAGTTAATCACCAAGCCCAACTCTGGATCACTGATTTGGTCATTTGCAAGATCTTCGGTTTGCAAACTATCACCAACCACAGTCGTCCTTAAGACTTTCACTTCTTTCTCTTCTTTGTAACGATTTCCCATCTGTCCGCAATTCCAACAGCGAATCGGTCCCCCCTTCTTGCTCATATACCGATCCAGTACTTTCCGCAAAATCCTTTCCACTTTGGAATCGTCGGAACTCTCCTCAACAGCCCGTACAAATCCTAGAGACCTAGAGCATTCTTTCGCGGCCTCAAATTCCAGGGCACGTGCTAGGGCATCTCCCAAATGCGTTGGATGAGCTAAAAGAAGTGTTTGCCTTGTCTCGTTGTCACGTAAACCATCAATAAAAGCCTGTACTGTTAAGCGCTCCATAACATTTTCGGGCATAGCAGGGTACGCAAGGCGAACGAGGCGGGCTACGTCGGCTTCAAACTCCTGCAGAGACTCATTTGACTTTTGAATGCGATTTTTTAGCTGGGAATGATAGACATGTTCCAAATGAGCTTGGCCGTACCTCATTTCTAAATGTCGTACCAATTGCTGATATCTCCCTGTTCCGATGGTGACAGTGTCTGCAGGATATCAGTCGCATCTCCTCGCAGTGCGACAGTCAAAGCGGTAGCCTTTTCAGCGATTGTCCATCCGTTCGCTCTCGCAGCGGCCTCAAACTGGCAAAAATAATTGGCCCAAGCGGTTTTTCCGTCAAACTGTGGAGGCTTAATAACTGACTTTGAGATATACTTGTTTTCGACTAGTTTCGGTGCCTCCGATGTTTCTTTGACATTTGGTGAATTGGGCTTTTCTATTTCTTGTTTTAAAATTTCGATTTTTTTATTTACATCGTCCTCAATTTGTGTTATTTTGCCTTGTAGCTCCGTAGAATTCTCTATAATCTTTTCTTCTAATTCCCTGGAATTTTCTGTTATCTTTTCTTCTAAATTAAGTATTTTATTATTAAAGCTGGCCTGTATGTCTTTAGAATTTTCTGCGATCTTATCTTCTAAAATATTAATTTTATCACTGATTTTCTCTTCTAAATTAACTTCCAAGTCAATTATTTTACTATTCAAATTGCCGTTTAAATTGTCTTGCAATTCCCGGGAATTTTCTGTAATTTTGTCATTCAAACTGTCTTCTAATTTTTGTAGGCACGAGTCAAGGTCACCTTCCAACTCAAAGCAAAATGTGTCAGGATCCTCACCTTCCTCAATCAAAACGTCTCTCAGTCTGGCTTGCAAAATGCTTTTCTTTCCATCTGTCTCGCACTCTCTCTCTTCCAATATACATTTCAGTTCGGACACTTTCAAGTCTTTCAACAATTTTTTCAGAGCCATGGTCAGTCTTTTTATTTTTCTTGTCTATCACACACGCCACACTTGACACCAATTGTTACGTTTTTCGTCGGTTCCGTGTGGACAGAAAGCCACAATTTATTTAAACACTATTTATTTAACACTAATTAACAAAAACAATAACGATAAAAGACTTATAGAACTATTTACAAACGATTTATAACTAAGAATTTATTTTGAATTTTAGCGCGTCAGCTGTATATTTATAACTGCCCTCTCTAGGCCACTGCCGCCGGCTTTTATACCTACAGCAAAAGAAATCTAGAATAGTCCATAGATCGTTAGGAGCATAGAGAAGGTTTTCGAATGTTCTCGTATGTACTAGTCCATTCTAGTGGGTCTCGATTCTTCTCGAACGAATGAATCATTGCGGTGTCTATGCGATGTTAAGGTCATCCGAGGGCGGGCCATATTGTGAGGTTAGGTCGAGTCCACACCGGCTCGCAACAATATTGCCGAAATTTCCTGATTACAATTCGGACCCACCTGTATATTTATATGGCGGATATTTGTTACAGCTATTACTTCGCACCTTCAATCATAAAGTGGAACAACACAAATTAATTATAATATATGACTTAGGTCTTTTTATCACTGAAGGTGCAACATTTTAAATATATCCTTCTTGCCTTTTAATATACGTATCGCCCTACTGAAGCATAGATACCGTATAACCGAAAAAAACGGCGTCGGCAATGGTTATGCAATGACGATCGTTTCAATGATATTCCCCATCTAATTTTACATATAAAATGACAGCGATCTTCATTTCATAGCCATCGCTGACGCAGTTTTTTTTTCGATCATATTGTAGTAAAAAGACCTGGTATATAAATTGGTAAGTGTACCAATCTTTACCAACTGTGTATGTTATCTTCTATATGTCTTGTTTAAATTTTAAGAAATTTTAATACAAATAAAAAACGATAATTAAAAAACTACTATTTATTTATGTAAATAAAATCTATGAAATTTCATTATATACTAAAAACAGCTGAATAATCACATAAGCATTAAACATTGCACAAATTTAAAAATATAAATTATAACATAGCATTTATCATGAAAAAATTGCACACGCTATATAATTATATACCTGAATAAAATAAATCAGTAAATCTAAGAAAACACACTGAGAGTATACACCGACATAATTTTTAAAATGAAAAAATAAAAATAATTTTTGAATAACTATATCAGTACTAATCAATAAATATGTAAACATTAATAAAATTGAGATATAAACCTGATTCATATCTTTCATATTTTTAAATAAGAATTTTTTTTTGAAGAACTACAACACTCTCCTAAAAATGATGATATCTTTACATATCAAAATGAAAATTTCTGTTATATTTATGGTTGGTTTTTCCTTAAATCTATATAAATACATTTTTTTAATTTTACGTCCTATTAGATGAATCATGGTAATCATAGCAATTAGTTTCACAACATATATTTTATCCTATTACCTACTCAGTCAATATACAGGGTGTCATGATTGATAATAACGTTTATGAAAAATAGAAAACTAATTTTCATTAAGTCACATTTTCAAAAAAATCTTATTGCAAATATTCAAGTTAATTTCCTTATCTCTATAAAATCCCACACAAAAAGATTCTAGAAACTCCAGGCAAGAAGTGAAATAAGCTAAAAATCAAGATATTCACAGTTTGGCAAAAAATAATATTAACATATAGGTACTTATCATAAAGTAATAAAAGATAAAATAAAAGCATAATAGATATAAGTTTAAACTAATGAGCCTCAAGATTTAGGAGAAAGTAGAAAAAAAAAAAGAAAAGAAAAACATTTTAAAAACCAAATATTCATGAAAGAGTAATTCAAATTCCTAAGAAGTTTTTATAATACATATTTAGCAAAGATATATGTTTTTGGGCAGGATTTTTTAATTTTAAGGTAGATATCACAAAAATATTGATGAATGACATTATAAATAATAAAAATTTAGAAATATAGGTACAACTATACCAAAATTTAAATTTGCAAAAAGATCCAATTATTTGTTCCCTATAAACGTTTATCCTACTGTCAACTATATCAGTCAAACAAAAAAAAATAGTTTCATATATGTTTTTAGAAGCTTCTGGTTCTACTGGTTCAAAGCTGTATGTCAGTTTTAAAATTTGTCTACTATGGCACTATATTTTTTCATTAAAATTTAGATAAGACTAGAAAATTTTAAAATATCTATAGTCATAAAAATGTGAATGTAATGTCCAAGAAAAAAGAGAGAATACAATTTACAATGTAATAAAATATTTTTCTTAAAACAAGTTTTCAGATAAAAACCTTCTAATCTTTTTAGAGGGTGGATTCTTTTTAGAATTTTTAATAACATCTGATGATTTTGATTTTTTTCTAAAATATCTAAAGTCATCTGCATGATCTGGATGGAGCATTTGTTTATAATTTTTAGGAACACAAAGTTCTGGGAATGAATGAAAAAATGTTTTATAACCACCTTCAAGTATATAAATTTCAGGATACACTAAATTGGGATAATTTGATGAATTCATCAGACGGTCCTCTTTTCTGTAAAAACAAAAAATATTACTATATGTATATGTTTAAATTATTCAGTGCATATTCATTTATAACAGTTACTAAATTTAAGTTACCTTAAAAGTCTACTCATACTGGGGCCCCTTTCCATTGAAAATTCGCAATGGAATATTAGGATATGTCTTCCACCAGCTTGTTTAACTGGCTTATGCAAGAGCTTCAAACATTGCTCTTGGGTATATATATTTATGGCACCTTCAATATGGCCTCCATTATACTCATAGGGATATCTACAGTCAATTATCTGCAAATTCAGAAAAAAATTATTACTATTTGAAATGAAAAGAAATAATTTATTATCACACTTACTAAAAAAGAGTTCAACATTGGGGTATATTTTCCTCGAATAACATTACTCATTGTTAGAGAAGATATTGATTTTAAATCTGGATGACTTCCAGTAATTAATGGCAAGATATAGGGTTTTGAAAAATCACCAATTAAATCTGAATCAGATTCAGATTTTTCTACAGCCTCTTTAACTTTTTCTTCCTGATATATCAATTCTGATGGCGTTTTTAGATCAATTTCATTGCATTTGATTTTTTTTCTGGGGGTAAAATTATCAAGGAATTCTGGTTCAGAATCATCACATACACCATCAAATAATTTAAGGCGCTTCAAATTCACAACGGTATCGCAAGTGGGGCTCGCCGTATTATCTGGTGTTCGAAATAAACGTTTTTTCTTACCAAATATATGATCCCTATTGGGCGTAGAATCTTCATCGTCAGCACTAGCTAATGAAAAACATAAAATAGAATTTTCCGCAGTCTCATCTCTCAACGGAGAATCTGCCAGTAACTCAAAATCTGACGGAGGCTCTTCGCAAAAGCCCGAATCTTTCGTATCAGCATCGAAAAGAGAGACTTCTTTAAGTTTTTCTGGAAAAAAACCGGCACCGTGTTCACACATTTTTAATCTGCCAGCTGATTTTCGCGCCTTTTCAAATCAGATAAATAAATGTGAACTTGGCAACAGTACATAAAAACTACTGTCATTTTTTTCGACCACAGCACACATAAGAACATTGAATATGATCTAGGGAGGGTAAGAGATTATTTACGACATATTTGTAATAAATAATTATAATAAAAACTTTCTGTGTTATAAAAAACACATATCAATACCACATTTTACCTAAACAAAATCAATTGTTATCAACCAAATTGAATTGATATTTACTGACGTTTTTTACTTACGTGTAAAAAAAACAAAAATCATATAAACTTTTTACTTTTCTAGGACGGTTCAGATCAAAGGTTCAGATCGATAATAAGAAAAACCCCTTCCATATCTCTATTATATACTGGGTGGTCCAGAAAATCCGTTGCGAATCAATGTCATAATTTTTAATGGGACATTTCATTGGGGACATTCAGTATAAAATCATTCTGATTTAAAATTTCTGGAATTGTTCGTACTGGACAGCACGTGGGCAGCAGACTGGACTGAGTTTAGATCGCAATCCCGATGGTGCCACGATGTGAACTTGCTTATTTGAAATTTTACATTTTTTTATATAGGTATTTATTTGGATTTTAAATACAAAATTATCAATATATTTTATATTAATGTTGAATTATTTTTTGGCCTCTTTATTAATCTCGAAAAAAATACTCTCCTCATCCATAGTTTTTTGGGCTCAAGTTTCGTTTAGCCGAAATCAGTTACATAGAATATCGGTTTTTAGGATGATTCTATACAAGAAAACTAGCACTACATAATTTAATTTTTGCCGCGGAAATTCTTTGTTTTTGAGAAAAACTCGAATTTTTTATTTTTCTATTATTAACAAAAATTTAAAACTTTACGGTGTTTTTAATAGTTTTTTCATTATAGAATGACGTAAAAACATTTAATATGACGATGTGAACTAATTTTTGTTCGAAAATATATTTTTATTACATTAATTTTCATTGATTTTTCCGGGTTTAGAAGTGCCGAAATGTGATAGGAAGATAAAAACTGCATATTTTTGTTTGATTAAAAATTTCCTATAACTTTTTCTATAACTTTTTCCGCGGAAATTTATTATAAGGGCGGTGGAAAATCTTCAATATTTCGAAGTTTTCCATAGTATTCTCAACTTTTTTACATATACTTTCGGTTTAGTTTTAGTTAGTTTAATTGTTTTTATTGAGTTTGGTTGTAATAGGTTTAGTTGGTTTGGTTTGGTTTAGTTGTCGTTTTTATGCTTTATTTACATTTTTTTTTTAATTTTCGCATTTATTGACCATAACGATATTCAGTTGATAAGAATAGATATTATTCATTGATCTGTGTCAAAGGTCGGGAAGATCACTGCATAGTGGTGAAATAACAGAGTTCCGCGGATTTTAATTTTTGTATCGGTGCTTAAAAACAATACAAAATAATATTAATTTTTTATATCTCGTCATTTCGTTACTTCTAAACCGTATACAAAAAGTGGCATCAGCGCATTTCCGCGGAATTTCGTTTTCGTATTAGTAGTTACCTACTTGTAGTTACAAAGACGTCTAAATTATGAATTAACATTAATTTTTCATGTGTCATTTCGTTACTTTTAAACCGCATTCAAAAAATGGTGACGCAATTTCGCGGCAAATTTTTTTTTAGTAATATACTCCCTGAGGTACCTAAATGACAAAAAATGTTTTTTTTTTCTTTTTTAACAGATTTCGGCTAAACGAAACTTGACCCGATTTTGGTATTCAACTAGAAAAAAATCAGTGTCAAGTTAAAAAGGCGAATCGATATATGTGTATAAAATTATGGCATTGTTATCGATTCGCAACTAATTTGACGCTATTTTTAGGATTATTACGCGGTTTTTTAAAATTTATATAAAATGCAAAAAATAATACATACTACATTGAAAAACGGGATGATCCATAAAAAAACGTCTTCAAAAACTTCAGGCAAAGAGTTACTAGCTTTGTTCGGGTTCTTATTGTTATTACCGATTCTGAACCGTCCTAGAATTCGGCAGCGAATGCGCAAATGAAATAATGTCTTCATATTTCCTTCTGCGCATACGCATCACAGTTCTAGAGGACGGTTCAGAATCGGTAATAAGAGAAACCCGAAGTAAGCTAATATCTTATTTGCTTCAGGTGCGTATTCAGGGTCCAAAAATAAACATAAAATTCTAAATAAATGTGTCCGCAAGGCCTTCGTTTTTAATCTACAGGGTGTTGATCTACAAGCTTTAAATTAATGTTTCTATTTTTAGTATCATAAAATTTATGATAGTATAAATATAATAATTTAATAAAAATTGAAATAGTGAGGGGAATATATAAAAACAGAAGGAAAAAATTAATTGGGGCTTTAGGCTCCCGTTTGCTCCTTTTATTTTCCATTATTTATTTTCGTTTCTTCATCATTTTTTTTCCATCTCCTGGGTTGCACACGGTGCATCTTTGCATCGTTTGCTTCCTGTTTTTTTGTGTTTTGGGATCGGTTTTTTCGCTTCCTGATTCCTTACCGTACTGATGAAACCTGAAGGCAGTTACATCAGTGTGCACTAGTGTAGATGTGGTTGTGTGAGTGTGCGTGTCTGCACTGGTGTATACGGTTACGAGTTTGTTGAGGGCTTGCCGATTAATTTTTTCCTTCTGTTTTTATAATAATTTATATATCTCGAAAACGCTATACAGTATACCAGATATACCTCTTTGAAGTAAAAATAACAAAGGAATCATCATTACTCAAAAATTTAATACAGTGCCAAACCAAAAAGTTGTAGTTATTCGAAGGAGTAGAAAGAAAGACATGTAGATGGCGCCCTCTAGGTAAATTATATCATTTTTTAGAATGTCTGTCGAAATCTTTGTTGCCTTGCTGGACAGACTTTACATAATTTTTTAACTTGCTTTAACTACTATATGATAAAAAAAACGACGTAAGCGATGGCTATGAAATGAAGATCGCTGTCATTTTATATGTGAAATTATATGGGAAATATCATCGATTGTCATTACCACGCCAACTGGACGCCGTTTTTTTCGATCATACGATATAATAAATAGTTTGTTATATAGAATTTTCTAAGATGTAAGAAAAATATTAGTGGTTAATAATTAACTAGTTTCATAAAATAATAATAAAATTAATATTAACTTCCGAAACAAACCAAATAAGAAACGGTATAACGAAATGATTATAGTTCAATAACAATGGATAGGTAAGGAAATCATAGAAAAACAGTAAGAAAGAGTCTTAAAATAGTTAATATCTCTGGAATAAAAGCACTATTGAGGTTTCAAATAAGCACCTTATACAGGTCGCTGTTTCATGCAACAGAGGTTTTTAAAGTATGTATATGTGAAAAGTAATGTTACAATTTCGAATTAGTATTAGGAGTTTCGTGTGAATAAATAAATTTATTAGTTTATTTAGATTTGATACAATCGTTTATTATAAAGGTAAGAAACATAAAATAATAATTTAATGTTTGATAACATTTTTAACATTAGCTATAAGACAAATATGCATTTAAGCTTAATACATATATTTTTTTAAGTAAAGTAAAAATAACAATAAGTTTTCGAAATTTCTAAAATGTTTGACAAATTAATGCTTCTTACAATTATAATTTTAATTGCAATATATATCTTGTAGGCTAATTAACAAAAAATATTTTTAGTGATAAAATAAAATGAAAAAAACCATATAAAATGACAGATCCGATAGATACACAGTGTTTATACAGTATAAATGGAATCATAAATACCTTAACCAGTAACAAAGAAGGAGAATGTAATGAAAACGAAAGATATGGTATGATGTTCAAGATGAATTTGCTTTTAAAAATTTAACTAAACCACAATTAAAACTATACATTTGTATGAGGATAAAACTAAAGTCTGACCAACGATTTGGGAGAGATTTCGACAGACGACATCCAAAAAATGAAAGACAAAACTATCATTTGACACGTATCCTTTCTCGTTAGACAGATAGTATTGAGTTCTTACGCTTATATACAGGGTGGTCCGAACCGTATTCCGGAAACTTCGAGAGCATATTCTGCCGATAAAAAGAAGTAAAAAACTTCTTATAAATGTATGTTCTAAAATGCTTAGTTTCGGAGATACAGGGTGTAGAAGTTTTATTTTTATTTCAATTTTTTCCAAATCATTTCTGAAGTAACGTCAATATTTGGATGAAAATTGGTGTCTGGGAGTTTTTTGACATGAGAAATTTGATTTTTTTTTATGTCATTTTGACCATATTATGACTCCTAGTTGTAGCGGGCGCCACTTACATGTGTTTTAACTGGTTTGAAGAGTAATAACTTTTTGTCCGTACCTGTATAGAACTACTGAGTGAAAAAATATTCATTTTTGTATTTTTTACGTAAAAAATGTCTCTTGGTAAAAATCGTTACGAGTAACCATTATAGAGATATTTAGAATGGGAATAGTCAATACATGTATTGACAAAAACATGCGTTGAGTAGATATAGTTACTGGACTAAAAAGATAAATTGGGAAAATTTTTATTTTTTTGAATTAATCATAAAATTGTCTTCGAAAAACATTTCAAATTTATGATTTCCGTCTATTAACTATTTAGTCTCAACATGTTTAATTTATGTCGATGATGACAGGTATTGATAATTTCGATTTCAAATATCTCGAGAACTATTACTCGTAGCGATTTTTATTAAGATATCTTTTTTACGTTAAAAATCACGGAAATGTAATTTTTTTTACTTAGTAGTTTTATACAGGTACGGACGAAAAGTTATTACTCTTCAAACCAGTTAAAAATATGTAGGTGGCGCCCTCTACAAGTAGGAGCCATATTGACATCAAAATCGAATTTCTCATATCAAAAAACTCCCAGCCACCAAATTTCATCCAAATATGTTACTGCAGAAATTATTTGGAAAAAACCGAAATAAAAATACATTTATAAGAACTTTTTACTTATTTTTAACTGCAGAATATGTTGCTGAAGTTTCCGGAATACAGTTCGGACCACCCTGTATACCGTATGGTCGTAAAAACCGCGTCAAAGATGACTGGAAAATGACAAAATCGTTGATAATTTTGGCGAGGTCAATCTCTAGACGTCATTTACTAAACATTGACACACCCAAAAATTAACACTAATTATATAAATCTTAAAAAGGAATAGAAATCTTCCAGACGCACAAATCTATTTGCAAAAAAATATTTTCCCGAATTTTAAACTAGAGCATTTGTTTTATTATTACTCAATATAAAAATAAATTACAATCTTCTTAAGGTCAACTGGCAGTAAGCGCCATTAAAGAATAAAGAAGAGTATGGGCCAAGTTCATAGTACAAAGAATACAAGGTATGATATTGCGCAGGTTGATCGCTACGTCACAGGTGATAACTGGCGCTATTGGTCAGCACTCTCAAATTGTCAAGATATTGTTATAAACCTGTTTTTTTGTTTATATACCGTCATTGAATTATCGCTAAGCAAGTTACTGTGGAGCAGTGCGTAAGGAGTCGGGCTAGGAAGCGAGAGACCTGAGTTCGAATCTCGGCCGGGACATAACTTTTTATTTATTTTTTAAATACTGTTGTATTCTATAGTTTATTTTTGTAGTATAAAAAAAAGAACTATTTATTCTGTTATTTTTAATCTCCGGTATTAATATAAATTGATTGTTGGTACAACACCTCATTTAATATAAAATAATATCTACTTTTTGAAATGTATCGGGCACTAATTGTACCTAAAAGTAATATATTTTTAGTGATATACCATATTGTAAACTATTTAATATTTCAGTCACTTAAAAAGTTAATTTGCATTGAATAATTGCCTACCATTAAAGGAAATTTGAGCTATATAATCCTTGATGGTCATATTCTGGGTATGCAAATACTTCCTCTAAATTTTGGGTTTCGTTCAACCGATTTATTCTCAAAACCTGAAACATCTACATATAAAAAGAAGCACAGGTCACTAATTATAATAGACTTCACCCTTGGAATTACTTCTATCACAATTACAATACATTCATCTGCATTGGCATTTTCTACTTTTCGATGGGAAACTTCAACTTCCCAACATTTTTTAAATGATGTAACAATTCCTCTTGTGGTTACTTTTCCATAGATATCCTCATCTCTGTCCTCATGTGAATTCAGAGGCAATGAACATGAAAATTATTTACCATAAACATCGCAAACTAAAAACCTAATAAACAATTTTATACCGAATATAGAAATAAATTCAGTATTCTTACCTATTATTATCGTCCAAATCCATGTTAATAGATAATTATTTTTAAATATATTTTTGGAACTGCTGGTTTTAGTAATTATTAAATTAAACGAACTAAAAAGTCTAAAAAATAAACAATTCTTAACCATAACCCTAAAAAATGCAGATCTCCTGTCAACTTTCTTTATTTTTTATTTATTCATTATTTTCAAATACATTTAAATTTTTATTAAAACGTATTTGATTATTTTCCTGGTGACGTCACAGGTGGTATGCGCGAACTGAACGAAATTGGAGCCGCTATCGATCATACCTTGTATTCTTTGTACCATGGGCCAAGTTAATGACGTGTAGGTCTTAACCTCGCTAAAGTTATTATCGATTGTCATTCCCCAGCCGTCTTTGACGCCGTTTTTATCGATCGTATGGTGTCATGAAATGTAAAAAAAGTTTATTTTAATAAACGTTTTTAATATTACTGTATGTACAAATACCTTCACTATACCTGTAATTTTCTATTTATTTATAAAAAAATAAATCGTTATTTTTAAATGAAACAACTGTTGCTAACTGTTATTTCTATGCAATTTTTTACTGCAATATAATTTGCAATTTTTTACTGCATTATAATACCTACATACATACTTAGAACCACACTTGTATTAGAATTTAAAAAATAGAAACGGCGACATGAATTGCGTAATCGAAAAAAAAACGACGTCGAAGACGGCTGGGGAATGGCAATCGGTGATAATTTTGGGGAGGTTAGTCTCTACACGTCATTTCCTAAAAAGTGACGTAAAAATCTAAATTAACACTAATTGTAAAAAGATTAGAAATAGAATAGAAAAACTGTTCCCAGACACACAAATCTATTTCAAAAAAAAATATTTTTCTAGAATTTTAAACCTATATGTATATCATTTAATTTTTTTTACTCCATATAAAAATAAATTGCCAAACTTTCATAAAATCATCTGGCAGTAAGCGCCATTGAAAATAAAGAAGTACGGACCAAGTTATGATGTCTAGGGCTAGGAAAAAAAAAAGGCGTCAAAGAAGATTGGGAATTCTTTGACGCCTTTTTTTTCATACGCTATATGTACTATGTTGAAATGGTAAAAAAAAATATTTAAAGGTAAATTTTAAATTTTTCATTAATTAAAAATTTTAAAAAATAGCAAAATATTTAATTTATTCTTGTCAATATTTGTTATAAAACCAAATATTCTTACCTGCCAAAATCCAAATCAAATAGTTTTAAATTTTCTCTTGTTTTAACTACCACTCAAGAAGTGTAAGTATATAAAACTAAAGAACCTGGACAGAAATGTCAGCCTCTAACTATAATAAGCAAAACATGTTCTAATAATTTAATTATAAAATTCCGACTGGCTTTTATTTAATTAAGAACAAATTGAATAATAGAATTTTTCTAATTAAATTTTCTGTTCAATCTTAACGGTATTTATTTAAGTGATGAGCACCTTGACATAAAAAATACTATACCTTCTAAGAAAATAATAAATAGTATAAAATAAAAACTTTTTTAAGATTATTCTACTAGTTTGAAGAATTTTCCAAACGAAGAAGTGACATTATCTAATACAAATCTAAAAAGGAAGCAGAGACGATACAGGTAAGTCAACTAAACTTTTTTTTGTTATTTTGAATAACATTACAAACCATACCGGGTGGTGCATCGTCGTTGGAAACAGAAAATTCCATGCAAATTTTAAACTGTCCAGCTATTGGCCTTCCTGTTCATTTTGCAGCGAAGTTGTCAATAGGGTTTTTAAAGGTCTGCCTATGCTGAATACCCATGCCAAATTTGAATAACACCACTTAAGTACATTTTAGAAATATTTCAAATTACAAAAAAAATATTGAATTTTCTCATATTTATTCCTTTTGTAACTTGTAATTAATAACCACTTGTAAATTTTATTATTTTTGTTGGATTTTTTCTGCGTATTATTTTTGTTGTACAAACTAAATGCCATAAAAATATTAAAAATAAATATTTCTAAAAATATAAATCATTTCTTGTATAAACTTTATTTACTAAAAACTATTATGTTTTAAATAAACAAGAACTTTTTTTCGTATATCTGTTACGGTTAAGGTCCGATACCCGTTTAATATCAACATATATATTAAACGGTTAATCTCGAAAATAACGCAAAACAAAACAAACCATAAACAAAACCAAACTCAAACATTAACCCCGGACATCGAACTTTAACCGTAACATAATATCGTCCTATTGCTGCCAAAACTCATTAACTAACATTTTTCCGAATAACCTAAAAATTCAATCACTATAATTATATTTTGAAGCGGAGAATCGATTGAAAAAGTCATGAACTACGATTTCTCTCTATTTATGCTGTATTTTAATACCGAATAGTCACTAACAGCAACTTTATGCAATGTAATTAATCTTTAGACGTGTTTTTCTATGCATTTTTCTCGGAAGTAATAAAAAGTAAGTTAGTGACCTTTGGCAGCAACAGGACGATATATCGTTCCATTGCTGGCAAAAGCATGGCAAAAGTCACTACTTACATTTTATTAATTTTATTACTTCCGATAAAAACGCGTCTAAAGATTAATTGCATTGTATAAAGTTGTTAGTGACTATTCGATATTAAAATACAGCATTAATAGTCAGAAATCGTAGATAATGACTTTTTAAATACATTCTCCGCTTCAAAATATAGTTAGTGATTGAATTTTCAGGTTGTTCGTTAAAATATTATTTAGTGACTTTTGGCAGCAATAGGACGATATCTATTAATAAATTAAGAATTATGCATCATAAATTGATAAATTATGAAATTTTTATAGAGTAACAGGCAGATACTTCCCATCTAAAATTTCAGAACACGATTTGTTAAAAAACACAAAAAATAATTTTACTTTTCGTATTTTCATTAAAATAAATTAAAAACTGTATATCATAAATTGATAAATTATGAAATTGCGATAGTGTATACAGGCAGCTACTTTTTCTGATATAAAATTTCACATACAATTCTTTAAAAAAAGCTTTTTTTTAATAAAACAGTACAAGTAACAACTAGGCCGGAAAGAGTTTCTTTAAATTCCCTATTAAAAAGTATGCCGAGTGCGTCTCAAAAGTGGCTCACCCCTATAACTTTTTTATATGTTTAAATAAAAAAAACGAGATTTCGTATGTTAGTATATGACGTAAATTAGGATTGATTGACGTATTCATTTTTTTACCACTTCCTGTTTCACTCGAAATGACTACAACTTTTGATTTTTAAATGGCACCCTCGGTATTTTTTTTATATTATTCGATACAAAATGACACTCTGAATAGAATAACATATCACATGTCAACTTTTGACCTTTTTGCTTAAAAAAAATTATTTTAAATTTCAGTCCAGAGTCAGAGTGCCATGGCGTGTTAAAAACACTAATTTTTAATCAAGGAGCCTTGGAAAAATAAATTTGATCGTCTACTGTTTTTAGTAATTTGTCCTGACCGATTAAAAAATGCCCATATCGTATTCGGTATTTTTAACAATATCTCATTTTTTTCAAATGGGTCACTATATAGCATATTAATTTGGAAAAAGATTTTTTTTTTCGAATAATTTGGTACCACACACTTGGTATTTCCAGTCAAATTGTCATTATGAACCACATGTTACAATTTCAAATAAACCATATCCGAAAATGTCAAAAGTTGACATATGATGTGTCATTCTATTCGGGGTGTCATTTTCTATTGTATAAAGCAAAAAATACCGAGGGTGCCATTTAAAAATAAAAAGTTGTACTCATTTCCGGTGAAACAGGAAATGACTGAAGACAATTGAATACGTCAATCAATCCTAATTTATGTCAGGTATTAACATATCAAATCTGATGGTGAGCGAGAATGTAATATGGCGCGTGTAAGAACATATAAATTTGCTGATGGTGGTCAAAAGACGAAACGTTGGATGACAAATCTGAAAACACTGTCGTATAACTGGAAAGTAGTGAAAATAAAAATCGCTTTTAGTTTTGGTATACCTTGCCAAATAACGTCAGAAAAAAGTAAAATCGAAATCTTCAATTTTCGGTTTTTCTCGAATATCTCCGGAACTACTAAGAACCTTAAATGTTTCTAAAGGGTATATTATTAGACACATTAATGCACAACTTTACTATAATTTACCCATATCTCCAGGGGCGCAACTAGACATATACTTTTAGGGGGGCTTAACTCTTTTGGGGGCGCTTAGGTCACTATAAGATAATATTGATGTGAGGTTAAGGCCAATTTTATAAGAGACGCACGGTTTATCAGGGCGGGCTAAGCCCCCCGGCCCCTCCCTAGTTGCGCCTCTGCATATCTCCTATAGTTTTCGACGTCGCAAAAACTGATGATTGATTTATTTACAGAACGACATTTTCAAATTATCAACTAGAAGAACTTGAAAGAGCTTTCAGTAAAACCCACTATCCGGACGTGTTTTTTCGCGAAGAACTGGCTTTGAGAATAGACTTGACGGAAGCAAGAGTGCAGGTTTGGTTTCAAAATCGCAGAGCAAAATGGAGAAAACAGGATAAAAATTCTCCGAAGTATATGGGAAACACATCTGCCAATGGTAATAATAATACCAGATGATCGAAACAAAAAACAGAGCCAAAGACGACTGGGAAATGAAAATCGATAAGAATTTTGGCGAGGTCAAGCCCTAGACGTCATTATTTAGCCCGTGCCTATCTTTATTTTTTAGTGGCGCTTACTGCCAGGTGGTCTCAAAACGTTGTAATTTATTTTTATATTGAAAAAAAAAGTATTTTTAAATTGTGTAGATTAAAAATAAATTTTTGGAGAAAAAGTAATTTTTTGGAAATAGACTTATTTGTCTGGAAACGTTCTATCTGTTTTCAACCTTTCTATAACTAGTGTTTATTTTTGACAAGTTTTAAGTTAATTTTTAATAAATGACGTCTAGAGATTGACCTCGCCAAAATTATTATCGATTGTCATTTCCCAGTCGCTTTTACGCGTTTTTTTATCAAATGAGGCAATGTGTGGAAGTTACTTGCCCGTGCTTTCTATCCGCGCCGTTTTAACTGTACGGTCAAAACCGATCAAAATATCCGAAGTGTATGGTGGCCTTAATTCAGGCACAAACTTCTAAGTCCCTGCTCTTTACTCATACTTAAATTTACCTAAAAAGGATATTTTGATTTTTAACGTTTAAAACTAACCATAAAAATAGGCACTTATTTTTTTAAATATGTTATCTTGCAGATTGTCCTTCCGCAATAGATTCGCCGCTTAACTTTGTGACGTCAGATAATGTCAGCAACTCAAACGTGTATTTGGGATTGGAGTGGCCAAATATGATATCTCCTATTCAATTTGCACCCTCTTCTTCGACTGAACTATACCTCAATCCGCAGCAGATAATAGAAACCTCTCAACGGCATATCAGGCAAGTTTAGAATCTATTGATCAATTGCGATGATATCTGGTGACGCCACTGAATATACAGTGCAAATATTTTCAGGGCTGGTAGATCTCGATAAAAGAAACATATTTTCTCTTTATCGTTTTTCAAATAAATCCAAAATAACTGAGTTATTTTACTTTGAAAATTTCCAAAAAAAATATTTTTTGCTAAAATTTTGAGAACCACTGGATCATTTCTGGGTTTTCTTTCTTGTAAATTTAATCTACTACCTATGTTGCCATATTACCAAGAAATAATGTTTTTTTATCTAAAAATTAGAAAAATTTGCAATTTTTTAAAAAAATTCCAAATTTTCTCAATTTTTTTTCGCGAAAAAAACTCATAATCGTATTTCTGGGGTCGAAATATACAACCTCAAAAAATATTTGCACTTATTTAAGACTCACCCTGTATAACTAACAAAATAATGAGTTCTAGTATGTATTTAATGCGCTTATATTTAAATGTCGATACTAAAAGACTTAAAGACCGTTTAAAATATTTTTTCATAGTAGGTACTGTAATTGTTAATATACCGGATATTTTCTGGTATAAAGTGGCTCACCCCTATAACTTTTTTATATATATTCACATAAAAAGACGAAATTTGATATGTTAATATATGGCATAAATCGGCACTTCCTGTTTCCTCTTTCATCGGAAATGACTACGACTTTTGATTTTTAAAAGGTACCACCGTGCTTGCTTATAATATGATAAAAAATGACATTCTGAATAGAATAATATATCGTATGTCAATTTTTGACATTTTCAATTAAAAAAAAGTATTTTAAATTTCAATCTATAGTGCCATGGCTCTGTTTTAACACTATAGATTGTGGCCTGTCTAATGTTTTTCGTGTCTTTTCTTGGCCGGTTAAAAGATTACCAAATCGTATTTTTAATCAACTAAATTTTTTGAAATGGAACGAGGGTGGCTCGTCAGTATATTTGGAAAAAGCATTTTTTACGTAAACTTTGGTACCACATATTTAGTATTTCGAGTCAAATTGTCGTTATATTTAATGTCGTGGCACTCTAGATTGAAATTCAATATATCAGTTTTTTTAGGAGAAAATGTCAAACTTGACTTGTAATATGTAATAAGTCATATTCTAATCAAAATATCATTTTCTATCAAATAAAGTAAAAAATGCGGAGGGTATCATTTAATTTTTTTTCCGGTGAAACAGGAAGTGATCGAAAGTAACTGAAAACGTCAATCTATCCTGATTTATGTCCAATAGGCTTGGTGCATATCAATTGATTTCAACAAATTCCGACTGCAGTGCTTCAACGGCATGAAATTAGAAATTATCAGTATGTATTTTTTTTGTTTGTATGTTTGTACTTTTCATGTACGAGGTTTGTGTGATATAACGCTGTTTCGGGTAGTAAAAAATAAGTGAACTTCGAGAACAGTGCAGTCGTGGTATTTCTGAAATTTTTGTATAAGTAACCAATGTTATTCAAAATATTTACAGCACGCCCATCAATTGCTTGCTAATAGAGAACGGATCGACCGACGTACTGTACCAAATATCATTTTTTTTTTCTGAAAAGAATAAAAAGGTTATAGGAGTGAGCCACTTTTTGTAAACACCCGGTATAACAGATATTATGTTTTATTATTCTAACACTACATGTTCTTTTCCTTAGCCAAGACAATTCCTGTCACATAAATCTAAGTTTAGCCGAACCTACAAATCTTATTCAGCCAAGCCTAATGGAACATGCATCTTCGCAAAATAGCACCCTAACTATTTCGATGGAAAGTTTTTTAGATAATTCAATAAGAAACAGTCCGGATGATAGATGTGTTGGACAAGGAGTTTGTGCTCTAGAGCAATGCCCGCTTGAAAATGCCTGTTCCATCGAATGTAGCTCGATACAGAATTCAATATCGGCTTCAAGGCATGCTTTACTTTCCGAAATGGGCGAGGAATGTTTGAATTTGGGAATTCCGGACTGCAAAGAAGACGACGACGATATATCAATCGATTCCGATCTGCTTACTTTAAAGCCAAAAATTAAATGCGTAAATTATCCAAATGATGATCACCGGTCGTTGAATTAGTTATCTACTAATATTTCTTTTTATATGTCATAAATATCAAGTTTATATGTTAAATAAAAATAATAATAAGTATTAGCATTTTTTATTTGTATTCTGGCGATCATGAGGCTCAACTCAATCAGGACCGCTTTACCCATTAGGCAAGATAGGCAGCTGCCTAGGGCGGCAGCACGGCGGCAAGATGATGGGGGTGGCAAATTTTGGAAAATAATATTTACGTAAATAAAACATACTGGCACAGTATCGTATTAGTTTTGAATTACTAAAATCAAATCAAAACTTATATTACATAATATATTTTTTGCATCTATTAGTCATTTTGTAAGATGATTCGAATTTATTTTACGTAGGTACCTAAGATTTTGCCTAAGAAAAATGTCAAGGAAGAAATTCTCCCAAAGAATAGGTACATTTTATAATTTTTAATTTAACGTTATATTATTTTTTTTTATATGTTTAATTGTCACTATTCAGTTATTTTTTAAGACTGCACATTTGACGTCCTTTTAAATAAAAATGTACAGGCTTTGCCAAAAAATTGGCAACCAATGGGAAAATATTTTATAATTTAGTTATTGAACATAGGAAAAATCAAGAAAATGTGTAAAAAAGATATTCTTCAGCATGTCATTCAATATCATTAATCATTAATCATAATGCCGTTAATCATTAATCATAATGCCGATATACTACGAAAAACCTTCTAATAATATGCAAAAAGTAGAATCAGGTAATTAAATATTCAAAAAAATAAAAAAATCTGAATTTAATTTATCATCTATTTAATCAAGTTTCAAAATATACTGAGACTTTCAAAAATAACATTCTCAATAATTAATTTTCGAAAAAAAAAATTCGTATGTAAAAGTATGAATGACACAAGAAAATATGAATCAAATAAAATATTTTCCAATGCAGTTAAGTATTTTAACTCATCTACTGTCCCGGAATAAGTATAAAAAAAAAACTAAAAATGTTAATTCTCACTTTGATACAATGACCCATAGACAACAAAAAATCATTCGAAGTAACTTTATACTTTCTAAGTGATCTGATCTGACAAAAAAATCTACAAACCATTGCAAGAAGTTTGATATCATAAAAATTGCCATTTTATTTTTTTTTAACTATTTACAGTATAGTAAAATATATTATGTTGGAAATTAATTATGTTGGAAATTAATATCTTTTATTTATGTAATTTTAGCGAAAAAATTAAAAAAAAATAATTTTCTCCGAAAAATATATAAAGAGCTATCTTTTAACCTCCCTGTATATTTATGAAACACAATACTTGGATATACGCCGTAAAATAATATTCTGAACATCTTTTTTCTTTGACTCTTCTCGATGTTTGGTCTCCTAAGATAAATTTTTACATGTAAGTGGGTAAAGGGAACTGTTTGAATTTCCCACCATGGCAGTTGTCGCTTTACATAGTGTCATTTTTTTAAAAAACAACTAAACACCTTTTTAAAAACTCAACGAAATAAATTCCATTTGTTGCCTGTATTAGGTATTAAAGATTTACTTGAATTTTTATTAGTGAGAGGGGGCGGCAAAAGAATGGTGCCTAGGTACCAACTTACGTTAACGCGGCCCTGAACTCAATCCTGCATCAAGTCAACCTTAGCGCTAAAAATTGAATACGAACTACAACCTATACGATATAGGCTTGACGCATTTCAGTTTATTTAAAAAATTCCGACCGCAGCGCTCGATGCGGCAGAAATCAGAAGTTTCGGATCTGTATTTCATGCAGTTCCGATGTTGATCGCATTGAAATAATATTAAAATCGTGGCGTTGTTAAAATATTTAAGTATTTTAGTTTTTAATAGTGCAGTTATTGAAACTATAAAACACTCAGGTACGAGGTTTGTGTAATGTAACGCTGTTTCGGCGCATGTAATGTAACGCTGTTTCGCATGGCGTAGGCATTGCTGTCAAAAACGAAATCGCCACCAGTTTAACAGAAGTGCCCATTGGAGTCTCCGAACGTCTCATGACTCTAAGGTACCCTATATCAGATAAAACCTACGTCAATATCATTAGTGCCTACGCTCCCACCCTAGCCGCTAAGGTTGAGGAAAAGGATAAATTTTACCAAGATCTACAAAATGTTCTCCAACGAATTCCAAAGCAGGAGCGAATCATCTTGCTAGGTGATTTTAATGCACGTGTCGGTAATCAGCAAGAAATATGGCCAGACGTATTAGGAAAACATGGAATGGGAAACGTAAATATCAATGGTGAACGCTTGCTAACAACATGCACAGAGTACAACCTTTGCATCACCAATACATGGTTCAAGCTGAAAGACAAGTTTAAAGGTACCTGGGAACATCCCAGATCAGGCCACTGGCATCAATTGGACCACGTCATCGTTCGAAGGAAGCATCTGAAAGATGTCAGACTTACAAAAGCCAGAATAGATGCCGAATGTGGTACTGACCACCGACTTGTAGTTTCGAAAATGAAACTTCAATTAAAACCCAAACATCCACACTGCAAAAAGCAAAACAATATGACCAGATTAAACGTACGGAGTCTAACGAACAACGACACCGCCAACGCCCTCCGGGAAGCCATCAGAAAAGCACTTCCACCGATAACCTCAATCTCCGAAGCTGAACAAGGCTGGACACAATTGAGGGATGCGATTTATAATACCAGCGAAGAAATACTGGGAAAATCCAACAAAAAGAAACAACCAGACTGGTTTAACGAAAATCAACCACATATACAGGCTTTGTTGGAAGAAAAGCATAGAGCACATCAAGCAGTCACTGCAAATCCACACAATCTAAGGCTGGTGGACAACTTTAAAGCAGCCAACAACACGCTTCGAAGAAACCTGCGCCAACTAAAGGATAACTGGTGGTCACAAAAAGCAAATCAGATTCAAGAATACGCCGCGCATCACAACTATCGTAAATTCTTCGAGGCTGTAAAAGAAGTATACGGCCCAACTAAGAACGTAAGCTCCCCAATCAAGGCACAAAACGGTGAACTTCTAAAAGAGGAAGAGCAAATCAGAAATCGCTGGAAAGAGCATTACAGCCATATCCTTAACCAAGACAATATCCCCAATATGGAAGCACTAAACACAATACCTCAGTATAACAGCATTGATGTATTAGATATCCCAATAACGGAACAGGAAATAAGGGCCTCCATAAAATAACTTAAAAATAACAAATCGGCTGACTGTGACGCGATTTCAGCGGAATAAGTGTGCAAGCAAAGAACTTATTGGTCATCTTAAGGCTCTCTTCGATGTCATATGGGAAAGCGGAGAGGTACCTCAGGACTTTCGCAACGCGAATATAGTAAATATATTTAAGAACAAAGGAAGTGCATCAGATTGCGGAAACTACCGAGGAATTTCACTACTGGTTATCGGAGGTAAAGTTCTCGCAAAAATTATGTCAAACCGCCTGCACCCACATATAGAAAAAATCGTCCCAGAATCGCAAATGGGCTTTCGCACCAACCGCGGTACCGTTGATTCCATATTTTCCGTCCGCCAACTACAGGAAAAAGTAAAGGAACAGCAGAGTAAACTTTATGTTGCATTCATCGACCTAACGAAAGCCTTCGACTCTGTAAACAGAGCTGCACTTTGGGCAATTATGCAAAAGTTCGGAGTGCCCAACAAATTTCTTAGTGTGTGTAAAAGCCTCCATAACAACAAAATGTCGAGAGTGTCACATCATGGATCACCGAGCGATCCCTTCCGGACAAATACAGGAGTCAGGCAGGGATGTGTTCTAGCTCCTCTCCTATTCAACATATTTATGGCAGCGCTCTCTATTATAGGGGACAGCAAACTGCAGGAGAGAGGAATGGGTATTAGATACAGGTATGACGGCGGTCTGTTCAACATAAAAAGACTCAGGGCAAAAACACGTATAAAATTCATCACAGAACTCCAATACGCTGATGACTGCGCTCTAGTTGCAAATACGTTACAACAATTACAGGAAATGCTGAACACATATACCTGGGCATACGAGACTTTGGACCTTAAACTGAACATCGATAAAACAAAAATCATGTGCACTCCCGCGGAAAATCATAACAGCGCTATAAAAATCGGAGAAGAACTATTGGAATATGTATCGGAATTTAATTACCTCGGCAGTTTGATTTCGGAAAAGGCAAATATCGACTCTGAAATTCAGCAGAGAATCAGCAGCGCCTCAAGAGCATTCTGGAAATTAAAAGACAGGGTTTTCTACAATCATGACTTGAGCACAAAAACGAAACTTGCAATGTATCGAGAAGTAATAATCCCCACCATGTTATATGGAAGCGAAACCTGGGTGCCGTACCGCCGGCACACGAGCGCATTAAACAAGTTGCAACAGAGACACCTTAGACAACTTTTAAGAATCAAATGGTACCACCATGTCTCAAACGTATCAGTCCTTAAAAAAGCAAGCTGCGAGAGCGCTGAAGTCATGATTACTAAATCTCGCTTAAGATGGGCTGGCCACGTATGCAGGATGCAAAAAACCGCCTACCGAAATCTCTTCTTTATGGTGAACTTGTAGAGGGTAAGAGGAAACCGGGTGGACAACTTAAAAGATACAAGGATGTTGTTCATGAAAACTTAAAGGGGATAAGTATGCAGCATCAGTGGGAAGAAGCAGCGCACAATAGAACGCAATGGAGGAGAATTGTAAATTCAGTTAATAACGACAACCAAAAACTAAAGAGGCAACAAAGTAATGAGATATTTGAATGTCCGGAGTGCGGAAGAGAGATAACATCACGTATCGGGCTTTTCAGTCACAGAAAAGCTCATGACAGGAAACGCCTTGCGTAACCATCTTTTGATGCGGGTCAAATACTCGTCAGCGAGTAATGGCAGTAGTAGTAGTAACGCTGTTTCGGGTAGTAAAAATTAAGTGAAAAAGAACTCGAACTGGGCGTCGCTTTGTGTTGTGACAGTTTCAAATGTTAATAAAATTGTCGAAAAGATATGTTAACTCGTAGTGCAATCAATAACATTCAATAACTCAACTTTCCCGGATATTCAACTCTCTCAAAACAACATTTTGTAGCTTCACCACAATCACAACTTCTCACACCGATTTGATCAAAAGCAAAAATAGATTCAAGCAGCTCGACCAAGCAAGTTAGTAAACGCAAAGTGCCCAGTACATAATCAAAAAATTAAATAGGCCTAGGCATATACTATAACAGGATAAATTATAATTTGCAATATACAGTATACTAGCTTATGGCCTCTAAAATTGTGCACAGCGTCTGACCGGCCCAGTTATTACGCTGTTTAATTTTTGCGCACTTTAAGTTTATTTTTGCGCACAAGAAAATTTACTCGTTTGCTCATCGTCATAAAAAACAATTTTCATACTACGAATTAGGGACAAGGATACTTATAGGATACCTAATCTGTGATACTAGTTTTAATCAACTAGTGCTTACATTTTTTATGAACATCTTCTAAAATTATAATTATGTACCTTTAAAAAAATTGTTATAATCAAAATAGCCCCAGTTATGTCTCCGCTAGCAAAATGGGTGCGTAAAACTATGCTAGCTACCGTAGTTGAACTCATCTAAAAAGTTTTATTCTGAAGGTATCAAAACGTTTACTTTTTATTTTTTTGTTTATAATTTCCACAAATTTTAATTCCTGACGTTACAGTTAACACTGTATAACGGTTATATGTTTTTTTTAAACACAAGGCATATGGTTAGAGATTATTTGCAAATAAAATGCGTAATTCTGGATACAATTTTGGTTGTACCACTCTGTATAGTGAATAAATCGCTACAAGAATAATAAGCATAGGTAATTACATTAACGTCCGTACTTAGAAATGTATATGCATAGAACAAAGCCCATGTTCTTTATTATTTGTATACATACTAGCCCTTACCTTGGTGCAAAAATAAATAATTATAATAAATACGTGCCAATTATTACTTGTATTCTAGTAATTATTCAATACTACGCAGATGCATTAAAATTTTAATATAGATTTTATTTGATATTTGATGCATAAAGTGAGTATTTAGAAAAATGGAAATATCAAATACATATTGTGGAGCTAGCTCACTTCATGTTATTTGTGAAAAATATAAATTTGAACCAAAGAAACCCCTTATTTTGTTTAAAGATGACAAAATATTTGATAATTTTAAATGGTTAGATATTATAAATTGCAGTGGTAAGTTCAATCTAGGCTTTTTTACCTAATGATAAAATGAACATCCCAATATACATATTACTGTATTACATATTTTAATATTTTTTAGGGTCACTGGATGATAAAACATTTGCCAATATTCCAAATTTAGAGGTTATAAACATTCGCAATTGTAATATTGAACAAATATTTGATAAAACCTTTTTAACTTTGAAGTGCCTTAGATCTCTTGATATATATAAATCGAACTTTCCAATTAATGCAAAAACATTTGAACACAGCACTGAATTGGAAACAATCAGATTTCTGGAAAATAAAAGACCAATTTCCAACATAAAGCTTTTTGAAACTTTAAACAAATTAAATCAATTATTTTTTTGTAAGGCATCTGACCTAATTATTGCAGAAGAATCATTTTTGGGACTAAATAACTTGCATTACTTATATATCCAAAATTGTTCAGTTGAAGTTATCAATGCTAAAGCATTTGTTAACTTAAAGTCATTAAAATATCTATTTATGACAAAAAATATCATTAAACAATTCAGTGTTGAAGCTATATTGGCATTAAAATCATTAAACAATTTAGTGTTATATGACAACCAATCAGAGGAATCTAAACCTCTAGAGATCAATTACCAGGAGTTTGAAAATTTACCACAACTGCAAACACTATGTTTTCAAGATGTAGTATTGAAGAATTTAGATTTAACAAAATTTACTAACTTGAAAAATATTCAGTTAGTCATTGGACAATCAAATAATGAAATAGTTGATTACTTAAATGAAAAAAATATAGATATTGAATGGATTAGTGACAGTAACTTTGTAGAGGATAATGAAGACATAAATTTAAAACAGAATATACAAATATGTGGTTAATATTTATATCATATTTATCTATACATATTAATATGCCGTATAAAAAAAACGGCGTCTAGTTGGCTTGAATATCACAATGACAATGACATTCCCCATAATTTTACAAATAAAATATCAGCAATCTCAATTTCATAGCCATCGCTGACGCCGTTTTTTTTTTCGATCAGACAATATAAAATATTTATAATATATGAATTAAAAATAAAAGTATCTTTTAAACTCATCTCATATGGTTATTTTAATTGGCAGTTAATAATTTAAGTTAAATATATATAATTTTGAAGAAATTAACTGTTGGCAGGACCTGGTTAGGACACAATTAATGGTAAAACAAAAACAATTTTATTTTTATAAACTATATTTAAAAATAATAAAAACAATATACCTACTTACCTACTCGATTTTTTTAATTGTTTTTATCATAAAATTATTTTTAAAAAAAAGCTCCTGAACAAGGCATAGCTTTGCATATCTTATTGCTCACATTAAATGAAAAAATAATCAATATCTTCATAAATGGTTACAATCAATTATCTGCTCTCAATTTTTGCAAGTGTCTTACAGATTCTTTCAGCTTATAAACTAGATCTTGAAGTTCTTCACTAGTACAGGAGAATTCCAAAGCTTTAGTCACCATCTTCTGTAAATGTTCATCAAATGTTTCTGTGTTTAAAGTTATTCTATATAATAAACCAGCAGAAGTTTCTTCTGAATTTGACTAAAAATAATGGTAATTTTAAGCTGTTGGTATTTACCTGCCATTCCATTCTCACCTTTACGACGTGATCAATTTTCCATTTCAAATCTGTGACATGAGGCAAGTGGTTAGCAATATTTAATAGCTGAATTCTAATAAGGCCATTCCATTTACCATAATAGTGTTCTATTTCATCTACTAAATCATTTCTCAGATTACACTGATTCCTCAAAAATATGGAATAATCTTCTTTTGTTTGATTGTTACGTATAAATTCTGCAAAAGTATAAAGCAACGCAGCATGCACTTCTTGAATTTCAATGTCACTCTTTAAAAAAATTCTTTCTAAAAAAATACATATAGATATCTATAATTCTAAAAATAGATACCTTAAAGTTACCACTATTCTGTGTTTTGCCCGATAGTACTGAGCAACAATTCTCTACTATTTCTCTCACTAAATTTTCACTAAATATACTAGTATTATTTAAAAGACCTAATGAGTCCCTATATGATTCCTGTATTTCCATCATCAATCATAACATAAAAATATGTTTACAAATTTTAATAGCATTTACTTCAAGGTAAGCCAATACACTTTTGCAATGTAATGCAATTAATTAGAAATCAATGCTTATAAAGGTAAAGATTTTAATTTATATTTCTATGCTCTCCCCATAGGAAAGTCTCCTGTGCTTACACTTGCTGCATAAAACAGAGATAAACTCTGATAGAATATAGAAAAAAAATAAAAAGTATGATAAACAGAAAAAATAACCTTAACAGGCAAGTTTATCTTTTTTTTAAGATAAACATAAATAACCTTGACAATTGACAAGTATTGAAATTGACAGTAGATATTAGAAATGTTTACCTAAATAAAAATATCGATATAATGCAACAGTAACTGCAGTGAGCATAGGTGGAATATGATCAAAAATGTTATACTCAAGTGAGCTTTACATAACGACAGGATTCTTTGATTCTTCTTATTAATCATACACCGTCTGATTGAAAAGACGGCGTCAAGTTACCTTAGAAATACCGACACGAGCTTATACACCCAGTATACAGCATTTATGTGGCGAACCAAGTCCGTAGCAGGCCAAATCCGCAGACTTGATCTGTCAGATTGGATTGGTCTAAAAACACGTAGGATATCTATACGAAACATAGCCGAGTTAGTTCATAAAATATCCAGAGGCATGCGGTGCTTTATGAAAATATATCAGAAATTTCTATAGTTTACAGTGAATTTTATCATATTTAGTAACAATAATTGGTATACGTTTCACTGGTAACTTTGCTGGTAACCAGATATAGCCGATATAGCCTGCTTGGACTCAACTGATTTTTAAAATTCTATCAGCAGCGCTCGGTACGGCAGAAATCAGAACTATCCAACCAAGTTTATTTCACGCCGCGCCGACGGGCGCCGGCGCCGTCCCCGTCCCGAAATATTGAAATCAGGGCTACGCAGGGGCGGATCCAGGATTCGGGAAAGGGGGGTGGGGGAGTTGCTAGATACAAAACTTTACTGACATAATATGATTTACTGACATGATACGCCTGAATTATGGTGGGTTCATACAGCCAAATAAAATAAAATAAGAATAAAATAAAATAAGAAATAAGGAATTCTTATTTGTGTGCGTTCATACAGTCAAATAAAATAAAATAAGAAATGTATATTTGCTCATGCGCAGTACGATGAGGCTGGATAAAAGTTAACTTTTACGATTGTTTATAGTAATTTTACTATTTATAGTATATTTATTTATTCGTTGCCTACTATATTATACATTTTACTTATGTGAAATTATAAAATAAATTAAATCCAAACTGAAAATATTTGTAGGTTAGAATTAAGCGTGCGCAAAGCCGTTTTCACATAAAATAATGGTGGGTTCATACAGCCAAATAAAATAAAATAAGAATAAAATAAAATAAAATTATAAAGTTGGTTATATGGGATACCGTACATGCGTTCATACAGCCAAATAAAATAACAAATAAAATAAGAAGTCTTTATCTTTTAACTTCTTGTTTTATTTTATGTGAAAACGGCTTTGCGCACGCTTAATTCTAACCTACAAATATTTTCAGTTTGGATTTAATTTATTTTTTAATTTCACATAAGTAAAATGTATAATATAGTAGGCAACGAATAAATAAATATACTATAAATAGTAAAATTACTATAAACAATCGTAAAAGTTAACTTTTATCCAGCCTCATCGTACTGCGCATGAGCAAATATATATTTCTTATTTTATTTTATTTGACTGTATGAACGCACACAAATAAGAATTCCTTATTTCTTATTTTATTTTATTCTTATTTTATTTTATTTGGCTGTATGAACCCACCATAAAACAAGAAGTTAAAAGATAAAGACTTCTTATTTTATTTGTTATTTTATTTGGCTGTATGAACGCATGTACGGTATCCCATATAACCAACTTTCTTATTTTATTTTATTTTATTCTTATTTTATTTTATTTGGCTGTATGAACCTACCATTAAAAATCTGAATTGAAATTAACTAATTTTCGAGCAAAGTTTATTTATAAAAGGAATGTATTATAATATATAAATTCAAATAGTTAGAGCTAAACATAAAACTTACTTTTACAAATGTATATAATATTAGATAAATAACACAAGTTATGTACATCTTATTCAGATCCATAGAAGAGTGAGAATAAGCTAAAACTAGAACATCTTAAAATAAATTCAAATAGTTAGAGGTAAAAGTATTGTCTTCAACAATATTGTACTAAAATAAAGAGACTGTCGAATTACTTAAGTATGTAGACAGTGTTGTTCCAGATTTTTTTTGTAATTGTAAACAAATTGGAATGATGAAGTAAAACAGTACTGAACACAATTTAGTGTTGGACACAAAATTAAACGTATTTAAATCACAATATATATAAAATACAAAAATTTACAGACAAAATTTAAAAGAATTCAGGTAAGGATATAATTCTCTTATTATCTGGTCAATCTCTTTAGCATTTTCTTACTCTGTTTTGAACAAGCAGAATACATTTTCAATGGTGGTGAAGCTGGTTCCTTAATCTAAAAAAAAATAAAAATATTACTTCAATGGTACATAAAAAAAATAATTTGCGAATGACTAAGTCTAAGAAAAAAATACATATTTTTACATTAATAGACTATTTTCCAGGGTTGGAAAAAATCATGATTTTTTTTTTAAAAAATCAAAAAAAATCTGATTTCAAAAATCAGATTTTTTGGATTTAAATCAGATTTTTTTTATTTTAATTCAAAACAATATTTAAATCGGATTTCCAAATGACTAGGACTTATTTCCAATTAAAGTCTTATCCTAAATGGCTAAATCTATACTCCGATACCGATAACATTAACAATTATACAGCGCGTGTCATTTTTCCACATCAGTCACCAGCCATTAATATATTCCGCAATAAAAATCGTTCGCTTCAGATCAAAAGGATTTTTTTTTCAAACGTCTCAAAAGTATTAATTTTTGTCATTTTAACGCCTATGCATAAAAGTAAAGCACTGTTACGCCTAAGCACAAAAGTACAAAAATATATTATTAAATTGATATTAAGTGTCAAATTCAACGAGTGTACAAATTGTTGCTTGATCACTGTTTATATTATTTGCAATGTTTGAAATTGATTAAAAAAGTATTTGTAATGTTTAAAAAATATAGTACCTATGTTCTATTCGGAGTAAAAATGTACTTTTCGTGTCTCCCTGTAATGTCGGAATAGCTATAGTTTATTTTTTATTATAGCTAGTATAATTTTTACTCCTAACAAAAAACAATACACTATTGTTCGGAAATAGTCGAGAATGAAATTAGTATGTATTATGATCTAATGTCAAAGTGTAAAGTACTTACTGCAGATCAAAATGTCTCAACATATTTTCTGACAATGATTATAGATTCTCGGGAATGAAGATTAGATTATATTATTATTAAAATTAGATTTTATTAGACAAATCTAGTTGTGCACTAGACTTTGCGAATGATATGTATTCGAACAGCGAATTTTTGTCACTTATTTTTAATATAGAAATTAGTTCAAAAATCGGTCTAACAATTAAATTGAGGAATAGATATTTTTATATAGTTTTATAATATTTACAATTATTTTTCGATTTATATCTGTTATAGAAATATTTTTTATAGTTTTCTAGGACACATTTTTATAACTTTTAGAGTTATTTTTTGATTTATAATAAAGTTTCAATAAAATTATTTCTTTTTATTTAAATCGCATGATTAAAATTTAAAAAAATCACTTGATTTAAATCATTTGATTTAAATCATGCCAACCCTGCTATTTTCTTTTCATCAAAATTAGTATTGTAAATTAGAGAACTATAGCATTTTAATTTTCAACTTAAAAAATTGGCAAAAAATAATTGTATCAATGAAAATGGTATTAGCACTTAGGTATAGAGACATGTGACATGTAACATTAAAAGATAGAAAACCATTTAATTCTTACAGTAGTAACATCTCGTTTCCATTTGAAAAAAAAAGACTTTACATGATAAATTTTTGATAATTAACTTCAGTTAAAGCTAAAGCCACTACTTAAACCTCTTATATTTTTGAAATAGACAACCGCCTGTTTTCTCTATAAAGCTACAATGTTTATAATTTTTATATGTATATGTATTTTACCATTTTTTATTTTTATGAATAATCAGTTTTCGTAAAATTTTATGTTACTCTTATTTTTTTCAATTTTATTGAAAAAAAAATCAAAATCTAACATTTCAAATTCAGCTTCTACAACTACTACAACCCCTCGCCCTTTTTTCTTGGGACTTTAAATGCAAGCTCAGCTAATATCAATGACTAAAGAATACAAGGACAAGTAACGTCCATATACGGGCTGCAGCTGAATTTTTGTTGTTAGACGCCATTTTTTTGGAGTAACGGATGTGTCACTAGCGACAATTTTAGCGATTTTTAATAGTTTGTTGTGTGTACTGAAATTTGTATAAACTTTATTAAGGCCCCTACAGACGGACGTTTTTGTACGCGTGTATGTACGTGCGTTCAAAGACGTGCATACAAAAACGTCAATGTGTATGCACAGAAACGTCGCGTTTTTGAATGCACATTCGTTTTGAACGACGCTCATGATTTCTGTCGACGACAGAAATTCTGTACGTGCATGCAGGATTTTCTTGCAAGTCTCAACGTGTGGATGTGAACTGTGCGTCGCACAACGGTAGCGTCGATTTGTCCCACAAGCTGCAGCGTTTTCTTGATTTGACTTCGCTAATAATTTCTTAGTAGAAATGTCTGACTGTAGAACACTATCCCGTGAATTCCTGCAGGAATTTATTGAATAGTACAGAGAAATGCCCTGTCCTTGGCAAGTAAAATCCAAACAATATTTAGATAAAACTAAAAAAACGAGGCTTATACGCAAAGCTGGTTAGGAAGCTACAAGTTGTTCAGCCAAACGCGACTAAGGCTTCAGTTATAATTAAACTTTACAGTCTTCGGGGAGGATTTGGGAGGACTTGTAGGAAGGGAACATAAAAAGTTTGTTGACTCCAAGAGATCTGGTTCGGGAGCAGATGAAGTGTATGTTTCTTCACTTTGGTACTATGACCAAACCTTTGGCGTTGAAGAAGCCACTCTTTACACCACATACGGCGCGGTTAGGAAGTTTATTTATTTAGATTAGGTTAGTTTTTTTTTAACTTTCGTTTGAAGCACAGCAGTGCACGCCACTGCTGCCAATGCTAACTCAACCACTTCCTTGGACATCGCTCTAAAACATTGTGGATTTTCAGATTTTGTATGTGCCTCTAGATTTTGTATGTGCATCTGTATGCAGTGCTAGTGCACGTTTTTGTATGCACGTTTCTGAACGCGCGTACATAAACACGTACAAAAACGTCCGTCTGTAGGGGCCTTTACAATGGTAATTTGTTCAGCTTTCAAGTGTAAAAGCCGCAACGATAAGAAAGATCCAAGAGTTACATTTCATAGGTAAATAAACAGTCCACTCTACCCTTTTAACGCTTTCTTATTGAATTTGATAATTATTTTTCTGATATTATATCACAGATTATACAGATTATAAACTTTGTTTTTTCTTTATTGTTTTTCGTGGTTCCAATTTTCGGAATAGGGCACTAGTTAGGTTACTAATTTGCGCACATAGCACGCCCACTTATGGCCTGTAAAATTGTGCACAGCACCTGACCGGCACAGTTATTAGAGAGATATCGGAAAACCAAATAGCGTCATGCAGTATTTACGCGTACCTTATCACGGTTACGATATGCGCGAGTCAATTTTTAACGCAACACCCGCTAATAACGTTGCGGATCAATTACACCAAGGGCTATTTCTAAATACCATTTAAAAATTGCTTAAATGGACATGTGAGGGTATTTGACAACCGGGGCCGGCCGGCGAGACCTTTTATTTTAAGTTTACGTTACGTTTGAATTGTTTTGAATTATTACTTTAGTTTTATTAGGTAATTTGATATTTAAGTAGTTGGGATTAGTTTTAATTAAATAAATATTGCCCAAAATATGGATTCCACCTCTTCCAATATTAAAGAACCTATAAAGAGGCTTAGGTTTTCAGCAGATGACGACTTAGCCCTTCTAAGAGAATTTGTTGCTTGTTGCCCTAAACCCACTGGCAGACGTTGAACAATAAAGCACTGGAAATAAGCACTTTATCCCTTTAGTTTTAAAATACCTAGTAAACAAAACAATTTCAAAGTTTTAAATTCAAAATTAGGTTAGTTTAAATAGCGGACGCGACGCGAACAGAATTCTTTCCGATCCAATAACTATAAATGAAGAGAGTTAATACCACCTCACGTAAAGGAAATAACACCTGGCCTCATTAACGTCCATGCACGCTATTCGGTTTAGCGATATCTCTCTATTACGCTATTTATTGTTATTTTACGCGAGTTTATTTTTGCACACAGGAAATTTTACTCGTTTGCAGATCGTCATAAAAAACAATTTTTGTACCACGAATTAGGGATAAGATTTTTATCTGTATACTTATAGGATACCTAATCTGTGATTATATGAACTTGATATGTCCTATACGTCGATACTAGTTTTGTACTTTTTGTTAACATTTTAATACTTTTTTCTGTAATTAATTAGTATGATGGTATGATACCACCTAAATAAGCAGCATACACCATAGGCGTAGTCAAAACATTTATCAAAAATATAAATATCTCTTCAAACTACTAAGTTAAAAAAAATATGTGACACGACACTGTTTGGAGGTATGGTAACAATGTTATCTCAGGTGTTATTGGTCCTTGTATTCTGTAGTCATTGGCTAATACCTTGTGTACCATTATTACTAACCTCAACAATCTTCCTTTCATTTTGTATCACAGGCGCTACATGTGGCAAAGACTTCCTCTTTCCTTCTCGCTTCTGGTCCTTAGTAGTTGTTATTGATCTGTTGCTAATATCAAACAATGAATTTTGTTGTTTTAATGCACTGTCATTGCTAACGAATGATGATTTATTTAAATTTCTTTTAACAGACAATGGCGTGCGTGAAGTTTCATAACTAGAACCATATCCTACAAACATTGTTTAACTTAAAAAAAAATCAGTAAAAAATATAATCAATTTGGTTAAAGTAGTGTGTAACTGTAAAAAAGTTTTGTAATCAAGCAGGCTCAGGGAAATTTAGAAAATTCTATAATTTTTTCCCCATTGAATAATATACATATTTTTTTAAACGTCACGAAAATACTTTCTTTTGTTAGTTTTCTGTGACATCAGTTATTATGATTTTATTTTTCCATTTTCACGTTTATTTACTAAATAAATGACTAACTGATATGACGGAAATATTGCCAGTCATATAAAGTTCCTTCGAACTTACACTCATTTTGTTGATATTATTTCCTTAGTTTTTTATTCAATGGATCTACAATAAGAATTGAAGGATCCACGGGAAAAACTTGATAAGCGCCAATTTCTTAATTTTAGGATTTTACAATACTATAGTATAGGTCTAACTGGTCCCTACAAAATGTATAAACTCTGTATGACAATAAGTTTTTAAATCCTATGATATATGCCTAATAAAAATATAGAATACACGGCAAGAACCTGATAACTACCAGCCGTCCAGTGCTCTCCTGTGAAATGGTGCTTATCATGTTTTTCCACCGGACCCTTCAATTGTTTATTTTATTAAACAAAGCATGCTAGATCATGAAAAAAAAATAAAAAATTGTCGTCATATTGTATCTTTAAATGTACAAAACTAAGAAAATAAGGTAATACCTGAAGAATAATACATATTTGATGAATGGTAATTTAGAGATGTACTGTTCATTATAGAACTATCATTAAAATCCAGTGATAAATTGCTCAAATCCTCCAGACCCCTCCTCTTTTTACTACTGAGTGACTGGCCCAAAGTAATTTCTCGGCACCTACAATTTTACAAGGTACATGTTACCAAAATCAACTTAATAAAAAATATCAGTATATGTTATGGTATATCAGTACGTGCAAAAAATTTTACTTATAACTAACTTGTCAATAAATGCTGTAGGGGTGTAAGCAAAGCTATCGCACTTCTGACAAAAAATATATCCACATGAATTGACATTCTGACACTGTCCAATTGAATTTTCTAAAACTGAAGGCTTTTCACACTGTGGGCACTTTGTCAGCGATTGATTATGACTTAATTGGTTCCCTAAAAATGTATTTAAATAAATACGGATTGTATTTAAATAATTACGGAAAAATTGGCTATACTGTGTTCGACGATTTTAGGACAAGCGATTGATACTGATGCTAAAACACATTATTGATTATTTTTTTAGCAAATTATGTCAATTCATTATCGTAATTTTTTTTGGCTGATATTAAAAATAGCTGATATTAAACATAGCAGGAGCGCAACGGCCCAGCTACGTTGTAATACCGGTTCCTGGTAGATCACCGAAATTAAGTGATGTTAAACGATGCGCCTGGAAACTAAAAGTCTAAAATCTATTGGCACATACTACTCATTGACGCCGGTTCGTGGTCGTGAGTAAGAGTCGATTTAGACATTGACCAAGTCGGTAGGCCATTGACACTGATATGGCCAAGGACCGCGATTAGGATTACGCCTAAGCCAAATTAGCCATAGCAGCAAAAAAATTACGTTATCTTAAAATACTTTACTTTAAAAATAATGGTATGTCCCGTTATAGAATAAATCTGTCAAAAGACAACCGTAAATGAGAGAACAGAATCTACTATTGAATTAAAACAAGAAATACTTGTCCCTAATGTCATTCTTTTGATGAACAGATTAACTTGTGGTGGGTCACAATATATATCTATAGAATTAATACTCCTAGAAGGCTAGGATACAGGGTGGTCCGAACTGTATTCCGGAAACTTCGACAGCATATTCTGCACATAAAAATAAGTAAAAAAGTTCGTGTAAATGTATGTTCAAAAATGCTTAGTTTCAGAGATACAGGGTGTAGAAGTTTCATTTTTATTTCGATTTTTTCCAAATAATTTCTGAAGTAACGTCAATATTTGGATGAAAATTGGTGTCTGGGAGTTTTTTGACATGAGAAATTTGATTTTGATGTCAATATGACCCCTACTAACAGAAGGCGCCACCTACATTTGTTTTAACTGTTTTGAAAAAAAGTTCTGTTGGGAAAAGCTATCATAGTGATTGATATTTGCCAACATGTCACCAGTTTTCTTGTTTATATTTTTATATTACCACCTACCAAACCAAACTAATGTAATTACGAAAAATAATATATTTAGTGAAAACACAGACATATCATATGTCAACTTTTGACATATTCGCGTATGGTTTATTTGAAATTAAAACTTGCGGTACGTAACGAAAATTTGACTTGGAATACCAAGTGTTTGGTATCAAATTGTTCGTAAAAAAATGCTTTTAGAGCATTTTACGATTAGAGCATTTTCTAACTGGCCAGGACAAGACACTAAAAACATTAGACGATCGAATCTATTTTTCCAAGGCTCCTTGATGAAGAATTAATGATTTTAACATAGCCATGGCACCCTAGTTGAATTTTAAAATACAATTTTTTATTAAGCGAGAATTTCAAAAGTTGACATTTGATATGTCATTCTATTCAGAATACCATTTCCTATCGAATAAAGTAAAAAATACTGAGGGTGCCATTTAAAAATCAAAAGTTGTAGTCATTTCCGGTGAAACCGGAAGGGACCAAAAACAATTAAATACACCAATCAATCCTAATTTATGTCACATACTAACATACCAAATCTCGTTTATCTGAAAAAATAAAAAAGTGATAGGGGTGAGCCACTTTTGAGACGCACTCGGTATACATCCATATAATATGTAAAACAGGCCATATACAAAAGGACTAGTCAATATGTAAATAGGCACTCAGATTCGTATTGAAACATAAAAAAAATTAACTCTCGCCATATACAGGGTGATTTTTAACCTATACGCATAAACTTGAGAAATTATTGCTGATGACTAATAATGAAAAAAAAAATGTTAGTAAAATATTCTTAGATTCTGAAAAAATTTGAGTTTTTTTCACAAAAATTTATCAACTTTATCAGTAAATGCACATTCAATTTAATGGAATTTACGTTTTTTGTTTTTATTTCAAATAGTTTGTTATCTCTGTAAAAAAAGTATTTAATGCACATTCAATTAATGGAATTTAAGTTTTTTGTTTTTATTTCAAATAGTTTATCTCCGTAAATAAAAATATTTTACTAACTTTTTTTTTTCATTATTAGTCATTATTTGTCACCAGCAATAATTTCCCAAGTTTATGCGTATAGGTTAAAAATCACCCTGTATAGAGTTGTGAATACCACATCTTTGAACTTCTGCTCATAAACGAGCGACCCTGTAAAATACGCTATTATATTTGATTATATTAGTTATTCTGAAAATAAATCGTTTTAAGTGGTTTTATTCTCATATCAACTTAGTAAGAAAAATAATATTATTGTTAAGTATTATAAAACAATAATCATATTTATTAAATAATAATTAATTTTTATTAAATAATAATCAAATTAGTTATCAACAGCTAACTGGTAATAGAAGAAAATTAATACTAACATTTAAAAAAGGTACTTAAATTGAATTCTGGTTGTCTTAGCTTGAGGGTAATTATATTGATTTAAGTCATTTTACTGGCTTAACTTGCAGATCAGCATGATTTAAGTTAAAAATATAGACTTAAGTCATAAAAACGAGTTAAATAACGTTATATTGATTTAGGTCTTTACAAAAATGACTTGATTTGAAATAAAATGGTTTAAGTCAAAGACTTAAGACTTAAATCATTTGAACTTTATGTTGAATTTGACTTATGATTTAAATAATTTTTATTTTAGGTATGACTTAAGACTTAAGTCTTTTTAAAACTGACTTCTTGCCGCTCTGGTTATAAATAGTCAGATCTTGTAGGCAAAATAGTCTGTTTTCACAAACGGTCTGTTTTCACATATAATGGTCTGTAACATATACATACATTTTTAACAAATTCAAAATTTTCTATATATAATATTAATATATCTGTCTAAAAAATATTATATCATTAAAATATATTATAATTATTATAGACCGAGAGCTAGCTACATAAAAAACCTTATCATCGTTACATGGCTAATTTTTTGTGTGAAGTATCCTTTTGTGTAGCCATTGTGAAATAGTCATGTCTGCCAGCGCGATCCCGGGGCTTAAAGCGGGGGCGGCCAATCGAAAGGGTGAAATTTTGACACTAAAAATATTATAAGGTACACGAGTTATAATTGCCAAATAGCTTTTATTATTAGGAAACGTGTAAAATTGATGACAGACATTTTTTCTCGTGGCTGAAATGCCGGCAGACAACGCGAAAGAGGCATAGAATTTTAACAAAAGAAAATCATCCCATACATGCATGTCGGTTGGTGGAATGTCATGTTTATTGTTAATTAATTTAAAAAGCCGTGTGCAAAAGGGCCTTTCGTTATTGAAATAATAAAAAAATATATTTATAATATAATCGTATATTATATGATTTATCTATACTTAAATGGATGAGGCGGCGAGCGTTCCCTGAAAGCGCTAGAGTAATATCGCGCTTTTGACAACTGTCTACAGCTGATTGAGCCACGATCTTTTTGTCTGCCCTTTTGCATACGGCTTTTAAAATAAATAAATATGACATTTCACCAATCGGCATGCAAAAATATAATTTTTTTCATTCTTCAAATTTCATTTTAATAATTTTTAAAATTTCATGCCTCTTTCGCGTTGTCTGTCGGCATTTTAGCGACTAGAAAAATGTCGGCCAACAATTTTCCACGTTTCTTAATAATAAATAAAAGCTATTTTCGCAATTATAACTCATGTATCTTATAATATTTTTAGTGTCAAAATTTCACCCTTTCGATTGGCCGCCCCCGCTATAAGCCCCGGGATCGCGCTGGCAGACATGACTATTTCATAATGGCTACACAAAAGGATATTTCACACAAAAAATTTGCCATGTAACGATGATAAGGTTTTTTAGGTAGCTAGCTCTTAGACTATTAAGCATAGATGTCTACTAACATCGATGTCTCATCACTACGGAATAGTATTGGATTTAATGAAAGATTCCAGGCGAAAAATGTGAGAAAAATCATATTTTAACTAAAAATATTTAGGGAATATGGTTAGTTTTAGTTTTTTTCCTTGGATAATTAAAATTCACGTAAAGCTTGATTTTCATGCATCCGTTGTCCGACGATACGTTGATACGATATTAATTTTATTGGTGGAATTTAAAGACTTTGATTGGTTAGAAAATAACGCAGTTTTTAAATTTATTGCATTTTCATGCCTCCGTTTATCGGATATACGTTGGTGTTATTTTATATTTTAGTTTCCATAACGATTTTACTATTTTACTTATATTTTTAATAAGGTTAGATTAAATTTGTCAAAAAAGTGTCAAAACGTCCGTTATCGTATGAACGGGTCCGTTGACGGGCTAAAGTAAAATATTTATGGATAAAAAGTGGCGCGAAAACGCTATGACCAATCAGAGCACCGTCGGACCATCGTATCAACGTATAAAGCCGGAGTCTCATGCATCCGAAATCCGATGACACGACGATCCGACGGTGCTCCTATTGGTCGAAATATTTTGAGACCAATTTTTATCGGATATTTTTAACTAATCGTCCGACGTCGTATAAAGTTAAATTTTGTTTAACTTTTGTACGATATCGTGTGTTTTTTAACCTCACTTTTTTTGAAAACATTGGTTTTTAAAAACAAGCTTAGTGGGAAGGGGGCAATTTCGGGATATTTGGCGGGGAAGTTATTTTTATAAGTGTTTCTCCAATAATACATGTAATAATGTTGATACTGTTGATAGGAAATGACAGGTCTAAATGTCAAAACTGTCAAATTTCGGAACAAACTTTCGGATGTATGTGACAGGCTTTTTTTATTTCACAGGATAACTTCAAATTTCGGATGTCGTACCATCGGATTTCGGGTGCATGAGACTCCGGCTTAACGGAGGCATGAAAATCAAGCTTAAAGCTGGAGTCTCATGCATCCGAAATCCGATGGTACGACATCCGAAATTTGAAGTTATCCTGTGAAATAAAAAAAGCCTGTCACATACATCCGAAAGTTTGTTCCGAAATTTTACAGTTTTGACATTTAGACCTGCCATTCCTATCAACAGTATCAACATAATTACATGTGTTATTGGAGAAACACTTATAAAAATAACTTCCTCGCCAAATATCCCGAAATTGCCACTTCCCACTAAACTTGTTTTTAAAAACCAATGTTTTCAAAAAAATGAGGTTAAAAAACACACGATATCGTACAAAAGTTAAACAAAATTTAACTTCATACGACGTCGGACGATCAGTTAAAAATATCGGATAAAAATTGGTGTCAAAATATTTCGACCAATAAGAGCACCGTCGGATCGTCGTGTCATCGGATTTCGGATGCATGCGAAATCCGAAATCCGATGGTACGACATCCGAAATTTGAAGTTATCCTTTGAAATAAAAAAAGCCTGTCACATACATCCGAAAGTTCGTTCCAAAATTTGACAGTTTTGACATTTAAACCTGTCATTCCTATCAACAGTATCAACATTATTACATGTATTATTGGAGAAAAACTTATAAAAATAACTTCTTCGCTAAACTAAACTTGTTTTTAAAAACCAATATTTTCAAAAAAAAGCGAGGTTAAAAAACACACGATATCATAAAAAAGTTAAACAAAATTTAACTTTATACGACGTCGGACGAGTAGTTAAAAATATGGGATAAAAATTGGTGTATTTCGACCAATAGGAGCACCGTCGGAACGTCGTGTCATCGGATTTTGGATACATGAGACTCCGGCTTAAAACAGAAGCTTTTTCATCATTTAGCAACAGTGTTTACTGTCCAAACCCTATACTTACTTTCTTTCTTCGTGAGGGACTTCTCACTCTAATAGCCTTCTAGGAGTATTAATTCTATGTGTATATCATATCATACAATATAATTATAACAAAGAATAATTTATCATATAAATAAGTATAATTATTAAAAAAGTCTTACCTAAATCAACAAAATCTCTGAAGTTTTTACTACTAGGACTACTTGAACCGTCTGAAAATAGCTGTTGAGTCTCAGGACTACTTGGAGGTGTAATCTTATAATTCTCCTTATTATTTTTATGACACTCTTTAAACTTTTCATACCTAAAACATTAAACAATAAAAAAATAAATATAATTTCACCACAATTAGAATAATTTTCAACACACACAAACCTCTCTGTAATCTTTAAATTCCTACTAATGGCATCTTTAAAACTTGGGATCATGGACACTCTAAACAAATCTCCATCAGATAAATAACTAAAAACTTTCTCCATGATGACATCATTTGAAATAAATTCCCGAAATTTTTTACTATCTCGTACCACATTTGATTTAAACAATGTGGAATTATATCCGATTCTATCAAATCTTTCCTTAATTTTCAGAGGCTTTAAGGGCTTCAAACTAGGATATAATATATCATGCTGCTCTTTTAAAGGCGATGCAACACTACATGCGGAGGCATATTTTAGGAAACTTTCTGATTTTTTCGGTGTACTTTCAAAGGTTTTTGAATGGAATTCTGGTGTGGATGGTGGAGTGACAATCTTTTCACACCTACAAATAAAGATTATAAATAATACATTTCAGATATGGAAAATAAGATAACACAAACCCATTATTTTTAAAATATTTTGTTGCAGGCTCGTCCCAGTTGTCAACATTAAAATAATTTTGTTCGATTTTAAAATTTTCAAAATTTTTAGACAAACATTCACTAGATGCATTTAAATCTGGTGTAGTAGATGGAGATGGTTCTAATGAATCTCCTCTTCTAATTCTTATATCAGAGTATTGTACCTTTAAAATTTTATCATGTTAGTTTTGTGTAAAACTCCTACAATCTACACATGACGTTTTATCTTATATTCTGCCTATCAGTTAAAATGGAAGGCCATCCAGAGAACTGACGACAGCTTTTATGACTTTTATGACTATCTTCACTATCATGCAAGAATAATTATGAAAATAATATTTGTTTGGTAATAACTCATTCATTAAAAAACTGTAAAAGGTTTTATAAAATTACATTGTTCTCTGAAACTACATAAAAATATTAGATATTTAAAAGCCGTTTATTATTATTTCTTGTAAATTTACTGATAGCAAAAGGCAAAAAGGCTGCAGACAAATTGCTTTTTTCATATGACGGAACAATTCCATCAGTTCTCATAGGTCTAGACTGTCTGTCATCTTAATTCAAGTAAAATCGTCCGTTTTTTTTTCGTCGACGCACAAGATTTTACTCATATTTTAGTTTTACTTGATACATTTTAACTGAACAAATAAAACCGACAGGTAAAATGTTATGGGTAGACGAAGCTTAAGAGTATTTTTATAACTCAATATAAATAATTGATAAAGAATTTACCTTTCGTTTTTTCGAGCTGCTCGTAAATAAACGATCTGGCTGAGCCTTTGGAGTACTTTCAAACAAGTTCGAGCTATAAAATGAAGAGGATAAATCGGTAATTGGGCCTTCACAATCTTGAACATTAGATGAATTCATCTAAAATATTAGAACCATAAATGACAATAAAATTATATAGAATTGCGAAAAAATACCTTGAATTTATAAACAATTACAGAGAGATTTTTAAAAATAATTTAAAGGTACAACATAAATAAAAACACATAAACAAACTTTTCAATCTTAAAATGGCGCCATGACACTACTTTTTTTATATTCTTGTCAATGCACTAAATAAGGATCATTTTTAACTGTTTATACCCATTTTAGATATATAATCATTCGTTAATCATAAAATTATATAAACATCAACTTTCTAAACTTCTGAAATATCTTCCAAATAAATTTATAAAAATTATGGCGGTCACTACCGGACATAGAAGAAACGTCAAAGTCAAATGTCAAACATGGCATAGATGTCAATGTTGTCAAACATTTCGAATACTCTCGTCAATTTTTTTTTTGAGGGAAAATTAAATTCTTAAAAAAGGACCATTTCTATTTATTGAGGGCTTCCTTAAATTAAATCCTAGAACATTTTAACAATACTAATCTCAATAATATAGTGTAGCTGTAAATATTGTTAAAAGCAATGTTAATATTATAATATTTTTAATGTTTAGTGGGCTGTGATTTATTAAAAAATGACAGTTGAAATTGTTTATTTTTTTGAAAGTTGTACGTTTTATAAACTTTCTATTTTCTATTAGTGTTGTGTTAATTTTAAACTTAATTTAAAAAAATGTACACTAAAACAATTTTATCTTAAATTTAAGGTACATTACATTTAGAAAAATCTGGTCACAATTTTTTTACATAAAAGTAGGTAGGTACCCACTTTAATTTTTCTCTTTTTTCGTATTTCTTACAAGTATCAAAGCATCCCGTATAATATGAAAATTTGTAATATGTTTGACATACATGTAATTTCATTTAATATCTTACAATAAAAAAATTAAATTATATTTTAAGTTTAATAAACTATATCCTGAAAAATGTAGAATATTGGCAACTCGGTAGTTTGATATGTTACGTCACAGCGTAAAGTTATTCTATTGGCGGGCGCCATCTTATCGACAGTTGAGTTGTTGAGTAGTCAAAATCGGCTTAGTTTTTCAGTTCATAAAGTTTATAATTTTAGAGAAATCAATGTACTTTAAAAAGTTCCAGAACCTGCAAGTAAGTTAGAAGAACAGCTGAGTGAAATTTAGCATAATATTCCATACAGTTTTGGCTCAAAAATCCGCAGCATTACTGCAGTGTTTTTATTTGGTGCATTGTTTAGTGGGCCCCTGATTCTAGCTCGCATCGGGCTGCGCGCTTTGAAATGGGTAAAAGTTCTTTGTTACATGTATTTTTAATGGTGTTTGGGTATTATATGTGACTATAAAGTAGAGAAAAGGCATTTTGAGGAGTTATATTTATTATTGATTGATTGAAGTGAAAGGTGGCAGATCCGCTTCTATTTTGTGTCTTGTATAAAAATTCGTTTGAAACTAGTTGGGGAAATGGGCCAATATAACTGGGTCAAATTGTGGGAATTTGGAAAAATAGGGTAGAAATGTTTCATAAACAAATAAGCTGAATCTTTGTAAATTAATTAGGTACATTAATATAAATATATCATTGCAAGTCTACTTAGTACACAAAGATATTTCTTAAATAAAAGAAGGGGATACTATTTCAAGTATTCAAATCTAAAACTATTCAAAATCTCATGTTTGCTCACCAATGTCAGTGTTTAAAATTATAAATTAGAATTTGTTTATTTTCACAAAGTGGTTTATTGAAAATCAAATGTGATTATACCTAATCAAAGTAAAAAACCATTAATTTATGGTGGTTTGTTAGACTTCCAAATGCAAAATAGTTAGTTGCAGAATTTGTTGTTCTAAGCTACATTATTATAATAATAGTGTTGATAAGTATTATGGTTTTAATGCTCAATTCTTAAAAATTATTTTCTTGTCATAATTTGGTTACTTTCAGGAATAGTTGCTCGGCAACTTCCCCAACCCGTCATGTCAAACGGTGGTGCAGTCATCGCCAATACAATGACACAACAACCCCAATCCCAAATAACAGCCGTCCAGAGTAATGGAGGCCCGAAGAAAGTAATTTCAGGAGGTGGTTCATCTGGAGGTCCCACGCCAGCTGCCACACCAATTCAGAATGGTACAGGACAAGGACCAAGTCCCCCGCCTTTGACAAATGCACCTAAATATGGTAGTATATTAATATTAGCATTAGTAGATTTTCGTTGTTTTACTTATGCCTATACTTATAATAAAGTACTATGGGCAAATTAAAATAACATTGGTTGCACATCATAATACAACCACCTGCAAACTCTATAAGACGACGAAAGGTGTCATTGATGACGTGCAACGAAAGTTGTTTTAATTTTCCTATATATGAACAGGTACACTATACACACTATAATATGCATAATTAAAGTCATAGTCTGTCCAATGAGAGGATTCATCACAGTGACAGTTGTGTCTATCATTTTTATCTACAAATGTATTTTGTGTCATTTTTTGGATATCATCTGTTGAAATCTTTCCTGATCTGTTGGACAGACTATACATCATAACTTTACAAATAGAATTATGGATCTTGGATAGCAGAGTGGTTTAGAAGAAAATTTTATGTACCTACCTAGATGTTAATACATAACTTGGTACTATGGTTATTCACTTATAATATGTTCATAGGTTTTTCTTTTAAAAGTATGGAAGACAGTATGGAAATTCCAAAAAGTTTAAATGAGATTAACAATTAACCATTTTAAAACAAGTGAAAACGAATGTTTTCACTTGTAAAAATACATTCTTCATGAATATGAAGAATGTATTTTTCACAAAATGTTAATAATAAAAAAGTTTTTCCTCTTGTAAAGATAATCCGGGGATATTTTTTAATGTCAAAATGACATTATTGGCGCTTATTTTAAAACATAATAGCTTACTGCTGGTTTGTTATATACAGTCAAGCTTAAAGACTGGAACAATATACAATCAATTTTATCAATTACAAATTAATTGAAAATCTAGGAAAGTCATGTGATGTTTTGCAAATGTTTAACAAATTAGTTCGTGTTTCTGCAATTTAAAAATAATATTACAATTCTGATTAACAAAATGATTGTAAAATAAAATATCATCTTTGACTAGCATTGTCTTAATTTTGGCATTATACAGAATGTGTTGGATAGATCATTATCACTATCGCTCACTGACCATTATCAAGTGTGAACTAATATAAAATTTAGAATTTCTGAGTTCTAAAACTAATGAATTTATACCCTACTGGTATAGCATAACCCTTGGGTCACTGTTAAATGTGTCTAGGAGTGAATTGCTATAAATATCTAGTAAAGCTTGATTTTCATGCATCCGTAATCCGACGATACGATGACACGATAATAATTTTATTGGTTGAATTTAAAGACTTCGATTGGTTAGAAACGGTTAACCAATCGAAGTCTTTAAATTCAACCAATAAAATTAATATCGTATCATCGTATCGTCGGACAACGGATGCATGAAAGTCAAGCTTAAGTTGGGGAGAGCAAAAATGTGAAGTATTTATTACATAACCACATAATTCGACGCTACATTTCATGCGCTTCGGAAAATACTTGCTCTTGAAGAAATGCCAACCCTGTATACTAGAACAAAACATTCACCCATGATGGAGTTGGGTGCAGTCAAGTGTAGGATTGCCAAATTTCAAAATAAGAAATAGAGGACAACAGGGTAAAAACAGTGCCACAGGCGAAACATTTTTGGGAACCTCGCCCAAATGTCAAAAATTTACCCAAAAGTTTATAAACTTTATGTGGTTGAGGGTCTATCTTACTTTCTTAAAGCTATATCCTCTTAATTCTTAGAACACCAGTGTCCTAAGTACACTAAGAACAGAACACCAGTATCCTGAATATCCTGAGTCACACAAGGGTTGTAAATTACAACCCTTGTGTGACTTATTCACTTAGGACACTGATGTTGGTACTTTTATAAATGGTTGTAATTGTGGTAATATTCATACATGGATTACCAAAGATGTAACTGTTCTTTGATATAAAAACTAGTAGTGGGAACTATCGAATGAATACTATCGAAACATTCGATAGTTGCAATTCAATCGAATAATTCGATAGCTAGTAAGAAAACATTCGTCGAAAACTATTCGAATAAAAATTATCGAATGGATGCGTCATCTGCCTTGAAATATTGTATTCTAGTAATTCGGCAGCAAAAACCATTCATTTATAAAATTCATTCGTTTATCAAATTCATTTATTCGTCAGGATCGATTTTAATAAAATATAAACTGGATTTTAGTTGTCGTCCGGCGACGTAGGTTTCTTTCCTAGAAACCCAACAGCGGTCGGTGGCAATGCTAGGAAAGAAGCCGGCATCTTTGATTTTTTGCGGAGTCAAATAAAGATAAGGACACATTTTTTTTTTTATTGAGGTGCTAGTATTTACACAGAAAATATATTCTGAAGGGCGCTGTTGCCATATATTCGTATTAGTTGGTATTAGCAAAGAATATTATTCTTTAGCATTAGTTAGTTAGGGATAGTATGTCTATATGTTTTGCATTTTTTTATTAATATTCTGTTGTTACACTGCAATAATACTTTTTATTTTGGATGTAGGAAAATGATTTTTAATGTTTTTAAGCAAAGACTGGTTTAATAAATAATAATAACAGTAATAATTTGTTATACCTATTAACAACAAAATTTACAATCATTTAATAATATAAACATTTTTTTTAAGTAGTAGCAAAATATAAACAACAAATAGAAGTCAAAAGTATTTATATTAGATCCTATTTAAAAATAATATAGTCTCTAAATGGCAACGTTGGTTTATTATATAATAATAATTACAGAACTAATTTGTTATATTAACAACAAATTTTAAAATCATGAAATATAAACATTTATTAATTTTCTAAGCATGCAGTGTAATGGAAGGAAAATATAAATAAAAAATTAGAAATCAAAATTATTTATATTACTTTTTATTACTTTATATTACTATTTAAAAATAATATTTACTTTTGTTGGCATTTACTTTAAAAAATAAATGAAATATTTCTTCGCAAAAAACTACATGTGAGAGAATTAGCATAAACAAAATACAAACATTGTTAACTTTTTTTTTAAATTGGCACGTGTAAAACTTTCAATTTAATTTTCTTACCCCAAAATTTGAGTTCGATAACCATTTACTTAACCACATTACTTAAATATGATTATTAAGTTCCAACTAATTCATATTATTAAAACATCTAAAATACAAATATGTATTTTTAAAATTAATTGTAAGTTCATCTCATCTCTCTTAAAAATTGCTACTTCTCAAAATTTCCCATTAAAAAAATGCAATCTAACCTAACCATAATATACCATATAAAATTAAATAATTGAAAGATCGGGCTACGGAAAATCACACAAATTTTCGGAAAAATTTTGACCACTTCGCACACAATCGTCAGTTAAAAAAAACTACTATTTTAATATTTTAAATATTTTAATAAACGCAAAAATAGCATAGTATTGTTACGTTTTTCGTCGGTTCCGTGTGGATAGAAAGTCACAATGTATTTAAAGACTATTTATTTAACACTAATTAACAAAAACAATAACGATAAACGACTTATAGAACTATTTACAAACGATTTATAACTAAGAATTTATTTTGAATTTTAGCGCGTCAACTGCACTGGTATATTTATAACTGCCCTCTGTAGGCCACAGCCGCCGGCTTTTATACCGACAGGTAAAGAACTCTAGAATAGTCCATAGATCGTTAGGTGCGTAGAGAAGGTTTTCGAATGTTCTCGTATGTACTAGTCCATTCAAGTGGGACTCGATTCTTCTCGAACGAATGAATCATTACGGTGTCTATTCTTTAATGCGATGTTAAGGTCATCTGAGGGCGGGACATATAGTTAGGTTAGGTCGAGTTCACACGGGTCCGCAACAGTATTTACAAGGCGAAGTTATAAAAATTTGGAAGAACTAATAATGCACTGACGCACATAAAAATCAAACGAATACTAAATTTCATTTATCAAAAGTTCGATAGTCGTGGCGCAACCATAACCATTTAGTCGCACGGCGAGGTTGTCACATATGCTTTAGTATACAAATGAATGAATGATTTTATTCAAATAAAACCATTCGATAGTTGAAATCATTCATTCAGTAACCATTCGATAGTCTAATTCATTCGATAGTTCCCATCGCTAATAAAAACGGCTTTTAAAATTTACGCCTTTTCCAATGAGGTTCCTTGTGGACAACCCAGGCACTCAACCTCTTTCTCTCGTGCTGTTTGGATCACACATGATCTGTAATACTAAAATTTGTTGTTTTATCTCTGGGTATGGGTTAGGGCTGCACCGAGTACCGAGTATAGTAAACGCCACGAATGTTTGGGAGTGATTCATCAGTCGCTACCATGTGAACTAATCTATTCAAGGTCACATAAAACTTAATTCCAGTGCCGTGGTGTTTCAAGTCATATAATAATCAATATATAATCTGTTGTAATTTGTTGTTTTAACTGTCAAAGTCTTGTCAAAACATATATTTAGTTATAAATATAAAATGGAATGCCCCACTGGTCGCATTGCAAGCACACCAATGGACTGACGCACAAAAACGAATCAATCAAAGAAACGCGATATAGTATCGTCTTTGTCAGTCACGCTAATATTTTAGAATAAGTAGGAGGAGCGCAGGCAGATGATTAGACCGGGCTTTTAAAACCTACGTCTGCGGTAAAAATTTACGTTTTTAATGTAAAAATGATAGCGCGCGTGTCGATTCTAACTTCATCAAGCGATGAATCACTCCCAAACATTCGTGGCGTTTACTCTAGTTCGGTGCTCGGCCAGAATTTTAACCGAGTAATATGTACTCGGTGCTCGGCCTTACTCGGCCGAGTAGGCCGAGTAAAGTATAGTAATAGAAACAATCCATTTATGCATGTCCAAAACAGATAAAAATGAGACTCACAGTGGCAAATAATAAAATAAACAAAAAGTTAACTTTAATTAATGAATTTTAGCAAAGTAATAATAAGTATAAGTAATAACACAAACACAGTGAAATAATAATTTAATACTTATAATCTAAAAGAGGTCAGCACTGTCACTCATGTTAATTAACTTTAAAGGGTATTATTAATTGTTTGAATTATTTTTCACTTTTAAATTAGTTACACATATAAGTTTTGCTTAAAACAAAATCAACGTCGCCACCACACCTTAAAAGAATCAATTCAGAATCCAGCACATTAGAAATATCAGTTTGCATGGGAAACCACAGAATAAAACAATATCTCCATAAGTAAAACAAACCAGGTCATTGGTTGGTGGTAGTCGGGGAATCCCAGCCGCTCGCCAATCATAGGCAAAACAAAAAAGATCATTGGTTTAAGGCCGGGGAATTCCGGGAATTTTAACTGGCTTTCTTTAATGTTAAATTATATATTTATATTTATATTATGTATAAAATATAATATTATTATGTTATGGTGTATAGTATAATTAGTATATATTGATAAAGGTCGCATAACTGTTAAGACTATTAAAAACCCGACAATTCCACTACTCGGCAGCCGAGTACTAGGTACTCGGCCATTACCTTTAGCCGAGTACTCGATACTCGGTCAAGTTAAAAAACAGGGCCCGTTACAGCCCTAGTATGGGTGATGACGCTTGAAGGTCATTTTGTAACAAATTGATTAAATAAACAGTAATAAATAAATATTGTTTGTAGAAAGGCCACTAGAGTGTGCAACTGCTATGGCAAATAAGGAAATGAATTTTTTACAAAATTTTGCCTGGATTAGGGGTACTTTACATAATAGCTTCGTAATCTCCTATGACAGTAGACGCTAAGGGGCGCTATCTCACAATTTAACAAACATTGCGTTTTTTTTTTTCAAAAAATTTAAATGCAATGGTATGTATAATTTTAACTGATAGTAAGGAGGAATAAAAGCTTAAAAGATCAGGAAAAACAGCATCTGGATAGCTTTTTTAGTTTTCAAAAGTTATGACTTTGTATGGATTTACTGCATTTCCGCATTTATATAATTAAATATAATTTATTTTTTGTTCCAGGGACACTGGTACCCAACCGTATATTTGTAGGTGGCATATCCGCCAATACAACTGAGACAGAATTAATGCAACTCTTCTCAGAGTTTGGCACTGTTAAAGCGGCTAAAATAATACAAGATCGTGCTGGTGTTTCAAAAGGATATGGATTTATTACATTTGAGAGTGAGGTAATATATTTTATTTTTAAGCAAATAATCAGAAGTTTATTAAAAAAAATTTGTCATTCAACTAAAAAGTTAATAGTAAATAAATGCAGAAATAAAGTCATATTTAGTTAACTCTAAATCAGTTTCATAATTGATGCGTTTACTAGTTGGAATATATATTTAGAATATACCGAGTGCGTCTCAAAAGTGACTCACGCCTAAAACTTTTTTTCAGATAAAAAAAACGAGATTTAGTATGTTAGTATATGACATAAATTAGGATTGATTAATGTATTCAATTGTTTTTGGTCACTTACTGTTTCACCGGAAATGACTTTAACGTTTGATTTTTAAATGGCACTCTCGGTATTTCTTTATTATTCGGTAGAAAATGACACTCTGAATAGAATGACATATCATATGTGAACTTCTGATATTTTCGCATATGGTTTACTTGAAATTGTAACATCCAGTTTATAACGACAACATGACTCGAAAAACCAAGTGTGTGGTACCAAATTATTTGTAAAAAATGCTTTTTCCAAATATGCTAATGAGCCACTTGTTCCATTTGAAAAAAATTAGATATGACTAAAAATACGATTTGGGCATCTTCTAATGAAAAACCGTCATCAGAATAGGCTTGAAAATGAAAGCACAATATTAAATGTCAAATGATAGGGAGAATGTCATAGATCATTCTTTTTCAAGCCAACTAGACGCCTTTTTTAAAGAAAGCGTCTGTTCTTCTCAAGAGACCTGGATTAAATTAAAAAGAAGAAGAAAAAAGACTCACAAAATCTCGGTCTCAACGTTTATATTAAGTTAAATAGTGACACGTATTTCGCTCATATGAGCATCATCAGACAAATATAATTAAAGTCACACGTTCACATTTTACACATTAAAACAACACAAACAGTGTTGTTTTAATGTGTAAAATGTGAACGTGTGTATTTTCTTCTTCTTTTTAATAGACGCCTTTTTTCGATCACTCTTATAAAAGTTTTCTCAGTCATACAATATTTAATTTTATACAAGGATGATGCTCGCCGCCCTCTCCGTAACGCAGATAACATAATGTTGCGGGAACGACGTTTAAATATAGCTCCCGCTATAAAGAAGCAACCATTTGGACGTCCGAGCACAGGACAACCGTACGATACTCATATACCGAATGACGGAAGATCGCCGGCACCACCGTCCCATCAAGCCGCTATGCAACCTCCTATGCCGCCGATCTTTTTTGGGGCGGCCCCGCCCTTCTACGCCGGTGCGACCGCTTATTACGCACCACCAGTGCCATCTATGGTCAGTTCTGCACAAGCGCCCGTGCAAGTCTCTCAAGCTAACCAAGATCAGCCGACTCAACAAGCAACTGTGTACCAAGGTATTGTGTATTTTGTTTTTAAGATAAATAGGCATATGTCAGAATTACAAAATATAACTTTTAAAAATACGAGCCCTAACAACTATATGTTGGGACAAGGTAATATTTTGGAATTATTGCCCTGGTTTTTCAAAATGACTGAAAAATATATGTTTAATTTTTTAAATATAAACATAGCCATATATCCTAAACAACTTGACAATATTTTTATGAATTTGTAAATCAATCCATATTTACAGTAGAGGATTTTGTTCATAAAAGGACAAATTTGCTGACAACTAAATGTTGGAACAAGTATTTTTAAATAATTAATATCATCATAGGCGGCTTTGCTGTAAACGTCACAAATGTCGCAAACTGTTTACTTCAGCATTGACAGCTTGTAAGTGACTCGATACTTTGAGTAGTGAGATTTACTGTAAGTAATTTTAATTTTTTTAATTTTCAATTTTGTTAATTATTTAATTCAAAGTAATGGTCCGTGGAAAAGCTACAAATCAAAAACTACACGAAATTATCATTCGTCAATAGTAAGTACGGGAAAAACAATTCGAAAAATTTCTGATGATCTAAGTATTCCAAAAACCACGGTCTTTAATATAATAAAAAAATACGGCGCATCTGCCAATGTAGACGTTAGAGGTAAAAGTTCGAGAAGGCCAAAAGTTGTATCTCAAAGAGATTTACGAAATTTAGTAAAAATTTGCCAGTCTGCGAGAAGAAGTACTCTTCGCGAAGTGACAGTTAAATGGAATACTGTAACTGGTTTAAATATATCAAGAGAATGTTGCCGAAAATATATCCACAAATGCGGTCTGGGGTTTTACAAGGCAAACTTTATTTTGTGTGGATAATCAATTACCTGAAGATTATTGATTCAAATTCTTATTTAGGCCAAAGAATAACCGCTACTGACAGAAATTCAAAAGAAAAATCGCTACAATTGGGCAAAATCTAAATTATCGTGGACACAAAATAACTGGAATAAGGTCATATTTACAGATGAGTCTAAATTTGATGTTTGCGTTGGAGATCATCGAAAACGAAAAATACGAAATAAAGCAGAAGCCTCTCATAAAGATTGCTTAAAGAGGGTTGTTAAATTTCCTAAGGGGATTATGGTTTGGGGTTGCATGTCAGCAAGAGGTTTGGGCAAATTAAATTTTATAGATGGCACTGTTAACGCCCAAAGATATCAACATATACTTGAGACCTCACTTTTGCCTAGTGCTCAAGATTTGTTTCCAAACGAAGACTATATTTTCCAACAAGATGGAGCATCGTGCCATTCAGCAAAATCAACTAAAAATTGGTTCGGTAATAATAATATAAAAGTTCTATCCCATCCTGCAAGTAGTCCGGACCTCAATGTGATAGAAACTGTGTGGCATAAAATGAAGTTATATTTAAGAAACCACTCTCAACGAACAATTTTTGATTTGCGGGCAAAACTACAGGAAATTTGGGATAATTTTTCTCCTCAAATGTGCCAATCTTTGGTAAATACAATGCCATTAAGAGTTCAGGCAGTTGTTAAGGCGAAAGGTGATGTAACTCCGTATTAAACAAATTTCTTGTTGTGCTGTCCCAATATATAGTTGTCAGCAAATTTGGCATGATTTTGGCAAAATAAGTTATTATCAAAAGTGATTTGTTTGCAAAGTTATAAAAATATAGTAAAATTGTCTAGATCATATTGTAATGTTTGAATTTAGAACAGTAAACAAAATAAATTGAGCCGTTTTAACAAATTACTATTTTTTATTGCAAACAAGACCTTGTCCCAACATATAGTTGTTAGGGCCCGTAATACAGAATACTGACTCCATTAAAGTATGTATTAAAAGGTAATAACTTTTAATTAATTTTGTTTTTATTTAAGTTATCTATAAAAAAAGAACTATTTCTCGCTTTCAAACTTCAAGAAACTTTCTGCATTTATTATTATATTTCTCAATACTTATGTACAAATAACAAGTTTTAATATTGCACAGAAATAAATAAAACCCCACATAAATATTTTATTAATAATTTCAGTAATTTATAATCACTTACTGAATTTTATACTTTAAAAGTTGGTGACTAATACAACTTTATGGGTATACACTTAGTTTGCCGTCAATTTTTCCTCCATTTAACTTTGAAAAACACATAATAACAGTAACCAAATACAAAATCAATATCGCAGATATTTATAATTTTTCAGAACGCTGGTTGACGTAATTTTAAACTAAAGCTAAAACAACTAAATTCTTAAGGTTCATTCATAACCTCGCAATTAGTGGTTTCAATTATATTTTATACTTTTTAAGCTTCATTCAGACCCTCCCAGTTAGTGGAATAAATTAGTGGTTTCAATTAAACTTTATACTTTTTAGTTTACAATCATTCACAATGTCTAAAAACACAATTAAAATTAATAAAACTTCCTAGCAACAGCTTGCGGTAGTCTGATGTATCCATAGAGAACGCATAATATTTAGCATATAAAACAATAAACTTTTGATTTCTAACCAAAATTTTTCTTGACGGGTGATAATCAAAGGCCAAAATGACATTCCTCACAAATTTTGAAGTATAATTAGTGGAAAAGTCAAAAGTTTGTAACTTTTTCCAATAATTGAAAATTACTACCACTATTTATGACGGTCTGAATGCTTTTATTGAAATTAGGTGAACAAACTTCTACGGCTAATTGAAACTACTAATTTATTCCACTGATTTCGAGGTTCAGAATGAAGCTTCATTCAGAACCTCGCAATTAGTGGTTTTAATTACACTTTATACTTTTTAGTTTATGATCATTCACAATGTCTAAAAACACAATTAAAATTAATAGAATATTCTAGCAACAGCTACCCCAGTCAGTTGTATCCATAGAGAAAGCCAAATATTTGGCATAAAACAATAAACTTTCGATTTTTATTGAATGATTTTTTGTTTGTAGCTCCTCCTGTATATCCCACACAGACTGGTCCACCTCAGACTGCTCCATATGCTTCAATGATGTTTCCTCAGACCATTTATATGCCCCAACAGTACTCAGTGGTTCCGGTAAGTTATTAACTAAGTTATTTCCTCTTATTAGTTATTATATCACCTTAAAAACATAGATGTTGATATTAATGATATACTAATTTGCTAATTGTATTAATAAAATGTCATTAATTATGAAGTTATTAGAATAAGTGTTACTTGTTTTTAATTATATTAAGTAACATTTACTAGCATCATTTTCCTTAGCTACTTTTTTTCATCTACACCAGGCACATGCGGATATAATAAAAAAAAATGATCTAAAAAAACAAGGGACAAAGACGGCTGGGGAACGACAATGGATGATTTTGGCGAGGTCAAGCCCTAGACGCCATTTACTTGGCTCTTGCTCTTCTTTAAGAAGGTTGTAATTTATTTTTATATTGAGTTTTAAATGGCCTAGTTGAAAATTCGAGGAAAAAATATTTTTTTGAAAATAGTTTCGTGTGTCTGGAACCTTTTTTTATCTTTCACTAATTAGTTTTAATTTTTGAAGTTTTATGTCACTTTTTAGTAAATGACGTTTAGAGTTCGCCAAAATTATAATTGATTGTCATTCCCCAGCCGTCTTTGATGCAGCTTTTTGCTCAATCTTATGATTACTTTATAGCAAAAATGTTTTCTTTAAAATATATTGTGTTTGGTAATATTTATTTCTGGCAACATTAGTATTAACTAGATTATATCTATTTCTCAATATATGGTATGTCTTGAAAGGCATTTATTATTTTTACAGTTTACAGGATAATTTTTTTATATGACCAGAAGAGTAGTCTGTCACTTTTAATAATGCAGATATAAGGTGTCTACTTTCAACTGCTTGCTTAGATTTCAACTGCTGATTAACATTTTGAAAGTGGATATGTTGTCCATTTGGTTACTGGGAATGCCAAATAAAGGTTGATTCTTACTATACATTCCGTTTCCGTCCCATGTCCGTTCCGTATTAGTACGAGAGCTAGCAACGTCGGAAAAACAAGTATTTTAAGACGTCTGGCTCTTTGATATATCTTTTACTATGCTCTCTAGAATAGCATGCGTCTGGCTGCCGGTAAGCGTTGCGTTCCCTACTGCGCATTGAAAGAAGATTCTATATTTTTATTAGTCCTTTAAATTCTAGTATTGAATATAAATCGAACATGTCTCCATAGCGCAGTGCGTAGAGTTTCCGATCACGAACTGATGATTCAGAGTTCGAATCCGGGTCAGAGCAAATACTTTTTTATTTTATTTTCGTTTATATTCTGATAGTAAAGTATTAAATATTTGTTTTTTTAATTACCAGAATTATTTAATACTTTACTATCAGAATATAAACAAAAATAAAATAAAAAAGTCTTTTGACCTGACCCGGATTCGAACCCTGAATCATCGGTTCGTGGTCGGAAACTCTACGCACTGCGCTATGGAGACATGTTCGATTTATATTCAATACTAGAATTTATAGGAGTAAATTAATAAAAAATATAGAATCTTCTTCCGATGCGCAGTAGTGAACGCAACGGGTATCGGCAGCCAGACGGGCCGCATGCTGTTCCAGAGAGCATAGTAAAAGATATATCAAAGAGCCAGACGTCTTAAAATACTTTCTCGAAAATGTTGCTATAGTCTGTGAAACAAATAACTTTGAATTTGACAGTTCCCGCGGGCTTTTCTAGTGTTAATTTTATTAGGTTAGCAACTTGCGGCCATGCTGACGCAATGCCGTCTCTAAAGGTGCGTATTCATTATCCGAACGAACGAACGAATGAAAGTGCGGTATATTTAGACGGGGACCGAACGCATGCGGCCGTTCGTTCGCTCGACCATCCGTTTCGAGTCGGTACATCAAAGGCGTTCGCCAACAAATGCCTCCGGTCTTCTCGTGCGGTTCTATCGTACGGTCCCCGTCCATACCACTAGCGAATATTCGTTCGTTCGTTCGTGCGGATAATGAATACGCACCTTAATAAAACAGCCTCGGAGCGAGATTTATTACGTCACGCTAGCTAGATACTACTGATTAATAAATATGTTGTAGAATACATGAAAAAGATAATTATTCCTCGCATTTTTGGTTTGTATTTTAAAAATGATATAGTTTACATGAAATATAGGGCAATTCCATGTACGACGTTAATTTTCTTATATATTTTAAGTGATTAAATTACTGAAAAAACTCTCATCATACGCCTCAAAAAGAATCAAATTTCTTAAAAAATTATCTTATATTATCTAAGTTAGCCAGATTTCGCGAAAAAAATTAGGGATAAATTATTAGAACTAGTTTGCAAAAAATCTTTAATAATTGCATTTTATATGAAGAGTTGCTATGGAAAAACAAAAGAACGCTAGCTCTGGGCCTGGTGCGCGTCATTTACTGTTGTCAAGCGTTTGTGTACTGGTGTATTTTTGTGCCAAATGTAAGTAAAAATTAATTTAATTTAATTACAAATATAGCTCAACTTTTTGTCCCGTGAGTAACCAAAAAAGAAAAGTTTTTAAATTTTTATCGTTATTTCTATAGAAAACCCGTATAAAGGGAATCAAACTTATAGTATATTGACTAACATGTATTGTCAATATAACTTAGTTTTTTAAGATTCTTGGAAATATTTTTTTTTTTAATTTGTTTAAACTGTCCCATGAGTAATCAGTTAAAAGTTACAGCATAACATTTTGCTGTTAACATGCTTTTTTAAAGAAATGCGTTTATTATTTTACCAAATATATCAAAAAACATAATTTTACTAACATTACAAGACTTATCGCCAGTTATATTTCTTATTACTTAATATCGTCTTTTTTTTTTAAATAATTGTTGAAAACATCAATACAAAATAACGGTCATAGGTTCTTTTTATTTAAGGATGGCAAAAATTAAGAATCATGACAGGCAGGCACGAGTTAGGAGTCGCGTTAACAAGTATCGAGACAAAATTAATGCGGACAAAAATTTAAGGCAAGCGTATCTTAAAAAATATGCCGAGAATTAAAAAATTAAAAATTGAAAATTAATATAATTGAAAATTAAAAATTATAAATTAATAGAATTGAAAATTAATATAATCCTAATAAATTCCGATGAAATTGAAGCAGCTAAAATTAAATTAGATGAAAAATGGAATCTAGTTAAAAGAGTACCAAATACAACAAGTTTTCATAGTTTTAGGAATTTTAGTAATTATCAAATTGAGGTTAGAAAGGTGTTTAATTCCAAGCACTCAAATATTGTTCAATGTTATTCTATTTAGTTATCAAATATTATGTTATTTTTTTGAATCTAAATAAAAATTTATATTAAAATCGTAGTGTCCCGTGAGTAATCAACAAATTATTTATATCCCAAATATATCTGTATCTTGTAATACAGCTATAACAAATTAATTTTAAGTTCAGCACATGAAAGTTCCTAATTCCACTTAATGTATTTTATTTTGTATAGGTTCAGAGAAAAAAGCTATTAAAAACAAAATTTTAAAGATCCAAATTTTTTGATGTCCCGTGAGTAATCATAGATTTTTATTAATGTTTTAATCACTATAAATTTCAATATCTTGTTCTGTTTCACAACAGTAATTTAAATCATTGTCTGTGAAAATAATAACCTAAAACTTTACCTAGCCCATATGAAGGACAAAATACACTTTCTTAAAATTTTGTTGTTATTCTAAATGTCCCGTGAGTAATCATGGAATTGCCCTATACATAATATACAGTTAATAAATAGAATATATCGTGGGCGTACAGCGAAAATCCACTAAGTCACATTTTTGGTTGAATTGGATTAAACACACCACTATGTTCAGTTTTTCACGGTCTTTAACATGAAAAACCCATTAAGTCCAATTTCGGCATCCTTATAATATAATATAATATAAAGACCGTGAAAAACTGGACATAGTGGTGTGTTTAATCCAATTCAACCAAAAATGTGACTTAGTGGATTTTCGCTGTACGCCCACGATATATACTTATTTATAGTAATAAATACTTTGGCAAATAAACTATGAACCATACAAATGCAGCAAATGCAGCAAAAATTGTACAACATATTTTTTAATCCGTAGTATCTACTAGTGTGACGTCATAAATCTCACTCCGAGGCTGTTCTCTTAGAGACGGCATTGGTCTGATATTTAGAAATGTCAAAAGCTGATGACATTTTACTTTTGACAATTATGACATTTCGTGTTGATTTTTGTAAGAAGAGAACTGTCACTTGTTTTATTATTTTCCTTTTCTATTTCACGAAAGTAAAAAGAGTTACCTATCTGATCCGTTCAGGCACTCAATTTAAAGAATATCAGTAACTTTTTTGACAGAGGGATTTTATATTTGCCATGTTGGTAAAAAATAACGGTCAAAATTCAAAGTTATTTATTTTATAGACTATAGCTCTAGATTATATAATTTGATTGTATTCACACTATAAAACGTAACCATGGAAATGGCACCAAAACAGAATGTATAGTGTGCATTGTCCTAGTCATTTATATGGTATAATATTTTATGTAAACGGGAAGTAGCGAATGTGGAACGTATAGTGGGAATTGATATATAGAAAAAACAGCTTTTACAGTTTTCCGAGACCTATAATTTAAACGGCAGTCTTTGGTCTGTATAGATTGTTCACGACTACTTTATCCAGTACGTATAGGGTTTTTAGAAAAGTTTAATATATGAAGGTTTTAGGGTTTTATCAGCCACACTTGCAGCAGGGCCGTGGTCAGCCAGATTTTGCTATACGTTAAGTCCTTGATTCGCGGGTTATAATTAGCGATGGGATGGATATTGAATGAAATAGACTATCGAATGATTACTAAATAAATAAGTGATTCCAACTATTGGATGTTTTTATTCAAATAAAAACATTCTTTTATTTAAGCAGGTGGCAACATTAGGGTCCCGTGGGACCCACTCTTCTCACGCATTATCAAATAATGCGAATGAGCGTTTTGATAGCTTTTATTCGATAGTTCCCATTATTAGTTGTAATACTTAGTAGACACCTTATAAGAGCTGCCCCTATAGTTAGAGTATTGTATGTATTGTCTTTGTCCTTGCACAACAGTCCGCTCAGGCCCTCGGGGGCCCTTTGGAGTGCGCCGTTGCGGGTTTGTATCCCCCGCCGCCTCAAGCCTACGTGCTGTTGGACGCTGGCGCGGCGCCCCAGCTCCAGTATTGAGGTTCGGCTTTACCATTTTATATAAATTAGCCTGCCTTTAGCGACGCACGAGTTTTTGTTTCAACCAATTATTTTGATTATATGTTTTGGATCATACGACAAAAAAAAACGGCGTCGGGATGGATTGGAAATGAAGATCGCTGTCATTTTGTATGTAAAATTATATGGGAAATATCGCCGATCGTCATTTCCAAGCCAACTGGACGACATTTTTTTTATGGTCGCACGGTATATTAAGGTGAATTTATATTAATTTAAATTCATAGGATACGGTTCCAACTTTTATAACACAGTTCTCTGTGAGTTTCGTTAAGTTAATCGACTTATATGCATTAAACTAGAAAGGTTTGTGGTAACTAGGTACACGTTAGTAACTGAAGTAACCCATGTGAAGCATCTAAAAGTATCTTCTGCATCTATGCCTCAACTTTTGTATACGAATATCGTATACTATATTTATACTTCAGACGTTATTGTTCTCAAAAAATGATTAATATAGCTAACATGAAAAAAAAACTTAAGCTATTATATCTCAAACCAATTTTCCTGTACGTGACACATTTACTTCTCGTTATCATAGATGCATACTTGCGTCATTCATTAGGTTACTTGTTTTTTTTTATTACCGATTCGGAACCATCCTAGAAGTGTGATACGCCTGCGCAGAAATAAGTATGCAGTAATTCTTTCACCTGCGCAGGCGCTTTAAAATTCTAGGACGCTTCAGAATCAGTAATGGAAAAACCCGAAGTAAACTTATATTTCAACATTAAAAATGAATTTATAGAATAAAATGCCTTATCTTTTCAGAAGCAACAGTAAGTGTTGGCTGTTTGCATATAATTTGTACTCCGTTTTTTTCTGACCGTGAAAACAATGCCACAGAAAAAAATCTGCATTTTATTATTATGAAAGCTTCATTCAGAACCTCGCAATTAGTGGAATAAATTAATAGTTTCAATTAGCGTAGAAGTTTGTTACTTTAATTTCAATGTAAGCATTCAGAACGTCAAAATTAGTGGTAGACATTTTCAGTTAGTAGAAAAAGTTATCAAACTTTTAACTTTCCCACTAATTATACTTCAAATTTTGCGAGAAATGTCATTTCGGCCTTTTATCTTCCGTCAAGAGAAATTGTGTTTTTTTAAATATTGTAAATGATCGTAAACTAAAAAGTATAAAGTGTAATTGAAACCATTAATTTATTCCACTAATTGCGAGGTTCCGAATGAAGCTCAAAATATGACATAGGTATACACTTAAAATTTCGTCCACGAAAATATTGCTTGGGTCGCTTCTGTATAACTAAGTATATGTACTTCCATTTCCAGATTGCTAATACAGACATATAAATAACACTAAATATATTATTGGGTAACTTCACATGGGATGTCATTTATTTGACGTTTTATGAAATATTAGGTTTTGTAGTCAGAAGTTCTAAAGAGTTTTTAATATTTGTTGGGTATAAATTCATCCTATAATATTTAAGATATGTTATATAAATATTTTTTATTTTTATTTAGTAGCGGTTTTTTTTTATTTATTGCCTTGCTATTGCTACAAGAATTTAAATATTGGAAAATTTTTTAAAATTTTTATTTAATAGGTTTATACCTACTTTTGTATTCACATACTTTGGTTAGTTTTAGTTATTAGATTATTTAAAAGTATAAACCTTTCTCTTCATTGTCCATGTCATTGATTACTGTATTATATTTATATATTCTAATGTACGTATTTTTAATACATGTGATACATAAACTTTACATTTAATATTTTTTGTAAAAATAAATTTATTTGTGATTTAAAAAATTATACTATTAGTGATAATAAATATTGCAGAATAGAAAATATATTAAGGTCATTGAAATGCGGTTGCGTTAAAAATAATTGTTAAGAAAATATTTGCATTAAAAGAACCATGTTCATTTTTTTTCGCTTTGGCATGAACTAGTAATAAGTAATTTTATTTTGTCGTTATACGAGATAAGTTTGCTTCATTTTTAAATATAAAAAATAGGTCAGTTTAGTAATATATTGATCAATATAGGTATAGATTACAGAGACATAGATGCAAATAATTATACAATATCTGTGCTAACAGTTGTACATATAAGTAAAGTGGTAAATCTGTTTTATTTTTGCATGTTGTGTGTAACATTTTTGCCTGTATGTGTTTTCTCTCACTACAGTGACTGCCAATAATTTCACAACGAATGATGATTAAAAAAAAATATTAAATTTGTCGAAAATGAATTAATGCGGAATCAATTCAGCATGCTAAATAACAAAAAAAATTAGTATATAGAATGTTCAGCCATAGCTCAACGTCACGTCATATATTGTCGAACTCTCTCAATCGCTTGACAACCAGTTGAAAGAGATTGGTGACGTCATTACGGAATTTCGTAAATGACTGCATATTCTTTTTAGTAATTGTCATTGTCATTTGATTTGGGGTTATAATTTTATTGACGGACATGATCAATATCAAAATTAAAAATTGAGTGTTGCTGTCAAACAAAATTCGATTTTTTTATTGCAAAAATGCCTCAAAGATTTAAACAAAATGAACAAGAGCTCATTGCTAGGCTTATAAATTATTTTTTCTCGAGAAAGAGACACTGGTAGAACATTCTTGACGTCCTATACGAAGTAAGTACAATGCAAATGTGTAATATTCCTATGTAAAATACAAATTGATAGCGTTTTTAAATAATATTTAGTGTTGGGAAAAGCCGATTAATTTCAATAATCGAGTACTCGAGTTCCAAGCGATTGCAATAACCGAGCGATCGCTCGAGCGAAATATCGCTCTTATTTAAAAATACGGTTTTTCGTCCTGGCTTGTTGTAAGTACTCGTTAACGCCAAGCGCCAAGCAGTTAGTTGCGTGCACAGGGCACACATTCTTTCGGAGATGAATGGCAAGTAGCAAGCGACGAGCGATTCGCTGGATCGCTTGATTTAGTTTATTTCAAACCATTGTTGATGTAGGTCGTAAAATTTTGTCCCTCAGATACGCAACGGATAACGTCGTATAAATTTACTACCTGCAATCTATGTAGAAAACTCGCTCGGCTTGATAATGATGAAATGATATGTAGATTAAAAACTAGTGATGGGAAAAACCGATTAATTTCAATAATCGAGTACTCGAGCTTCAAGCGATTTCAATAATCGAGCGATCGCTCGAGCGAAATATCGCTCGTATTTAAAAATACGGGTTTTCGCCCGTCGCTTGTTGTACTCGTAACGCCAAGCAGTAAGTTGGTTATGAAAATCATTTCGGTTATGAATGGCAAGTAGCAAGCGACGAGCGATTCGCTTGATTTAGTTTATTTCAAAGCATGTCGATGTAGGTCGTAAAATTTTGTCATTCAAATACGCAACGGATAACGTCGTATAAATTTGCTACTTGCAATGTATGTAGAAAATTTGTTCGGCTTTTTATCGAGTATGTCACATTAACATCGGATTTCAATTTATTTCATTCTAGGATCGCTTGCGTTCGTCGCTCGTAACTCGTCACTTGCATCGCTCGGTCATAATCGGGTACTCGAGCGAATTTCGCTCGAGTTATCCTATCACTAAATAATATAGCGAGTTGCTGATGCTTTAGAAATAGGAATTTCAATAGTCCAAAGGATTGGAGCTAAGGGGATCGTAACTGATGAGTTCAAAATAAAATAAATTCCAAAAAAAAGGGAACTCGCTCAATCAGTAAGATAGAAACGTACAGAAAATTTCCTAAACAATATGAACTGATTTCGGACAAGCCCTCAAACTCATATTTGACAAAATAATCATGACGTAACGTTGAACGATGGCCGAACAGTTTATATATTTCAAAAATCACTATATAAAATATGTCATTAATATATTTTTGGAATAGAAAATTATGGCAAATCCGCTTGAAAATGTGATTGAATCACCTTGTGTATTGAAAAAAAGTTAAATGTGTACATATCTTATAAAAAAGTTTAGAGTGTAAATCTCAAACCAGAACTCTCAAACGAAAAAAAGAAAATCTCAAACCAGAAACAGATTTTTATTTAACAGGTATCAAATTTGCTGTAATTTTTCAGAAAAAATTGTCCAAAAATTGATATCTGGTTTGAGTTAAATCTTAATATCTTAAAATCGAATTCTAATCAACTTCTGTGATATTTTTTTTTGAAATCTTGTCATTAATCTTGATACATATGTAAAGATTAATTTTCCTTCAGGCTGATGACAATTAAATATTTTTAATCTTATTGGGCATGCGGTATTGATTCAACATTTGTTAATTTTGATAACACAGTTATAAAGTAATAAAAAAATCTCAATTGTTGTGAACTTTTTGACGGTTACTCTATAAAAATTCTCCAGTACCTATGTAGAAACATTTAATTTCAGTATGATTATCCGTACGGAGTGGGAGCCGGCCCTACGCCATCGAACGGCATACCCGCCCATTTTGCCAACGCCGGCACACCATCGGGGGGTGGCGCTTCGCCCCCTCGGGGCCCCTGCTACGCTCCGGGCCCCGCTCCTCAAGAAGCGACCATATTATACGGACCAGCCCCGCCTCACCCGCTGTTCCATCCGGCTGCGATGGATCCGACTGGAGCAGGGGGTCCGCTCTACGCCACCGCCGATGGGGCTTTTGATCCCATGGGCCACGCAACCATTGCTCACTTCGGCTCCATGGGGATGCCGTACGGAATGAACGAGGTTAGTTTGATTTGCCACGTAGTTAAAGGTATTTGTGATTCTGCATGTCGGTTATGAATTGTGAAATTAGAATTATTCGATTAAGTAATCGGTAGTAGCATATTTAAACACCACGTTAAAATATTGACAGCGACATTAAGACAGTGCATGTTTGAATAAATTAATGTCGGTGCTAATATTGATCTTTCTCCCTCCCAATCCACTTTGGATAGACCAGTCAAATTCAGTTTAAAAATAAAGGGTTTCATTTTGGAATAAAAATTAATAAGTATAATAATAATTGTAATTTTAGTCATAAGCACAATCACAATTTTAATATGCGTTTATACAGCATAGTCGTAATCATAACTTTGAATGAAAATACATTTGAACAATAACCTAATATTAAAAACCTAATTTTAGAAGTATATTTTTGTTTAAATTTTATTACCCAGGTTTTTCAAACACGAAAATTATCATAATAATTATTAAACATGAAAATGGAAAAAATAAATAAATAATGTCCTCTAACCCTAAAATTGACCCCGCGCATCGCGCATGCGATCTTCGATTTTTTTCGTAATCACAGTTGTCAAACTCTTGCCTAATTATAGATTATAATTTTGTGTCAAATTATGTCAAATAGAAATGATAAATGTTTTGCATTTTGCATTTTGGACTATGTTATTACGTGTTTCGTGTTTTTTACAATTAAGTGGAGGAAAACTCAAAGGTGAAATTAAGTGTTGACCCAGACCATAGTTTACAGTTAACATTCGATGCCCAGAGATTATGGCCAGAGAGTGTATTAGCCACGAATAAAGTTTGTACACTATCTTGTATATGATAGCAAAAACTGGAGTAGCTGTAAAATAGGAGCACACGATAGATAAATAATAATCATATTGAATAATTATATTGATAAATGTAACAATAAATGCAGGAAGTTGCTTGAGCTTGAAACGCAGCTTGAAAGCAGGATATCTTTTTTTGGTACAGTACGTCTGTCCGTTCTGTAGCTACGGGGTATCCGTGAGAGGGGAAACGATATTCTCTCGATGTTTTTCGTAAAAAAATAGACGACGCGTCCCATCAATAAAAATTCGACAAATTTGCAAGTTGCCAATAAAATGAGTGGGCGGAAATGAATCAAATCGACGTATAAAATATATTGCTGTTTATTTAAATGTTTTTTGTCCGCATTCCTTTCATAGACACAGATTCAGCAGATGTACTGTATGTGGTGTTTTTTTAAAATACACCCTTACTTATTTTGTATTAACACACACTGTAATTGTTTTTAATAAAATAACTCGATTAGATTTTTTCAATTTTTTACAGTTTTTTTTTCATAATATTTTTAAGTAATCACTTGTCACTCAAATTTTAAATATATTAATTTTCTGCTATGCGTTCCAATTGTACCAACGTATTTCTTTATAAAATAAAATAAACTACTTTGAAAATAAAATAACAGACACATATATCAAGTCATACACATATGTCAAGAATCTTGTCGTTGGACAGACTATACTATACTTGTAATGATTATGTTTTGTAGGTTTACTAATAAATGTTTTTAATGAAACTGTGAACGCCTAACAAACTAAAAAATGTTTTCAAAATACACTCAGATATGAGGCAGTGTAGATCTTCAAGGGTACTTTAGGAAACCTACGGTTATATTTAGACACAGGTATATTAATTTGGCCAGAGTCTTCAAAAAGTCCACTGTTTGACATAATGACAAAAATCAAAACTCTAATAGCTGCACAAAACGCCTAAAACAACTCGCGTCTGTTAAATGCATTAATTAAAATACTGGCCGTGCTTCAGACCGAACTCAACTTGAAACAAAAAAGAATTACTCAACAACTTAACAAAAGAAAAAGTACTTAAATTACACCTAAAAATTTAAAATTCATTTACCGATTAAAATACATTATCTAATAAAGGAGGGTCCACATTTAGTAACATGTTATATAACATTGCTATTTATTAAATAGCTATTAAAAATTATTATTATTGCTATTAAAAAAGGCTGTACTTAAACTGCCGTTAAACGGTAGCTTACTAAAATGCCGTTAATAGGTATGACGTCGTTGATTTGACGCACTTGACGGCTTTATGAAATATAGGAATTTTATAAGGACTAACCAACACTATCCACCCTACCAAATAACCAACTTAACCAACGCAACTAACCTCGACACTGATAAAAAAATTTAAAAAACAAATATAAATTAGTAAAAACCAACCAACCAATGAATTATCACCCTCCAAATAATCACGCTAACCAACCCGCCAAATAACTAAACCAATCCAACCAAAAAGAGTGAAACCAATGCAATAAGATCACGCTATAAGCAAAAAAAAATATAAAAAAGTCTTGATCAGCGTGAGATTTGAACTCCGGACCATGCGCTCACGAACCGATAGCCTCAACCACGGAGCCACAGGTACTCTTGCAATATGCTTATGGCTAGGCATTACTTTCCGCCGACATGAACGACGTCACAATATCTATTAACGGCATTTTAGTAGGCTACCGTTTAACGGCTGTTTAAGTACATCGATTAACAAAACAAGCTACATATCACATGTTAAAATACCGGGAGCCGTCCACATTATAATTTTTGTAATCATGAATCGTTTTGGCGAGAAAGAGGTTCAGCTCGCAGCAGCGGCGTGCGTAATTATTTTTGAACAAAGAGAAAGAAAGTCGAGAAAAAAGGCGGTTTTGAGTCCACCATAGCCTACCAGCAAGATCTAGATACAGTTGAACTCAATTAGCTTATCTTTTCAATACTTGCCTCGGCTGTTTCTCGTGGTGTGTTTCTGTCTTTTAAAAACATTAATAACTTAAAAGCAAACCATTTTGAATTATCCACTTGATCTAAACCATGCAGTACCTCATTTGCATTTCTTTTGTTCCCTCTGGAACTGGCCTATTAGATAACGCATTTTTTCTCAACTTTTTCTCTTTCCAAATACATACTATGAAATGAAGATCGCTGTCATTTTATATGGAAAATTATATGGGGAATGTCATCGATCGTCATGTCCAAGCCAACAGCCAACTGGACGGGAGGCCGACTGGACGCAGTTTTTTTTCGATCATACAGTATTATTGACCAGTAAATAAACAAACCAATATCAGCTCATCACACTAAGATTCTGTCGCGCACGTCCCTGAAAATATGAGCGGCTAAACTAGAAATTTAGCAAATGTGGACGCGTTGTTTCATGTTACAATAGCAGTGTTGCACAACATCTTTTGATCTTTACCGACTACAAATGGATAACATCTAGCCAGTTAAGGACGGTCCACACTTGCTATATAACACTGCTATATAGCAAAGTTATATAACATGTTACATGTTTTTAGTCATATTTAGCAAATTTCGCTGCTATATAACTTGCTAGATGTTATCCATTTGTAGTCGGTAAAAATCAAAAGATGTTGTACAACACTGCTATTGTAACATGAAACAATGCGTCCAGGGGCGCTATTCTGTACACGGCAACGACAATCGTCGGTATCGGTAAGTTAGGACAGCTCTCGATACGTATTTGTATATAGTAAAAATGTGTTAATTATTGTTGTCATAGTTACCGATCGGCCCTATAACAGATATCGCAAATTTGCACCTTAATTGATTACGAAAAAAAAATTCATGGAAACTATATGGCTCACGGTTTTTTAACATGTTATATGTAGCTTGTTAAATAGCAATGTTATATAACATGTTACTAAATGTGGACCCTCATTTATATAGCATCGAAATTTGCTAAATATGACTAAAAAATATGTAACATGTTATATAACTTTGCTATATAGCAGTGTTATATAGCAAGTGTGGACCGTCCTTAAGAATCTCCGCAGTTTGTTTTTATAATCATCCTGATTCAGTAGCGCATCTAGAGATTTAGTCTGGAAGGGTTGTGGGTAATATTTAAATAGGGTACTAGATTTATATTAAATTTTTGCCGAAATATATTGTGACTGCGGAAAAATCTAAACTTGGATTGGGCTGATTGATCTATTTTAATTGGCTTTATTAATTTCTTTTATGGCAATTCTATTTATACAACATTTTATCTTATTTATAAATTTCTTTCTGGGAGGAGTAATTACTCCCATTACCCCTCCCGTTTATGTATCCTTGTCCTGATCCAAAGTTGGTACAAGTTTAGAAATCATCTTATTAAAACATTTATGCCTATGTATGACGGTGCAATTAAATGGAGTTATCAAGTTATTTCCCTGGACGGCTGGTTGTTATCAGGTTCTTTCCCTGTATGTATATTTTGACTAGGCATATATTAAAGGATTTAACAACTCTGCAGAGTTTATGCATTTTGTAGGGACCAATTAGAACTATTATAATGTGGTAAACCCTAAAAATTAAAAAAATGGTGCTTATCATGTTTTCCCCTGGACCCTTCATTTATGATTGTGACTAAAATTGCGATTATGATTACGACTATGTTGTATAAACTATTCATGATTACGACTATGTTGTATAAATATAATATAATATTCTAATATAGGTGTATACAAGTTTGTACCTTAGTTAACTATCATACTTTTTTTTATCTTATGCGACTGTTCTATTCATCCAATAGTTGGTTTCTTATATTGCAAAACAAGGTGTCTTATACGCATTCTAAAATACGAAGTTTCTATGTGATATATGAAATAAATAAGATATTAATTTGTTAATATACATTAATTGTTTATCTGAAGTTCTTATTTTTAAATTAAATTTAAATTCTAATTAATTCGAAGATATTTAATTTTAGTTAATATTATTTGGTCTATTAGAACATAACGGACTAAAGCTTCATTCAGAACCTCGCAATTAGTGGAATAAATTAGTGGTTTCAGTTAGCGTAGAAGTTTCTTCCTATTTTTTCAAAGTAAGCATGCAAAACGTCAAAATTAGTGGTAGTCTTTTTCAATTAGTAGGAAAAGTTAAACTTTTGACTTTTCCACTAATTATACTTCAAAATTTGTGAAGAATGTCATTTTGGCTTTTGATTATCATCCGCCAAGAGAAATTTTTGTGGTTAGAAATCAAAAGTTGATTGTTTTATAATCTAAATATTACGCTTTCTCTATGGATAGAACTGACTACCGCAAGTTGTTGCCACAGATCATACAGATTATGAACTTTGTTTTTTCTTTATAGTTTTTCGTGGTTCCAATTTTCGGAATCGGGCACTAGTTAGGTTACTAGTTTGCGCACATAGCACGCCCACTTATGGCCTCTAAAATTGTGCACAGCGCCTGACCGGCACAGTTATTAGAGAGATATCGGAAAACCGAATAGCGTCATGCAGTATTTACGCGTACCTTATCATGGTTACGATATTCGCGAGTCAATTTTTAACGCAACACCCGCTAATAACGTTACCGCCTGACGTAATTTGTGGATCAATTACACCAAGGGCTATTTCTAAATAAGGTTTAAACATTGCTTAAATGGGCATATGCGGCTACATTTCACAACCGGGGCCGGCCGGCGAGCGGCGAGATCTTTTATTTTAAATTATGTTTGAATTGTTTTGAATTATTACTTTAGTTTTATTAGGTAATTTGATATTTAAGTAGCTGGGATTAGCTTTAATTAAATAAATATATCCCAAAATATGGATTCCACCTCTTCCGATATTAAAGAACTTATAAAGAGGCTTAGGTTTACAGCAGATGACGACTTAGCCCTTCTAAGAGAATTTGTTACTTGTTGCCCTAAACCCACTGGCAGACGTTGAACAATGAAGCACTGGAAATAAGCACTTTAGCCCTTTAGTTTTAAAATACCTAGTAAACAAAACAATTTCAAAGTTTTAAATTCAAAATTAGGTTAAGTTTAAATAGCGGACGCGACGCGAACAGAATTCTTTCCGATCCGATAACTATAAATGAGGAGAGTTAATACCACCTCACGTAAAGGAAATAACACCTGGCCTTATTAACGTCCATGCACGCTATTCGGTTTAGCGATATCTCTCTATTACGCTGTTTATTGTTATTCGAGTTTATTTTTGCGCACAGGAAATTTTACTCGTTTGCACATCGTCATAAAAAACAATTTTCGTACCTCGAATTAGGGACAAGATTTTTATCTGTATACATATAGTATACCTAATCTGTGCTGTTGCTAAGATATTCTATTAATTTTAATTGTGTTTTTTTAGACATTGTGAATGATCGTAAACTAAATAGTATAAAGTATAATTGAAACCGCTAATTTATTCCACTAATTGCGACGTTCTGAATGAATCCTAACATTTAATAATTTAAATTGTTGGAAAACAAACATGACTTACCCATATTAATATATTTTTTTAACACAAAGAGTTACAACCTGCGCATCCTATCCTGATATCCTTTTCCTGTTGTCCTTTCACTCATATTGACTTATCACTTATTCAGTGAGTAATAATAATATAATTTATAAGTAAAAAGTATATCCTTAATTGGCTATTACATATATAGAGTGTTTCAAATTCTACTCTCACCATTAGGATCTAGGAAACAGTAACAGATACAGGGTAGCTTAAATTGGGGCAAAGTGGCCTTTTAGTGCGCCCAATAATAGTAATCAATAAAAATAATTGAATTTATCTTTGTCATTTGGGGGGGGGAAATATGACGGAAATACTGAAATTTTTATTTTTTACGAGTATTTTGATATTCAAAAACATCTATAAACACATTCTCAAAGAAACTTTTTGAGCTTCATCCTTTGGTGCCATAAAAAATCACTAACTTTCGTTTTTCTGAAACCATTATCACTTTAATTTTTTACATACGGGCCTGGCTTTTTATTTTCTTTTTAAAGGCTTATGGACCTCCTGAATGCAATGATGTATCGCAGTTACCCAAATAACGTTGCTTGTTTTTTACATCGAAACGAAGTGGTCTGTATACCCATCTGTTTACATTTCTTGGGCAATTCAAATTCAAATTCAAATTTCTTTATTAGACCCCATTAAGTTTTACAGAATAATATTAGTATTAATAAATGTGTGTCTAAAGGGATCGCGCCGCGATTAAAAAACCGATACAATGGCACAAAGTGCCAGAGTGGTGCGACCCCAAATACAAAATAGAAATAAATTAAATTATAAAAATAATCAGAATTAAAAAATTAAAATTATATAAAAAAGTGAAAATATAATTTTATCAGGGATGAGCGGAGATAAGCAGAGAGGCATAATGAAACAGTGTAAAAACCGGAACAGCAACCAATGACGGGCATATCATAATATTTACGAATTTAGTAAATGATTTTTAATTTGTTTTTTATAATCTGTACAGGATTGAAATTTAAAGTTATTAGAAATATTATTCCACAAATGTGGCGCCATGAAACTGAAAGATTTTTGGAAGTAAGCTGTTCGGTGTTGAGGAATTTTAAAATAATGCACTTGTCTAGTCGAATGATCATGGTCAACGTAGTGAAACAATGAGAACAAATAGGGAGGCTGCTCTGTAGTTAAAATTCGATAAATGAATGTCATTAAATGAAATTGTCGTCTGTTAGTCATGGATAAAATAGATAAATTTTTAAGATGTGGCGTTATATGATCTCTAAAAGGAATGTTAAAAGAAAACCGTAGACACGAATTTTGAAGTATTTGGATTTTTCTAGAGAATCTAGCGTTTATGGATGTACCATAAACAACATCGCCATAATCAAATAAAGATAAAATAAGTGTGTCACATAATTGATACTTAGTCTTTGATGGTATATATTTCTTAAGAGACGAAAAATTCTTCAACCGTATATAAGCAGCCTTTAATTTAGTAGTTATATGTGCCTGAAATGAAAGCTTCGAATCAAAATAAACTCCAAGATTTTTAGTCTCTGTAACAATGGGTATCGCAACATTATCTATATGGATATTCATGTTTCCAGCTGTATTTGTAATTTTGTTTTTATCACTACCAAATACTATAACACAAGATTTACCGGCATTTAATTTCAAATTATGATCCAGAGCATATTTTTTAATTTTATTAAGATCGTCGTTAAAATTTAACTGAAATTGTGCCAAATTATTAGTATCTATTTTGCAATAAATTTGAGAATCATCTGCATATTGCTGCAATTTAGAAAACTGTAATTTCTTATCCATATCAGCTACATATAACGAAAATAAAAGTGGCCCTAGAATAGATTCCCGAGGAACCCCAGAAATCATAGGAATATAACTAGATTTTTGTTTTAAACTTCCCCGTTTCATGACAACACAATGTGATCTATCTTTTAAAAGGTTTTTTATCAATTCTAAAGAGCCGTCTGAAAATCCAAAATACTGTAATTTTGCTAGGAGCAATGAATGGTCTAGAGTATCAAATGCTTTACTAAAGTCTAGTAAGCTAAGACACGTCATATTTTTATTTTCTTGATTTGTTCTAATATCATTAACCAGCTTCAGTAAACAAGTGGTAACCAGATTGGCATTCAGGTATTATTAGTTTATTTGAATCTACAAATGAAACAATTTGATTATATAGATGTTTTTCTATAATTTTAGAAATTGCTGGCAAAATACTCACGGGTCTTAGATCGTTGTTATTTAAAGGTTTGGAAATTTTACAGAGAGGTGTTATAATAGCTTTTTTCCATATTTCGGGATAGTCATTGTCTAAAATAGAAGTATTAATTATATTTATTACCGCTTTACCACAGTAAGGCATGCACAGCTTTAGTGCTTTAATTGATAAATCATGTTCACCGACAGCATTAGACCGAATAGAATTTAATATTTGATGTAACGATACCTCATCTATTAGTTTGAAATTTAGTACATTATCCCCTATTTTTTCATGCTTATTTTGTCTATAAAAATCTATTTTTTTATTTGATGTACTATTAATGCAATTCTGACAGTTCGAAAAAAAAATATTAAGCTTATCTACATCCGCTAAGTTTTCAGGAACTTCCGGACTTGATTTAAATGTTAACTTAAGTCGTTTAGCATCTTTTCAGAAGTCTTTACCAGTCTTTTCCGATAAACTCTTAAAATAACTAATTTTTTCTCTAACTATAGCATGTTTTGTAAAATTCCTGAGTTGACGATAATGTTGTAATTTGGCTTCAGATCGTTGTTTTAAATATTTTTGATGTGCTTTGTCTCTAAGTTTGATTAATAATTTAATGTTATCCGTTATCCAGGGTAAATATGGTTTATCTGCAATTTTCTTCTTTTGCAACGGTGCATGTTTATTGAGGAGATAAAAAATGTAATTATATAGAGTTTTTATTTTAATATTAATATCCGCTATATAAAAAATATTTTCCCAAGGTAACATAATTGCATCTTTTTTAAAATTTTCCTGGTTAATATAATTATAATCTCTATATTCAATATATTTCGTAGAGCTATGGGATATTTGTAGAGTAAATATAACATATGAACAGAAACTGACTCAGATACAGGGACGGAAGTACTGAAATCATAATTAAAATTATTATTTGTGATCATTACATCAATTAGGCTGCAGGCACCATCCGAAACACGAGTTGGTTCGTTGATAACTTGTACAAGATTAAAAGACTCTAAAATTTTAGATATTTTCAATGTTACAGGAGACTGTTTTAAAAAGTTAATACTAAAATCACCCATAATTATCACATTATCATAAAATGGCACAGTATAACTCAACAAGTTTTCCAGGAAGTTAATAAAATCTCATCAATATTTGACGAAGGATGCCTATATACATTGAAAAGTAAAATTTTTCTTTGCTTTATAGTTAACTGGACGGCTATAAATGCACACGAGTTAGTAGCAATGTCCAAATGAGCAATTTGATATGATAAATGTTTTTTTATATATACTGCCACACCCCCTCCTCAACCATCTCTATCCTTTCTAACAAAAGAATATCCAGTAACATTGAAAGCATCATTTCCATAGTTAGATGACAACCAAGTTTCAGATAGACCCAATACATCCAACCGGTAATCATTCAAATAGTGTACAAATTCGTCAAAATCGGTATTAAGAGAACGAACATTTAAATGTCCTACACAAAATTTTTTACTCGTTCTATTGCTCTGCTGACCGCCCGAGTCCATGATGCTAGCCATCCCCAGACAAATAAACCATCCAAAAGAAAATGCCTCCCCTCTTATATCCGCTCATACCCTTCAAACTACAAAACAAAAAAACTGTCAAATAAAAAAATGCTTTTGGGAATAAACATTATTCAATTAACACTGTTCTATACTATATCTATCTATATATTGTTTTAAAATTAAAATTGTAGTTCCCCATTATTCTTAAATAAAAGGAATTTAATATGAGAACAAATGCATAATACTTTCAACCTAACACCAATATAGCACATGAATTCCAAAAATATAACAATATTAAAATATATATTTGATAGTTAACTCAATTGAAAATTATTCATAATTCTTAATTATAGCAGTAATTCATTATATCCAGAAATTATAATAATAAAAATAAATTTAATTTCCAGGATGATCTTCAATGTAAAGAAATCAAAATATACTAGACAGTTCCAAAATAACAATAGAGAGATAAACAATATTTACACATTATTCATATACTTAATAAAAAATTACAGGCTATAAATTTCGTATTAAAAAAGTAAACAAATTCGAAATCAGATTATTGCGGGACAATACCTAAATTCCCTTTTCCATAGTATTTGCCAAGATTAAGAATAAAAAAGTATTTGCTATCCAAAAATAAATACATTATTCCTTTTTTGTCAAAAACCAAACATTGAAACAAAAATATTAGAGAGATACCGCGTTTCTTCTTTGTTGAAGCATCCCAAGCGAAAACTTTTCCATTTTCACTCCATGCCATGTGTTTTCCGAATTTTTCCTTGGTTGCTACGTCATTGTATTTGAGAGGTCATAAGTTTCTAAAAAATAAAATAAATAATCCAGGTGTGTATTTAAAGAAATAAAGTTGATGATGGTCCAAGCAAAACGAAACGCCGTAAATGATTTTTTTGCATCACTAAAGGATAAAGCTAAAAAAGTTGCTTTGAAAATGTGTAAATAGATTTTTTGTCAAAAAAAAATCTCAAAAGAGTAAAACCGGGAATTACAGTTTTCCGCCATATTTCATAAATGACAAAGATAAGTTCAATTATTAAACGAATTAACATTGGGCTGACACCTTTGCCCCAATTTAAGGGACCCTGTATCTCTTAGCGTTTCCGAAATATCAATGGTAAGAGCCGGATTTGAAATCGAATTTGTACTAAATAATTATTTTAGACAGTAAAATAATTTTAGGGATAATTAATATACTTTTAGTTTAAAAAACCATACAAATATTGGAAAAAAGTCGAGGAAACATCTTATATTTGCAATTACAGATTGAGACTGTATTCAGATAATCATTTTGATATTGTGATTTTACCTAATTTATTTAAAATAATACCATTTAAAGCTCGTATAATAAATATAAGTGCTTTTAATAGTGATGGGATAACTCGAGCGAAAATATTTAGTACTCAAAATTACTCAAAATTAATTATTAGTACTCGAATATTTAAATAACCGACATCGTCGATTATGAACGAGCGATGCAAGTGACAAGTTACGAGCGACGAACGCAAGCGATTCTAGAACGAATTAAATTGAAATCCGATTTTAATGTGACATACTCGATAAAAAGCCGAGCGAATTTTCTACATGCATTGCAGGTAGCAAATTTATACGACGTTATCCGTTGCGTATCTGAGTGACAAAATTTTACGACCTACATCGACATGCCTTGAAATAACCTAAATCAAGCGAATCGCTCGTCGCTTGCTACTTGCCATTCATAACTGAAATAATATGTGCTCTGCGCACGTAACTTACTGCTTGGCGTTACGAGTACAACAAGCGACGGGCGAAAAACCGTATTTTTAAATACGAGCGATATTTCGCTCGAGCGATCGCTCGATTATTGAAATTAATCGGTTTTTCCCATCACTAGTTTTTAATCTACATATCAGTTCAGACATAAAACAACTGTCATGGAATAAATGAGATGAGATAAAATAAAATATCATACATAACAAAACTAATTAAATACCTTATTCACTGTGTGTTCTATACTATTCCTTTCTCGTATTAAACAAAGTATGGTATATATTTCCTGTGTTCCATATATCCCTTTGACTTATAAAACGCGTAAATAAAGTAGGCCCCGTTCAGATTAGCCTTAGTAGCAAAAAGTAGACGTTAACTTAAAATACTTTACTTTAAACATTCGTAATGCTAAAAATTCTTAAAAATATTTTATCAAAATAAAATTAAAACACCTATAGAGGTTTGGCAACTGAAATTAATTGAAATATGTCAAGATCTCAGATATAATCTAACTGCGCTACATAATTTCAGCTGTTTCTAACCTAGATCATATTATATACATTCTGTTCAGCAATCGTTCAACGTTACGTCCTCATTATTTGTCAAATATGCGTTTTTTAGGATGTGTCCGAGATCAGTTCATTGTTTAGAAAATTTTAACATTATTCTTGTAGGTATGTTAGGCTTTTATTTATTTTGATAGTCTTTCAATATATAATTTTAGGCGCATAGCAGTTTTTTCCTAGTAATAAAAAAAATAAATAACGTTTTATTGTACAAAAAGCCAAAATAGTTTCATCGACAAAGCATTTACAAAACAAACAAAAGCAGAAAAAATATACTTGCGAAGTGCGGGAAAGAATGAAAGTGACTTGATATTCAAAGGCAGTAAGAAATTCTGGCAGTGAGTTCTACTGTTCAGTCCCAATAAATATCGAACTGCTCTCTTTTAAAGTTTGAAAATACTATCAAATTTTGTCGCGCAGCAAGTACCCCAGAATGGAAGGGCATAACGAAGATGCGACTCAAAAAGGGCATAATAGACTAGAGGTTGATAAGTTAAGTTCTTTAGAAACTGACCTTAGCGCAAAACAGCCAGCGCTTAGTTTCTTTGATAAAGCTTCGATGTGTAAGTCTCATTTTAACGAGTTGTCTACAAGAACTCCTAAGAATTTTATAGAGTCCACGGCGTCAACAGTGGTGTTCTTAAGTACAAAAGGTTGTATAGTACTTTTATGTGACAAAACTTTAGTTTTTGATAGGTTGAGGCATAGGAGATTAGAATCGCACCAAGATTTAATGGTGCGTAAGTCACTGGAGTCACTGGAGACTATACAGTGCCGTAACATCTGGGCCGCTCCATATAAAACCAGTATCGTCCGCAAAGACGCAGATTTTACTGCTAATGCCTAGATTTGCGATGTCGTTGATAAACATCAGAAACAAAATAGGGTCAAGTACTGAACCCTGAGGGACACCACATTCTATAGGCTTACAAGAAGACATAGACGAATCAATCCTCACAAGCTGCCTTCTGTTGCCAAGATATTACTTAAGCCATTCGAGCGGCATAGTATTGCAATTTGTTAATTAAGATATTATGATTTACACTGTCGAAAGCCTTAGGGAAATCACAGCAAATTGTAGCTCTGTAGAGTGATGGTTATTCAGGCTAAAGTATACATTATTAAAAAGGTCGAACATAGCATCATTTGTGCAACTTAGAAATCCAAATTGATGGCTAGTAAGTATTTTATATTTAAGGAGAAAAGATAGAAACCTTTTTTTAACGAATCTTTCAATAGATAATGTGGGTAGGAGTGCAATTGGACGATAGTTCGAAGCTTCTTTATCTCCTCCTTTATGCAGAGGAATAATTATTGCTGTCTTAAGGCAGTTTGGAAAAACTCCTTTTTGGAATGACTCGTTAATTAAAGTAGTAAGATGGATTAATGTGGATTCCGGAAGTTCAGAGATCAGAGAACATTTTGAGAGTAAGCCCATCAGTCCCAGATGAGGATTTGTTTTTAACACTTTAATTGCACTACGGAGCTCATCTAATGCTACGGGCGTGAAGAAGAAACTAGGGAGATAAATGATATGAAAAATCCTTTTCGTTTGTCTTGTACTAAAGTTAATACAGAAACTTATTCAGTCCAAATATTTGTGTACAAAGTATTTTGTATCTTCTCTCTTTAGACCTTAATTTTGCTTCTTAAACAAATGCAATTTTACAAATGCATGTTTGAATTTTTGAGCACTCTGTGTAAAAACATTTTATACACATATTACATTTTTGTCTCAAATTAAATCGATTTTTTTGGTAAGAAGAATTTTTCATCCAGGAATATACTTTTTGTCCTAAAATACATAATATAATAATATAAATAACTATTTCCCTCGTCCATATCTTTATAATAGGTTTATGTATGCCTAATGGCGTTCAAATATTTTATTTTGAACGCCAAAATAACTTCCAGTAAATACAAAACTTTGCGAACGTCAGAACGCTCGTACGCATATGAACTTGGTGGAGCCAGGGAGCTAAATAGAATTAAGCTGAGTTTATATGCATCCGCAATGCGTCGTCCGTCGTTCCGCCATACCAATCATATTTGAGTATGAACTGTCATTTTTTAAATAAACCAATAAATTCCCATAAAATCAACGACGGACGACGCATGACGGATACATATAAACTCACACTTATAAGCGCTAGACGCGAGTTACGTGGATACGTAAATAACAAAAAAAATAACCCAAACATAAAACTAACTTATGGCGTTGATTTATCGACGTAAGTATATATGATCTAGGGTTTCTAATAACAAAAAATTTCATTTGGTGCTGACATTTTTTCGTGCAGTGTATAATAAAATATATAAAAACATGAATATCTATAAACGATATCAATTAAACTTTTAGTTACGCAATCGATGGTGCAATTTTTAAATTCATTGTTGCCAAACATGGACATATTCGGCGCCGGGCTGACTAAGTGGAATTTAAATTTTCTGCTGGGGATCCAGGTGGTAGCTCTGCGAATACGATACAAAATGTCCAAGTTGTCACATTTATTTATTTCCTATTATCATTTATTTTGGATACTTAGAGCTTAAAAATTTTTACTAGCACACCTTACAGTTGATCATTGTTCTTTTTAGAACCTCTTTTAGTGCGATAGCATAATAGCCGTTGTAAAAAACTTTTCGCAAGCTTATTAGAATATTTTAAACGGGAAAGCGGTAGTAATGGCTCTTTATGTCCCTTAAGTGCTGTTAAGGAGATGAAATTTGTTGATGTAAATAATAATTTTTTGCATATTTATAATTAATTTATTTTTGTTTTCTAAAATATTTTGATTAAAAAAAAATAAGTAAAAGTGGGAAACGCTGTGTCGGTCAAGCTTAATCACGCGACTAAACGTTTATTTGGTATAATCTATATACAAATTACTTGGCAAAATATAAATTATCTGTATACTGTTTCAATTTAGTAGTTTAATAGTTAACACTAAGTGGAAAAGTTTCCTTGTTTTTTTTTTCAAACAGCCTAGACTTATTTTGCATTAAAACTTGGTATTGGAGTAGGACGGGTCGTTTTTGGATCGGCCAGGTGGTAGCGCTACGCCCCGCTCAGTTCTAACAGCGACGCCGCCTAGCGAGCAACGCAGCACAGCCACGCCAGTCGTATCGGTGCTCGCTCTCGAACAACAACAGGAAAAGGATCCCGCGGCGATGCAGGGAGGGCGCCGGCCCTCCGCGCAAATTCAACCGCAACGCAGAGGTCCGGCGCCTACAGGAAACCGCCGCCCGTACGGTCGACCACCGAACGTGCAGTTGAATTCTCAGGTAGAAATAACAAAAGTTTACAAAACAGTAGTTGTGATTAAAAATGATACGGATGTACTTGTATGTACAGGGTGTCCCACTAAGAATAGCTCTCGGTTGTATCTCGGAAACTAATAGTCGTAGAGCTTGCGGAAAAACATATTTATAACTAATGAGACCATGAAAAATTCCTGGAAATTATTTTCAAGTTTGTAGGACGACCGCTAGAAGGCGTAACTGCTATGGAAAACAACAAAATGGAATTTTTAAGAAATTTTGCCTAGATATGGTGTACTATAAATAATAGCTTCATAATCTTCAGTAAATTCTGGATATTTTTTGTTAGAACCATTTTCCCCATCTACTAAAATAAAGTGGTGGAAGAGTTTGAAAGTTAAAAGATCGTTTAAAAGAGCGTTTCTTACTCTATATTATACCATATAAACAATAATAATAAGCTTTTGAACGTAGACGCTAGGGGGCGTTGTTTTACAATTTAACAAACATTGCGCGTTTTTTCAAAAAAATTAAATGCTGTAGTATATGTAATTTTAGGTAATAGTAAAGAGTAATAAAAGCTTACAAATCAGTGAAAACCGCATCTTGATATCTTTTTTCAAACCAAAGTTATTAGCAAAATTATAATAAATACGAAAATATAAGCCCTTAATTACCTTATTTTTCTAACACGGTTTCACTATCTCTCTTGATTATGACCATTCTAATAAAAAATAATATAAAAAAGATTATTTTATTCAAAATATCGACAATGAACCAGAAAACCATAATACTAGGTGTATTAATATCTAATAATTAAGATACCAATGACGGTGGACAAGAAACGACACCTCAGTGAATTCATGGTAGACTTTGAAAAAAAGTTTCTTTTAAACGGATAGTTTAAACATCCAAATATTATTATATCAACATTTTGATAGTCTCAGCAGCATTTTTTATGCTTTGATTGCTTTTTTAAAAATGCCTTTCTTCAACAGAGAAAAAACGCTGCTAAGACTATCAAAATGTTGATCTAATAATACTTTGACGTTTATACTATAACGTCAAAAGCATCTTTTTTCCAAAGCCTACCATGACTTCACTGAGGCGTCGTTTCTTATTAATTTTCATTGATTTCTTAATTATTAGATATTAATAGATCTGGTGTTATGGTATTCTGGTATATTGTCGATTTTAGAATAATCTAATCATTTCTATCTTATTTTTTGTAAGAATGTTCATAATCAAGAGGGCTAGTAATACCGTGTTAGAAAAATAAGGTAATTAAGGGCTTATATTTTCGTATTTATTATAATTTTGCTAATAACTTTGGTTTGAAAAAAGATTTCAAGATGCGGTTTTCGCTGATTTGTTAAGCTCTTATTACTCTTTACTATTAGCTAAAATTACATATACTACCGCATTTAATTTTTTTGAAAAAACGCGCAATGTTCGTTAAATTGTAAAACAACGCCCCCTAGCGTCTACGTTCAAAAGCTTATTATTATTGTTTATACGGTACAATATAGAGTAAGAAACGCTCTTTTAAACGAGCCCTCGCTTGTGGGATTCCGACCATCCAGTCCGGAGTTATTAATATTTAAATACAAACAGATCTAACCTCCCCCCTCCATTTTATTTTGGTAGATAGTGGAAAATGGCTCTAACAAAAAATATTCAAAATTTACTGAAGATTATGAAGCTATTACTTATACTACACCGTATCTAGGCAAAATTGTGTAAAACTCTATTTTTTATTTTTTTGTTGCAGGTACGCCCCCTAGCGGTTGTTCTACAAACTTGAAAATAATTTCCAGCAGTTTCTCATAGTCTCTTTAATTATAAATATTTTTTTCCGCAGGCTCTACGGCTAATACTTTCCGAGATACAGCCGAGAGCTATTCTTAGTGGGACACCCGGTATAGTCCATCCAGCGACAAAATCCTTTCACAGTGATAGATGATTCTGTCATTTTAATTTCAAAATAGTTTACTTTACAAAGAAATAAGTTCGTGCATTTGGAACGCATAGCAGGAAATTAATATATTTAAAATTTTAGTGACAAACTTAGATTGCTTCAAAATATTATGAAAAAAACTGTATAGAGCTAAAAAAATCTATAAAAAAGAACTATTTCTTACTTTCAATCTTCAAGAATGTCTTCTTTCAATGTTCAAGGTATTTTTATTAAATTTATCAATTTAACTTTTATGTACAAATAAAAAAAGTTTTAATTTTGCACAGGAATTAATAAAACACAACATTTACTGAATTTTATACCTTAAAAGTTATTTTTTTTAAACATTACCTTTTGACTATCTCGTTACAATACTAAAATCTGCTATTATTTATCTATCGTGTGTATACCATATATATGTGATGGTATACAAACCTTATTGGTGGCTACTACAGCTCCCAGGACACGGAATATAAACTGTACTCTGGATCTACGCTTAGTTTTCCCTCGATTTTTCCTCCACTTATCTCTAATAACATAAAACACACGTAATAACATGAATCAAAATGCAAAAGCAATTCAAAAGCAAAAAAAAATTATAACCTATAATTTGGCAAGAGTTTGACAAGTCTCAAAAATCTGCTGTGACGTAGATTGATCTTTCTTTTCATTCCATCATTATACTACATTTCTTCGACTACTACATACTACATTTGTTCGACAGCATATTCTACAGATAAAAGTAAGTAGAAAAGTTCGTATAAATGTATGCCCTAAAATGCTTAGTTTCGGAGATACAGGGTGTAGAAATTTCATTTTTATTTCGATTTTTTCCAAATAATTTCTGAAGTAACGTCAGTATTTAATAGAAAATTGGTGTCTGGGAGTTTTTTGACATGAGAAATTTGATTTTGATGCCAATATTACTCTTATTTGTAGGGGACGCCACCTACATATGTTTTAACTGTTTTAACTTTTCGTCCGTACCTGTATAAAACTACTGAGTGTAATACATTTCCGTGACTTCTTACTTAAAAAATGTGTCTTGGTAAAAATCGCTACGAGCAACCGTTCTCAAGATATTTAGAATGGAAATAGTCAGTACAATACATGTCAATACTCATAAAAAATAAACACGTTGAGTAGATAGTTATTTGACTGAAATAATAAATTTAAGAAATTTTTAAATTTTTAAATTAATCATAAATTTTTCTGCGAAAAAATTATGACAAAACAGTTTGAACTTTTGGCACAAATGCATTTCAAATTTATGATGTCGGTCTAATAACTATTTAGTTAACATGTTTAATTTGTGTCAAAGTGTGTGTTACTTCGTGACGTGCGGACGTGATAAACAATACGGAACGCTACGGGAAAAAAAACAAACGAAACGAAAAACAAACAAGAATTTCATTTCATCGGAATATAAATAACAGTGACAAAAAAAATAATGTAAACAGCAAAAACATGAATAAGGGTACTCCTGCTTTCAATGTGCCAGACGGAGAACAACATAATTCAAATTCCATCATACAGGGTGTCCCAACACCATTATCTTCGCAACAAGAAAATGAAAATTATACTCAACCAACATTATATATAGATTGTCTTCTACCAGTGACGAGAACTTCCATGGATTTGACAACGAAGCAAATCAAAATGAAAATCCCTGGCAAGTGATACAAGGGAAAACCCACGAAGAGGAGAAAAATCAGCAGAAATATTACAAACACAAACACAACAACATTAAACAATAAATTTAGTGCATTAAGCGCAAGGATACTATATAGAGATAAGGATAGTTCGATTCCTATCTCCTGCACTGTCAGTTTTTTTACGTCATCTACTGACCGAGTTGAAGTTGGCGCTAAAGATTTTAGACAGTGACAGTTATTTTTGCATTTGACGGACGAGCGCACAGTGCGTTGGAAGATAAATTTAGCGGGACAAAAGCGTTTGGTTAGAAATAAGCCAAAAAATGTGTACTGATAAGAATAAATAGTAGACATTCCAATTGATACAAAAACGCATGAATATTCTTTGTATTTCGATACATTTTTATCTACCAAATTTGGTCGTTTTCTGCTCAGCAAGGCAGAGATCATACGAAAACAAAATATTTACAAGTGCTTATACATTTTATTAGAAAGCCAAATTATGTTGAAGATTGCCAAAGGTATGTACTTTTCTACTGTACGTATATTATTTGTTAAAATTCTTCGTGCCTTTGTTTTGCGGATATCAAACTTTCACTTTTTTTTTCAAATATCGATATATTGAATGATGTAGATCTTTTGAGTTACCAATAGTTACCAACACAGGTAGTCACAGTCACAGGGAGTTCAAGCTTAACAGGTGAATGCCCAAAAAGATTCATTTCAATCGGATAATATAAAAACAAAACAACTCCATCAAAAGGCACTGAGTTTAAAAAATTGTCTTAGATACTTACTATATATTAATTTACAATTACCGAGTGTTAAAATTAAAATTAAAATAAATTATAGAGGGTGTAACAAGATTACAAATTAATTAAAAAAAAAACTGCTAAAGAGTTTTTTGATATCATAATTTTATGTATTTGGCAATAGTTTACGATACGGTTTTTGTGTGTCATGTACGAATAATGTCATAGTTTTATTATCTTGTATTTATTTATTAATAAATTAAGTTGTTAATAAATAAATAAATTTAACCACATAGTTGCTATATATTAGACCATTTGCTACGTTCTTAGATTTTAAGTCCCAAACATTGCTCTTGAGATTTTGTCCCGCTAGAATAACCATCCGCCGCACTGTGGAGCGCTGGTCAGCGCGTGACGTAGCATTCCACGGCGACTACGACAGCGGCGATTTGACGCGATCGAACAGTCCTTTAGAATATATACAGTCCTTGCATTAAGCGTACCAACTGAATGAACCAGCAACGAAATATCCACAGATACTCCTAAGAAAATACCAAAACCACCTCCAATATTTTTCTATGGCGTAATAGACTATAAAGCCATAAGTACACCAACTAGGAAATACCATTGAGGCAGACAAATATACAACTAAATGCTTAGCAAACAATACAATAAAGGTCAATTCTACTCTACCAGACACATACAGGAAGTTAATAAAGTTCTTACGTGAACAAAATATCGTACATCATACTTATCAACCGAAGGAGGAACGTGCATACCGAGTGATTATTAAACACTTACATCACACAACAAATATTGAAGAAATCAAGCAAGAACTAGCGAATCAGGGACATAATATAAGAAATGTCATAAACGGGAGACAGGGTGTTACCAAGGAGCCTCTTAATATGTTTTTCGTTGACTTAGAACCAGCCAGCAATAACAAAGATATATACAAACTACATGTGCTCCGAAATAGGTCTGTACAAATAGAACCTCCGAGAAAATTAAAAGGCATTGTGCAGTGTATGAGATGTCAACAATATAGACACTCCAAGACATATTGTAATAGACCATATGTTTGCGTTAAATGGCGGTGGTTCGCACAACACTACTGCTTGCAAAAAAAGTAAAGATACTCCCGCTAAATGTGCTTTATGCCATGGTCCTCACCCAGCTAACTACAAAGGATGTGAATTTTATCATACGTTGTTAAAACCTAACAACACCAACAACAGATTAAATTCAATGCGCTCCAGTAATATGGAGAGTGTAACGACAAATCGTCCAGTCGCGCCTGTCAGCCGTGCACAGCAAAGCAGCCAAAGCCAAGAACAACCGACAAGTTATGCGGACGTTACAAAACCAAATCCACAACAACCTACTGATGTAAGTAACATTTTAAATAAATTCCTAGACGAATTCAAAACAATGTTCCAACAACTCATAAACTAGAACAGCATGGTTTTGAACATGCTTACCACGGTTATAAATAAAATTCAATAATTTTATTAGAATTGCTGTGTGGAATGCAAATGGCCTCGTACAACACAAAAATGAGGTTGAGGTGTTCTTGCATCAAAATCTGATAGATGTTTTATTAATAAGTGAAACCCATTTTACAGACAGATCCTATTTCAAAATAGCAAACTATAATACATACCATACTAACCATCCAGACAACTCTGCTCATGCTGGAACCGCTATTATAATAAAAAAAATCCATGAAGCATCTGGAATTACCTAAATACAGTACAAACCACCTGCAAGCTACTACCATAAGAATTAAAACACGGGCTTATGAGTTAACAGTTTCTGCAGTTTATTGCCCACCAAGACACAACATTAAAAAAGAAAACTTTATTGGCTTCTTCAGTACTCTGGGCAACAAATTTATTGCTGGTGGTGACTACAATTCTAAACACACCATATTTGGTTCGCGCCTGACAACAACTAAAGGCAGAGAACTAGCTAATGCCATTCATGAAAAAACTACTCTTCTTTCAACCGGTACCCCTACTTATTGGCCAACTGATCATAATAAAATTCCAGACTTCTTGGATTTTTTCATCACAAACGGTATATCCTCTAATTACATGGAAGTTGTTTCAAGCTACGATTTATCCTCCGACCATTCTCCAATAATTGCTACAGTCAGTAGCTGTGTCATTCATAAGGACGCTACTCCTAGACTACACAATCGAAGAACAAACTGGGATGATTACCGCAGTAAAATTGAAAACAAAGTTAATCTTAAAGTAAGTCTTAAAACAACTAACGAAATAGACGAAGCAGTTGCGATCTTAGTCAGTGTCCTTCAGGAAGCAGCTCAGCTATCCACTCCTCTTCCAAAAACACAAAGCAGTGTTTTTCATATTCCACTTGAAGTCAAAAAATTAGTAGCAGAAAAAAGGAAGGCCAGGGCAATATGGCACCGAACGCATGCACCAACAGACAAAACTGCTTTAAACAGAATTAGTAATCAATTGAGAGAAGACAAAAATCAAAGAGGCCAAAGAGAGGTCTTTTGCAGAGTACGTAAAAAATTTAAACCATTATGACAACTCTATATGGAAACCAATCAAACATTCAAAGAAACCTAAAACTCGATCACCTCCCCTTCGTAACGAGCTAGACCTGAATCTGCCGTGGGCCAGAAGCGATAAAGAAAAAGCACACCTTTTTGCAGAACACCTCGCAAAAATATTCTCACCGCATAACAATGACTTAAATCATGAAATAAAAAGAAGTGTGTCGGTTGTCCCATTAAACATATCAGCAATCAAGTTTTTAACAGTTAAAGAAATTCAGCACGAAATTAACAACCTAAACCCTCGTAAGGCACCAGGAGTGGACAAGATAACGTCAAAAATGTTAAAAGAACTACCAAGGAAGGGCTTAGTAATGGCCGATATCGTTGAAAACTGCCGAAATTATAATGATCCCAAAACACGGTAAAGATTTAACAAGAGTCTCCTCATATCGCCCTATTAGCTTACTACCATTAGTTTCCAAAATTCTTGAAAGACTGATACTTCGTAGAATCAACTCATCCAAAAACCGAAAACTGGATACCACATCACCAGTTTGGGTTTCGAGAAAGACATTCCACTATTCAGCAGATACATCGGATTACCAGCAATATAACTCAAACTCTTGAGGACAAAAAGTATTGCACATTAGTGTTTCTTGATGTTAGTCAGGCTTTCGACAAAGTATGGGCTACTTTACAAAATTAAAAATTATCTTCCCATGTCCTATTTTCCGATATTGAAATCCTACCTAAATGGTAGAGTGTTTAGAGTCAGAATAGGTGAAGATATATCTGATAATTATAGCATAAATGCAGGTGTTCCACAAGGTAGTGTCCTAGGACCACTACTCTATGTCCTTTTTACCGCAGACTTTCCCACAAACAATGAAACAACAACGGCTACTTTTGCAGATGACACAGTAATTATGGCTGTCAACAAAAAGCCGGAAACAGCTTCCTTGATATTACAAAGACATCTAAATGTAATAGAGGCATGGTTACGTGATTGGAAAATAAAAATTAATCCATCAAAATCGGCCCAAGTAACTTTTACTTTAAATAGAGACCAGTGCCCTCCAGTATATTTAAACAACACACTAATTCCGCAGTCTTCATCTACCAAGTACTTAGGCATGCACTTGGATACTAAGCTTACCTGGAGAGAACACATAGAAAGAAACGTAAGCAAATAGATTTAAAAATAAAAGACTTATATTGGTTAATGGGAAGAAGATCTAAACTATCGCTAGAGAATAAACTTCTTTTATACAAAACCATAATAATACCTATTTGGACATATGGAGCAGAACTCTGAGGATGCGCTAGCAAATATAGCCATAATACAAAGGAGCCAATCTAAAATTCTACGGATAACAGACGCACCATGGTATGTCTCCAATCATACTCTACATGAAGACCTAAAAATTCCGTACTTCAAAGAAGTCATCCAAACTCGGAGTAAAAAACATTTCATTAGACTACATGATCACACCAATACCTTACTTCAGCCTCTACTTGAACCAGTACCTACAAGAAGACTTAAAAGACAATGGCCATCTGATTTGAAAGAATATTAAGGAGGATTTTTCACTGGAGAATACCTCATCACGTTAACGGGAGCGTCATTGCTCTCAAGTCATCAAATTAGCCCATAGAATTTCCTTGCAAATATTCTGATTGCTAATAAATCATAATAATAAAAAAAAATATGTCAATAATGACAGGCATTGATAATTTCAATTGCAAATATCTCGAGAACTATTACTCGTAGCGATTTTTACCAAGAGACCTTTTTTACGTTAAAAATGTCGTAAATGCAATACTCTTCAAAACAGTTAAAACACATGTAGGTGGCGCTCCCTACGAATAGGAGTCATATTGACATCAAAATCAAATTTCAGTTCGGACCACCCTGTATATCTCATCTATCCAAACAAAAAGGCCGGATGCTTTGTTAAGATTTTTTGATTCTATTTTTGTAATAAATATTACAGATATTTGCAATATAAATAATTTTTAGCGCCATATTGTAAGTATTGAATTAATTTTAAATTTGTATTACAAGAAGACTTATCTGAAGGCAGTTCACCTTAAAACAATCGTATTTTTAAGTAGTGTGTCCTTTGAAAATGCTTTCTATTGTTATCGTCATTTGTTTTATTGGTATTAAATATTCAATTTATAAACGATACCAATTAAATTTTTAGTAACGTCATCGAGGGCGCGATTTTTAAAATCATTGTTGCCAACTAATTGGAATTTAAATTTCCCGCTGGAGATTCAGATGGTAGCTTTGCTGTAAAAAATGTCAAGTTACCATATTTATTTATTTATTTCCTGACATTGTTATTCGTTTTGACACTTTAGTTTTGTATTACATACTAGTTTTTGGTTTAAATGAATTGAGTTGTGATACTTTAAGCTGAAAAATGTTTACTAGCAGACCTTGCAGTTGAACATTGTTCTTTTTAGAACCGCTTATAGATATCAATTATTTATTTTCTGTTTTAAAATTCTGTCTTTCAAGCACTAAAAAGTATTTACATTAGAATTTGTTTTTTTCCAGAAACAAAATATACACCTAAATAAATTTAAATATTTAAATAGAAAAAACTGACAATTTATCTCTGATCTTTTGTTTTAGTCAGTAGAGTAGTGAATGCAGTGAGTACAAATATACCGCTTTTAACTTGCTATTGCGTCAAGTAGGAATAATTGATGTAGTCAATATAGTTAGTGTAAAATAGTTTTCGAATTGTGTATGTATTTATTACTTTTAAAAGAATGTTTAAAATTATATACATATTTGATATAATATGTTTTTGTAAATTGTTGACTAAAAAATATATATAAACATAATATATTATTGTCAAAACGTTCAGATTACCAATGTCTTGTTTCATACATTTTTCATACAACAAATTTTATGAATTCTCTTTATAAAATCTCAAGCCTGTTTTATACCGGGTGCGTCTCGAAAGTGGCTCACCCCTCAACTTTTTTATTTTTTCATATTAAAAAAAACGAGATTTGGTATGTTAGCATATGACATAAATTAGCATTGATTGATGTATTCAATTGTTTTTGGTAGCTGTATTAACATAATAGCTTATTTATCTTTCATTCGGAGGCATATCGGCTTTTTATCATATTTTTTAGTATGGGTCCAATAGTGGTTTTCTTATAACATTACGAAAAAAGGTATCTAATACGCATTCTAAAATAGATTCCAATATGATATATGAAATAAATAAGGTATTAATTCAGTTTGATGTTCGTCAATTAAATTGATATAAATTAATTATCTATTTTAAGTTTTTTATTTAATCTAAATTTTCATTTAATACCAAGATATTTAATTATGCATTATTTAAATATTTCAAGCAACTGGGCTTTACTGCTTGTATACAGGATGACTCAATGTTCCAGAAACGCTTCATATCAGGTTTTGTACTGGAAATGGTTCCTCTGATCTTTTTATAAAATATACAGGCAATACTAGGGTACTATTTTCAGAGATATATCGCCCTGTATATCTCTCGGTATAGATTTTTTTTATTTTATTTTTCCAAATAGTATGCTCAGTGGTTTTTCACAAAAAAATGTTTTTAAATAACAGCTTGTGTTTTTATTACACGTAATTGAAAAAAAAAAGATAAATAGAAGAATTTTCAAATGGTGTGTCAAAAACTTTCATGTCAAATATATTAAAACTATCCTGTATATCCATAAAAATATTAAATTGTGCACAACTATTCCTCCAAACTTTATTAAAAAATTGAGCGATAACTTAAATATAACTCTGAATCAGGAAAGAAGACTATTGCGTAAGATCATAAATTATACGAAATATAAATGTACGTACGTCTGTGATAAGGTCACGAGGTTACGACCGATGACATATTGACGTTAGGTCATGTTATTAGGGAATGACTCTTTCTAACACATTTGAAACGGTAAATCGATTGTCTTTACTATAAAATAATATGATTATGCAATCGTCTTCTTTCCTGATTCAGAGCAGTCTGTTAGGTTAGGAAGGAGAGAAGGTATGACAGTGACAGTTACCTGTCATTTTAATCCAAAGATAGATTTGTTTTGCTTATAAAAATTTTAGGATACCGTCAAAATCGTCTCTTATCTCATTGGACATACATTACCTGATATGAAGCTTTTTCGGAAACATGGGTCATCCTTTATTCACTAGGTCACTCTAGTTAATTAGGAATTAAAAGTGCAATATGTGTATTTGCAGCCTCCTCCAGCTACTTCGTTCATACCGCCTGTTCGCCGTCCTCGCAAGCCCCAAAGGCGAACCACCACCCCGCATGGCGTCACCAACGAGATCGGTGCCGGCGACGCCCCCTTGCCCAATCAAGACGACAGTCTAGTGACCCAAGTCGAAGCCCTTAAAATTTAGGTACTCCTTTCAAGGTGATCTATTTTAGTACAAGTTATTTGTGAGGTTACAGGGTCCCGAGTCGGTATTAGTTACAATATTTTGTGTATTTAATTATGCAACCTATAGCAGTCTAGGCAAGCTATCATCACACTTTAGTTTTTAACATTTGCGAGCGATTATTGGCTTGCCGTCTACAAAATATTTGACAACTTACCGCTCAAGGCTAATATCTCTTGTATAAAGCGACAATTTCAAGTTGCTCTAAAGGGGAGGCTAAGAAAATTTCTTTTTCAATTAATAGATAGAAGACATTAAAGGTATCTACAATAATTTATACTATTATATAATATATTTACTCAAAACTCATTTTATTTAACAGTTTTATACACAAAATGTCAATTTGTGTAAATCCTTAATGCACGAAGAAAAAAGACTTTCTGTTGTTAATACTTTAAGACAAGTTTAACTCATTAACAAAGGATTTTTACACATTTTGAATAGTGGTTTTTAAGAAATTGTTTAGCCTCTATGTATATTAAAATATATTATATACATAATGTAAAATACATCGGTAAATATACTTAAGCTAGCCCCATAATTGTATTATTTTCATTTATTTAAAGATTGAGTGCGTGAATGTATAATAATAAGTGTATACAAGTTTGCTAAATACAACTTATATTGTCAACTATTGTTTAATCTGAAGCAGCGTTACAATGTTGTTTTTACATTGGATTGCGCATAAGAGTATTTTTATTTAATACAAATTAAATAATAAGGATTATTTGCACTATGCCTAGCTTTATATATGACACATATTAAAGATCATAAGGGGCTTTTGAATAAAAGAGGAATAAGGAATCAAAAATGATATATTTAAATAATATTCCATCCTCTATCAATGTTCACCTCTAATCAAGATATTACTTTTGATTCGTGGTGTGTCAAAGAACTTGCAATATTTATTTTTGTTTAGAACAAGCCATTTTGATAATTAAAGAAGACAATATGTTGACGCAAACCTAAAATTATATATATACATAATATATAAAGTGAGACGCCATTATTGGTCTAGTATAAGAATCGGAACTAAGTCACTTCTAATACATATTTCTTTTAAGGTTTTGTAGATAACATTATGAACGAAATAATATTTAGATGTAAGAAAAATATTAATATATTTTAGGTTACGTCGAAATAAATATACATAATTATTATATATACATATATAAATATCCATAACTTGTTATTTAATATATAAGATTAGTTGGTTTTCTAAGGTTATTATAATTACTTCTACGAAAATGTTGGATGTGGTCGCCAAGTAAAATCAGAGAAAGTGTAGACTATTTGCATGTGAAATAGGCTGATCTTTTTTGGAATGAAGGTGTACAGATAAAGAAGACTAATTAGTTTACTGTAAAAACGACTTCTTTATGAATCCATCAGCACAAATTCATTAAGAGCGACTAAATTCCTGAGTATTGATTTTTTTAGTATTCCTATGTAGTTTAGATTTGCGAGATTCAGAAATACTAGGTTTGAATTTGTTAGCTATCCGGTCGGAATAGCTGGTATTAATCGGGTATTTCTAGCCTCGTAAAAAAATACTTTGACAAAAAGTGAGAATCTTGCTCAAAATGTTGCCATCGCGTAAACGAAGCAAATACATCGTTTGAACAATGTAAGGGCTTCTTAATTGTCAATTTTTAACTCTGATATTTGAATACTGTTACTGAGGCGAAGATTAATATTTGTCAATTTCCTAGCGTAGTTTATATTTTTTTCATCCATTATTTAACATTATGTCAATTTTGCCACAGTTATTAAACGAAAAGTGTCAATTTTGCTATCATATATTTTAAAAATGTTACTCGTTTTTTTTTTTCGTTTGCAATGATATTTTTTTCGTTTTTTTTTTCATTACTAAATAAGGTTTTTGTTTGAATTTTAGGCTGTGAAGATGTATATTGATATGATTGTTGAATTATTTTGTAGATATTTATAGAACTTCCAGACAAAAGTTTTTATCTGACATTTTTCAGAAAAAAATATGTTTGTCCGTAGGTGAAATCTCAAGTGCAAATCAAAATTTTTTCATCATATTTTATAAAATGTTACAAAAGCCTAAAATCCGTTGTTTAATCTTTGATATGATAAACAATAATCAGAATTTCTTTTTCTATTATTTATTGTTTTTCAAATAATTTGACAAAATAAACTGTTTTAAAAATATTGTATTGGTAAAGGGGCATACCTAATTGTGCGTTGTTATTACAATATTTGTTTTGAGTCCCAACTTATGTGAGTTATTAAAAAAATCCAAAGATAAGTTAAGAATAGCACGTAGTTGTAATATATAGCTAATAGCGTTTTTAAGATCTTTAGTAATTTATTCAGACTACAATTATTTAGATATAAGTTAGTTCATAAGAAAAGGGATGTAAAATCCATGATATCCATCGGCCAAAATCGTTATTAGTAGGTTAGGACCATTCTTGTTTTGGTACTGTAGATTTTTGTTTATATGAAATGAACGAATTTTGCGAAATTATAATTTTGTTTTGGTTTATTTTTTTGACCTATCCATTTCCTCATAGAGAGGTAGATGCAGAAGTAATAGTATATTGTAGAGTAATAGTCCCATTTCCCGGATAACAATGCTTTAAACGTCAGTTGTCCTAATCGCTAGGCAACTGACGTTTAAAGCTTTGTTTATCTGTCAACCATAATCACCGGTTATTCGCTTGAAATCGGCTATATACTTTCTTATGGAGATTCTACAAAAATAGGGATTCTTAAATGAACACTAGTTTATTTCTGTATCAACTCTCAAAATTAATCCAATTTTTTAAGATATTTTTATTTTGTTTTTTGTATTAATATAAAATTTGTACCTGCCATACTACTTTGAAAACTATATATATTTTGTTAATAATTGTTAAATTTTAAAAAGTTTACGAATCAAATTACTATTTTCTGTTATATAGAGTTATATATTATGCATTCCTCATTGCTGTTGGTCAATATATAGTTTGTAAATAACAACACTGGTGATCGAAGCACGTAGCGCCACCTTTAGATTTTATTTGGAATGCCAACGATTATACGGAAGTATCCAAGATGATTGAAATAGATGATGGGTGATTGGTACTGATGGAAAAAGAAATTATCAATCGAAAATTTTCAGCAAAGTTATGTCAATTCATTATAAATTTATTTTTTTTAAGTTTTCGTTTTGCTATTTTTGTGAAATCGACATTTTTTCAATGTAAAAAATACTATTTTTTCATAAAACTATAATGTTCAACACACATAAGGAGTAAATACTTAATAAATAAATATAGAACTGTATTTTGAGTACACTTTAATTATTCATTATATATCAAAAACATATAGTTTGGTTTGGTTTGGTTTGGTTTGCCAACCAATATGAACAAACTTGGAATGGTCAACTATTTCCGTCATTTTGGATCGCTTTATACAGGGTGGTCCGAACTGTATTCTGGAAACTTCGGCATCATATTCTACAGATCAAAATAAGTAAAAAAAGTTCGTATAAATGTATGTCCTAAAATGCTTAGTTTCGGAGATAGTGGGTGTAGAAGTTTCATTTTTATTTCGATTTTTTCCAAATAATTTCTGAAGTAACATACATATTTGGATGAAAATTGGTATCTGGGAGTTTTATGACACGAGAAATTTGATTTTGATGTCAAAATTACACCTATTTGTAGGGGGCGCCCTACACGTGTTTTAACTGTTTTGAAGAGTAATAACTTTTCGACCATACCTGTATAAAACCACTGACTAAAAAAATATCCATTTCCGTGACTTTTTATGTAAAAAATATCTCTTGGTAAAAATCGCTACGAGCAACCGTTCTCAAGATATTTAGAATGAAAATAGTCAATACATGTCATTATTGACAAAAAATAAGCACGTTGAGTATAGTTATTTGACTGAAATAATATTTTTTTATTTTTTTTTAAATTAATCATAAGTTTTTCTGCGAAAAAATGATGATTAAACAGTTTCTTTTGAGCTTTTGACACAAAAAGATTTCAGTCTAATAACTATTTAATCAACATGTTTAATTTATGTCTATGATGACAGGTATTGATAATTTCGATTCCAAATATCTCGAGAACCGTTACTCGTAGCGATTTTTACCTAGAGACCTTTTTTATGTAAAAAAAGTTCTAAATGCATATTTTTTTACTCAGTAGTTTTATACAGGTACCGACAAAAAGTTATTTCTCTACTAAAACAGTTAAAACACATGTAGGTAGCGCCACCTACAAATAGGAGTCATATTGACATCAAAATCAAATTTCTCATGCTGAAAAACTCCCAGACACCAATTTTCATCCAAATATTGATGTTACTTCAGAAATTATTTGGAAAAAATCGAAATAAAAATGAAACTTCTGCACCCGGTATCTCCGAAACTAAGCATTTTAGGACATACATTTATACGAACTTTTTTACTTATTTTTATCTGCAGAATATACTGCCGAAGTTTCCGGAATACAGTTCGGACCATCCTGTATACAGCGTGTTCCTTAATGTCATACTAATATTTAAACGAGTGAATCTTGGGCCTATTCTAAGAAAAAAACTTCCTATGAATGTATACCCTAAACATCTTAACTTTTGAGATACAGAGTGATAAAATGTACTAAAATAATCTTTTTTTTATAATATAATGTTATTACAGGTATTTTTAGGAAATTTGATACAGATTTTCTATGTCTTCTAATTTCTTTCCAGCCGATGCAGAAACTATTCCCACACAACAATCATCGCATCATATTTTTAGGGCTGAAGTAAAATTACTTGAATTTTTTTATGAAAAAAAAATGCGTCGAATGATGGTTTTGTAGATAATAAATTATTTTAAACCAAGTCAGTGACGTACCATATTCATTATAAAAGCCGTACGGCACTGGTTGAAATAAATAAATATTTTGTACATCAAAAAAGACATCTTGATGCATAGAAAACGTGTATTAAGTTTCATCAAGATAACGATAATATCAGAGATTATGAAAGAAAGTTATTTTTTAGGAAATGTTAACACCCTGTATCTCAAAAGTTAAGATGTTTAGGACATACATTCATGTGAAGTTTTTTTCTTAGAATAGGTCCAAGAATCACTCCCTTAAATATTGCGTGTCATTAAGGAACACCCTATATATTTATGTACCGGGTGGCCAAATAAGAATGGGTGCCGGCTGTATCCCAGAAACTACTTAACATAACTTTAGAAAAAAAAAGTATATGTAAATCGACCAAAAGAGAACGCTGGAATTATTCTACCATGGAAAACCATATATATGGAAACAAAGTTTATATCACAGATTAGTAAGAAACAAAAACTATTAAAAAAGCCGTAGTTTTTTTTTAATTTCGTTAACTGAAACCAGAGTTTCTTTTAATAAAAACAAATTAAACCTTCCACAACTTTATTTTATGAGATAGAGAAAAATACTCTATAACAAAAAAAATATAAATTTTCCGTTGATTTTTTTTTTAGAAATCCTTCGTTTTCTAATTGTCCATCACATGCGTCTATTAATCCCGATTTCTCTTGGCCGATTTACTTGTTAATTTTTTTTTCCATAGTTATGAAAAATATAAATAGTGTGATATAGATAGCGTCTATTTTTAGTTGGCTACCCGGTACATATTTGTTTAAAATTTAACTTTTACTGATAACTTTCATGATAAAAGCTATAAATATATTATGCTAACTTATTTTGACTGCCAGATACAACCACTTGCTATTTTGAAAGTTGAAAAGTACGTTATCAATGATGACTGAATAAATTAAAATATATCGGGTGTTTCCCAAAAGTGGCTCACTCCTATAACTTCTTTATTTTTTCAGATAAATAAACGATATTTGGTACGTTAGTACATGACATAAATGAGGATTGATTGACGCGTTCAAAAGTTTATTGTTTTATAAACTAATTATTAGGCTTTCTTTATGGATACAACTGACTTACCGCAAGCTGTTGCTAGGATATTCTATTAATTTTAATTGTATTTTTTAGACATTGTGAATGATCATCATATACTCTTAAATATAAAGTATAATTGAAACCACTAATTTATTCCTCTAATTTCGAGGTTCAGAATGAAGCTTTAATTTATTATCATATGTCAGTTTTTGATATTTTTGCTTAAAAATATCGTATTTTACATTTCAATCTAGTGTGCCTTGGCTGTGTTAAAAAAAAACTAATTTTTTGTCAAGGAGCCTTGGAAAAATAGATTTGATCGTCTAATGGTGCGTTTAGACACAGGTTTAGACTTGAGCACGCACGCACTGATCCTTCGCGAATGCTCAAGTGTAAACGGCTGTGCGCGCACGCTCACTCTGAATCGGTATGTGGGCGAGCTGCCGCGAACGTGAGCCGTCTGGTGTCGGTTTTTGGTCCGTGTTCAAAAGGATTTTAGTGTGCGCGAATGCTCAGTTTGCACCGGCAATTTGTTTTGTCTGCGTTCGTGATTTTTTTTCGATTTCTTTATTAAAATTATGGAGTGGATCAATGAGTCTACGTTATTATTAATTGGAGAATATGAAAATTTGTCTATATTATGGGATGTTAAACATTCTTCGTATTATTAAAAAACCAAAAAATAACGCATGGCAAGACCTTGTAAAGTAAATAAAATTAATATTGAATATGTCGTTATTAATGAAATAGAAAACGGCAACAGTAGCTGTCATGTATTCCCTCTTTGAACAGAATATATTTTCTTTTCAATTTTGTGTTCGATTTAGCTTGGTAAACTCTCCAATTAAAAAAGACTCACAAATATACTATATTGAACTAACTCAAAATCTTTGCTCAAAATCACACTGTCTTAAATTAGCTGAAATTTTATTCTGTAAATTCGTTTATTGTGAATAATTTTGGTGGTCGAAATAAGTTAGAATAGTGCCTTGTTTAATCAATCACTATAATTTTTATATAGTTCACAATTTAAAAAATATTATTTTTGAGTAAATGTTTCTCATGAGAAGGACCTCTCTCTCCCTAAAATATCGCGATTATCAAAGTAACTTACTGTTTAGTTTCAACTTCAATAAGATTTATAATATTCGAACGGATCACATTTAACGATGCATAGCAACCTCTCTTTCGGTCCGCCAATTATTGAGCAATATATTCTGTCTCTCCATTTAATATAATATATGGACTATTAATGTTTACTTCCAATCGAGGTATATGTAAATAACACGGAACTATTATAAAAATACAGAAATGCTCTACTCAAGGTTGTGCATACTTATATTTATAAAATAATATGAGGTTGTAAAGTGTAGATTAAAAGTAAATGTAAAAGTAATAATTAGGAATATATATAAACAACTTGTAGATTATAAATTTATTATAGATTTAGAATAAGTCAGAAAATGCTACTACTGCTAATAGAGGAAGCAACAGAATTGTATTGCCTCTGAAAAAAAGTATTTTTATTATATGATACGTGCAGAATAAGTAAATCCAAAGAATATTATATTCTAGAAGTCCCGTCTCACTTCAAAATCGAGTCTAACTATGAGGCTGCCTCATACACGGACCCAATTTTGATGCGAGACGAGACTCTTAGAGCGTATAATAAATAATAGTATTTGGTAAAGCTGAAAGAATAAGAGTTATATGCAGCATATCCGTCATGGTTAAGTGATAATGAATCGACCAACTTTTATGAATAAAGTAATATAGTCTAAAGGCAACCAGATTCTGGCAACTCGTGTACTTGACAAGTACGCCAATATTTGCGTACTTGGCAAGTATACTCTTTGTAAACAACATTTTTCTGCAATAAGTTTGGCGCTAACGCGGCGCGGCGCGGCGGGTGACAAATAAAAGCAAACCGCTCAGATGACATGGCAAGTATATGCCAATAAGAAATGTTTGAACAAGTACACGAGTCGTCAGAGTCCGCCTTAAAGGCGGGTATACAGACCGGACCACCGTAGTAGTAACATAGGCAGAACCGGACGAATTAGCGTATACCCGTCCGCCGGATAAAAAGCAGGCGAAAAAATGCGATAAAATAAAAATAGGTAAATATGTAATAAGAATGTTTCAGAATTTGTACTTATTCGTGTTTTAATAGCCAAAACGAATACATAGATTCTCGCGACAGCTCTCGTGTAAAATTTATTTTTTAAGTAAAATTATAGATGTTTACGAAGTTCGTGACGAAATTCAAATTGTAAAACGGTATTTCCAAAATAGGTCTTATCGGGATATACAAACAATTTTTCCACAAACTTTTTTAAACAGGCCAATTCCATCTTTACCTACTGTATCAAGAGTTATTAATAATTTTAAAACACATGGGTGCGTGTTCCCACAAAAACACAAAAAGCCTGATGTGTTGATTAATGAAGAACAGGAGTTAAAGCAAGTGTTCATTTGTGCTACCGCGGATCAAAATCCCACGTTTTCAAGTAATCGAATTGCTGAGGTGGTTGTCCTGCCCACAATGCCCGTAGTGTTCACGAATATTTGAACAATACTTTTCCCAACCGTTTAATTAGTGGATATGGAACTATTTTGTGGCCCGCTAGATCACCAGATCTTTCTCCCAATGACTTATTTTTGTGGGGTTATGTAAAATCCAAAGTGTATGGTCATAATAGGGCTAATAATCTGGATGAGCTTCAAGTAAAAATACGAGAGGCTTTGCAAACTATTAGCCCTAATATGTTAGCCAATGTCAGACGGGGATTTTACGACCGCCTAGGCTTCTGTCTAGCACAAGAAGATGGTCTTTTTGAACGCTTGTTATAATTCTAATATTACTCTAAATTTTTTATTTAGAGTAATATTTTAGTTTTTTTTTGGGTTTAGAGAATTTATTTATTTTTAGTTTTGGCTTGTAAACACACTCAAATAATAAATATTTAAGTATTTTCATTTTAAATGTTACCTTAAGTGAAGGTAAACACTTAAAATGAAAATAATAAATACTCGGCACTCCTCGAGTCGTATTCCTGTCTGTCATGACCGACCCGTCCAAGCACAACTGCATTTGCATACTGCCTGACCAGCCAACTAGCCGGCAGTGAATCTCGAGTACGAACGCAAAACGGGTAAACGTAAATTCGTCCGGCAACTTGCTATGTTACTAGTAGCCTGGTCTTCTCTGTATACGTGCCATGTCGTGTGAGCAGTTTACTTGTGCAATTATTTGTCACTCGTTGCGGCACCAAACCAAGCTTGTTGCAAAAAAATGTTGTTTATTACAAAAGATAGGATACTTGCGAAGTACGCAAGTATTGGCGTACTTGCCAAGTAGACGAGTTGTCAGAATCTGCCTTAAGGGCCAGTAAAAGGCAGGTAATAGATACAGCTGATGAATGTTACCATTCGTTCGCATGCAGGAGAGGAAATCTTTCTCAGTTATAGTCTTTTATACTTACTATGCATAACATAGGAAATAGGAAGTAACTGAGCTCGGTTGAGATTGGGTCAGTCACGAACTATATTTTTTAAATGGAACATCCTGTATATTCGATAACACATTTTTCTGATTTTATAAAAAAACAAATTATACATGATCTTCAAATTCTTTTTTTCGTTCAAATGTATTGCAATTCTGGAAATTGTATCCGATGGAACTTATGGTAACGAACGGTAACATTTACTAGATGTATTCTTGGCTTAATACACTTTTGATATGAGTGTCCTGCTGTGACGTTTGACAGCGTATGACATTTTTAGTGCTATGTGTTAAAACTTATGAAAACCCTATACAACTACCTACTTTTTTTGATAAATGATTTTTCTGCAAAAAAATAGCTTGTTAAAAGTAGGACAAAAAGAACACTCTACCTGTCACCACTGAGTGACTCTGAACGTACCTAAGTCCTCACATCAGAATATGTACTAGGTGTTCAGAGAGAACTAGGTGTTACAGTTACAACAAAATTTAAGGTTTGTGTTGCCTGCCATTTACTGGTTGTTAGTCTCTAATATAAACCAATATAAACCTTGCTAAATTTTGAACCAAGTGTTAAAAATACATTTTAACTCGTCCATTGAAGAAGAAAAGAATTTATCCCGAGTTACAAAAAGTATTAAGCCTATAGCTTAATATATTTAATCCAGGATTCGCTGACGTATAGCTCAGTATTTTTCCTTTACAATCTTCATCAATATCAATTTTATGGCACAAAGGGGGTTAATATTAAGTCTGTATCATCTCGAAATTTTTCTTGGATATATTATATCATAATATAATTTTACTATGTATGATAGTCAAATTTAATTACATTAAATATTCAGCGTAGTCATTTAAAATTCTACGCTTGGGCCCATTTTCAAGCTATTTTAATCTGAAAGGATCAAAATTATATTCTAATGGTAAATGTGAATGATGAATTATAGTATTTTGAAAGAATAATTACATACGGAATGGCGCGATAGGTGCTACGATTTCATTTCCACCCGGTGTATTGAACGTTTGAGCCAAAGGTTTGAGCGTATCGATAAATTCATATTCACACCTAACGTCAACTGTGATATAGTATTTACACATTTATGAACTACTACGTATTTTTTGAATCAAAATAAGTTCGCAATTTACCTCTATATAAAAGTGCTTCGTTTGTCCACTAGAACACATCAAACTTTAAGAAAATAAACACATTTTTTCAGATATTTTAAGAACCGTTATTCCGACTTGAATGAGATTCTGGATGTTTTGCTAAGTGCTTTGACATTTGACTTTCACAAAAATCAAGAAAAAGCACGGGAAGGGAGAAAACTATATACCCCACGCTTGCATAAATTTTAATATACAGTATCGGACAAAATTAGAGCAACTTTATGATTTTTTCCACTTAAGGCAAATTATTTTGTAATATGAATTTGAAACTACTACTCTAAAACACGATTTACAAATGAAACAAGAAAATACTAACAAATCTTTATTTCCTATTGTTTCTTTAAAAAAATAATAAATTCCAATAATCCTTTTTTTTTTACTGCGACAAAATTAAAGCAACTTTTATTTTTTTCCATGCTATTAAGAATACAAACTAAATTTAAGTATCAAAAAGGCCGCATTATCAATATTTTGTCCAGTACCCTTTATTTGCTATCACAGCTTCACACCTCTTGAGCATTGAATCAATTAAATTTGAAATGACGTCAGCATCCATTGACATCCAAGCATTTTCAATTTCTTGATACAAACTATCACAATTTGAGATATTTTTTGAACGAATCTTCTTTTCTACTATTTCCCACAAATTTTCAATGGGGTTGAGGTCAGGTGATTGTGGGGGCCACTTTAAGACTCGAACATTATTATCATTAAACCACTGTTTAACAATTTTCGCTGTGTGTTTTGGATCATTGTCATGTTGGTATATGAATTTAAGGTGGCATTTCCCATTTTGCATAAGGCCACATAACATTTTCAAGAATATTGCGGTATACAAATCGGTCCATTTTCCACATATTTTGTATAATGGACCCATACCGTAGGAAGAGAAACAACCCCAAACCCATAGGCGTGCCCAAGGGGGGGGGGGGGCATGGCCCCCCCCTAATCAGACTAAATAATAGATGAAAAAAGACCTCAAACGAAAACCCACAAAAAAAACCCTTGGAAAACCGGGAAAATCAATTTTCTGCGTGCGGGAAATGTTACTTTGCGCACGCTCGTATAAAAAAAATTTCGCGCTATTTTTTTCTCCGGTTCATAATCTTTAACTTTGGCCCCCCCTTTTTAAAATGTCTGGTCACGTCGATGCCCAAACCATTATATTTCCTCCTCCACGTTTAACCGAGGGATTTACGTATTTTGGGTGTAGCCTTTTGCCTTCTGGACGACGTACCCATCTAGCACCATCACTCCCAAAAATGCAAAATTTTGATTCGTCTGAGAACAGCACCTTCTTCCACTCTCGGGCGGTTCACTGACGATGAAAGGTAGCGAACAGTAGTCTCGCATCCCGGTTTTTCTTTGACAATAACGGTTTCTTAGCAGGTCTTCTAGCCTTGAGACCAGCTTCAACTAGGCGTCGCTGAATGGTCCTGGAAGAAACCTCTGGTTCCCCCAAATTGGCCAATACTTGTTGAGCTGACATTTTCGGCTCCCTTTGAACCAACCGTTTAATGCGACGATCAAAATGTTTGTCGGTTTTTCTATGTCGGCCACCTCGTTTTAAATTAACTACACGACCGCGATTCCGGAAATTTTTAATTGTCTTCGAAACAATATCTTTTTTGACCAAAAACCTTGTTGATATGTCTGCCTGCGACATGCCACCTTTGTAGGCGTCAACGATGCGTTGTTTCAAGTCAATTGAATAATGTATACCCCGAGGCATTCTACAGAGCAAAATGGTTACTTGTATCAACACTCAGAAAACTAACACTGCGTAAAGATCAAGTTGCTCTAATTTTGTCCAAGAATTTCATCAACATATTTGAAAAAATGCAAAATTACCGATAAGGAATACATTTAAGTCAACAAATAATCGAAATGTTTTAGTTAAAAGAAACATTCCATTGCAAAAATAAATAAACCTATTCAAATAAATGATGGGAGTTAAATTCACATTTTTCTATAGTTGCTCTAATTTTGTCCGATACTGTAAATATTTTCCAACTCAACCGACGACCGATTTTTTTTTCGTAAAATGGTCCTTCTAGTATTTGCTACATTTTTTGACTCTTATAAAAACGCCACATCGTATAGTTTTTGAGAAAAACTTTTTTGGAGATTTATTTTTCCAAAGCAGACCTATAAAATATACAGAGAGTTCCAATATTCCGTGGATATGGAACAAGTACGTGTTATTTGAATAAAAATAAGTTAATTGAACACAATTTACCATTATACAAAAGTGCTTCGTTTGTCCGTTAGAGGATATCAATAAAATTAAACCCGAACGTTAATTAATTTAAAATTTATTAATTTTTTAAGCTTTTTATGAAGTTTATTGTCAAATGTAATTTGTGGTAATAACATAAAATTTAATATTTTCGCCAACTCGATTGTTCCTGCGTAGTAGATTTTATTTGCCTCCATAGCTTGATGTGACAAAAAATTTTTTTTTTTGGAAAACAGCTTCGGAAAAATATTTTCTTTCCTCAAAAAGTATGCACGGTGGCATTTTTTTAAAAGAGACAAAAAATGTAGTAAATACTAGAAGGACCATTACGAAGAAAAATCGGTGTCGTCAGTTGAGTTGGAAAATATTTATGCTAAAATTTATGTAGGGGTGGGGGTACTTTTCACCCTTCCCGTACTTTTTCTTGATTTTTGTGAAAATCAAATGTTAAAGCACTTAGCAAAACACACCTAAAATCATTCAAATTGGGATAATGGTTCTTAAAATATCTGAAAATATGTTTTTTTTTTATTTGATGCCCTCTAACGGACAAACAATAAACTTTTCTGTAGAGGTAAATTGTGCCCAATAAACTTATTTTGATTCCAAAAATACGTAATAGTTCTATGTCCACGGAATATTATTGGGACACCGCGTATACTATCAGATATGATAAATAATATAACTTCAGATCTTATCAGATTTATCACATATACAGGGTGTCCCAGAAATAAATGCAAGTATTTTAATTGGTAGTATAGTTCAACCCCAGAAACACGCCTAAGAGGTTTTATATTTTGGAATTTTTTTAGTCTTTAGTTAAAAATCATAATTTCTTGATAATATGCAAGGCAACATAGGTATTAGATTAAATTTACAAGAAAGAAAATCCAGAAAAGATCCAGTGGTGGTTCTCAAAATTTTAGCAAAAAATCATTTAACTTCGCTATTTTGAACTTATTTGAAAAACGATAAAGGGAAAATATGTTTCTTTTATCGAGATCTACCAGCCCTTAAAATACTTGCACTTATTTCTGGGACATCCTGTAAAAAAAGTAATATTAGGTGAGTGGCGAATGACGAGTTAAAATGTATTTTTATTGCGGTACTTGAATAGATTGACAATACAAATAAATTACACATAAGACTATCTGAATAAATATTAGTTCAACAAAATAAACAGTTTTATGTGTGTTAAAAAATGATCTTTAATGTAATTACAAGATAATATAATAAAAAACATTTTAAGAGATAAAACAAGTATATACCGTATGATCGAAAAAAAAACGGCGTCCAGTTGGCTTGGAAATGACGATCGTTGCCATTCCCCATATAATTTTACATATAAAATGACAGCAATCTTCATATCATAGCCATCGCTGACGCCGTTTTTTTTTCGATCATATAGTACATAATATTAATATTCGTAAAAGTTTGGCCGTTTAAAAAACTAGAAAAATACAATATGAAGAAGCTATATTGGGATTACTATAATATTCACTTTAAGGAAAAGGTAATGGTATAGAAGAATGTGTCCGCGATAGCCAAATTTTTTGTGATAGAATCTCCAAAATATGCTCCAAAACGAGAAAACACAATAATTTTGGGGGCATACTTTAGGAATAAAAACAGTGTTCAAAACATATTTTGGTGCAAAAATGAGTAGATTGAATTAAACTAATGACATATAGAATGAAATAGACATTTTAGAAAGTAAATATCTAATAATGAAATAAATTTACTGTCAAAAGAGGATATTCTTATAATATATGTTCAAGTGACACAATTAGTATTTGATTTTGTAGCTTTCTGAAAAGTAAGTTCTTTAATTTTTTAAAAGATATAAATATGAAAGTGAACAAGTAGATATTTAAGTGTAGAAAGCTACAAGTACAAAATATTGTCCTACAGGAAAACGAATATAGGTATTTCCCTTAATAAAAATTATCTCATATTCTAAACAATAATTTAGATGTATTTATATTATCCTTAAATGCAATATATTTAAACTTAAAGCTACTTTTAAAAGATCACACAATAATTACTTGCCAAGATATAAATTTTCGACTGTTTTTTCTTTCAAACTTGCTCTTCAGTGAGATTTTTGATCAATGCAAGCCCAGTTTTAGGGGCACAAAATATAAAATTATATATTAGCAAGTGATATTTGTGAAAAGAAAAGTGAGAAATATTTCTTATCTTACAAAAGTAGAGTAAGGCTTTATGTACAAAATTCAGAAGATAATAAAAAATATGTATACAAAAATATATATTTGTCTTATTTCCTAGAATCGCCTCTGGAATGGCAAAATATTTTTTATTTCATTTAATTTCATATATCACAATAAATAACTAATATACTCTCATAACTTGAGAGTATATACTCTTCACTTATCTTAAAAAAAGAGAAAAATTTAAGTACCCATATTCTTAAAAATTTATTAATAAAACAATATATATATACATACTCAAAGAAAATAAATTAATAACAAAATTTGATTTTGTAAAAAATACTTCAAAAAAAGGAATTAATTTAATACTTTTAAGTAGTCTTAACTATTTTGTTTCTCTGCTTTGCTAAAAATAACATCTTCTTCACAGAATTCCTTTCCTTTAACAAACTCAAGTCCTTCACCCCCATATGATGCCAATGGCGAAACTTCCAATCCTATTCCTTTACATATGCCTCCTTTCTTTTCTACCCAGGATTTGTGTAACGATAACAAGTCTATTTTAGCTGTATTAAAACAGTCTTTCTTAGATAAATCACTATTTTTTATAGGGGAGAATTCCTCTACTCTCTCTGTCTGCCATGCCAAAAAATTCTGACTGTAACTTATGACATCAAATATAAATTTTTCCACTTTTATACAATTTGGCTGTATTGGCCTTATTTTATCACCATCAGGGCCAATTTGTGTTATTATTTTATTTGCTCTGTGGACCTTTAAATCTTTCTCGTGCTCATCAACTATTAGTTTTAGAAAATCAACAGTAAAAAAGTGATTGCATATATTGCCACTGTTAAATAATAAACCATTACCAGAAGGATGTTCTAAAGTTGCCATATTAATTGGTAGTTCACTATATTCCACAACCTTTAGTTTATTATTTACTCTTACAACCACTCCTAGAGGCTCATTAGGATCAATTTTTTTTATTACTTTAAATCCTAAAACAAAATTATTTGTTACCATATAGTTTTAAGTATTTGTTACAATGACATACCACAATCTACTTTATCTTTTATACATTTGCCAATAAACACTGGATCAGCTACTTTTATTAAAATATTATCTACACTATGAACATGAACAAATTTAATTCCTTTTTCATCCATATCATCCAAGATACCATGTTGTTTTAACGCTTTATATAATCCACCATTACCTATAAATAATGTTATATATGAAATCATTAGGCAGATGAAGTGACATACCATCAGGAGACAATGCAATGCCATCTTTTTCTTCTAATATAAATTTTCCTTCCATATCAAAGCAAGGAACTAAACCTTGCTTAAATAATTTTACATTTTCTTTTTTTAGCTTAAAATACTGATTCTGTTCTAAGAATTTTTCAGTTAACATATGTGTGGGTTCACTTGTCATAAAATACCAATAAATAATACTTTCTTTACCTGCAACAAAAAGTAACTTATAATATTTGTTTATAGAACAAATTGAAACCTAAGCATATACCTACCTATTCTTTCTTTAACTATTTCTTGAAGTCTTAATATTCTTTCAGCTTGCAACTGAAAAAGCGTTTTCCCTACAATTCTAAATGTAAAATTTCTAAAGTAAAATAAAAGTCATTATTAACCTGAGGGAATACCGGTTGGGCACATTCCTTTTGGATAAGACATTCCCAATCTTGTACCTTGTCCTCCAGCTAACACTATGACTGCAACTTTACCGTTACCTATTTCTTCCAACCCTACTGTTCTGTATTCTTCGATATCATCATTTGAAAAATCTTTTTCTACCTAAAACACTACTTTAAAAAATAATAATAAAGCTTTGGGAAAGTACCTGTGCTTCTACAGGAAGAATATCATTATTATCTTCTTTATCAGTTTTTTCATTCTCTTGTATTTTATCCCACAGCATGCAGGCATCTTTGAAATTAAAACTTTTTAAATGTAGTAGAAACTCCTTTTGTTGTTCCTCTGACAATTCGTTCCAGTATTTAAGTACATGAGCTTGATTATTTTCCTCCAGGAGTTTCTTAATTTCTTCATAATCCTCCATCCTTTTTGGTAACAAAAAGTGTTTTAATACTCCAAAGAAACCTATTTTGAAGGCTGTAAATTTTATGGAAATGAAAAAGAGGTTAGATAAAATTTTGACATTAAATGACAACTGATGACAACTCATCAAAATAAAACAAATATGTCATGTGACCAAAACTTGGAAAAAGAGGGGACGGCTAACACGCATATTCTCCCGTGATCGGTTAGTGAGGCCAAAATTCGATCGGCGACCATACTTTGGTGACAAGATTTCGAGGTGACACCGAGAGAATTCTTATGTTTTTTGTGACAACTGTTTTATTTTAAATTTATAAAGTGTATTGTTTAGTATGGTGAGATGTTCAGCATATGGCTGCAAAGGCCGGAGCGAGAAAAAAGTGGCTGGAATTACATTTCACAGGTAAAAATCGATACACAACTTTTGTTATGTGGTCATAAAATGTACATTTTTTCATTATAGCAGTAAAAATATGGAAAATGCTTTTAATATGTTTTGTACCACATCCAAACCAAACTATTTTTAATAATTCCAAGTAGTATTTTCAATATCCTTTATTATAATAATGTTTGAAACTATAAATAATGCTACTCAGCATGGATTTCTCCAGTGGCGTAGGGAATTATAATCAGAGAAATACAATTTCTGCAATAAACTTTTTTTATATATTTTACATGTAAAAAAATGTATAAAGTATTGTTATCAAATATGAAAAATAATTGTAAACTATAAAAAAAAATTAAAAATTCTAGTGATAAAAAATCTATATGTATAGTTGTTATATAAAACTTAAATTTACATGCCAACATTTGCTGGGGGTGGACAAACTTGTGGTGGGCTACTTGTTACTACATATATTTTTTTAAATATTCTTTCAAAAAATTTGCAAATTTAGGTGTATAATAATAGTCTCAATGAGTAATTAATAAAAATTTAAAAATAAATAAAATAACACAAAGCTTCTAGAATTGTTTATTTTTTTGTGGAAAATTAGGATATTCTTATGATTGAAGGTAACAAATATTAAAAATTACATTATTCATTGAATCCGTACGCAATTGTGAAGGGGAATGACTAGATTCATTATTATACCGTATGGTCGAAAAAAACGACGTCCAGTTGGCTTGTAAATGACGATCGACGACATTCCCCATATAATTTTACATATAAAATGACAGCGATCTTCATTTCATAGCTATCGCTGACGCCGTCTTTTTTCGATGTCGTTTTGTATAGTTTTTATTTCATTTTATATGTAGAATTATATGGGGAATATCATCGATCGTAATTTACAAGCCAACTGGACGTCGTTTTTTTTCGATTATACGGTATAATAATGAATCTACTCAATTCCCTTCACACTTGCTTACGGATTCAATGAATAATGTAATTTTTAATATTCATTTGTGAAATTGTCATTTCCAAACAAACAAGACGCCGTTTTTTTCGATCATACAGTATATATGTATATACACGTTTAAAACATATGTTATTACATTATTTTTTATTTAATTATACATTATACACACGTTAATAATTAAATAATTGTCTTGATAATCAGTTCACTGTGACTGTTAAATAAATTTTGCATTATGGACTTAGATATTCTAATATTATAAAGGTGAGCCTATAAAATACAAAATTGTATATGCATTACTCAAAGATGAACGATATATTAGTTTACGTTTTAATAAATATTTTGTACCGTCTAGCTACAAGCTAATTTCTGATGCTACGCCATTGGAGAATTTCGACTGGTGACAACTTGCCTCACTTTCAGCTGCCGTGTTACCTGTCCCCTCTCTTTCCTAGTCTAAGGACCAAAATGTTTCTGTACTTTCTGTAGTCCTTGCCTGCTGTGCTTGCCGGCTTGCCGTGGGCTTGCCTGTAGTCCGGTTAAAATAGACGAAATAGACAATGTAGCTATGCATGAAGTTATTCACTTTACAAAAAGCTTTACAACAAAGGTTTACTATATTTTTTCTATCATTTGGCATTTTTGTCATTTTTATTCTGCTTTTATGTTCAATGATAAGTTTTTAACTTTATCCTTTTTAGGTTTAGATTTTATCCTTATTTTTATTTAAGGCGGGTTTTATCTTAAAAATATATTATGAATTATGATTATTCTTTTATAAATGGAATAAAAAACATCAATATTTTTTATTCTCAAAATACTGGACATCTTTCAAAACCCCACAATACAGAACCCACACAGAACCACAGTACAGAATAGCAGATCAAAAGAAAAGGCAATCCTATAACAGAAATAAACAGCTTAGCAAAAGCCTATGGCGAAAGCAAAGAGAAGAGGAGATACAGTCCAGACAGTCCGTCTATCCCAGAGATATGGAAGTGGTTTGGTTTGGTTTGGTTTGTATCCCTTCTATATCTGGTCTATCCGTACTGTAGCTACGGCAAAAATAGATAAAGTTTTTAATAATAGTCTATTTCAAATTTCCCGCGAAAAAATTACGAAAATTTAAAGGGACAAGCGAGACGAGGTCACTCTCCCCACCACTCAAACATGAAAGGTACCGCTGGGTACCGCGTACCGCGCGATCTGTCGTCTCTTGTCTTATCTACTCTTTGGCTACGGTGCATCCGTATGGTGGGAAAAAGGGGGAAACGATATTCTATCGATGTTTCTCGTAAAAAATTAAACGACGCGTCCCATCAATAAAATTCACTTGTGGCTAGCCCTAGCAGACAACTGTTAAGCCCGACCAATCACGTTAAGCGGCCCTCACACGATCAATAATATTGTCAATATTTTGGATTAATGACAATATTATTGAGCGTTTGAGCGTACATATTTTAATACTTTCAATATATTGATGGATTTTCGGGACCCTGAAAATACTCGACAATATTAAAGGCGGAGCTAGTCGTATTGACAATATATTGATCATTATGTCGCATGATTGACAAGAATTGACTAGTTTATTGGTAACCATGGCGGAGACGGAACATCGCCGTCGTTGTTTTCACCAGTTTTGGGATCGCAATCATAGCCTTCTGTTTCTTAACGTACTCTAGAAGATTTAGTTAGCCAAACCTTTTCTTTGATATCTATTTTTTTATCCAACGCCATTTATAAATTTTTTCCTCGATTTTTTCTCACTTACATATATCAAAATGATTCACACTTAATATCTGCACAAAACTTAATATTGATATATGTATTGACCGTGTCAGGCCACCTTTCAAATATTGATAAAACATTGACAATAAAAAATATTGGCAATATTATTGACCGTGTGAGGGCCGCTTTAGAGTTTTTGACAAACACAAATGAATTAACACACTCCAAATAACCACGCTAACCAACCTGATTGGTCAAGCTTAATAATTGACTGCTAGGACTAGACACTTCTATAAAATTCGACCTCTGATTCGACAAATTTGCACGTAGTAATAAGTGGGTGGAAGTGGAGTGTGGAGTTCTAGTGTGGAGTGCGCATTCCTTTCATAGACACAGATCCAGTAGACGTACTTTAAGAGAAGTTAGTTAGCTCTTCTTTAGCCAAAGGTGACCAATGGGCGGATTTTTTAGATAAGAAATAAGTTATAAGTTGATAGTTGATTTCGCACATATTTTTATTTTGGCCGGACTATTGAACCACAGAAAAAAAAACGGTACCGGGTCTTTGTCTTTGGATCATTTTGGAAGTAAAAGTATTGAGCTATGGTTATTTTGTCCCTTAATCCTTTCTATCTGTGCTTTCTATGGTCAAATATATTATGCGTCAATGTCAAAAGGGTCAAAAGTCAAAAATTACGTCAAAATCAGTCAAAGTCAAAACTCAAAACTATGGAGTCTAAAAGCCCTCCATACTCAAAACAACTTTGTTTTGTAGCATTGAGTTATAATCAGTGTTGTTACAATAGGTACAATTGTACTATTTTGGGTACATTTGATAGTCAAGGAGTACATAGGTACAATTGCAAGAAAAAATGTACAATTCTTACTTCTCAAACCCAAACTAACCCAAACTTAAACCCACGTACATATTTTTAGACGAACGGTGATACGCGTTGCGTGGATTTGAAATGCAGGTCGCTAGGAGCAGAGGCACAGAATTATACATCTCTTGAAATGCTGTTCAAGCCGCACGGATGTCAAACGTAAGTTTGATATCCATGCGGTGAGTAGGAGGGGGGCTAATCACTGCGACCTTAGAGATCTATTGTGTCCCGAGGTCAAACGTGACGTCACGCAATTAGTTCCCATTTAACCAATGCTATTAAAAGCTCTTTGTAGCTTCTGTATTGCTGTCCTCCATTTGCGAATTTCAAGTTCCAGATCTTTACGCCCTGGGCTGCTCAGAACGGTTCTGAAAGGAGCTGTGCGAGATAGCCTGGTGCCTCCATATGGCGCGGAACCAGTTCTGAACTTTATGACTCAATTGAATGGAGGGAGAGTATCGCGTTCTTGAACAGTTCAGAGCTGCTCAACTGCGTGAAAGGAGGACAGCATATGGTGTATAATTCTGTGAGGGTGCATCCACATTATCCTAAAAAAAGCGGATCGGCGGCGGTGTATCGGCGTAACGACCTTGAATCGATTTCCAGCAATTCTACTAAGTCAATACGCCGTTCCGCTGTTTTTATGATAGTGTGGACATAAAATAATTAACTAGAAAGAAGTGTCAACTCTGTGTTAAATCGTGGAAACACGATACGCCACCGAAAGCCTTCGTTGTCGTCTGGAGAACTAACTTTCCAATTGACAGGTTGACATGATAAGGACATGATGGCTTAATTTTCATTTCCGTTTCCGGTTATTCAATGGCGGGCCCTCTTTCAGTTCAAATGTATTTTGTATTTTTTCTTTTCATAAATAAAACCAAAAAATAATTTATTCACATATATTTATTTGAAGTATGGAACAACGTGACTAAATAAACATAAAAATATAGAGGATTGTATTGTTTCAATACCAATTAGTTAATTATATGTACTTTTAACGTAAATTAGTTAAGGTATAAGCATGACTTACAGTAATTTGTAAATAAACACACGTATTCGCAGACTTCAAGGACAGAAAACGGACACAGGGACATGAAAACGGGAGCCTTATACAAAAACCTGAAAACAGAAAAACAAATTTTTTTATACTAAAATTAACAATCTAAAAATATCAATAGGTATAAAATATAAATATACTGTTTAAAAAAGCGTCCATTATTCCCAAAGAGACCTGGCTTATAAATCAAAAAGAAGCAAAAAGAGACTTTTAGTCGGATAACATAATCAGATTATCAGTCCGATTTATTGCATTATTGACAATAAATCGCACATATTGGAGATAAATGATGTTGGCTATAGTTAAAAATGATCTTACCTTGCTGTAAATTGTTTCCATTTTCAAAAAAATCGCCGATCAAAGAGATTATAACACCATTTTCTTGCATCTAAAAAATGTAAAAACAGTGTTTATTTACTACCTATTTTTCATATACATGGGACATACCTACTACGGCAGAAACGTCATTTTCTCCAGGATTCTTCATGTAATATATATTTTATATACTTTATTACCTTTATAATTATAAATTTCAGCCGAAATATTAAATTGAACTTCCAAAACGAAACTAAACGGAATGAATTAAAATGGCGTCGAATATTTTCGACACAATTTTCGAATTTGTTCTAGAACAAATCTGAAGTTGTCTCTGAAACTGAAATCTGTCAATTCTAAACTGTGAAGTTAGACAATAGTTAGACAAAAACAATGCTGTCCTTGTCTAGGCGGCCATACTTGTCGTGAGGAGAATGACAGGAATGACACTAATACTGTTTCCAATTTTCCTGTTCACTGTCACCCCCCTGAGTGTGATGCACCCTACGTACCAAAACTTGGTAAAAAGGTAAATAGAGAGATCACACGACCCCACATTTTTGCACCAAAAATGTACAATCCCACTTAAAAAAGTACAATTTCGACACCATTTACAGTACAAAAATTTTTGCCCTTGTAACAACGCTGGTTATAATATTATATTCAAACCTTTATTATAACTCAATGTTTTGTAGCAAAATTAAGTGTTGTGTAAAACATTTCCAAAGTTATAAGAAATGATACATATTAGAGGTAATGTTAACGTATTTGTAATAGATTAATTTTTTACAACTTTGGCACTTTATATTTTCAGATGGATAAATATACAATTGATTTAGATCAGGTTTTAAACGACTTTGAGTATTTAGAGTTAACCGATCACCATACAAGAAATGTTTCTAACGAATCTAATAATAATTCTACGTTAGGTTCTTCTCCAATAATAACAAAACACAGTATTCACAATGTTTTTCATAGCCTTAATGAGTATCTGACCACCAATATTAACCAAAAGAATGAGCAAAAACAAGTTGTGGAAAGTGATGAAAACCTTGAAAATATAGACAATACCTCAATTAATAAGGCGGGTATTTCTAAAGATAAGGAACAAGTTCAAGAATGTTTAACTACTATTGTTACTTCACCAAATGTCAGTCAAGATAAAAGACTTTTGGAAAATGAAGATCTGTCAAATAATAGTAGCTACTGTGCTTCACCTTTGATATCAGAAGAAACAAATAAAGATGTAAATTCAACAGACAATAAAATTTATTTAAAAGATGAACATGAGGAAGTAGGAACTTCTAATATAACTGTTCATTCTGTTAATGAAATTACTAGTAAGCCTTATACAGATTTTGAAGAGACTGATGAACTTGGTGTGTCTTCAGATATTAAATCTGATATTAATTTGGAAGAAAACAGAGAACTCGATGATCATGCTGAGCAAAGACCATCTAAAACTACAGATGACTTTGTTAGTAATAATACAGAAGAGACTAACAGTAAAACGTTAATTAAGAATGATGTTGGACAAGAAAATATTGAGGAGTATGTTATAGAACCATCTATTAGTTTAGATTTATTGGAATTAAAACATGAAAATCCTAATTGTGTATTTGAAGAAGATACTGATAGTCAAAAAAATATTTTATCTGAAAAAATACAATCTGAGAGGTCAGACCTTTATGGTACAAATAATGTAGTCACAGACCAGGTTATAGAAAGTCAAGCTTCTAATAATTGTGAACAACCCAAGAATAAAACAAAGATTGTTGGATTTTCTACTGATATTGACATTGAGGAACAAGAATTTAATGAATTACTGAATAACTTTGAACAAGAAGTTACAGAAAATGTTGATTCTTCGTTAATGAATACAGAGATTTTAGTTGAAGGAAAAGAAACTAATTTTGAAAGTAAAATTGCAAAAGAGAGTAGTACTATAAATGATGTAAATATTGATCAAGGTAACTTTTTATGTTATACCTCTATATATTGTATAAAATTAAAAAATTAATTTTAGTATATTTAGGGTATTTAGTATTATATTTTTTAGAAATGGATGGTAGCGATCTTAGTAAATGTTTAAATGAACATAATAATACTATGCAGATTAGAGAAAATGTTATTGAAACTAGTGAACAAATTAAAGTTGAAGATGCATCTAATGTACAAATTGAAGATGAGAATTTAAATAATAATCAGGAATCAATTGATATGAGTGAAAAATGTGATGTATCTATTCAGAATAAATGTATGTCACCACTAAAGAAAAATTATTCACAGGATTCTTTAACAAGGCCTCAAAACTTACTTCTTAGTAATGAGGTGAAAGAAAATGGAAGTAACTCTGGAAGAAAAATTGATCTAATTGGTATGAAAATGAAAAAATATAGAGAAAAAAATTGCAAAATTTTATAATAAAAACAATACCTACTACTTACTTATATATTTTCACGTCATATATCTCAATAAAAATTTTCTATTTTATTTCTTATTTTATTGTTTAAAAAATTAATATGTCTAACACAACTTGAGGTAATATAAGTCAAAAAGTTTAATTACTGCAGGAAATCCAGGTTCAACACCATACAATAATGTATACATTAATGAAACAATTGAATCAAAGGATGGAGCAGCTGAGTCAAAAGAAAATGATTCTGATTATAGCACATCTGCAAGTCCAACATTTTCAGATTGTAGTGGTGATAGCACTTCTACAGCTAGTACAGTCTCTGTAGATGATGAAAATAAAGAGAAGGAAAGTAATTTGGAAAATTTAAATAATACATTTCAGAACTTTCCAGAAGATAAAAATGCAGCAAAGTTTAACAATGTGAAAGGTATGTATAATTATTTTTGAACATATATACAGGGTCTTCGGAATTTCATTTAAGTACAGGGTGTCCCACTAAGAATAGCTCTCGGCTGTATCTCGGAAAGTATTAGCCGTAGCGGCTGCGGAAAAAAATATTTATAACTAAAGAGGCTATGGGAAATTGCTGGAAATTATTTTCAAGTTTGTAGAACGACCGCTAGTGGGCGCAACTGCAACAAAAAATAAGAAAATGAAGTTTTTACACAAATTTGCCTAGATAAGGTGTACTATAAGTAACAGCTTCATAATCTTCAGTAAATTTTGAATATTTTTTGTTAAAGCCATAAGTTAAGTCAAGAGGGCTACTGATACCGCGTTGTAAAAATAAGGTAATTAAGGGCTTATTTTTTGGTATTTATTATAATTTTGCTAATATCTTCGGTTTGAAAGAAGATATCAAGATGCGGTTTTCGCTGACTTTTTAAGCTTTTACTACTCTTTACTATCAGCTAAAATAACACATACTATCGTATTTAATTTTTTTGAAAAAACGCGCTATGTTTGTTAAATTGTAAGAAAGCGCCCCCTAGCGTCTACGTTCAAAACCTTATTATTATTATTTTTATGGTATAATTTAGAGTAAGAAACAGTCCGGAGTTATTAACGTTTAAATAAAGATAAATCTAACCTCCCCCCACCACTTTATTTTAGCAGATAGGGGAAAATGGTTCTAACAAAAAAAATCCAAAATTTACTGAAGATTATGAAGCTATTATTTATAGTACCCATTATCTAGGCAAAATTCTGTAAAAAATCTATTTTCTTATTTTCCATAGCAGTTGCGCCACCTAGCGGCCGTTTTACAAATTTGAAAATAATTCCTGCAATTTCTCATAGCCCCTTTAATTGTAAATATTTTTTTCCTTAAGCCCTACGGCTAATACTTTCCGAGATACAGCCGAGAGCTATTTTTAGTGGGACACCTGGTACGGTACTAAAGTTTTTCTGGGAATGTAAAATTTAAGACAAAATGCTATATCATTTTAGATGATATTCAGACAAATGTTGAATCTAATAATGATACTACAAATACACCTGCTGTTACTTCAGAAGAGAATTCCAACAATACTACAGAGTCAGGCGGTGGAGAGGGTGGTGGTACATCAGGTGGTGGAGGTGATACTATGACTGGACATAACTTTTTAGGTATACTGATAATAAATATTTGTAGCTTATTGAAAGAGGGAAAAGGGATTAAATAAGAAGTAATTAACTATAAAACATGGTTTTTAGACATATTCTCTACATATTAAGATCTGTCTAAAGCCTAGTTGATACAAAGTGTACTTGGATCAAATATACTTAGACGCTGCGCGTGTCTCACTTGGACACTTGGATCGAATCAACCGATTAAATCAGTTCCAAGCAGCGTCCAAGACAAACGCGCGCAGCGTCCAAATGCATTTGATACAAAATATGCAAAAAAATATACTGCACAAAATTTTGGGGATTAATTTCCTAAATCAAATCTCTTCAGCATAACATTTTAATTTCACTGTAAAGCAAGTTAGGTAAAATGTAACATTATATTTATTCCTAGATAAGTCATGGTTAGGCAAAGAAGCACCTCTTTGGATACCGGACTCTGATGCCCTTACTTGTTTGCATTGTGATATGAAATTTACTGTCCTCAAAAGAAGACATCACTGTAGAGCTTGCGGATTGGTAAGTCTAAGGTATTTTAAATATAGTTTTTATTTACTCTTTCTGTATATTTAGGTTCTTTGTTCAAAATGTTGCAATTTGAAATTTCGCTTGGAATATCTGGATACCGAAGCTCGCGTTTGTAATAAGTGTTTTGAAGTACTAAATAAGTAAGTTTATATTGTAGATACAAAAAACAGGGGTTTCAACTTGTGTTCTTCCAGAGATTCAAGTAGTTCGTCGAGTTCTAGTCATAATTCACCAGAGTCAGGTAATTCACGCGTATTTCGTCCAAATCCTAATAACCCACAAGAATATTGCTCTACAGTGTCACCTCTACAACAAGTTGGACAAGCTTTAACAAACCCACCTACAGTTATGGTTCCGGTTGGCGTTCTTAAAAGGAAAGGTGACTGACATTTTGTTGATATTGACTGACATTGTGTTGATATATATAACTTAACGTGTCTTATAGGGTCAAACAAAAAATCTAATAAATCAGTCATGTTTTGTGATGGTATTGCTCCAGGAAGTGATTTAACCAGCTTAGACCAAGATTTTAATTACAATAATGAGTCGAAGTCCGAAGCAGTAACGAAAGATTCTGATCCACCTAAAGAAAAACTGCCAAATACTATTCTATCAAATGTTAAATGTACCAGAAATCAGCCTAAAATTGATCATGATACAGGATGTTATATACCAAAGTCTGAGTCGGACTTACCACCAACTATAAGCATAAATAAATCGGGTATATATTATGTAGCAAAAAAGAGTGAAAAATGTACTATACCTATGTGGCGGATTCATCTCTCCAAAAAAATCCTTTATGGGTATTTCGCAACTGCACTGCAAGAAAATCTACAAAATAAAATAGATATTTTTTGTAAACACTTCTGCGTTAAACCCTTTAAATAAGAAGACTAAGGAAGGAGCATAATGCTATCCATGTATTCATGCATGGTGGGCGGAAAAAGGACTCTAGGGTGGGGATCCTTGACAGTTCTGTTTGACGATTCATTTGACACATTTGACTTTGATTTGAAATTTTGTGGATTTGTCTACGGAGCTTATTTTATGTTATTTATTATTTATTCTACTACTGATAGTTGTATAAAGGTAGTAAATCTAGATGGAAATTGTGTGACAGAACTTAAATTAACAGTGACACCACAGATTAGGTATCCTATAAGTATACAGATAAAAATCTTGTCCCTAATTCGTGGTACGAAAATTGTTTTTTATGACGATGTGCAAACGAGTCAAATTTCCTGTGCGCAAAAATAAACTCGCGTAAAATAACAATAAACAGCGTAATAGAGAGATATCGCTAAACCGAATAGCGTGCATGGACGTTAATAAGGCCAGGTGTTATTTCCTTTACGTGAGGTGATATTAACTCTCTTCATTTTTAGTTATCGGATCGGAAAGAATTCTGATCGCGTCGCGTCCGCTATTTAAACTTAACCTAACTTTGAATTTAAAACTTTGAAATTGTTTTGTTTACTAGGTATTTTAAAACTAAAGGGCTAAAGTGCTTATTTCCAGTGCTTTATTGTTTAACGTCTGCCAATGGGTTTAGGACAACAAGCAACAAATTCTCTTAGAAGGGCTAAGTCGTCATCTGCTGTAAACCTAAGACCCTTTATAGGTTCTTTAGTATTGGAAGAGGTGGAATCCATATTTTGGGCCATATTTATTTAATTAAAACTAATCCCAGCTACTTAAATAGCAAATTACCTAATAAAACTAAAGCAATAATTCAAAACAATTCAAACAAAACCTAAAATAAAAGATCTCGCCGGCCTGCTCCGGTTGTCAAATACCCGCACATGCCCATTTAAGCAATTTTTACGTCAGGCGGTAACGTTATTAGCGGGTGTTGCGTTGACTCGCGCATATCGTAACCATGATAAGGTACGCGTAAATACTGGATGACGCTATTCGGTTTTCCGATATCTCTCTAATAACTGTGCCGGTCAGGCGCTGTGCACAATTTTAGAGGCCATAAGTGGGCGTGCTATGTGCGCAAACTAGTCACCTAACTAGTGCCCGATTCCGAAAATTGGAACCACGAAAAACAATAAAGAAAAAACAAAGATTATAATCTGTATAATCTGTGGTGACACTATCGCGATTTATCGAAAAAGACTAAAGCTTGTTTCATATAGACGCGAATCGCGAATTGCGATTTTGCGAAACTGCTCTCATTGGTCCAATTTTACTGATCATGGCGGCGCTGTCAGAAATTTTAAGATTTTGGCGATTCGCAAGATTTAAAATTTGGGGGGCGGGAAAGTTAAAGTGTTTTCAACTTTTTGCGAATATTCGCGCGATTTTAAGGTACGCGTTTGCGCAGAATGGTGTTGTGATCCGGTTATCGATTATTTTGACGACGCTGCCGCAAAGTAACTGAAAGCATTTCTCCAGTTGAAATGGGTTCTCGTACATAATATGTTTTTGATATATATGGCGACAATTTTTCAACTTCAACCAAGTTATCAAACTCCTATACAGACAATCTGTGAAAATTCCTAAATTTTTTCTCATTTTTCTTCCTTATTTTTTGAATTAAACTGCGACAAGCACCTTGTTGCTTACGAAATTTGAATATTTCACATGTCCCAAATGGCCCATAAATGACCTATAAACCTGTGCTATAAACCCATTCTCTTCTACGTTTTAACAATAAGTAAATGGCAATTTTACACCTTATTCTATTCCAATCCCACAATCATAATCGATATTCATAATTATTAAACAAATTTAAACTCATATTGTATGCTATAAAATATAAAATAAAGATCGTAAACACGAATAAATATGTATAAAACAAATTAACTTATCTCAGGTTATGATTTTTTTTTGGTAACTTTCAGTGGAGCAAAAATGAAATGTCCCTAAAAATTCGCGACTGTATGAAATAGGTCCAAATTTTGCGAATATTTTTTGGCGAATCGCTTTTCGCAATTCGCGATTCGCGTCTATATGAAACAAGCTTAAAATAGTTGGTTGTGTAGCGTGCCATAGATCTCGGCAAAAATCGAGTGAAATAATGGAACAACTTTTCGCTAGTAAGTGACTATATAATATATATACGTGTAGTAAACCGATCATTTATGAAATTCACTTAAATTAACTAATTATATATTTTTTCTTGCATTTTTACTTTTATTTATTACTTGTCAAAGATTAGATGTCAAAGAATTTAGATACGTTAATTTGACTTACCTGCTTCAGTAGCGTATCGGATGTTTGTGGTAATATATACTTATTATCACTTATCTATTTTTATTAGAATTATATATTTTTATAACAATTTTAATAACTACCAACATTTATTCACAACGTAAAATAAAACAACAAATTATTGAGTCTACCCCACGTCTACCCTACATCATAGTTTTACATTTTTTAAATAAAATTAGAACGACACTGATAAACCGGAATTTAAATCGGCCATATTTGAGGCCCATCGCGGTGTACCTAAGATTTTTGATATGCTCCTTCCTTAGTCTTCTTATTCAAAGGTTAAACCTAAACGGACACTGCTTGTCAGAAGTTATGTTTACAGTTATACAAATTAGCCTAACAAAGAAAAAAATGCTTAACGTTTCGGAAAGTTTATTTCTTTTCGTCTTTTTTTTAATTTTTTTTTAATTTTTTATTTTTTCTTTCTTTTTTCTTGTTTTTTTTTGCTTTCGACGACGGAAAGAGATAAACTTTCCGAAACGTTAAGCATTTTTTTCTTTGTTAGGCAAATTTGTATAACTGTTTCTTTCAGTGCAGTAGCGAAATACCCATAAAGGATTTTTTTGGAAAAAAGATTGTTAATGAATAAGTATATATTTTTAAACGATGTAAACAAAGTTTTGCTGATCTATTCTAGTCCAAGAAAATAGGCCTTCAAATAAGAATTTTTGGTAGAAACTTGAATTTTTGATATAATTAATAATAATACTTTGAAAGATCCAAAAACGAATTGTGAAAGATTTTTTTTTAAATTCACCAGAGAAGGGAGTGAAATAAATAAATAAAATTATTTTTTCGAAATTTTGGAGGAACGGTAAGACCTAGAAAAAAAAAGTCCAAATAAAAGTTCTGGAGCATCAAATTTCACATAGAAATGATCTCTATATTTTTTTTGCCCGGATCAAAATTAACTGAGGTAGAGTGGCTAGAAGTTAGGGGATGATAGTAGAAATTTAAAAAAAAATATAAGTTGCTGAAAAATTCATATATTATTTAACATTTTTATTCAATTTGCTTGGAAAATTGTAAATTTCAATTAAGAATTTTTTTTAAATTCACTCCGAGAAGGGGTAAAATATTATAAATAAAGTGTTTTTTCCAAATTTTATAGAAACGGTATAAGAACTTTGAAAAAAATGTTTCAATAAAAGCTATCCTCTAACTTCTAGCCACCCTATCTCTGTTAATTTTGACTTTTACCAAAAAAAGTATAGGGACCATTTATGTAAAATTGGATACTCTCTCTTTTATTTGAGTCTTTTTTTCTAGTCTTCACCGTTTCTCCGAAATTTCGAAAAAAATAATTTTATTTATATCACCCCCTATGGGGGGTGAATTTAAGAAAATCATTCACAATTCATTTTTAGACCTTTCAAAGTAACTTATATCAAAAATTCAAGTTTTTACCAAAACTTCCTATTTGATGGTCTATTTTCTTGAACTATTTATTGCATGCCCATACAAGTTTGTGTAATTCTTTATTTAATTTCAGACGTTTTATATTCAGAATGTTCAAATTCGCCAAGTGTAGTTGAGATGTTAAAAAACGAGTCGTTAACATTTGCTATAAATCAGAATCTCTTTGTACATGTTAAAATAATAAATAGTAAGTGAATATATCGATTCATATTAATTAATGCATATCTAAACTTTTCTTTTTAATTTCAGTGAGTTGCTGTATAAGTAAGCAGGCATGGTGTTTCTGTACCGAAGGACTTATAAATGTTGGATCTGATGAAATAGTGTATTTACTAGAATATATTGAAGATGAAAGTTTCATTCCTAAAGATTTATTTTTTCATATTTACAGTGTTTATAGTGAAGCTGAAAAAGGCATACATTACCATTGAATAATTAATGGCAGTATTCAGTAACTCTATTTTTTAGGTAGTTCCATAAAAGAACTTGGACTATCTCTGCATAGGACATCAACATTTCTAGACTCTAAAAACCATGCAGGGTTTGTTTATATCAAACCTTCTTTTCAATGTTTAGATAATGTCATTAAACCAAAGGAATCATTTCTCATAGGAATTTTAATTCACAGGTGTTAATTTATAATTTTTTAAAGTACCACTTTATAAAAACATGTATGGTTGAAGAGTGCAGCTAAACAAATTCTGAATTAATTTTCTTGAAAAAATATTAGGTTACTCATTGTAACCTAATTGGCTAATTTAGTATTACAGAATAGTTCCAAAACTATAAAGAATCATAGTAATTTGAGTTTCTGTTATTTATTTTATATTTGGCTATATACAAAGTGTGTAAATCTGTAAAAACATTGTGTCAGGACTTGAAATGCAGTGAGATTATTGTGTAACATTTTTTCATTAGTATGTAATTATATTTCTGCTGGCAAGATTTATGTTTGGGTCGAGATTTTTATATGTAAGAAGAGTATAATGCATTTATAATGTGCTGAACAAAGAGAGAACAGTAAAAATGGTGCCAAACATATGAAATAAACCGTAAGTAAGTAATAAGTAGTAAATAAGTAACTATGCACATTGCTAAAAGACGTGGAAGAGGATAAGTTTCGTCGCGGTCTACCGCATAAATTGATAAATTTTACGAATTGAGATTCAGTACTTGGAATTCTAGGGAAGAGTATACTTCATGCATTCAGCTTTACTATTTAATTACGTCTCGTTAAACTTCGTTTATTTAATAACGAACGAATCGTTGTATTTTCCTTATAACTTATAAATTTTTAAATACAAGTTTTGAAAATTAAACAACGATTCTAAAATGCTCAAACGTTTACCACTTTTGGTAAAAATAAGTCGAACTGAGTTGGTGCTAGTGTATTAGAATTCAAAAATCAATATCTCGAAATCCAGTAGAAATAATTGATTGTAGTTTTTTTTTTAAACTTTTTTAACGTTTCTGCTATATTTTCCTCGGAGACAGTATATGAAAATATTTACAAATAAAAAGTTACACAATTAATTGCTATGCACTATAAGTAAATGGACGCGTGTTTAAATTCTTTGAATGGTATAGAAACAAACCTGTCGAATTTTTCTCATTTAGACATCTTGTCAAAGATCCAAACTTCAAAATAAAAAAAAAGAAAGTTTCAATAGTCAAAGTAGTTTTTGAGTTATCGCGTGTTATATGTTAAGAAGTTGAGTTTTCAAATTACCACGATTACTGACGTTTTTTCATTATAAAGGGAATGATCACCCTAACGATATTCTATAACTCGATTTCAGATGTCCAGAAACATATATATATAATGATTTTATGTAGTTATCTTTCCGAAAAAAAAAATAAGCGCCTTTCGACCGTCATTTTACTACACTAGACAGGGAAAGGCATACTATATCACTGAGAATGTAGCAACGCCGCAACAGCACATCGTCGCATTTTTCTCACTACGACTTAATAAGATCCCTAAGCGATTCACTTCCACACATGTAAATACCGACCCAAAAGTAAGAGTTGCCCAGCACGATATAATATATGTTATGAGTAATAAACCAATATCAATTATAAAATGCGTTTAAAGTTAACTAATTATATTTTTGTTGTTTCATTAAGTTTGATCATTAACTTTTTAATTACCATTGTTATATTATATTTAATACTGTTTATACAGTTTATACATGTAACTTATGTTACATCTTAAACATTTTTTAGATGGGAAACTCCTTGGGCGAAACTATTTCCTTTAAGATTGATTTTAAGATTGGGAGCTGAATATAGGTACTATCCAAGTCCAATTATTTCAACGAGATATCGAGAAAGCGTCTTTGTCGAAATAGGCCATACAATTATTAATCTTCTGGCAGTAAGTAAAAATTCTCGATCCATGAATATTGACTATGTTGCCATTTATCATTGACCTTTTTTTTAGGATTTTAGAAATTTTACTTATACATTACCTCAAATAAGAGGTCTGACAATTCATATGGAGGATAAAAAAACCACTATAACTATTCCTAAAAATCGGTACGATCAAGTAAGTAAATTTAAAAATCTCTATATATTAGGATAAATTTAGCTCCGTAATTATTTATGTTACAAGAATTTAGGGATTGAACTATAAATACGGGAAATATGTGATGGTTATTATTTTTTTCATACAAATAGATATTAAATACTGCTACGGCTGAAACATTTATTGATAGTCATTATTCAGGATATTATTGTTTACTTCTATTACAGTTGGGGGTTGGAACCTTTGGTGTTACATCAGTAAAATAGAACACTAATTGTAAACCTTGACATGGACATATTCCGCGCCGGGCTGACTTACTGGAATTTAAATTTCGCGCTGGGGATTTAGGTGGTAACTCTGCTGTAAAAAATGTCAAGTTGCCACATTTATTTATTTATCTCCTGACATTAGAGGACAACGGCCTACGGCCGAGTCGGCCGCTGCTGACACGTATATATACGTGGACGTAAAGAATCGTATACATGTAAAAATATAAGAAATGCGCATGTGTACGTAAATGTTTACGTGTTTGCAGTCTGTGCCGTTGTCCTCTATTGTTGTTCGTTTTGACACTTTAATTTTGTATAACGACATTTTGGTTTAAATAAATAGTGTTGTGATACCTTAAGCTTAAAAATGTTTACTAACAGACCTTGCAGTCGAACATTGTTCTTTTTAGAACCTCTTTTAGTGCAAAGTGTACAAGAAGCTTAATAGGAAAACGGTAGTAAAGGCTCTTTATGTCCTTTAAGTGCTGTTAAGGAGGTGACTTTTTTTATGTAAATAATAACTATTTATATATTTATATTTTTTTTATTTTTGTTTCCTAAAATATTTTGATTAAAAGAAAATATGTAAAAGTGGGCAACGCTGTGCCGGCAAGCTTAATCACGTGACTAAAAGTTTATTTGGTATGAACTATATATACATTTATAATTTCTTAAAACGATTTTTGTTACAGGTAATAAAATCAATTAATAATTCAAGTGAGTATATACTCGCTTTTGGGGGAAATTTCAGTCCCGAAGCCGACTCACATCTAGTTTGTATTCAAAATACCCAAGGTCACGAAAATTCCTATTCTACTCATGCAATAAATATTCATAATAAACCTAGAATACGTAAGTAATAGTAATTTATGCAATAAAGGTGTGAGAAAGATAATAATGCCAGAATTTGCTTTAGAAGTTGTATATTGAATGACTATTTAATAATTCTGAATCCCAATTTTTGTCAGTTTCTTTATTAAACAAAGTCATTCGTCATGGGTATTTAAATCGGCGCATTACGTGCGTAACCGTACTTTAACCGTCTCCGTGACGTCACAGGGAGGTACGTCATAGGCAGTATGTGTTCTTTACCTATCAAAACGAGCGGATTTAAATACATACCAGATGAAATTCGTACAAACTTATTTTGCATTTTCATAATATGTAAGCTATGCTACCCCAGGCAAGCAAGGTTACCATTGGCATTATTATCGTCCATTAACGCCTACAATGCATACAAGATTTTATTTTTACTTTATCATTATTTCGAAATTTTTTAAATACGTTTTAGTAGAAAATACATTATTTTTTACCAGAACCTTTTGAACGAGAATATTGTAGAAAATGTCTATAAAAGTTATAAATTTCGTTACATACCGATCTGGTCATCGAAACTGCGTGGTTTGGATTTTAACGTGTAAGACTGTGATGTAGACAGCTTAATGGAGAATCAAATCTATTCAAAAGAGATAAATGTTGGGTTGATACATTGCAATTGATGCATCAAAATTTTAAACCGCACAAGTAGGCGTTTACGAAAAATGTTGCATCTAGGGTTGGAACTTTATTTTTCACAATTATTAGTTACTCATTTTACTACAGCTGTAATAGATCATATTTAGCTTAGATATATTATCTTCATTTCAGTAGTATACATAGAAGTTTTTAAAATAATTTATTTTTTTTTCTACACACGTATAAACCGGCCAACACTGTACACCGCTTTTTATTTTGTCTCTCTGTCTGTCAACTGGTCATTTATATTTATCTCTGTCGCATGCATAAAACACAGACCACGCAGATGAAGTGACAGGGCTGGTATATGATATCCTAATAGTGCTGAAATAATGATAATTAAAAATCGAACTTATTTATTTTTTAAATATTACTATTATTAAGCTTATTTTGGTATAGTTACTGGAGCAAGTTTCATCGTATTTAATGGATCATTAAAATCCAGCAGCGGTTTAACGGCCAAATCAACGATAGTTGAAGACGGATTGATGATCCAAATAACGTCAGAACATATGGAAAAAATTAGAGAAGATTTAAGGAATTTAAAAGATCATACTATAGCGTGCGGGTGTGTTAATGTCACATCCGACGAGTCGGTTAATATTATTTGGGGAGAAAACGATACCAATTTTAATGTTGGGTAATAAAATATTTTTAAATAGTTAACCAGATGTACATATATCCTATTTTTTAGTGTTAAATCTCCTGTGGATCTTGCAGACATGCAAGGTGTGCCTTCAATTAGAGTTCACAATGGAAAAGATTATTTCTGTAATAATGGATCAAAGCTTATAAGATGGACGGAAGTTTTTATTTTACAGGTAATTTTAATAGATTATAAAATCTATAAATATTATCTTTTCGGATTACAATGATGTTCATTATACAATGGCTTTTTATTTAATGTTTAATTATTTGTTTAGTTCCTTTAAATTAAAAGCCCATTTGTAATTAAGTCCAAGATGTACAAGTATAATTATTGTATAATTAAATAGCCAATAAGTGTACAACAGAGTATTTCCCTTTGGTCAATATTTTTATCATACAATACAACACAAGAACGTATACAGGGTGTCCCAGGCTGAGCGTGCATTAGAAGTTTCTAGAGAACTAAAATATCTAGATCGGAGACTTTTTGCACATTACTGTCTCAGAACGAGATCTATCGATTAAAAATATTTTCAATATGGCGGCACTTCCGGAAATACCGGAAGTTGACAGCAACTTTTTTATTTTAAATGAGTACCCCCATTTTTTATTGCATAGTTAAATTCTCTGTAAAATTTTATGAATTTTGATATTAAACGCTATATACCTAATATTAACTGTTTTTGAGAAAAAAAAATATTTAAAATTTTTGGAGCAAAAAAACTGCCTGTAAAAAATGATTTATAGCCTAAACAACAAATTCAGTGGTTGTCACAGCCACTGTGGCATAAAGAGAAGAGATGTGGCTATCTATTTCAAATATTAAATTGTTCGAATGTCATATAATATTGGCCGTAGCTGTCATGGAATTTAGCGATTAAAAAATTATCATAAATAATTTTTTTCAAATGGAAACCCACTTTTTTTATTTCGCTACTGAAAAGGTTTTTTAATTCGTTACTTTTTGATAATACATGTTCCTATACCAATAACTCATTTTTAAGTTATTTAAGATTTAGTTTTAAAGCGTATTTTTTTCTAGCATCACTTGACGTTTAAAGTCATAAGCTACTGGTTAAGAAACGAAAAATATACCCTTTAAAACTAAATCTTAAATAACTTAAAAACGAGATATTTTAGGTATAGGAACATGTATAATCAAAAAGTAACGAATTAAAAAACCTTTTCACTAGTGAAGTAAATAAAGTGTGTTTCTATTTGAAAAAAATGATTTATGATAATTTTTTAATCGCTCAATTCCATGACAGCTACGGCCAATATTATATGACATTCGAACAATTTAATTTTTGAAATAGTCTTCTCTTTATGCCACAGTGGCTTTGACAATCACTAAATTTGTTGTTTAGGCTATAAAAAAATTTTACACTGGCAGTTTTTTTCCTCCAAAAATTTTTAATATTTTTTTTTCTCAAAAACGGTTAATGTTAGGTATGGAGTGTTTGATATCAAAATTCATAAAATTTTACAGAGAATTTAAGTATGTAATAAAAAATCGGGGTACCGATTTAAAATAAGAAAGTTGCTGTCAACTTCCGGTACTTCCGGAAATGCCGCTATATTGAAAATATTTTTAATCGATAGATCTCGTTGTGAAACAGCGATGTACAAAAAATCTCCGATCTAGATATTGTAGTTCTCTTGAAACTTCTAATGCACGCTCAGCCTGGGACACCCTGTATATCAACCGTTTATTTTTAGAATGGAGAAGAAAACTCCAAAAGTCAAGATCCTGTAGATATATCCAAAATTTCAGAGTCAATTGCTAAGGCTTGTTGTAACGCTCTCCTTAAATATTTAGATCTATTGGTGTCAAACAGTTGCCAAAAAATTGGAATTAGAGCTACTTTACACGTTGAGAATGTAAGTAGATTCATGTAAGTTTTGAATAGCTGTAGAAAGCATTAAGAAGCTTTTATCTTTAGATATCTATATTAATTTTTAATCTATGTATCTTGAAGGTTTTAAGGAAATGTAATTATTATAACCACAGCTCTCCCAAAAGATATAATAGTTTCTCAGAAAAATGGCAAAAACTATTAAATTTATTTTTTACTGAGTTAAAAATCAGTTATTATTACGACTTTATTTTGTTTTTGGTGTCCTTAGTGATATTCGTTTTTTGTGTTATTTGTGAAGTTCTCACCTTATTGCATATTTCAGTTATTGCAGAAATATGTAATTGTGGTTTTTTATGAATCCTTCTTTTCTCTTTACTGTTCCTTACCTACTAATAATCATAATATTTGTATATATTTGTATACCGTTTTTTAATACCGGGTCAAATGTGACTTGTGGTAGACGCTGCAATTCAGTCTGTATTTAAACTATATTACGCATTTTCAGATATAACGTATGATCGAAAAAAAAACGGCGTCAGCGATCAGCGATGGCTATGAAATGAAGATCGCTGTAAATTTATATGGGAAATGTCATCGATCATCATTTCCCAGCCAACCGGACGCCGTTTTATTTCGATCATACGCTATTAATATATAACTAATCAACTAACCATATACAGGGTGCTACAAATTCGAGGTACGAGCATTGGTATCTCGGAAACCGTAACAGATACGAAGATGGTTAAATTGGGGCAAAGTTGCGCCTTGGGCCGTTCACCAAGATGCCATCAAAAAAGTTTTAAAAATTTCAAGAATTACTGAGTTTTTTTGAAAAAACGGATTTTTTTGAAAACTAATTTTATTTTTTTCTGTCGTTACTTTTTAGAAAACCAAAAAACTAATTGCACATTCTCATAGCCACTTTATTAGGGCTATCTGAGAGTATTTTTATATTTTCAAATTAGCTGATAATTTGTAAGATACAGAGGACAACTTAATTTTTTTAAATACGGACCTGCATTTTTTATTTCAGATTTTGAAAGAACTCAGTCTCCTGAGTACAATGATATGCCACACTTTATACTTTTTTTGTTTTGGGTACCTTAACAGCAACAAAACTATTTAATTATTATTTAAACAAAACTCAAGTACGACTCTGTTTTTTAAATTATTTAATTTGATTATACTCATTGCAACAATATTGATCAGTGTTAATTAACATTGAATAAGAAAAAATAAGCCAATTGAAAGATTCAAATAAATAATATCCAGATCAGCAAGTTAAAGATATTATTTTTAACTTTTCTTATTGTGAATTTGAAATTCTCAGTGTACAATCTAATAATTTGCATAATATTAATCGTAGTTATTATGAATAAATTAACTTCTACAAACTAGTTTCTAATGCTCTACATAATCTACATGTTCGAAAGGGTTACCACCCTCTCTATTGCACAAATTTATTTTTCGTTCAATTTTATTTATAGCTTTTGAATAGATCTTCTTATACTTTCGAATGCATTTTGTACTCTTTATTGTAACTGCCGGGATGTGCTGATTTCACTTTTTTGTAAAATTTGGACCTGTCGAATTACTTGACGTCATCAGACGGTACCATTTCCAATCTATCTTCCGTGGAAATGATTTGATTGTTTATATTATATTTTAATTATTTTATTGCATTTGATTTTCCGTATTCAACCCACATCACTGTTAAGTTTGAAAGCTTATCAATATTGTAACGATGAATATATTAAATATTAAAAAAAAAACAGAGCCGGACTTCGTCACACCCTGAATGCTCTAGTCGTTTCATGTATTGCCGGCAAACTGCGTAGCTCTTCAACTGGTACATCGTTTGACTGTGGATGTCAGGTATTCCCTGTAATGGCCGAAATTTCAGTGAAATGTCATAATTATTTGAATCGTTTGTTACCCTGTTTTTCTGTTTTAATCAATGAATGTATTTATTGCTACTGACCTGTTAAGAAAGTCGATGTATTTTTTTATCATATGGTAATTACGGAAAACCTTACTTTGATTTTGATATACTAAAAGGCTATCTTAAAACCTGGCAAATAACAGCGCTTTCAGATGGACCGTCCGCGACTTCGAGCAAGTACCATGAGTATTGAACAATTTCATATGGGACGCGTATGCTCCGTCCGGATGATTTTGTCCGACGGCTATTATTTTGTACGGACGCGTCCGTCGTGTTTTTTTTAAGATAGCGGATGGAGCGGAGCATTCAGATGGAGCGGAGCGACCGGACGGTCGGTGCGGTCCGTCGGCGCGGTCGCTCCGCTTCATCTGAAAGCTCTGTAAGGTAACCTAATGTTTTTTGCATTGAAATATTCCGTCATTACAGGGAATGACTAAGATTCACAGTCAAACCATGTACCAATTGAAGACTTACGCTCTTGGTAATACGGGAATTGGCTAGGCATTTCAGAAATTCACGAATTTCACTTTTTGTTATCGACATGTATACAACTTGAAATATATTTTGTAGTTTTTTGTTTTATATGTTCCTATTTAAATTTTATTAAATTATGTATTTTTAGGTTTCATATTTAGCTGGATCAAATGGGTCAAAATTAGCACCTATTTATATGAGAAGTCTTGATAACGAACTAATACCAGTTTTACATAAAATAACAACCAACAATTTGGGTGACAGTGTAATAGAATTGGAACTAATTTTCCGAATATTGAATTCGTAGGGATTAATGTCGCTCCATTTCAGAGAAATTATAATTCAGCAATATACAATAATGATGCTTTTAGAGAGTTACTGTTTAAGCATCAGCTTATAGACAGAACTTTAGACACAATATGAAGAATTGACTTAACATATTATGTAACCTAAAATACACTTTGTAGGTATATTTTTTTTTTTTGACCTTTGCTTTTAAAACTAGTTTTTTACAGGAATTAAAAAATATACCACTTTTAGCAATACGAAATATTAAAAATTATCTCTTAATATATGTTGGAGTCAGTATTAAAAGTCCAGTATTTTAGGTTACAAATGATGAAAGCGTACATAAAAATTAATTAAACAAACTGTGATTGTCAACTAGCGAATATTGATAAAATATTAGTTGATTGAACTAAAAAAACTGTTGTTTTTTGTCAGGCATAGTTATTACAGATATAATATGAATTTTGTTTAGCGGATTAATAGTCAAAATCCGTTATTTTGATTCTAGGGATACCAAAATTTAGGAATTGTACGTCTGATAGTTTTAATTAATTTAAAAAAATTGTCAGTCGTTTTTTGATATTTTAATTTAAAGATATGAAACATTTTCAGATTGGGAGAGATACTGATATGCCTACTAAATATATAATTATTTCTTTAATTCATAAACAGTTTTGTAAATTATGGATAAAGTATTTTTAAAATAATTATAATTAAAACATTAATTGTATTGATGATGTATTATTTAGATTGTTTAGAGCCAAGGTTATTAAAAGATAAGGCTGTCTTGTAACTCGATCTACCATTATCGGAACGTCATCTACTACGACACAGGTATGTTGCCGCTAATAGATAAAGGGATAAAAACTTGGGACAGTGCATTTCCGAATCGATATTTATTGTGTATGGCGTCCATAGTTTTCAGTTGTTTGATGTTTGTTTTCTTTATTACATTGCCCATAATGCCAATTTATCTTTGTCCGTTGCATTTTATTTTTTATTCCTTTATCTATGATTTTATACGTTCTGTAGCATACCTGTGACGTAGTTGCCGCTCCTAATGGTCCAAAAGTTACGAGGCAGCCTGTTTAATATAGTAATCTTGGTTTAGAACTATGAAATATGGTGAAATTATAATTAATAATGCTTAACATGAATATGTCGAGTCTATATAATAAGAAGTAATATCTTTTATATACCGGGAGTTTCATCATTGGTATTTTTTACTAAATTTTTACAGCTGAGAGTCAAATTGGAAGCCCCCCCCCATATATTACTTATAATACTACATAACCAAATATTTTTTACCTATCAAAATAGAACTGTTCAGAGATAAATATTTTTTTTGTAAAACTACTCTATAATCTCAAAATAAAACACAAATTCGCCACAATAATACACCAAATCACTTTACTTTTAACTCTGGACGAGCGTTTCGCTAACCATGTTAGCATCATTTGCTGATCATTAAAACTGAATGATTAGCCAAACGCGCGTCCCGTAAATGTCCCAGTAATGTGTTTTGGTGTATTGTGATGAATTAGTGCTTTATTTTGTTTTTAACACAGTAATAAAACCATGTTAAGCCATGTTAAACTTATTTAATTCTACATATGAACAAATCTCCTTGATCTTTGCTGTGGGCGGACATACCATGTAAAGTATTGATATTATATGCACATTTTTATTTATTATTGTCTTATTATTTTATTGCATTTCATTAAGTCTCAAAGGCTTAGTAAAGTTATTTTATGTTATAAGATCTTTACTTGTAACAGTTGTAACCACTTATTGTATTATTATTCCAATATATTTTATGATGTATATTATCTGTTTTATGTAATAAATTTATGTTTACTAAAAATAAAAGGTATATTAGTTTAATTTAATTTTTATTAAAAAAACAACAAAAATGTATCTCTTCAATATCAATTTTCTCTTAAATTTGAATGCTGATTTCAAAAAAATAAAATGTTATCCTATAACTGATATCACAAATTAATTTTGTAGTTGTGAAACAGTTTTTTTGTTTAAGTAGTTTGATAATTGAGATGAGAGATGGAAATAATTTCCACGTTGTCATATTGTCACTTTAGAATTATGCATTTTCTCTACATAACGGTTAAAAACTACACGGTTAAAAACTACAAAAGGTTAATTTTGATTAGAGATGATGATAGATCAATGATGATTAAGAGATTCAAGGTTATAAAGACTTATGAAATAAATACGTTTATTTTAGCTTTTTCAATTGATTAATTAAAATAAATATTTAAATTATTTTAAATAAAATAATAATTTTCGATTCCTTTATATACTACTATTCCTACTTGCTTTTTTAATGAGCAGTCAATAAAATAATTAAACATGTCATTTAAAATATGTATTTTATTTTAATATATCAAAAAGTAAACAATTCATAGATAACAATGGTAGTGATGTATAAAATGGTAATTTAATAACCTTAAATATAATAACTAAAATAAATCCCCATAAAATATAGATTTGTAAAAATAGCTCATATTAAAATATAAATAGGTAGTTGTATCTAATATATTCATATAAAAAGCTGGAATTTAAACAGTTAAATATGTCAGGGCTCATACATAGAAAATTATGTACCTTTAAAATACTCTTTACACCCTTAAAATTATATTTTTAGGTGGACACTTCAGGTAAATGGATCCTATAATTATTGTACATACAGTGTGTCTCGTTTTCGCACTCTTTGCTGGATATTTCTGTTGTCGTAGATGGATTACGGTCTTTGTAAACGTTAGCTACTTTTTGGTAAAATCTACGATCCTGTAATTAAAATTGTCATACTCTGTTTCGTTTATGAAATACAGGGTGAAACTGAAAATATTGCATTCCCACGTCCCCTCGTATCTCGGATATCAAAGTCCGTATTTGTCAATTTAACAAATAGCTAAAAAGTGGTTCTTATACAGATACAGAGAATCCAGTGACGTTGTCAGATATTTGCTATTAATCGTCATTACTCAAACGTTTCAGCATCAGTGTTTGTAGTTCTCAGTGGTGTATTGATCAAATTGGTCTAAATTTATTTGTTTTATTAAATTATTTAATTATTACAAGATTTTAAATAATAATGATAATAAAGTAATATTTTAATGGAATCAAAATATGCAGGCCTTCTGGCTGCCGATAGACGTTGCGTTCACTACTGCGCATTAAAAGAAGTTCCTATATTTTTAGTTAGTCTAGTATTTAAATACTAGTAGTGAATATAAATCGAATAAGTCTTCATAGCGCTGCGCGAAAACGTTCAGCCTATGAAGCAAGAGGTCCAGAGGCCTTAGACTAAATAGTATTAACTTAAACAACAGAGATATCCAGCAAAGACAGCAATAATTTGGACACACTGTACAACCACCACCATAATACATAGGTTATACACTATACATATGTACGAAATATACAGGGTGATTCCTGTAAGTCGGTCATGCTTTCGATGAATGATAGGGGACGTCGAAATATTAATTTTGATATAGCACACTATGGGTCGGAAATGCCTCTTACGCAAGCTACAGGGTGTTTGAAAAATTAAAGATATTCTATAATACTTTTTTAACAGTTGAATGTATCGTTATAAAATTTCATTATAGGAATTTACCTAACAGAGACACTTTAAATGTACAAAGAAGAGGTTTTAGTTTCAACCAGTGGCGTAGATGTGATATGCATCGGGTAATTTTTCAAAAAAAAATACGCCACTGATAAAAATAAAAATTTCGGAGTTTTTTTATTTACTCGGTTTATTTCCAAGAAAAAATGTCTCTTGCAACTTTCTCCTATCTAACACCATTTTGTCACAATTTAAAAGTAAATAAATTTTTTAATGAGAATCTTAAATACAGCGAATTATTATAACTAGAGGGCAGAAACACATGTGCATCGTTAGCTCCCTTCATCTTGGGTAACTTTAGTACTTTTTACTATTAGCTCTAAATAAATTTTTACAAAATTATAAATTTAAACTAGATTTTTTTTTATTGTTAATAATTAAGGTAGTTATAATAATTCGCATATTTAAGGTTCTCATGAAAAAATATTTATTTTTAAATTTTGACAGAATGGTGTTAGATAGAAGAAAGTTGCAAGAGACATTTTTTCTTGGAAATAAACCGAGTAAATAAAAAAACCTCCGAAATTTTTATTTTTATCAGTGGCGTACTATTTTTTTTGAAACTAGTACCAGATGCGTATCACAGCTACGCCACTGGTTGAAACTAAAACCTCTTCTTTTTACATTTAAAGTGTCTCTGTTAGACAGACTCCTATAATTAAATTTTATAACGATACCTTCAACTGTTAAAAAACTATTAAAGAATATCTTTAATTTTTCAAAAATTTTAACACATATCTTGCGTAAGAGGCATTTCCGACCCATAGTGTGCTATATCAAAATTAATATTTCGACGTCCCCTATCATTCCTCGAAAGCATGACCGACTTACAGGAATCACCCTGTATAACACACACAATTTAATACCAAGTATATGCATAACCACCTACTATGTGATAAAAACTCGAAAAATGAATGAAATGAAAATAATCAATACGGAGGTAAGTAATTGAGCACTTTGAGCAGGAATGTTTCAACTTTGTTATGTTTTGTAAGACAGTATTGAATATGTCTAGAAATATATCACACTAAGTGCTCTGTTTAATATTCTTGGTGATAAGCAGGGGTGGATGGGCCATATGGGAAAACGGTAAAATTCCCGGTGGGCCGGTGGGAAGATGGGCCGATGGGCCGGTCCCGATCAGAGCTCAAAAAAAGATTGGATTAGCAAAAATTAAATGGTTAATCTTCTAACTAAAGTGAGATAAGATTCTTAGTGACTCCATAACTAACTAGTCAATTTACATCAGTACAATCGTCAGTTGCTTTTAAACATAAACACAAATTTATAAAATAACTATTGTAAGATGTCTTTCTCTGGGACACTTATAATTTTAATAAACATCTGTTGTTTGTTCGGACTGAAAATTTTTATTATACAAGGTGAGTCTATAAGTGCAAATATTTTCAGGGCTGGTGGATCTCAATAAAAGAAACATAATATATTATCTTTACCTAGTTTCAAATAAGTAAAATCGAGTTATTAAAGTTTGTAAATTTAAAAAAATAGATTTATTTTTAAAAAAATTTGAGCCACCTCAATTTTTCGGTATTTGCATCTCTTTTAGTGCCGCAATATCAGAGATTAAAGGCCCCCATTCACTGGGCGATTTTATAGCAACCAATGAGCGATGAAATTGCTTCTAAATTTCTCGAAAATTTGGTTGCTTCGAACAGACCATTTATAAGGCGACATTCAAACAATTTGGTTGTCAATCAATTGTTCTGGAAATTAATCGAGAATTTCCGACACTCTCCTGTTCACGTACTAAATAATAAAAATAGTTGAGCAACCCGGTTGCCGACGTCCACTGATTGGGCGATCCTCGTACAACCTCCTTAAATTGCTGGCAATCGCAACCCGATTCACCTTCCGCACTGTAAATCAAAAGATTGCTTGGCAACCACAATATTGCTTTCAATTTGATTGAAATGACGCACTAACTTGGAGATCTTTCGACAATTTGAGCGAAAGCGACTAGATCGCTCGATCGGATTGCTCGTTTATCGCCTTAAGAAACTATATCGTGGGAAAATTTGCGGTGAACAGGAAGTTCTAAAATGTACAATAAAATTTGCAAGAAAATGCTCAATTTTTTCATCTTTTTTGCAAAAAAACCTCATAGACGTGTTCCTGGGGTCGAAATATACCACCCCTGAAAATATTTGCACTTATCTCACCCTGTATAGTTTTACCAAACTATTGTTTTATTAATAACTAATAAATATGACTGACTGGCAACAGAAAAAAGAATGAATAGCATTAGGTAAATTTAAATAGTCTCGAAGTGTATACTAAGAATACGGTAGCGTAGATTGACAACTGGGGGCCTTGGTCTAATATTTTTGGAGCTCTTGGAGCCTTTGTGAAAAGGTAGACGAATTTGACGCGAAATCTGCCGTTGATAGAAAACATAAAGATGAATATCTCTATGCTTGGTTTGAATTGGGGACGGACTAAAAGCCAAGTCTGAGAATTAAAAGCCAAGTCTAAATTGTTGTTTAAAATGTTGCTAAAATTAATTTACTAAAAATTACTGAGACAGCAGAGAAGAGTTAAATAAGGTTTAAACTAGATTAGATAATAAAATATTATGTCTCGTAAATCCAAATATTTTTATTTTGGACTGTAACATAGCATTACATCAGAACACATTTATATCCACTGCCTAGGTATTGCCTAGGTTTTTTTCGTTTGAGTCATGGAATTATTATACAAATGTAGAAAAGTATACAGGAAAAGTTCGTGATAAGAACTATATAATAACCTAAAAAATGCAGCAGTTTTAATGGCGACCGCGGTCGAGAATTTCTGTGAGCAGAGAGAATTTCTTTCTACAATGTATAAGAAAGTATATACCTGAAAAGTTAAAAATAATGTATTTCACAGAGGATTGGGTCAGCTGAACTGAATGAATTAGGAAGTCTTAAAGTTTCTCAAAACCGTCACTTAAAATCGTAGCCTATTCAAGATCAAATTACCGTTATCGATAATAGAAATAGAGCAGTAGAACCATGTAAAACTGAGCCATTTTGTAGTAAAAATTCAGATGTCAGACCCAATATTGATCTTTATGAAAATTTTGATCAAGACAATTTACAGGCAAAAGGGCTTTTTCGCACGAGCGAAAAACACCATAAGTTATATATTAATAAATAAAATATGTTTCCTCGTTATGGTTATGTGGATATGGGCCGGTTGCCTGTTTTTCCCGGGTCGGTTTCTACTTCCCCATCCACCCCTGGTGATAAGAGACTATATTTAAGAGCACTGATATTAATTGAATTGGCATTAAATTTAATATTTAATATACTACCATATGATCGAAAAAAAAACGGCATCAGCGATGGCTATGAAAATGAAATGAAGATCGCTGTCATTTCATATGGTAAATTATATTGGGAATGTCATCGATCGTCATTTACACCAACAGGACGCCAGTTTTTTTTCCATCATACGGTATTTTTATTATGATTATATATTTCAAACCACTCTACATTGAATCCTTCTTATTGTTGCTCGTTTCTGTCGATCTGTCCACTTTTTTGTTTGGTTTTTTCTTTTTTTGTTTGTCAATTTCATCCGAAGAATGAGTTCTCTTATGAGCCTTAAATTCCTTTAGAGACCTAAATGTATAAATAAAAAACAACAGACACTAACGGTTTTTGCTTATTTACGACATTATTTCTACCTAGTTAAAAATCCACAAACGGGACATTTTTTAATATTTTTAAACATATCATGTCTAAAAATATGAGTTTTCAAATTGTCTTTACGGTTAGCCTTAAAGCTGCAATGAAGACAATGAAACATCTCCATTTCTTCTGGTTTTTTATGATTCAAAAGATGTATCTGAAAATGACTTTATTAAAAAAAAATATTTGGTATCTTCAATTTTACCTTTAAATTATAATGTCTATACGTTTTATAATCGCAGAACTTGCATTTTAAGTTCATATCTTCTTCTTTAATCGAGTGCATCTTAATATGCAACCTTAGTGCATTTAGGTTTCTAGATTTAAATGAACACTTTTCACAATGTTTCCTAAAACATAAACTGCTATTGTATTTCATTTTCCTCCAGAAATATATAGGTATCTGAAGGTTCCAAAATTCCCAAATTTGTATTTTTTTCTTGTATTAATTGTATGAATTTTTGTCTTTACATATGGATAAAATTGCCTTTTTATTTATTTAATTTCGAAAAAATAATTATCTAGTTAAAATATATTTCGATGATTTCAAGATATCTAGGGCATTACTTAAGTTGTTAAATCTTCATACCTACAACCGCTAGACTCCACTCAATAATTTTTTACAAAGAAAACGGCTTATGAGAATTAAAAAAAAACAAAAAACAAAGGGTATAACGGTCAATAATACACCTACGGTTATTTAAAATTTTATATCACATATGAATCAATAAGCTGATATTAAATTTTAGGAAAAAAATATTAAATACGTATTCCGTTTAAAACTGTAAGATTTACAAACCAAAATTGGGCACGTTCAGGTATGATCAGCGGCTGAGTATCTGAGAGAGCGACTTCCCTGAACGGTCTTTTCTGATACACAGCAACGCTCAGCCGCTGAGCAAAGTTCTCAGCGGTAAATATTTAAGCTGAGCAAAGTAAGCGATTTTTATATCCACTTGACAGTATCCTTATTTGTAGTCAACCGTATGTAGAATAATTTAATAGTTTCATAAGAAATATAATCGGCCATCGTAATATTTTTTTAAATAATATTTAACACCTGTATGTGTTCTCTGAACGCGCCCACTATCTCTATACTAGAACTAAACAAAAAAGTATACCATTTTTGATGTGTTTTCTTATGCCTTTTCATAGATTGAGGTTGACGTGTAGTGAAATCGCATTCTGTACATTTCAAATCTGAAAATGGTAAAATTATATTAAAAAATATATACAGGGTCCGGCAATAGTGCGTCGGGCATCTATAGCTCCTAGAATAAATAACTTGAGAATTTTGTATAACTTCAAACCTAAAGTATGTATCAAGATGTATTTCAGGAAAATATTTTAACTTCTATAGGGTGGCTCAAAAAAGTGAGTGGATCTGGATGATTTTTTTAAATGGAACACCCTGTATATTATTGCATTTTTGGCTTCCTTTCAGATCACTTTACATAATCCGAAGAGTAAATATATTTCGATAGTTTCAGAGATATTAAAAAATAAATCAAAAATATATGTTTTTCAGCCCTTTTTAAAAAAATTATTAAAAATACAAGAACTGTTCTGAAATCAAAACTATATTAGCTATTTACTTTAGATGGTCTGTTCTTACTTTGCTATAAATATGATAATCGTAAATCGTACAGGATGTTCAATATTCTACGCCAAACTTTCTAAAATATAAAATATTTTTTCTTTGTTTTTTTTAAATGGAACACCCTGTATATTATTATTAGATGGAGAGCTAAAAAATGAACATTTTTTGTATTTAAAGTATTTCAAAATTTTTAATAGTTTTGCAGATACACGCAGTATTATTTCATATGGCGCTTACAATGGTAAAATACATGAGAAAAATCAATGGGTGGCTTTGATAAAAATTTACTGTGGAAAATGCCATATGAAATATAAAACCGCGAATATCTGCAAAACCGTTAAAATTTTTAAAATACTCTAAATGCAAAAAATGTTCATTTTTTAATTCTCCATCTCCATGAAAAAATAATATACAGGGTTACTATTTAAAAAAAAGAAGAAAAATTATTTTATATTTTAGAAAGTTTGGCGTAGAATTCTGAACATCCAGTATGATTTACGATTTCCATATTTATAGCAAAGTAAGTACAGACCATCTAAAGTAAATACCTAATACAGTTTTGATTTCAGAGCAGTTCTTGTATTATTAATAATTTTTTTAAAAAAGGCTGAAAAATATAAACTTTTTATTTATTTATTAATATCTCTGAAACTATCAAAATATGTTTACTCATATCTTAGAATTATGTAAAGTGATCTGAAAGGAAGCCAAAAATGCAATAATATACAGGGTGTTACATTAAAAAAAAATAATTCCGATCCACTCACACTTTTTGAGCCACCCTATAGAAGTTAAAATATTTTCCTGAAATACATCCTCGTACATACCTTGGGTTTACACTGAAATAAAATTCTCAAGTTTTTTATTCTAAGAGCTACAAATGCCCGACGCACTATTGCCGGACCCTGTATTTTAATGAAGATTTAATCGCAGGATCAGTTAAAAGCAGTACTGCCTCGTCAATGTATTTCAGATAAATGGGTAACATGACGAAAATAGTCTAGTACAAATATATTGGTAAGGCGGCATTCTTATCGATATATTTGTAAGGTGAATTTTCAATATACCGTACAATATTATTTTACAATATCATCAAACTAATATATATAATATCTACATTCTAGCCTTAGTAAGTGCAATTCGTGAAAATCCTAAAATTTTGATATCTTCAGAAGGTGTAAAGCGTATTATAATGTATTACTCAATCTAATAAAACTTTTTAGATTAGTAATAGCACGCCGCGCCAGTTGATTCAACTACGGTAGCGATCATAGTTTTATGCACCGGTTTTGCTAGTTGGAACATAACTATCTTAGGCTATCTTGATTGTAATAAAAAATTTTAAAGGTACGTAAGTATAATTTTAAAACAGGTCCATAAAAAATTAACATTCAACAAGTGTTAATTTTTTTATGGCAAGAAGTAATTAATAAATAATAATTAATAATTAATACTGATGATGATACTATTAATACTGATACTGATTAAATTATATTTTAGCCTCATAGTATATTACGCCTATATATTATTTAATTTTTTGATTATGTAACGGGCACTTTGTTTACTCGCTTGTTTCGTCGAACTGCCTGAATTCATTTTTTCTTATCAAATTAGCGTGATAAAGGTGAGAAGTTAAATGTTGTTCTGATAAAGAGTTGTATTGAGTGTTACTGTATCCAAAAACCACGCAATTATGTTTTATCTCCTGTTTATGTTGATATTTTTTCAGCAATTTTATTATCTAATTTATAGTGCTTTTGTAATTTTATTCTCATTCGAAATTAAACATAAACTCTAATTGAGACTGCTTGAAATACAGGGCTAGAAAGTTCTGATTTCCACCGTACCGACCGCTGCTATCGGAACACACTTGCCTACGGATTCAATGAATATCATTTTTAATATTTGTTACCTTCAATCATCAGAATATCCTAATTTTCCATAAAAAAAATGGCGCCAGGAGGCACGTATAGCCGCCCATACTAAAATATGTTAATATCTCGAAAACTGCGACTTTGACTGATTTTGATGTTTTTACAAATTTTGCTGCAAATATTATTCCTAATCTTAATTTGAAAACCGCGTTTCGCTAGCTACTGTAATTTTGGAGTTACGATTTTTTTAAATTTTTAACCCCCTCCCATACCCCCGGTTTTTGAGTTATCGTGTTACAGACGGAAAGACGGACGGACAGATAGACAGAGAGACAGACACCAGTGTACCAGTGTCTGTCTGTCTGTCCGTCTGTAACACGATAACTCAAAAACCGCTGAACCGATTTTAACCAAATTTGGCACAAAAATACTGTGGCACCCGAGAAACTGGCCATTAGTTTTTGGTGGGGGTGGGGGGTTGGTAAGGGGGTATAGGAGGGGGTTAAAATTTTAAAAAAATCGTAACTCCAAAATTACAGTAGCTAGCGAAACGCGGTTTTCAAATTAAGATTAGGAATAATATTTGCAACAAAATTTGTAATAATGGGCGGCTATACCTGCCTCCCGGCGCCAATTTTTTACATGTAAAATGTATAAAAAAAAATGTTATTTAGAAAGTATTAGTTATTGCAGAAATTGTATTTCTCTGATTATAATTCCCTACGCCACTGGGGAAATCTAGTCTGAGTAGCATTATTTATGGTTTCAAACATTAATTATAATATAGGATATTGAAAAAATACTACTTGAAATTAATAAAAATAGTTTGCTTTGGATGTGGCACAGGACATATTAACCGAATTAACCGTAACCGAATCGATCTCGATCAGGGTCAACCCGTTTCGTTCCGGGCCGATGCGTCGATGGTCGGAACCCGGGGGATTCCCCTTGCGGCTTGGCCATTAAAAAGTGAAACAAACAGGTTCCTTGTTAGATTTCTTTCTGGCGTATGTGCGTAAGTGAAGAAAAGCATTTAACTAGTACCTATGGAGAATTTCGTCAAATAAACTGCCGGACATATGTAATTCTCGGGACAAGGAAAATTTTAGGGTAAATTTAAAGTTGAATAGGTATCTTTTGAACTAAAAAAGATTTTGGGATGCGGTTTGGACCAGGTGTTAGATGCATCTATTGTGATTAAGATGCTATATGGTTTTCGAAAATATATTTAGCGAATTCTCGTATACAGGGTGTTTTATAAGAGTGTGAAAATTTGGTCAAGAATTATTTACCCAGCAGTAGTTAATAATAAAATAAATAATAATTATTATAAATAATTATCTGTAAGTTAAAAAAAAACTTCAACATCAGAATAATATTATTATTTATAAAATAAGTAGATAAATTATAATAAAATTTAAGTTTATTTAATATTAAATATATTTTTTGAACACCCTGTATACATCGGTCCAACTTTTTGTACAGCTAGTTTAAGATACACGCTATATCAATATATTGTGGGCCTATGCAAAATGTACAATGCCTTTTGTACCATTTAGGACCAAATGTATGACTATTGTTTACAGTCCCGCAATTTTGCGGATTTGACTGCATTAATCCCGCGGGTTTGCGGGATTGAGATTTTGGTGCGGGATTGCATTCCCTACCTTGTATAATCTGTGCTCTCAGTACAATATGGTCGAAAAAAAAACGGCATCAGCGATGGCTATGTAATGAAAATCGCTGTCATTTTATATGTAAAATTATATGGGAAATGTCATTGATGTTCATTTCCAAGCCAACTAGGCGCCGTTTTTTTCGGTCAAACGGATAAATCCAGTAAGAAACGATCTGATATTTTTATTCAAATAAACAATTTTTAATTTTACCTTTCGCAAGAGTAACATGGATCATCTTATGACCCTGCATGCCTATTTTAGAAAATGATGAAAAATCACAAAAATCGCAAAGCATAAGTTTAGGCATTGGTTTGGGACCATGACGTTTCAAGTGTGCATTTAATTGATGTGAATTTTTAAACCTAAAATAAAGAACACAAGTAATAATAAAAAACTCCAACAGTGATTGAAATAGAATGAATAAAACAGAAATTGAAATAGAAAGGAAAGAGAAAAAAGTGACGGTAATATTCTGAGGTTACCATAAAAACTTTTTTTTGGCTTAACAATATTTTCATTTGCATTGCTTTACATTACAGGTAGTTCCCTGATTTCAAACACAATAACAATAATCCAAATATAAATCAATAGGAAAAATTGTCCAAAACATAAGATGAAAAAATATACGCAAATAAAATCCACCCAGGCCCCTCCTGACAATGTCATCTGGGCCCTTCTGGCATTTACAACTATCCTGGATACTAGTATTGCACAGTAGAGATGAGCAAAACTGTGATTTTCCAATCGCAGTTGAAACTGCGATTGTGATTTATAAATCACTGCGACTGAAACCTGCGATTGCGATTTTGATATTTTTAAATTGGTACGCGGTAAACTAGGAAGCTCAAACCGAAAATTTTCAATAAAAAAACAGAAGAAATAGCGGAATCATTTTTTTTTTAATAAAAACTTACAAAGAAACTGTTGGGTGTTTCTATGCCATGTGCCTTTTAAAATTTGTAAGTAGTGCTTGTTTTTTATATTTTTGCTGCACACATATTGCACTTAAAAATGTCATCAATTACCAAAAAAAAATCTTTTCTCTTTTTAAACATTTTTGATTAGAACAGACCGAATAAATTTAAAAGGGAAATTAAAAATACATAAAATGTTCAAAATATTCGAATGTGCTTTTAGACAGTCTGTAGGTATACTAACGAAAAATTTATTATAAAAAAGGTTGCCGCCAGCCTTCCAGATAACTAGAAAAAAAACTGTTTATTTTATCTTTTTTTCTTTTAAAAACATTTTCTTTATATTAAACTCAAAAGAAGCCGACGCCGACGGCTTTGATACGGCCAGTCCAGTGCAAGTGCAAACTTTCGAAATTTTAGATAAATAAAAGGACAATATCACATTTTATTATTATTTCCCTAAAATGAAAAAACTGATTGTAAAGGATGTATTTAAATTAACATAGCAGCCGATCCACAACTGTTAACACACTCTGAGTTAATATTCAGAAAATTATATTATATTATGGATTGTTATAAAAATGTTTATAATAATATAATTGTAGGTGTGAAAGATATGGAATGGGATATATTGAATAGAATGTCAGTGATGTCAGTGGCTAGGGGGCGGAGTACCCCCGGGTGAGTCTTACTATTTAACTATGAATTTTATCCAGATCAGTAAATGTTTGTTTTGTTATTTTCATGTACAATGAGAGAGTGCTTGCCAATGACCAACTAAATGGATATTTGAGGTGAATTTGCATTGTGACACCCGGTTGGGTAAGCCCCAAAAATAACGATTTTACATAATATATAACAAAATATAATAAATAAAAAGGGGCTGAAAAAGTATCCATATTAATAGAGTTTCTTTTCCGTACTCTATGTCTTCTAGTAAATAAAGGATAAAAATAGATAATTTTTTATAATTTGAATCCAAAACTGTCCTTATGAATCATTTCTAAACAATCTGAATTATAACTGGGACTTTGCCTGGGAGCAACTGTAACTATAATTAGTCATAACCGAAAACAATAATTTTTTAACCTTTTCAATCCATAATTATATTATAAATCTAAAGCTATCATTATTTTATTATTAAAATTTAAAACTAATAAATTATATATATTATGCTGTATATAAACATAAGCCTATTTTCCAACGCTTCACAAAAATTACGGGGCCCTGATTGCGAATATGATTTTGCGATCTAGTCTAGGCCGATGTGTTGCTTAAAATTGATGCTTAAAATCGCCGCTCTTTGTTGGCGTGCCCACTCCCGATGCGGTGCCGGTGCTAACGAAAATCGCAATCGCAACCCTGGCTGCGATTTTCGTTCAGCTCCTCTTTCGCCTGCCCACTGCCGTGTTGATGACGCGCCGCCGCCGGCCGATGCGAACGAAAATCGCAATGTTTTTCGAGCGCTGCGATTTTCGTTCCCAGCTCTTCGTTCGCCTGCTCAGTGCCTGTCGAAACACCGCCGATGTGAACGAAAATCGCAATGCTGTGATTTTCGTTCGCAGCTCTTCGTTCGCGTGCCCACAACTGGTGTAATATTGGTTGCCTAAAAATCCAAAATCGGCAGATAGATGTTTCAATCGCAAGTCGCAGTTTGCTATGGAAATGAATCGCAGGTTGCGATTGCGAATTTACAATCGCTGCGATTAAATCGCAGTTTGCGATTTTTTGCTCATCTCTATTGCACAGTATCAATATTCAAAATCACTAATGCCTACTGAAATGGCATGGCTGAATTTGTTGTAGAATTTTCCTGCTTCCTGCAGTCCCAGAATGCAGAAGAATTCAAGCATAAACCAGAAACAGACAATGAGATAATTGTAAATGTTCTAATTAATTAGTACCTCAATGAATATATCCAATAAATAATAAATATCCTAATAAAAATAAATTTTATGACCATATTAGTATGTTTTCTGGTCTAAAATTTAAATGTATTTCTTAAAAGTGACATCTACATATAAAAGAGATAAATAATCTAGATAAACAATCGATCAAATCTGTTTTGATGATTTTTTTTGAAAAATATACTTACACGTGACAGTCAGATTAAGAATACACACTTATTTTCTATATGTGCACACTAAAGGACCAACATTATAAAACAAAAATAGACATATTGAAATTTTAAAACATTTTCTGACGCACGTCATCATAGATAAATGAAACAAGTTTAGATTGGAAAGTGCCCATAAGGACAATGTAAACACTATTTGGCGCTATCCTTGCAACGGTCGCGACCCAAAACTTTTGAAAATTTCGGAGCGGTTCGGCTTTTTCCGGAATTATGTCGCCCTTTATGAGATGGCTTTTTTTGGCACACAGTCAAGTTGACACACAGTGCAAGCGACATTCACCCGAGCGAAAAACGATCCTATCCGACTCAGACCGATCTCCAATCCACGGTGTATTAGGAATGGGCGTTTATATCGATAAAAATTTGACTAATAAAAGCAGAATGCAGAATGAAATGTATTTTGGCCATTTTTTAACTAATGTGCCTGATCAGTTTTTCAATTTTATTTTATATAAAAGATAAAATAAATCACCAATTTTAATTAAATAAATATCTTACATTATTTCAGAGTATTCGGGCATTTTTTCGGACATTCGACAATTCTTTTTTATTGGAAAAAAAATTCCAACTTTTCAAATAATTTTTTCTCGAAAAATCCTTTATAGATGTGTTTCTGGGGTCGAAATATACTACCTCTAAAAATAGTTGCAGTTATTTAAGACTCACCCGGAATATAAGTATTTTTGTTATTTTTTTACAACCGAGAAACAAATAAATGAAAAAAGATCAAGTAAAAAAAATATATAACCATGAAATTTTTTTTCTATATAGAACATAAACAAATATAGAGCTCTTTACAGGGAGTTTTGTTGCAACTTGACTAAATATCTCCAAAAAATCCTATATGGGTATTTCTCCAGTGCAAGAAAATCTACAAAATAAAATAGTTACTTTTTGTAAACACTTCTGCGTTAAACCCAAACGGAAACTACTTGTCAGCAGTAATACAAATTTGCCTAACAAACAAAAAAATGCTTAACGTTTCGGAAAGTTTATCTCTTTCCGTCGTCGGAAGCAAAAAACATACAAAGAATAAAGAAAAAAACTATTTAAAATATTTATGACTAAATATCTGTGTTGGGCTGGTTATATAGTGGACTGTATTTTTTAATAGTTTTATAACGTTTATATAAGAAATAACAATTGTTTTAATAAATCAAAGAAATGAAAATTCCTGCGGCTTGCTGGGCTGGTGACAGGAAGGTGGCAAGGGTGGCAAGTGACAGTGACAGAGACGGGTTCCCCCTCCGTCGCGTCGGATGGTCGGACAAAAAGCCGGACAACGTCAGGCGCAGAGATAAAGGGTCAGGAGCGGTTGTAGCATTTAGATGAGCGGGGCAGCATTTAGGTGAAGCAATTGCACCATTTAGAAACTTGAGCAATCGCAGCATTTAGAAGCTTGAGCCCAAACAATCTGCGTAAACTTTCGCACTTCGCACCCGGCAGTAATTAAATATAAAAGTTCAACAACCAAACCGAACCAAAATTAAGATAGGCCAAGTCATATACAATCCTAGATACCATACGGTCGAAAAAAAAACGACGTCAGTAATGGAAATGAAAATCGCTGTTATTTTGTAAAATTATATGGGGAATGTTATCGATCGTCATTTCCAAGCCAACTGCATGCCGTTTTTTTCAATCAACGCACATTTTGAAAATAATTTTGTCAACATACAGGGTGATTCAACATATTTTCAAACCAAAGTTTTATATTTTTAAATGGAATACTATATATTTTAGCTCAACTTTCGTTTAGCTGAAATCTGTTATATAAAAACTGACTTTATATATGCGTTCTAGAAGGCGTTAGGAGTACAAATATACAAAATTTTCCTACGGAAATGCGTCACTTTCATTTTTCGGACTTTAGTATAGCCGAAATCTCTTACATCAAAACTAGTCTTCGGGGTGTGTTTTAGACATTTTTCTAAACATAAAAACACAAAAAAGTGTCTGCGGATTTTTTTTATTTTTATTTTACATAAAAAAATTGGCACCGGGAGGCACGTATAGCCGCCCATACTAAAATATGTTAATATCTCGAAAACTGCGACTTTGACTCACTTTGATGTTGTTACAAATTTTGTTGCAAATATTATTCCTAATCTTAATTTGAAAACCGCGTTTCGCTAGCTACTGTAATTTAGGATTTTGCTGTGATTTTGCAAAAATATTATTAGATTGGTTAGGATTTGGGTTACTTTGGTTAGCTTTTCTTTGTGGAGGGTGTTAAGCTCTGTGGTTTTTATATAATAATAATTAACTGTGATTTTGTAAAAATATTATAAGATTTATTATTAGATTGGTTAGCATTTTAGACACTTTTAAATGTTTTTTTTTTTCGATCAAAAGTGCTTCATCCAAGGATTTTTTTTTAAACTGTTCTATAACCGTAGAACTTTCTGTCAAAAAAAAATTGCTAAATTCGTGGGTACTTATACTTTACAAGAGCCGATAATATAATAAGGAACAAATGGAAAATGAAAATCAAGCATTTCCGCAGGAAATTTTTTATTTTCCGGAGTTTGTAAACGCTTCTAAAAGGCAAAAATATATTTATTTTTTATATAACTGATTTCAGCTATTCTAAAGTATATTAAATTTCCTCAGAAAATGGATACAGTTTATTTCCGCAGGAAAATTTTTATTTTCCTCAATTCGTGAATGCTTCAAAAGGCAAAAATATATTTATTTTTTATATAATTGATTTCAGCTATTCTGAAGTCTAATAAATTTCCTTAGTAAATGAAAACAGCTTTTTGCCGCAGGAAATTTTTTGTGTTTATATGTTCAGAAAAATATTAAAAATTAAACGCAAAATGTATTTTTTATAGCAGATTTCAGTTATTCTAAAGTGCGAAATTTGGAAATTACGAATTTCCGTAGGAAAATTTGTGTTTTCCGTGATGGTAGCTTTTTAAAGTCAAAAATTTATTTTTTTTCTTCTAATAACTGATTTTAGCTAAACGAAAGTTGACCCTATATTTTTTAGCTCAGTAGATTTACCACTAAATTTCTGTTCCAAAAATATCAAATGTAATATTCTGTACCGAGTGGTTTATCCGTTTATAACCGTTTTCATAAATTTACTCTGCTTATTTAAAGATCTCTTAAAATTCCAAATTCAAAGAATTTTATTTTTTTTAACAGTAAGTACCGTATAATAGTGTCTTTTTCAAAATTCAGTTGACCAAAGCTTGCAATCTTGTTTGATCTGTACAGGGCGAGTTAAAACTAAATATTTTGTATCTCCACTATTTTAAATGGAACACCGCGTATTTTGTATCATAATTGAACAAGGTTTTGTTTAATATTTTTGTTTTATTAAGCACTTCCTATATCTAAAATTGATAGTTAATGAGAAAATTGTGTTGCTATATAAATCAATGTGGGCTATCTGTCACATAATATTGACTATTATGTCTATTTACTAATCCATTACTTTTAACGGTAGCTTCATCGGAAAATAAGATTTTAGTTAAATATTTTATTAATACAACTTTCTCATTAAATATCGATTTTAGGTATAGGAAGTGCTTATAATAAAACAAAAAAAAATAAAAAAAAAAGAAAACCTTGTTCGATTATGATACAAAATACAGGGTGTTGCATTTAAAATAGTGGTGAAAAATACAACATTTAGTTTGGACTCGCCCTGTATATATCAAATAAGATTGTAATTGATGGTAGACCGAATTTTGAAGAGGACACTATTATAGTACTTTCTATTAAAAAAAAAATTCTTGGAATTTAGATTTTTAAGAGGGATATTTCAAAACCACTCCGTATAGTATGATACGACATTATGATATTTTTGGAACGGAAATTTAGTTGCAAATCCTGATACTAAAATAATAAAATTAGTAAAGCAAATTGCTGATAATAACCGCTTAATATTAGAAAAATATTTCTTCTTAAAGATTGAGGAATAGCGCATAATAAGTATTTTAATTTCTAATTCGAAAAAGTAACCGTTTAAAAAAGTGTTATCTCGGGAGAAATGAATATCCATCAATATATTTTTCATCTACCGGATCGGATTACACAACGTAAACATCCAGCGCTACAAATCAATTAGGTCTCACACAAAGACTTTAAAAATGATTTCTTATAAATCAAACAAAATAACTCGAAAATATTATTCACTGAATCACATAATGAATTTTAACTTAGTTATTTTAAATGAACTATTAACGAAATATAATTTAAAATAGTAGAGTGTTTCCTAATATTTGCCCATCGCTATGGTGTTTTCGCTTATAATAATAATGAATACAACCTATAAGAAGAATACGAAAAACCGCTATTATCCACTAAGACAAGAAAAGTTTTTTATAAAATATGTACCAAATATCAAAAATTTTAGAGAATGAAAAGGTCCACAAAAAATGCCTTATGAAAACTTCCCACGATTTTATAGAGCGTTGAATTCTCTACAAGAATATGTTTCGACCCAGTATGAGAACTCCTAGAGTTGAGTTAAAAGTTGGGAAAAAATCCCATGTTAATCAAATGGAAAATGGAAATTTTCGATGCTGCATCTCTTAATATTAATATTAAGAGCTCAAACTTTCACGGTATTTTTTTCGTCATTTTCAACATTTTCGATTAAGAGAAAAAATAGTAATTGATTTTTTTTAAACAGTCTAAATGTGTATTGTAATCTTTGACCAAAAACATGATTTTTAATAATAATTGATTAAAGATAAATAACAAGAATAATAAGAATACCAAATCTTTGGTATATCAGAAAAATCCTTGTTTATGATGGCGTCTCATACGTCACAGGCTCCAAGGAGAACGATAGTTTGTATTGAAATTACACACAATAGATCTGTAAGGTCGCGGTGATTAACTCCCCTTCTAAACATTCTACATTGTATTGAAATTAATTATTTTGTGAGCATATGTAGGTTAATTTAGAGCATTTTTAAAAATATATAGATTTTTATATTCTATAATATATTAATTCATTTTCGGATTTTATGAAAAAAAATAAATGTGAATTTTATGAGATAAGCATATAACTAAAATTGAGGTTAAAAAAGGTTTATGACATATTCAACATTTCCTAAAAATGAACAAAAATTTTTAAATCCAACTAAATTAGAATTTACCCGGAATAGCAATCTGTAGTTAAAATAATCAATCTACTTTAAATCAAAATAAAACATGACCATAAGTTATTTAAGTATGAGAGGCGCCACCCTGTATATACCTACAAGAATAAGAATATTAATTATTAGCATTCAATATATCCTAAGTTTGTTTTTAATATTTCAAATATTAATTTATAAACGACTTGCCATGCCGCATGCAAATTGACAAAATGGTGACGGAATATATAAATAATTCTCCATAAAGAAATAGTCATAGTGTAAACAGAGCATATTGTGACCTTTTTTTAGCCTGCATCTTTAAAATGATTATTCATATGACTATTACCAGTTTTCATATAAATATCCAATGATTAATCCATTGATTTATCCATTCACTATCTTGCCACAAGACATTACATTTTACATTCACAACAGTTAAAAATTTTACAGAAGATCGTTAAGGAAAATTCAAAATCTATATAGTATCTTATTCTTTTACTAAATGCCAAAGAGTTGAATTTTGAAAAAAAAAACAGAAGATATACATGGTTGAATAATTATAACAAAGAACATTTAATCCAAGTTTTGAGTGAATTTTTTCATATATATTATAGGTATATCTAATATACTTTATTTATAATATACGTTAATTTACTTATACATTTTGCCTCATCATTTTACATTTTACCCCATAAATGGCGTAATTTTGAAAAACAACAAAAACGTGTTTGATTAAATCATATCGAAAACTATCTACATTAATACCAAGTTTTACGCATCATATTCTACAAAACAATATCCAAATAAACTTTATCACCCCTGTTCATTTTCGTAGCCTATTTACGAAGGATTGAGAATAAAACTTTGTAAAATCCATTCATAAAGGATGCCTAATATAGTCCCTTCAGCGACTAAGGGAAGATTTCGACATAGGAAATCCAAAAAATGACAAACAATGAAATTTGTTTATGAATTAAAATGACAAACTCCAAATCAAATCAAACAGTCAGGGATCCCCCCGTTGGACAGCCCATAGTTTTGCACTTTTTTTTCTCAAGTAGCTCAAATTTTGAAAAATGTTGAAATATATGAACCTATTCATTTTACGTTTTACCTTATTTTTTTCAAGTTTCAATTTTTCATTTAAAAATAATTGAATATAATTATTATCCCACTTTAAAACATATATACTAAAAAGTAAAAAAAAATATTTGATATTATTTAGTGTTGCAAAACTTTCGAAAATTAAAACTAGTAAAAAAGTTCTTATCTATCGTATTACAAATTATAAATCGATCGATTCGGTCTGTAACAATTATTAAATGACCCATCACTAAACAGAATTATACTGCGCACGAGCCTAGAACTGTGTACCGTGTGTGGCTCGAAGATTTCCGATGTAGCTTCGGCTTGTGTGTCGGATACACATTGTACCATTTGTGGTTCTCCCCCCTTTATGTCGCCAAATATTGTTTATTGAAATTTATTATTATTTTTATAAATAAAAGACAGTGTGTTGCATACAAGAAACTTTATTTTATATAAGGACGCATGTATGATGGTTTTTGCAGTTCACAGTTCACAGCACAGCTTTTTAAGTTTTTAAGGCCACTTTTTCACAATTATCACCGGTTGGAGTAAATAAAACTTGAATTAAACTCACAAGATAGAAATTATTACTTTGAAAATGGACGCTATAAACACTTTTCGGAATTTCTTTAATGAGAGCGGTTTGGATTTTGAAAGATTATTATGATTTTTGAAGATTCTGACTTTGACAAGAGAAAATTATTTCTGTTTTTGTTTGCCGTTGTTCTTAGCAACCGCTATAGCAGCGCCAGATCGCGTATAACGGTCGCGACCCAGAATAATTTCGCGACCTAAAATTTTTACGGGCTTTCCAATCTAAACTTGTTGCATTTATCTATGACTGACACTAGGATAATTGTCAAATAATACACAACAACATTGCTGAACATCATAGATAAATACAACAAGTTTAGATTGGAAAGCCCAGATAAATTTTGGATCACGAAATTATTTTGGGTCGCGACTGTTATACGCGATCTGGCGCTGCTATAGCGGTCGCTAAGAACAACGGCAAACAAAAACAGAAATAATTTTCTCTTGTCAAAGTCAGAATCTTCAAAAATCATCATAATCTTTCAAAATCTAAACCGCTCTCATTAAAGAAATTCCGAAAAGTGTTAATAGCGTCCATTTTCAAAGTAATTATTGCTATCTTGTGAGTTTAATTCAAGTTTTATTTACTCCAACCGGTGATAATTGTGAAAAAGTGACATTAAAAACTTAAAAAGCTGTGCTGTGAACTGCAAAAACCATCGTGGATCGTGGCATAACGTCGGTTTCCAATGTTTCATAGGTATTTCATACATGCATCCTTATATAAAATAAAGTTTCTTGTATGCAACACACTGTCTTTTATTTATAAAATTAAACGAAAATAATGATAAATTTGAATAAACAATATTTGGCGATATAATTCCGGAAAAAGTTCGGTTCCAAACCGAACCGCTCCGAAATTTTCAAAAGTTTTGGGTCGCGACCGTTGCAAGAATAGCGCCAAATAGTGTTTACATTGTCCTTATGGGCACTTTCCAATCTAAACTTGTTTCATTTATCTATGGTGTCAGTCATTATTTTGTATAATATCGTGTTGTTGAATTCATGTTGAATTTTTGGGAGTAATTCTCGTTTTTTGTCGTTTTCATAGTTTTTTTTTCTTAAATTGTACTTCTAAGCACAAACAGTTCTTTTAAGAACTAAATTTTCGAGTTTTTGTAAGCATTTAAACAGTCGAAGCAAAGAGCTTGTAGCTTTCCTGATTTAGAATGAGAACGTGACAATAAATGTCCGTTATTACCCTTGACTGTAGTCAGAGAAGTAAGTTTGATTGATTAATTAAGTAGTTATTTATTAAATAGATTTTATTTATTAATTATTTCAGAGCCGTTACTGTTAATGCTTTCAATACATCTTTTATGGCAAATTGTTTATTTTGTTATTTATTAACTATATATTTTTTAAGTTATTATTTTTCCTTAAATAGGTACATATATTTGAAAAAGTATGATATGTATTATTTAACTGTAGTTTGGGAGATATCAAGAAATAAGCTATAAAACTATTATTAATAAATTAATTACTAAAATATTAGGTAATTATTAACTTAAAAATTAAACGTAAAAATCTTTAAAAAATTATATACTAAATATATTGTTTGTCACTTTTAAAAGTTAAGATTCATCTCATAAATCCATCACAATCTGGCAGGGCTGTCGCCATCGCTTGTTACTCAAAGTTGATGACGTACATAGGAAAATGTTTTAAAATTTCTATATTATACATACTTTTTTTCACAGACACTACAATATCTATAGGGAGTTTCATTTTCATCAAAGTGTACATATAATTGATGTTTCCTAAGACTTTTTTTAGCTTTTCCTTTGTAATCACATTTGTCACATTTATGCCATTTTATATCTTTTGGGTCAGTATGCATATAGTACATATGTGAGCCTAAAAATTGTACATTGTTTTGTAGGTATGCACACAAAAAATATTAGATATTTGATAACCACACACCATATAGGTACTTAGTAGCTTCATTTGGAGTAAAATAATAAGTTTGGTTTGGTTCATGGATAAACATTAGATTGCATCTTACTCTAAGGATTGCATTATTATCTATACCCTATACCTACTTAAAAAGCGAGTTTCTTTTGGACAAAAAGGGCATTTTTTTATGGGACCCCTACTTGTAGGGCGCCGTCTTCGGCTTTTCGGTTTGACACCTTCATTATTACTATTATTATTATTTATTGCAATTGTATTTCCTGTATTATCAGTTTCTTTTGTAACTATGTTGCAACCATAATTAAATTCACTATTAGTTTCACTTGAACTGGTTTCAGTATCATCACTACTATAATATTCGCTTCCATGAAGGCTAAATGTATCAGTTTCTTCTTTAAAATCATTTAGTACCTCAATATTGTTATTTATTGTCGTGTTATTGTCATTTGTTCCTTCAGTAGGTTCATCTTTTATATTTGGAATTAAATGGTTTGAAGGCATAGGTAAATTACCATCACAATATTCTTCGTGCTGACTGGAATTCATTGCTTCAATATCATCTGGTGGTAGTCATAGAATAGTAACTGTGGTAGAATATGTATTTTTTTTATTAAGATTCTTTCCAAATACTAAATATAAAATTCACTAGTTTAACTTCAACAATAATTTATTTACAACTCTTTTTAAATAAATTGCATTATTTAAAATCATTTTCCTACTTGTTGCTTGTTTCCATCATGTTTCCATACTTGTTAACCATAGAGCACCCATAGAGAAATACACAAAGAGAAATATAAAATAAAAGAGTTGTCCATAGATAAAAGACTTATAATATTAAATAGATAGGCAACTTATTATACATTTCAATTTTATTATACAAGGGCGCCTCTGGTAGTCGGAGGAAGAAATACTATCGGAACAGACGGGTGCGGGGAAGGGGGGATTGTTTTAATCTGGTTATAATCGATTTAAAATAATTTTCAACATGTAAGAAGTAAGAACACAATGTATGTTTTTAATCTGCTCGAACGTATTATAAACGGCCAATAAACCTAATTAAAAGCACACACTGTTCTTACATGTCGAAAATTATTTTAACAATATAAATATACTATTAATAAGTAGGAATTTCTCAATTTATTTATGTCTGAAAACTTTAATGATAATATTAAAAATTCAAATCAGGTAACATTGGAAAAAATATATTTATGAAGATTTAAATACCGTTTATCAACATATTTTTGAAGAGAAATATAATCAATAGGCATATCATATTTAAATTACATAATTTCCGATAATTTATTTTTCTCTTTTGTATTTTATTTATTGTTTGATTAATTAAGATTAGTTAAGCTACTTAGATTTAAGACAATTAAAATATATTATCTAATTTTATAATCTAAAAATATGAGACACACACAGGCGTCGCATATATGCCTAGATGTCTTATAATTTATTTAAACCTAATACAAAATAATGAGTTAAGTATAAAATAGTGCAAATAGCAAGTAATGGTAAGCTATTAAAAAAATGTAACAGCAAAAAACGTCGCTTTTTTAATTCATAATAATCAGATTTAGTCGGGTTGGATGAAAAATCTGGACGTGTGTATACTTGTTATCTGATTATTATAAATTGAAATTTGGATGAGCCAACCACATAACGGCGATTTTTTTCTTTTAAACCCCTTTTTAACCCACAAGCTACGTTTTTTCTCGTTATTATAATAGGTAACGACAGTGCGAGGGCGCAAGGCCGATTTTTTTACTTTTTCTATTGTAAATTGAGGATAGTTTAGTTCTCCTATTAATTTAAAACAGGATCTAACATCTGAGAAAATTGTGCTGTTGTTTTAACCCTGGCAATAAAAAGGAGACGTTAACTTAAAATACTTTAATTTCTTTACTTTAAAAATACCTAAATCAGGCAAAAAGTGTGACTTTTATTAATGCTGAATATTTTTCATCCTACGTATCCTACTACAATAATTCCTATGTTTTTCGAATTTCTGAGATGCATATATTTTTATTCTATCTATGGATGATTTGTTTATTACTTGCTTTCCTTTTAATATGGCATTTACATTTTTAATCCATACGTTCAAATGAAAAACTGAAATATAATCACATATAATTTTTTTAACATCATGCTTATTGCAACAGAATATTTTTTCTTTGCATAACTCGTTTAATATTTTTTTAATTAGCGTAGTAATATTTTGGCTGTGGCATATTTGAGGCAAAATATTACTCATGATAAATATACATTTTTGAAAAAATTCGTTAAAATTTGTTGAAGGGGCCAGTAACGCTTTTGCAGAATAGGCTCTTGCATCCACAATAAAGCATTCTGCTCGGCTCCTGTCATCTCCAACTAAGTCTTGCCTACATTGTTTGCAAATTCCAATGCGCTTTAACACTTTCTTAGCCACAAAACCTGCTACATATGTTAGCTTCCCTCTTTTCAATAAAGAATTATGGGCTGGTTGGTACTCAGGCACTATGACATTAGGAAAACTGACGTCAACCTCTATAACTGGTTCGAGGGACGTTAACATATGTTTAAGGTCATCTAGACCTTTTAAATTGTCATTCTCGCAATTAGCAGATCTTGAATGACTGGCTAAGAAATTGTTAATCACAAGTGATTTCAAGGAATTTACAAACGAGGTAGCATTGGGATTGATGTTGCGAACACCATGACTCCTTACGGATCCAAAAAAATTTTCGAGCGGATCTTGATTTAGATTCCTTGGGCATAAAAATGCAATATTTTCCTTTTCACACTTATACCATAAGTAGGAAAATGCTTAAAAGTATGAATCCAATTTTTTATTGATGGGGGAACTATGTGAGTTTTGGAACCGCTCGAAAATTCCATTGATGAGAAAACTTTTATGGCCTCGGCCCAGAAAGTTTTGTGGCCTGTTGATTTTGTGATTGCACATTTTAAAGTTTTTCCCTTTTTTATGGATACGTATGACCCATTTACACTGTCAAATACGTAGTCCATAAAAACAAGAAACTCGGCTGTACTAACTGCTCCTTGTGGCAAATAATTTAGATCAGCAACAACATTGCCTCTCGTAGCCATCCTTTTCATAACTGAAGCCACATTATTACTGAATATTTGTGCAGCCATTGATACTTTCATTTTTTTCGTGTTTTCTATGTGATCCTTAGTTAGTTTTTTGCAGCACCTATATTCGTCATCTTGGTTTCCTATTTCGAATAACTTCCTTAGGTGGTCCCAATTGGCGACTTCTGTTCTACTGTTTCTCCATTTAAAAGAAACCTGATACATAAAGAAATTATTCTTTATGCATTTTAACAAATGCGGTGGATCATACAGAGGAATCACTTCCTGGTCCCCAATCTTCACTCCAAAAAGCCTGTTTTCTTCGCCATTTCTTATATACTCTTCAGCCGTGTATTTATACATTTTATTAATAGCAGCCACATTAGGTGTCCCTTGGTCACAAATAAGGGCCCACACTTTTAGGCCAGCATGCTGGCATGCTAGTACCACCTCTTTGATTGAGTTTACCACTACATCTGATTTCATTCCGCCATCGTTGAAATAATAGGCTAGGGGCTGCTTCCATTTTTTAAATATTCCCCTCGCCATAAAAACCATCACCTTATCTGCGATTAGTGGCCTTCTACCTGTATTCGTTCCATTGTCCTGGAAGCCTTCCACAATATCCTTCTTCTTATTGTACTGAAGCATTGGATCGATCGCCATTTCGTCAAAAACAAGGGCACAGCACTTTTCTTTTTCATCCATAAGTTTACATCTAGCTGATATTGATGTCATTATTGCGTCATTAACCCCGGCGTAGAAAGGAATTTTTCCTAGCAAATTTGTCAGTGTTTTTCTGGATGGAGCAGCAAATATCTGTCTAATCAATTTATATCCTTTGGGGCTTTGTTTTAAGAATGCCAAAAAAAGAATTTTTTCGTCTAGGGTATAGCGTCTACCCTTCGGTTTTAGTGGCTGGCATCTCAACTGAGCCATTACAAAATCAAAGGTATGTTTATTTAATTTTGCCTTTAAAAATTCTGGAGAATCTATAATTTCCTTCATTTTTTTAATCTGCTTTTTTAAATCTTTGCGGCTAAAATTTAATCTTTTTGCGGTTTTACGTAAATCACCTGCAATTTTATATAATTTTCTCCCCTCTGGAGTCAATTGGGAAGCTCGGTCAATTTTTGTATAGGTAAGAATCCGAGTTCGTCTTTTCAGACCTGGAATAAAAAAAATATTAATAAACAATAATCTGCTGTAGATGCTAATTTAGTTAGTGAACTAAAATGTTGTCATCGATTTTGTGGTGAACTAGCGTTTTGGGTACTTTGCTGCTATATCGCCAAAAGTTTCAAAACCTATATAAATGTTATTTATCTATGTAAAAAGAAGCGAAACCTATCCACTGTAAAAGTGATTTTGTTAAACTACTCCAAAATATAATTAAAAGTTACTGTTGTATATTCTCACCTGATAATTTGGCCAGAGAACTTTATTTTACCAAGCCACGTTTTCTTTTTGGTGTAGTTTGTGGTGTCACTTGAGATGTAGATGGCTTCTGAATATCTTGGTCTTGGTGTGATGGTATCACCTCCCTAGGTACTTCTGGTGTACTGTTGACTTGTTCCCTTGTCACTAATTTGGTTTCAACAAATCTGGAATCTTGAAAAAGAAATGCTATAACAATAAATCAAACACTTAGGGGTTATTTCTTTTAAAATTAGTATATTATATATGATAACTGATAAAATATCTTTATTAAATAATTGTATAATTTTAGATAGTACCTAATATACCTATAAAATACATATAGACGCAAACGATATCTTTAAAAGTCGATCGTATTTTTTTTTCTAAAAAATTAAACCTAATGTCGAATCTTTACAAACCAAAACAACCTACCTTTCTGTATCGTTCCAGTAGTAAAAAGAGTTGGAATAGCATCTTTCTTAAGATTTGAATTATTCCTGATTCCAATATAGCGACTCTCTGGGGTGAAATGGATGTCACAAACCCGATATGATTCTCTAACTTTATCCATTGTTTTTGTCGTTAAATCATCTCGGCCAATATTTTCAACCCACTGGTTAAACAACTACAAATATAAGAATGGTACTTTTAATTTAGAGTTGCAATATTATTGTGTTAGGCCCTTTAATGTTAAAATATATATTTTAAAACCCTCGAAAATGTATGCCAAGATTAATAGGATTTAGACCAAAGGACTTACTCAGCAACAAAATATTTATCTCTAGTAGGCATTTTATATATATATATATATATATATATATATATATATATATATATATATATATATATATATATATATATATATATATATATATATATATATATATATATATATATATATATATATATATATATATATATATATATATATATATATATATATATATATATATATATAATTTTTTTTTTTGTTTCATTTGGTTTTTGGATGAATTTCATAAGATTTTAATTAATAATTAACATCATAATATATCTATTAAAGATGTGTACACAACCCCATAAGCAAAATAAACTACATGATCAGTATGATCACAATGGAAATTTGATGACAATATGGTGAAAATTATCTACATATATAAAATGCTAATGTTTATCTGTGTCGTCTCTACTGAAGTAACGACTTGCTCTAGAAAGTTGCTTTTTTTACTAAAAGATAGCTAATTTGCTCTTCTAAAAACTGTTGTCGCCGGATTTTTCATTTAATTAAAAAAATAAATAAATAGTTTTTTTTCCTGATATGTCGTGGCGGATGCGCCAGGCTTCAACTAGTTGTTAATAAATTACATAAATAATAATTTTGAAAGTGTTTGTTTAAGTACTTGGATTGAGGTTTATAACTATACCAAACTATACTAGTTGAAGCCTGGCGCATCCGCCACGACATCAGGAAAAAAAACTATTTATTTATTTTTTTAATTAAATCAAAAATCCGGCGTCAACAGTTTTTAGAAAAGCCAATTAGCTATCTTTTAGTAAAAAAGCAACTTTCTAGAGCAAGTCGTTACTTCAGTAGAGACGACACAGATAAAAATTAGCAATTTATATAATGTAGATTGTGTAAATATTTAAGAATACCTATGTTTCATATGACAGTTTAAAAGAAAAAAAAACCTCGTTATAATTTATATTGAGGCACACTGTGTTTTAGAAGAAAGAAAAATAGAAAAACTCAAACCAAAAACAAACTAAAACTGTGCATAATTAAAAAACAGGATATGTCTTGGTCTTGGGTTTCCATAAATGTGATCAATTATTTTTCATATTTTCATAAAAAATATCTTACTGAATGGCCAGAATAATATCTTACTGAATGGCCAGAAAAAAAATATCTTACTGAATGGCAACATTTATATGCCTTAAACTTGCTGCCTCAAAAACTTAAATATATATACTATATGCTAACTTGGATCTTTAATTCCCAGTATTAATATAAGAGTATTATATAATAATGTAGGTACATATATTTAATTTACTTACCATTGGATCCTTCGGAAAACGATGCAGTTTCAGGCCGTCTTTTTTATAGTTTTTACAAATGCAACAATTAAACACCATTATTAAAATTAAACAAGAGTTTTTATCACAAAACTAAACAATTAAACGCAACACTTAACTAACTTAAACACAACTAATAAAACACTCGCTAAAATACAATACTCACACAAAAAATAAAAACTAGGGAATCAAGAATATTATAATTTAGAATTCAAAACGAAATCATCCGCCAAAATCGCAACAAAAACGCCGCGTCCGCGTCAGTTTGAATAATTATTGACGTTTGTCAAAAATTTGAAATTTATACTGACAGCACGGCATATAAATCACACGGCAGGCTAACTCTGCCCAGATACCATTGGTTTAAAATTTCTATAAAATTTGACCTTGAAAACACCATTATGGGTGCCGAGTCAGGACCGGATTAAAACGTATCAAAAAATTTCCCAGAAAATAAACTATTGCTAGACAGGGTCGTATTAAAAAAATACTGTAATTGACTGAAACTGAATTTTATTTACACAATACTTTTATCTAAACAAGTGAATCGTTAACCGCGCATACTCCTCAAAAAGTAAAAATGAAAAAATCAATTAAACATTTAACTTTAGAGAATAGACAATTAAAATTAAAAAACATGCCAGGAGGCCAGGAGTTACAAACAAGAATTAAAGAAATACCCAATAAATTATCTATTGAACAATCTAAAGAGGCTACGTACAAATTATGTCCATCAATGGACATAGCAAATTTTGTTAATATTCAAATTGCACAAATTAACAAATCAGCTAAAGGAAGAAAAGTAACTGATGAATTTAAATATAAATGTTTGGCTATATTTTTAAAAGCCAAGCCGTCAAAAAAAATTGAGCCGTCAAATTTGACAGCTGTCAAAAAAATTTCAAAGTTGTCCGATTTTGATAAAAATCGATATATAGGATGGCCATTGGCTAAAATGAAAGGAAAAAAAATTGAGCTGTCAAATCTTAACAGCTGTCAAAAAAATTTCAATGTTGTCCGATTTTGATAAAAATCTATATATAGGATGGCCATGGGTTAAAAGGAAAGAAAAAAATTGAGCTGTCAAATTTGACAGCTGTCAAAAAAATCTCTAAGTTGTCCGATTTTGATAAAAATCGATATATTGAATGCTCCCTACCCCATAGTCGGTTTTCATTTTATTTGTCTCACATTTGAACTGTCAAATTTGACAGCTGTCGTTTTTTTAAGTTCTCCTTTTTTATGAAAATCGATACACATATTATTAGGATGCCCATAGGTAGTTATTTAAGAAAAAGAATTGAGTTTAAGTGTATGGCACTGAGAAACCAGCATAACCTAAAAAGTAAAAAATAAATTTAAGAAAAAAAACTTCTTAAAAACAAGCTTTTATTTAAATACATTAAAAAGAAAAAATAAACTTTTTCTTTAAAACTTTTATTATGTCATTACACAATTTTATATTATATAAAAGCTTAGCGACAAGCGATTTGAGTGTACAGTTGCACTCATAAAAATCTGGTACAACTTTATCTTGTAATTCCTGTAATTCGTCTAATTCCAATATCTTGTAAACCTGTCATTATTCCCATCCAGGATAAATTCATCCAGTTTAGAAGAACATTTAAAAACTTTGTGTCCGAATATTACATACGTGTACTGAAAATTGCCAAAATGATCTGGCAAACATCTTATTAAAAACGGCAGACCTTATAAAAAAACGAGATCTCTTTTCTTTTCTCTCTGAATTGTCATGAGCTATCCATAAAAATTAAAAATAGATACGGATAATCAGAAAAACAGTAATTTAGAAATTAATCTTGTTTGTCATTTTGCAGGATACCTAATAATAAAAATTACTTTGAATGCCGTAGACAATGACTGAGTATTAAAACTAAAAGAATTTCGGACTTCCATTGTACTACTAAACTACAAAAACCAAATATATAACACAATAAACAAAAATAAAACTAAAAAAAACAAAATATATCACTCAAGAAAAGAATAAAATAAATTAAGCCGCACGCTACTGACTCAAAGCTGCCGTAACTGTACGTTGTCGACAAATACGTTCAAATAAAATTTGAACGTATATATTAATTTAAACGTATTTGGTTGTCGATGACAAAGACTACCACTGACTACGACACTGGTTAATTTCTGTCGCTGGCACCCATAATGGCGACGTGCGCAAGGGTATGCGCGTAGCGTTCCCGCCAAAGCGAGTTGGCCTGCCGTGTGATTTATATGCCGTGCTGACAGTTTGAATATTTTGCGCCTCTGCATCTTGGAGGAAGAACTATTTTTAATGAACTGTCATTTCAATTTAAGTTTCCCAGCCATGGCGCATGTTAATAATAAATGCAACAAGTTTAGATTGGAAAGCCCGTAAAAATTTTAGGTTGCGAAATTATTTTGGGTCGCGACCGTTATACGCGATCTGGCGCTGCTATAGCGGTCACTAAGAACAACGGCAAACAAAAACAGAAATAATTTTCTCTTGTCAAAGTCAGAATCTTCAAAAATCATAATAATCTTTCAAAATCTAAACCGCTCTCATTAAAGAAATTCCGAAAAGTGTTTATAGCGTCCATTTTCAAAGTAATAATTGCTATCTTGTGAGTTTAATTCAAGTTTTATTTACTCCAACCGGTGATAATTGTGAAAAAGTGGCATTAGAAACTTAAAAAGCTGTGCTGTTAACTGTGAACTGCAAAAACCATCGTGGATCGTGGTATAACGTCGGTTTCCAATGTTTCATAGGTATTTCATACATGCGTCCTTATATAAAATAAAGTTTCTTGTATGCAACACACTGTCTTTTATTTATAAAATTAAACGAAAATAATGATAAATTTGAATAAACAATATTTGGCGATATAATTCCGGAAAAAGCCGAACCGCTCCGAAATTTTCAAAAGTTTTGGGTCGCGACCGTTGCAAGAATAGCGCCAAATAGTGTTTACATTGTCCTTATGGGCACTTTCCAATCTAAACTTGTTTCATTTATCTATGCCATGGCGGCAGCCTAACATAATTTGTTCTCTTAATATCCCCGGTTAGAGACAAGATAGAAAATTGCGGTTTGCGCTGATATTTTGGAAATGTTGTGCTCTATTTAACTGTGTAAACAGAAATATAGCCTCCTATTTAATTTTTTTTATGCAAAAGCGCAATATCTGTTATGATGTCAAACAGCGCCCTCTAGCTACCACGAAAAAAATGATGGAAACAAAATTTACACTGGAGATCATTAAGGAAGAAAAGCTCTTTTAAACGAGCCCTAGTTTGTTTAAATCGATTAACCCAAACCAGAGTTATCCTTATTTTAATAAAAGCAAGTTTAACCTTACCCCACCACTTTATTTTATGAGATAGAGCAAAACAATCTATATCAAAAAAATTACAAATTTCTCGATTATTAAAATAGTAATATTTAAAATACCTCTTCACCTGCATATTTTTGAGAAAAACCCTGTTTTCTGATTGGCTATTAGCGAAACGCCCCTTAGCGGACATTTTTCGAACTTGAAAATAATTTCCAGCGATTTCTCTTGGTCGATTTACTTATTAGATTTTTTTTCCCAAAGTTATACGATAAGTAGTTTCTGAGATACAGCCGGCGTCCATTCTTAATTGGCCACCCGGTACGTGATACTCTTTCAGACTAACTCAAAAATTCCACTACAATAATAAAAAAATATAATATTAAAAGCAACTGCTAGGTATGCATTCTTGTCGAATTCCCCAAACCCATAGCTGATAAAATATGAATCAAATAAACTTGTTTATTTTTAGATGCCGCACAAAAACTGTTTATTTAAACTTAAATTATTATTGTTGAATATAAGATTCCAACACACACGATGATATTCCCGATATAATTTTACATATAAAAATGACAGCGATCGTTAGCTTTGTTCGGGTTCTTGTTATTACCGATTCTGAACCGTCGTATGCGCAGAAGGAAATATGAAGACATTATTTCATTTGCGCATGCGCTGCAGAGTTCTAGGACGGTTCAGAATCGGTAATAACAAGAACCCGAAAAAAGCTTTCATTTCGTAACATGTTTCGTAACCATCGCTGACGCCGTTTTTATTCGATCATATTGTATTATTATTATAGGTACAGCAATAGAAAATGTTTCTAGTTTCTACAAAAAAAAACAGACAGGATAGATACAAAATCAGATTTATTAGAAAAATATAAATATAAAATAGTGAAAAAAATACCAAATATAAATAAAAAAAGTAAATTCAACCTAATTAAAACTATATAAAAAAACTATCCACCCCAGGTAAGTCGACTGACGTGATCGGCTTTTCTTTTGGAACTTTTAATAAATCCAAGATGTTCTAATTCAGCCACTGCTCGAGTAAAACGAGCTCTAGAATTGGTAAGGAAACATAAAGCACATTGATATTACCCTTGTCTATATATAATAATCAAGGATATTACTAATAAGAAAAATGAATATTCAAATTAATGTTAAAACTAATTATTGTAACATTGCACAATTTAAAAAAGGATACTGATACTGCGGGTTTATTTTTGAATTTGTGTTATTTTCTGCATTGAAACTGGAATCTATAATGCACAAAAAAGCTTGTAACCAGTCATACATGTTTATCATTTTCCCACACTCTAAATGTAGTTTGTATGTAATACAAATATCAGGCATTTTCGGTTTAATAGAGTGGGAATTATTTAATTTGCAGCAATTACACTAAAATATGATTACTGCATAAATAAAATGTACTGCCTTCGACTAATTTAAGTTTTTGCAAAGTTCATGTTATGTCGCCACCGCACATGCGGCATTTGCGATTTCCGAGCGCTTGTCGCCGATCTCCGATCAGTGTGGACGGGGAAGTTGGAATTCGGCAACTTGATCGGCGACGAGAACGAGCGCTCGTCTCTATGTTGTTGCTATCAGAGCTCGGCGATGCCCGCATGTGCGGTCGCGGCATAACGTGTAAAGCCCCGTTCTCAGAACTTCGTATTGTCGAGCGACGTCAAAAGAATCAATGAAATTTGCACAAAATTCAAAATTAAAAACATAACGACGAGCCTTACGGCATTTACTGTCTTCCATTCACCCAGTTGTGCAGCTCTGAACTGTTCAAGACCGCGATACTCTCACTCCATTCAATTGAGTCATAAAGTTCAGAACTGTTCCGCGCCATATGGAGGCACCAGGCTATCACACACAGCTCCTTTCAGATCCGTTCTCGAGTAGCCCAGGGCGTAAAGCTCTGAAACTTCAAATTCGCGAATGGAGGACAGCAATTGACGAGCCTTAAAGACCCGTTCTCAGAACATCGACTGTCGCCAGCAACACGTCAAATGAACCAATGAGATTTCTACAAAATTCAAACAGTTGTGAATTTTGAATTTTGTGCAAATCTCATTAGTTCTTTTGACGTGTCGCTCGACAATACAAAGTTCTGAGAACGGGGCTTATAGCCTCGTTCTCAGAACCAGTCAGAGATACGTCAAAAGAACCAATTAAATTTGTCGAAAATTCAGCTGTCAATTTTAAATTAAAACAACTCTCATTGGTTCTTTGAAGTGTCAACCAGAGTAGCCAGCGACAGAACGTCGTTCTGAGGACGGGACTTAAGATAGTGATTTGACACCCTAATGAAAAACCAAGTATTAAAGAGATAAAAGCTGGATTGATACATTTCTTATGATGTGGTATTGCCGGATTTCGCATCAAAATCTCAAACCGCAAAAAGTAGGCGGATTCGAAAAACGTTCCATATAGAGCCAAGGAGAGACCTGACGAACGTTAATATTCGTTCGCATTCTCAGGTGTAGACGTGCATTCGCAGCGAATGTACAGGGTGAGTCAACGATAGAGTAAAGTCCATTATCTCATTTGTTTCGAGGTTTACAAAAAAATGTTAAATATAAAAGTTATAGGGAAGGTTAGGATACATATATTAAAATTATTATAGAGTATACAGGGTGCTTCAAAAAAGTGTGGTGGATATAACATATGTTTTTTTAAATGCAACACCCTATTTTTTATTTTATTTTTAGATTTTGTCTAAACTTTTTTATATATAATGTTATATACTTAAAATTAATAGTTTTTGTAATATTTAAATTTGTTTAAACAAATGTCAAATTGCAGTGTGATAAAAAATTGTCAGTGGTACCATTGTTTCTGAAGTTGGAATACCAAAATTTGGTATGAGAGTTTTATAAAGATGAAAAAAAAGATATATGTAAAGATATTTTAGTTAAATGCTACAGGGTGTTCAAAATATACTTATAAATTTCAACTACTTAAAATTAAAAAATCTCAGATTTTTTAAATGGTACACCCTATATATTTTCATTTTTTCTGATAGATTTTGCAAAGCTCTTCAACTTTTATTAAATAAGTCATATACTTATTTTTCATAGTTTGCGATTTATTCCAATTTTTTTCTATTTTTACCATATCTTTAATACAATTAGGTACGCTATAACATCATAGTTGCCATGACAAAAAATAATAATGATCAAAATTTAATATGTCTGTTATGCAAGTTAAGAACAAAACGTGAATTTTAGTTTACTTTGTTGTAATAAGTATAAATGGAAGAGGTAAAGATAATAGTTTTACAGATTTTCCTGAAAATGAATTAGTCAATGTGACTGATACACAAGAACAAGCCAAGATAAACATATTTTTTTGGCTCAGTACTATATATTACATAGTACTTTGCTAAGTACTATAAGAATAGATGTAGATTATCTAGAAAACATTTTCATATTATATTATATTATTTTCAGTGTGGAATGGGACGGTTTCGCAGCTGTAATATTGGCTTTATGAAATGAATTATAAACCAGAATTACTACGAGAAAAAAACTTTACTGTATGTCGAAAAAAATTCCTATATCGGTAGTCGTCAACAATTAGATAATCTAGTTAGTATTACCCTAATCTGTGGCTATTAGCCCCGATGGAAAATCCAAGTGTTATCTTTCATAATATAGAAATACACCAAGAAATTCACGATTACGATTTTAGTTGATTTGAGTAAATTTAATTAATTTTAACTAATAATAACAATTATTGCAATTAATTATTAAACTACTTGTTAAAGATAAGTAGTAAATACTTTCGTTTTGTCACGGCAACTATGATGTTATAGCGCAATTGTATTAAAAATTAGTGTAAAAATAGAAAAAATTGGAATAAATCGCAAACTATTAAAAATAGGTATATGACATACTTAATAAAAGTTGAAGAGCTTTGCAAAATCTATCAGAAAAAATGAAAATATAATAGGGTGTACCATTTGAAAAATTTGAGATTTTTTAATTTTAAGTAGTTGAAATTCATAAATATATTTTGAACACCCTGTAGCATTTAACTAAAATAGCTTTACATATATCCTTTTTTTCATCTTTATAAAACTCTCATACCAAATTTTGGTATTGCAACTTCAGAAACACTGACAATTTTTTATCACACTGCAATTTACCATTTGTTTAAACAAATTTAAATATTACAAAAACTATTAATTTTAGGTATATAACATTATATATAAAAAAGTTATGGAATTTTACGCAGAATATAAAAATAAAATAAAAAATAGGGTGTTGCATTTAAAAAAATATATGTTATATCCGCCACACATTTTTGGAACACCCTGTATACTCTATAATAATTTTAAAATGTGTATCTTAACCTTCCCTATAACTTTTATATTAAACATTTTTTTGTAACCTCGAAACAAATGAGATAATGGACTTTACTCTATCGTTGACTCACCCTGTACATGACGAATGGTTTCAGCGCGAACGAACGATTTTCATCTTCTGGCGGTAAAAGTGAATAGATGAAAGAATAATGCGAGCCGTGAATGATTGGAAACGTTGCAGTGTGGACGTATGGGTAAAATACAGGAAGTGGAAAGCGTGCGAACGATGGAAATGTTAGCGAAAGAAAAATATTCATTCAAATGTGTTACAACTAGTTAAAGGCTCAATACTGTACAACGCCAAAAAAATGTATAATCATCTGCCTTTGAATATCAAATCACTTTCATTCTTTCCCGTATTTCGCAAAGCTCTGAAATCATACTTACTGGAGAGAGCCCTATATGCGGTAAACGACTTTTTTGTTGATGATTAATCATGAACAATTTTGAATTTTAAAATTTTGATCATCTCAAACACTGGTTAAAGGTCTAGTATTTAATATTTAATATTTTATTAACTCTTACATGATTTTATCCAATTACAATTTTCCTTTTGTAAAATTTTATTGATACGCCTGTGTTCTGCAATGTCCATGTATATTTTATTTGTAATTTTAATGACGTAATTTTTTTTGAATTGATTTGTATTGTATGATATTTTTTATTATTTGTATATATTTTTTTTTGTGCTTTTGTTTGTTTTGTAAATGCTTTGTCGATGAAGCTATTTTGGCTTTTTGTACAATAAAGCCGTTGTTTATTTATTTACTTATTGTATCATACTACCCGGTGCAAATGGGTAGCAATGGTGCGAATGGCTGCAATGCGAACGAATGGTAACGTTCGTCAGGTTAAGGTTGGGACTTTTTGGCATCATTCTAATAGCGCTTACTGCCAGCTGGCTTTAAGAAGCTTGTAATTTATTTTTATATTGACTAAAAATGATTTTTAAATAGTTTAAAATTCCAGATTTTTTTTTAGAAATAGATTTGTGTGTCTGGAAACGTACTATCCTTTTTTAATCTTTCTATAATTAGTGTTCATTTTTGACAATTTTATGTCAATTTTTAGTAATCGACTTTTTAGTAATCATCGATTTGCATTGAATTAATTGTATGTAGTATAATGCAGATCCGCGGACTAATGCGAAGCAACGTTGTTGCTTGCTTTTGCACGGTTTTGTTTTTTCGTCGCGCTCATTGATTCTGAACAGATTCTACATACCTGCAAATAAACTTGTGGGTCATTTAAGGCCGTATGGATAGCAGTCCTATGAATTCCAATAATTTTATTTTGTATTGAAATATCATCAAAAAAGAATATTTCATAAAAACACAAGCTGCTAGGCTGTACTAAATGTATTTCAAAATTTGATGAGATAGTTTCTAAAATATCTTTTCGTAATTTTGCATATTTAGTGAGTGGCTCCATCCTTGATTTCGTTCTCAGAAGCAATGACTAACAAAGAGACACATTAATAAAAAAATACATATGATTACTTAACCTTTCTTACCTCTTTTAAAGATTTTCTATCAGTACAATTAGTAAATGAATTATTTGGAGATATACTTTCATCTACAACATCCATTTCAGCATCATTTAAATCATTCAATAAAATAATGTAGTCTTTTATTTTAGAATAAAACTCTTTCATTTGGGTTCTTTTACTATTTTTGTTTATTGATTCGTCGAGAATTGCCACAATTTCATTTAATTTAACACAGAGATTATTTTGTGATTGAAAACTTAACAGCCGCAAACATTCCTGGTATTGTGGGGTCTTAGTAACATCTTCACTCACACATGTAGCATATAACTCGTATAACTTAAACATAAATCAATAAACTCTATTATAATAGAGCATACGCACTTAGCTTTGAATAAAAATGTTAAGTAAGAAGTATAATGCTATCCATGTATTCATGCATGGTAGACAGAGAGAGGGTCCTAGGGTGGGGATCCTTGACAGTTCTGTTGTGGTTCTGTTTAACGGTTCATTTGATACATTTGAATTTTATTTGAAATTTTGTGAATTTTTCAATATTTACTGAGCTTATTTTATGTTATTTATTATTATTATTATTACTGATAGTTGTTTAAAGGTAGTAAATCTAGAAGGAAATTGGGGCAGAACTTAAATTAACAGTGACACTATTGCGATTTATCGAAAAAGACTGTAAAATAGTTGGTTGTGTAGCGCACGGTAGACCTTGATCAAAAATCGAATAAAATCATGAATTAAATTTTCGCTAGTAAAAGTGACTATAAAATATACATAGTGTAGTAAACCGATTATTTATGCAATTCACTTAAAATTAACTACATATATATTTTTGCTTGCATTTTTGCTTTTATTTACTACTTGTCAAAGATTAGATATCAAAGAATTTAGATACTTCAATTTGACTTACCTACTATTACGACTTACGTATTCAGTAGCGTCATCGGATGTTTGTGTTATAAATAATTCTTATAACTTATCTATTTTCATTAGAATTATATATTTTTAAATAATTTTAATTAGTGATGGGATAAACCGATTAATTTCAATAATCGAGTACTCGAGTTTCAAGCGATTGCAATAACCGAGCGATCGCTCGAGCGAAATGTCGCTCGTATTTAAAAATATGATTTTTCGTCCATCGCTTGTTGTAAGTACTCGTTAACTCCAAGCGCTAAGCAATAAGTTGCGTGCGCAGGGCACATATTAGACAGTTAAAGCACGGCCAAAGACGTAGACGTAAACGTATCGTTTGACATGTACGCTTGCGCAGTGAGAAATTCACTTGCGTTTACGGATACGTGATACGTATCTTTACGTGCCCTTACGTACGTATGTACAAAACGCAAACGGATCGAGCCGAAGGAGTTTCGATTTCATCCGAATGGTGCCGAAAGTACAAATTCACAAACAACTCGTTTCCACAACTGGCTAGTAGTGGCTAGTAATTAAGTTATTTCATAAATTTTGGGGTCTGTGTAACGGAACTGGGCCTATTTTATTACAGTAAATTAGTATGAAAATATTAAGCATCATAATAAACTCATTTTGGAATCTATTTAATTAAATGCTAATTCTTAGCCAAAATCCATATGAGGATTCGATGACGTGTCGAGAGATACGTATACGTATTGTGCCTTGCTTTAACTCTGTCTATTCTTTCCGTGATGAATGGCAAGTAGCAAGCGATGAGCGATTCGCTTGATTTAGTATATTTCAAAGCATTGTCGATGTAGGTCGTAAAACTTTGTCCCTCAGATACGCAACAGATTATATATACGGCGTCGTATAAATTTGCTACCTGTAATGTATGTAGAAAATTCGCTCGGCTTTTTATCGAGTATGTCACATTAAAATCGGATTTCAATTTATTTTATTCTAGGATCGCTTGCGTTCGTCGCTCGTAACTCGTCACTTGCATCGCTCGTTTATAATCGAGCGATGTCGGTTATTTCAATAACCGAGTACTCGAGAGAATTCTTGCTCGAGTTATCCCATCACTAATTTTAATAACTACCAACATTTATTGACAACGTAAAATAAAACAACAAATTATTGAGTCTACTCTACATCACAGTTTTACACGTTTTGAATAAAATTAGAAAGGCACTGATAAACCGGAATTTGAGTCGGCCATTCTACGACCCCGTCGCATTCGATCTAAGATTTTTGATATGTTCCTTCCTTAATCTTTTTATTCAAAGGCACTTATGTCTTTTTCACAGCACTTATTAAGGTTACTATAAGTTAAGTGGAGCTTTGAATATGAGAAGGGAATTTAAAAGTTACAAACGAAGTCACATTCAAAGTTACACTTACACTTCTTTAAAAATTACAGCAGGTTTTATGAGGATTTTATGAAAAATTACATCAGCTGTTATGATCTATACAAAAGTCATAAAAGGTAATTATAAAAATAAAAGTACTTACATGTTTACCCAGAGGATGCCCTGGTAAATCAGATACTAATATATAGAGGCATCTTAAAAATATATGCAATCTTCTTATATATTTCTGTAAAATGACAATGTTTTCGAAAATAACACCTTTTAGATATACATCATTAGTTAATAGGTTTATTTGATTTTGATACGACTCTGATTCGACTAGTTGCCTAAAAAATATAGTATATTCTAATAGATATACAGGGTGAGTCTTAAATAAGTGCAAATATTTTTAGGGGTAGTTTATTTCGACCCCAGAAATACGTGTGAGGTTTTTTTCGCGAAGAAAAATTTTGAAAATTTCGAATTTTTGAAATTTTTTTTAGTTTTTAGTTCAGAAACATAATTATTAAAAAACATTAGTTAAAAAAAATATAATAATATCATAGGGGAACATAGGCAGTAGATTAAATTTACAAAAAAGAAAAAGAAACTTAAGTAAAAAATAATTCTTTTATTAAATTTTCAAAGTAAAATAACTCGGTTATTTTGGACTTGGACGGTAAAGAAAAACTATGTTTCTTTTATCGAGATCTACCAGCCCTGAAAATATTTGCACTTATTTAAAACTCACCCTGTATATCAAGGTTGTTCACGCTATTCGATACGGGGTATTGTATAGCCCTTGTATAGCCAAATGATCAGATTTTTAGAAATTGTGAGTGATGGGATCATTGGAGTACTACTAAAGCTACAATTTAAAAATATTTTGTGTCCCCCACACAGTGTCCCAAATAAATAAAAATATCAAAGCTGTTTTAAATCTAACACCTTGTATATTATTACATTTTTAGTTTCTGTGCAGTAACAATTAATTACCGAAACTAGAGCAATAGGAACAGAGAACTGGAAGGAGTCGGGCAATTGTCTCTGTTTATACTATTGTTACGTTTTTCGTCGGTTCCGTGTGGATAGAAAGTCTCAATTTATTTAAACACTATTTATTTAACACTAATTAACAAAACTAATAACGATAAACGACTTATAGAACTATTTACAAACGATTTATAATCCAAGATTTATTCTCTTTTGAATTTTAGCGTCAACTGTATATTTATAACTGCCCTCTAGGCCACTGCCGCCGGCTTTTATACCGACAGGTAAAGAAATCTAGAATAGTCCAAAGATCGTTAGGCGCAAAGAGAAGGTTTTCGAATGTTCGCGTATGTACGAGTCCATTGTAGTGGGTCTCGGTTCTTCTCGAACGAAAGAATCATTGCGGTGTCTATGCGATGTTAAGGTCATCCGAGGGCGGGCCATATTAGAGGTTAGGTCGAGTCCACACCGGCTCGCAACACTGCCCCCTTCTTAGGCAAATGCTCGTCCCGAGATGTATACGGTGAATGAAGGCATTTGCAAAGCTGGCCCCTGGTACATTGCGAAGTCTGAAATAGCAGTCTACAGTTTTCTCTCCCGATTTCAGCTTTGGGTTGTAGCAGTAAACGAGGATCTCGATTCCCTTAAATCTGAACAAGACTTCCAATCATGTTCCGGATTGTACGCCAACTCAAACCATCGAGTCCACACGCCAGCTTTGGAATGGCTAATCGTGCAATGTTGTTGTTTAGCAGAGCTTCTCTCAGTTCAATAAGTGTCTTCCATAGATTGAGATAAGTCGACTTACTCGGGGACCATTCCCTGGTGACCAGGTAGAAGATGTGCCTTGTTTGACCATGTGCATTGTCGGTTAGCCTCAAGACGCTTCCAACCTCTGAATCCTGTCGGCGTAGTTCTCCGACACGCCCAAACTTCACATTGAACGTCGCAGCGATTCCTCTGGACATCCGCAAAACTCGAGCCACACAATGAGCGAGCGAATAATCAGGAGGCACCGAAAAGAGGTCTCGTTGATCTCCTTTGGTTACACCATAGCGAGCCTTCTCACCGCTGTTGTATCGGGCCATGAAATCGTCAAAGGACATCTCCGAATCAGGGGATCAAAGCTGCAGGTTCTCACAGTCCCAGCACGATCTTCTATTTCGCCTTGTAGGGGCTCAAACGGTTGAAATGGAATACCCTCGGTTTTCCTTTGGCAATTTTCTGATACGGTATACGACGTCATTAATTCTATCCATGACTTCGTATGGCCCTTCCTACGAGGATTGTAGTTTCTTTGGAGATAATCCACCACGTCTCTGCGGGTTATTATATATAGCCACACCAACTTCCCTGGTTGGTATCCATGCTCAGCTTGAATGTTGTAGTGTTCCTTCATTCGGTCACTAGCACTTTGAATATTTAGGCGGACTCTCTGATGAATGCCGTCCATCCTTTGACGTAGTGTGGGGACATAATCTTCTCCGGCGACTTCTCCCGGTCGGCAACCAAATTTCAGGTCACAGGGTAGGCGCACTTCCTGTCCCATAACGATGCTGGCTGGAGTTTGCCCCGTAGATTCTTGGACGGATGAACGGTAGTCCAACAGGAACAGGTGAAGAAATTTTTCCCAGTCTCTTTGGTGGTCAGAGACTACTTTGGCCAGATAACGGTTGATAGATCTGTTCATGCGTTCAACCATCCCATCGGATTGTGGATGTAGAGCAGTCGTCCTAGTCTTGCGGATGTTCAGGACTTCACAGACGCCTTGGAACAGATTGAACTCAAAGTTTCTTCCCTAATCTGAATGAAGCTCCATGGGAACACCAAACCTGCAGATCCATTCTTTAACAAGGGCGTCAGCAATCGTGGACGCTCCTTGATTTGGCAACGCGTAGGCCACGACCCATTTGCTGAAGTAATCCATTACTACCACAATGTATTTGTTGCCACCGTTCGTCTCCGGGAAAGGACCAGCCACGTCGATCGCTATTCGTCCGAAGGGACTACCAACATTGTACTGGCGCATAGGGCTTTACCACGCTTTTGTGGCCCATTAATGGCCGCGCAAATGTCACATTTCATACACCAGGCCCTCACATCTTCTTTGCAGTTCACCCAGTAGAACCGTTCACGCACCTTGCCAAGTGTCTTGGCAACACCAAGATGTCCTCCGTTGGTTCCATTGTGAACTTCCAAGACTTCTGGGACCTTCTTCTTTGGAATGAAGATCTGCCTTCTCTCTTCATGTCCCTCCGGTCTCTCGAACACACGGCGAAGTAGTCCGGTATCTATTACCAAGGAATTCCACTGGGACCAGTACAACTTCACGTTCGGCGAATATCTGCAAACTTCTTCCCACGTTGGTCTTTGGCCTGTGTTTTCCAGTTAATTACTAAACCCAATTCTGGGTCACTGGTTTGGTCATTTGCAAGAACTTCGGGTTGCCAACTATCATTAACTACAATACGTAACCGAAAACGAAGTAATACC